>NW_023604972.1:126903403-128103403 GCF_014898055.3 Talpa occidentalis
AAAAAAAACCACCCCTTTTATTATCGAAACAAAACAAAATCAAATATTTGGGAATAAATCTAACAAAAGAGGTAAAGGACCTATACAAAGAAAACTATAAAACACTGTTAAAAGAAATAGAAGAAGACACAAAGAAATGAAAAGACATCCCCTGCTCATGGATTGGAAGAATAAACATTATTAAAATGGCCATCCTACCAAAAGCAATATACAGATTCAATGTTATTCCAACAAAATCTCAATGGCATTCTTCAAAGAAATAGAACAATTATTGATGAAATTCATATGGAATCACCAAAAACCCCGAATAGCCAAAGCTCTACTGAAAAAAAAAGAAGGAAATGGAGGCATCACACTCCCAGACTTCAAACTATACTACAAAGCCATAATCATCAAAACTGCATGGTATTGGAACAAGAACAGACATACAGACCAATGGAATCGAATAGAAAATCCAGAAATAAACCCACAGATTTATGGTCAACTAATCTTTGACAAAGGAGCAAAGACTATACATTGGAGCAAAGAAAGTTTGTTCAGTAAATGGTGCTGGGAAAACTGGGTCGCTACATGCAAAAGAATGAAGCTTGACCACTACCTCACACCATACACAAAAATCAACTCAAAATGGATTAAAGAACTAGACATAAGACCTGAAACCATAAAATACATAGAAGGAAATATAGGCGAAACACTACGGGATTTGCACATCAAAGATATCTTTACAGACACATCACCCAAAGCAGTGATAGTGAAGAGAAAGATAAACAGCTGGGACTACATCAAATTAAAGAGCTTCTGCACAGCAAAAGAGACAATAACAAAAACAAAGAGAAACCCCCAACTGGGAGAACATTTTTGCACCCAACACTAATGATAAAGACTGATCACAAAAATCTGCAAAGAGCTGATGAGACTCAGCAACAACAAAGAAAATAATCCAGTCAAAAAATGGGCAGAAGAGCTAAAAAGAAACTTCTCTGAAGAGGAAATGCAAATGGCCAACAGACATATGAAAAAATGTTCAACATCACTTGTAATCAGGGAAATGCAAATCAAAACTACCATGAGATACCATCTCACACCAGTGAGAATGGCACATATTAAAAAAACTAGCAACAACAAATGTTGGCGAGGATGTGGAGAAAAAGGAACTCTTGTGCACTGTTGGTGGGAGTGCAAACTGGTCCAACCACTATGGAGAGCTGTGTGGAGATTTCTGGACCTACTAAACATAGGGCTTCCATATGATCCAGCAATTCCACTCCTAGGTATTTACCCAAAGGACACAGAAACATCAATTCCAAAGAGCACCTGCACTCCTATGTTTATAGCAGCACTGTTTACAATAGCTAAGCTTTGGAAACACCCCAATGCCCAAAAATAGATGACTGGATCAAGAAGATGTGGTACATATATACCATGGAATATTACTCAGCATTCAAAAAAGATAAACACATGCAATTTGCAGCAACATGGATGGCACTGGAAGGGATCATGCTCAGCGAAAAAGCCAAAAGAAAAGAAAAATACCGGATGGTCTCACTCATAGCAGGAATCTAGAAAACTTAAATAAGGGACCAGGAAAATGAATATAAGAAAGTGAAAATCAAAATCAACAAAGAACTATGAACCAGAGAGACACTTTTTGGGGGGTGGGGGGCGGGAGGGAAGGATTGGGGTCAGAATGGGGCGTTTGCAATTGTATGGGGGAATATAAAAATAAAATTTATTATTTAAAAAAAAAAAAACATTATTTCTCTATATTAGTATCAAAAGACTTCTCAGGCATTAGAGGGAATTTATCTTCCAGATGGTTTAGAATTATCAGTTTGACACTGCCAAAAATACTTCAGTCTTATATAATGAATACCTTTGGGAATGTGCTGGAGAATGGTATCCTAAGTTACATGACCATTTTGTATAGTCTAGAGGGATTCCAGCCAACTTTCAAGTACCACAAATCATTTTATACTTTGAAATGGACTAAGCAGAAGATCCAAGTTTCATTGAGAAAGTTATGTTCTTAATAGAATGAAGGATTAAAGAAGATCTCTGACTGGTGACTTATTACATCATTAGATATTATTCAAATGAATGCTAATGTCAACATGTTTAGTTATGTATGTATGTATGTATTTAAGGTTGAATATATTTGCCTAATACCATTATTATAGCATGCAGCCAACTCTAAAAGAGATTTTGTTGAACTGTTAAAATATATGGAAAGTAGTCTTTAATTGTAGATTCTTAAGCTAGAAATGGTTGAAAATTTGATCATTTGTTCAAACTTTTAATTTGGGAATTTCTTAGGTGACAGAACTGGAATGTTTATGTATTGATTAGAGGAAGCTTATAGGAAGGTATTAGGGAAAATTTCTTAAAAACATGGAGAATATTTGTCAAAAGTGTTTGGTGTCTCTGTAGCACCTTAGTAATTCTGCAGCAGTGTTTAACTGTCAGTACTGCTTGTTGTTCAGTAATTGACTAGTACTTGGAGCTGGATGACCTTTGAAAATGCCAACTTCTGATCTAGACCTGATGTAAAAGGCTCTAGGAGACTACAGATCTCTGTGCAGGATGTCACTGCTCATGTAGCTATCATTCTTTTACTCTTAATGCCAAATTAGTATCAACTTTAGGTTGACACATAGGGGTGGTAACTACTGGTTCTCATTAAATAAACATTCTGAGTTAAAAATAATAGGACCATTCACATACAAAAAAAATGAAATAAATGAGTTTGAAGGACAATTTAAAGCATATTTTCTGTGTATTTTTTTCTATGCTGCTATTCAATGAAGAAATTAAAATTATATGTTGGGAAATATGTCACAAGGTTTTAATAGACTTTGTATGCCATCACTTAGAATATAAATGTGTTCAGGAAAATTTTTTGTTGTTCCATGAAAGGATTAGATTATTGTATGAGTACAAACAGCATTACTGTGGAACTAAAAGTTATAATTATAATGGTAAAATAATTCTGAAGTTATTTTAAGGACTCTGGAAAATAAATTGAAGCATAAAATGTCATACAAAATAAAGCTACATATATCTAATAGCAAAAATTAAAAAACACATAGTCAAGTAATAGACCAGACAGCATCTGTTTTATTGGAGTAGTGGAGTACAAAAAATGTGACTTTTAGGATAGGATTTAATTGTAGCATCTTACTATGTCATTGGTTTCTCTAGCATTTTTTGAAAAAAAATATTATTTTTAATTTTATATATTTTAACATCATTTTTCATTTTTGCACAATGTATGCATTTTCATCTTGGTTATAGTCCCCATACAATTTCCACCCCCCTCTTTGTTTTGATCCTACTCCCTCTTCCCCACACCCCCCTGTAGTGTATCTCTGGTTTATAGTTGCTTGTTGATTTTGATTTTTACTTTATTATAATTAGTCTTTTTCCTCATCCCTTATTTAGGTTTACTAAATTCCTGCTATGAGTGAGACCATCTGGTATTTTTCTTTTTCTTTCTGGCTCATTACGCTGAGCATGATCCCTTCCAGATCCATCCATGTTGCTGCAAATTGCATGAGTTTATCTTTTTTTGATTGCTGAGTAATATTCCATTGTGTATATGTACCACATCTTCTTCATCCAGTCATCTATTTAGGGGCGTTTGGAAAACAACCCAAATCTCTAGCATTTTTTTTTAAATAATATGATTATAGGAGTGTGACTTCTAGCTCTCCAATGCCCTGAAAAGATGTTTCTCTATGTTTATTTTTATCTTTTGAATTGTCATTATTATAACTGATTCTGATTTATTTTTCATTTTTGTCTGGCAGAATCTTATAGCTGAATTTGTAGAACAAGTCTACAAACTATATGTGATCTAGTAGCATACATTTCCATGCCCTAGTATTTCTTCATATATTATTTCAATTTCTATTTTTATTTCTCATATTTTCATGTATATTATATAAAAATATAATTCACAATTAGTGTTTAAAATGCTATTCAGAAATAAATAGGGTTACCTTTATTCTTTACCAATTTACATTATTACCCTTAATATTTAACTGTGCTTTATAATACCTTTTTTCAAAATGTTTTGCATATAGTATACAATAGAAAAATTCAGTGTTTCATATCAGACTTTAGAAATCACTGGTTCATAGAATATGAACTGCAAAGTCTATACTTTTCAGATTGAGTTCTTTCTTTTAAATGTACAGTACACTTTCTATGGTTTGATGAATTAAACAAGAATTTATATGCCTCTCGACATAACAGCCTAGTCATAATGAAATTAAGTCTTGTCAATGATGCTTAATGGAAAGACCAAAAAAGGAATTAATCATTTACTACTTTGATCTAGTATTCTTGTAAAACTTTCATCAAATCATTAGGACAATGAATAGACACAAGCAAGAAAAAATGATTGGACAGGAGGAGACAGACCCTCCAAAAACTTATTAATTTTATTTTTCATGGTAGTATTTCCAAAATATGAGTCTATGCTGATGTTGTCACAGGACTTTTATTCATCTGAGGCACTTTTCTTAGGATTTAAATGTACATTGTTGTTTAACGTTTGTTGAGGGGATCCTGAGAATTATAAATCAGCTGAGGACTCACTATGGAACACTTTGTCCCCACTGTTACCCTATTTTTTCCCTGCCAATGCCAGTTTCATTTTGGTTCAGATGAGGAAATAGCAAGGGATATTCATACTCTTGGAAGTGTGACAAACAGACACATAGGTGAAACTATTTTTAACAGGACCAATGCTGCCATATTAGAAAAAAAAAAACATTTAAAGTCTGTTTGGACAGGACCAAAAACATTTGTATTGGGCTAAAGAGAAACTGTTTCATGAACTATTGTTTAACATCTCAACAGGAGAATGGATATCCTGATGACATTGATTCATGATTATAGACTTGAAAATACAATAAGTAACCAATTATGGATTGCTAAGGATAGCTGGAGCTTGCCAATACTAATTAACTCTCTTGTTTAGCCACTAACTTCATCTTCCTCTTTTTTCTATAAAAAATCCAACTTTTACCCCTTCTCAGGAAAACATTTTAGACTTATACCTGAAACTGTGTAACCTGAATTGTTTTTTATTTTTAATTTTTTTAAAGATTTATTTACTCATGCATACAAGAAACAGGGTACAGGAGGGTGAGAGGATTCACCAGAGACAGAGTGGGGAACAGTCCAGGCAGACCGATGAAATACACTGCCGAGGGGAGCAGTGGGGGAGACAGGAGAGGTGTGCTGAGCCATGTGGGATTCTCACTGGCTGGCCGGGATGGAACCCGCGCTGCAGAGGCAGTGGAGAGCTTCAGAGTGCTGTGCTCAACTGCCTGCGCCACCAGGGGAGGCCCATGAATTGAATTTTTCAAATCGCAAATAAACCCTTGATTGCCTTTCATCAGCTCTTCATTTTTAAGAATAACAGTAGTTCTTATCTCTAAGAATTCTTAGATTCACTAAAATAAAATTAAATTTTTACATGATACTGAAGTTGCTTACATTTTTGCCAATAAATCTATGATACCAGAAATCAATAAGGATTGGGGTTTAAAAAAAATAAAAATTAATTTGTTGCACTATATTATATAACTACTAACATCACAAAATGTATCAGTGAAACCAATTGAAATAATGTGATAAGTCAAAAATAATTTTGCTCGTAATTCCTTGTTTTAACTTACATTTGTATCACAAATCTTGTAAAGTTATCCAAATGCTTTTTTGGAAAAAACAGTCTTTTACTGTGAGATAATATTCTTTTTAGTGCTTCAAATTCTAAAATGATCTTAGGAAACATGGTCACAGCAATTAGTACTTTTGCTTGGGTTGCTGTTTGTTTATTTTGTTTTGTCATAACATTTGTTATGTCCAGATCATTAAAAAGGGAAGTTGTTTTATTAAGTTTCCTGTTTAATAGAATCTTAAAGTATAGGAAATACTCTCTACGGCATTTTTCACATTTCATGGATATGGATTTTAAACTTAATGTTAACTTGGCAATAACATTATTTCCCATAGAAACACAAACAAACAAAATTGAACTAAATTTCAGGTGGTGTTTAAAATCACTTTATAGTCTGTATAAAAATTAGCACTAGCAAAGAGATTTTGCATGTGTCTGAGTTTTTTTTTTTTTTTTTAAATTTGACTTTTGGTTTCTGCTTGATTTCACTTTTCTCAAAATGCAAATTAAACAAATCATTCAATTTGTTCTGTGAGATCAGTTTTCCCAAAATGGTTCAGATAGACTTTTACCAAGATACCTTGAATAAGCATTTTCCAAGACATGACACATTGGTATGTGGAAACTAAGGCAAATAGAGGCCATATGAGCTTGGAGGTAACTCTGGTTTGCAACAGTCAATCATTCAGTGGTACAAATTGACATCTCTTCAGATACATATTTATCCTGCCACATCTACCACAAGGCACACATAATCTTCCACCACATTTAATTGGATTTCTCACCACCCTCCCTTCCTGGCAGCTTTAATTGTAAAGTAGATTTCCAGGGTTTGCTTTAGTTTAATTTGGTCTGTTCCTTTGTTTTATTTCTGTATGTTCCACATATGAGTGGCATCATTTGGTAAATTTGCTTTTGATCTTCTGACATATTTAGCTTAGTATAATTCCTTCCAGTCCCATCCATGCTGTCACAAATGGCAAGATTTCATCTTATTTTTATAACTGACTAGTATTCCATTTTGTATATGCACCACATCTTTTTGATACACTCATCTGTCTTTGGGTACTTAAGTGTCTTCCATAACTTGATTATTGCAGGTTAGCACAACTCCTGATTTCAACAAAAAATACTACAAAACTATTATATTCAAAACAGTATGTTATTGTGGCAAAAATGGACACATAAATGGAATAGACTTGAAACCTCAGAAGTAACAGTTAACTACAACAAAGGAGTCAAGAATAATGATAGAAAAAGGAAAGTCTTTCAACAAATAGTGTTGGGAAAACTGACAGCCATATGCCAAAGAATAAAAGCGCACTACTATCTCATATGATACACAAAAATGGTTTTGGGCTAACATGTTCAGTGAAGGCCATTTAGAGTTTAGATTTCAGGCAATTACTAATTATGTGACTGGAACTATATTAGGAGGGCAATGAAGGGATAAATACCAGGAAAAAGTCACATGGACCTGGCAAAAGGATCCACTGGAAAAAGGTAAAACCAAAAAGGAAAGGAAGCTATTATCAGAACTAAGGAAATGTACTTATTCATTTTTATGCAATACTCATTTTATAGGAAAAGGTACTGAAATCAATATTAGAAAACCTCTCATTTGAATGTATTTCCTATGCATACAAATGTGTCTAATGCTAAATGCATCTTCAGTATATTTCACAATCTGGATTGTAGTATAGGGTTTCTCAACATATTCTTGTTAATTTATTCATTTTGAAATGCATCTAAATGGTGTAAAATAACTGGAGTTGTAAGATCCATAAATACCAATTTCAGTTTGAGTCTGAAATCAAGAATAAGCACATACAGAAAACAGTGATGTGTATTCAAAAGTATCCCAGTACAATTTTCTGCAGATCTATTTCACATTATACCTGTTTTTCATAAGTAAATCCCTGTATTATTTAGACCTTTTTTTTCTTTCTATTGTGTTACTAATCATTCTTAATGTTGCTTCCTCATGCTCATATCATTACTAATTTATTCAGTTTATTCCACTTTCTATTTGTTCTTCATTAGTAATTCTTGTTTTCAGACATGAATTGTCAGCTTTCATAATTTCCATGGCATCCTTTTTTCCCTTTCTCTCTATTCCAAGACATTACTTATATAGTGGAGTATATTGTCTTCACTCAAACTATTGCTTAACAGTTCTCCAATCAACACTAATACCTAAAATACCTTAGATTAATAAATGTCTTACCATTTGAAGCATGTTTATTTTGTGTGTGTTTATATGCAAAATGTAAAATAAATTTGCACAAAAAATGCTAAACTGAAATCACAGTTTGCCCAATAATTTAAATTGTTTTTGTTTTTTTGTCTACTTATCACAATGCCATAATTCTTTCAACATTTACTATCACTTTAAAAAGTTATGCAACTCTACTTATTGTCAAAAGTAACATTGATAGTATCTACTTCATTCATTTGTAATGAGAATTAACTGAAATAAGCAAATAACAAAATAAGCAAAATATTTTGCTCTCAGAGTCTAGGTTTGTTTTTGTTAGGTCTTGGTTGTATCTTTACATTCCATGTATAAGGGAAATAACGTCTGATATTTGTCTTTCTCTGACTTATTTTGCTTAGGATAATGACCTGAAGATCTATCTATGTTATAACTTTTATACTCATAATCCATAGCTCAGTACTTACACATTTAAAAATACTATTAATTAATAGCAAATTTTAAATTTAAATACCTTTTAAAACTGCTTCTTTGGAAATATAAGTATAAAATTTATACAAATTTACATGTATCTAACAATTAACCCAAAGCATTTACCTAAATAGAGTGTGTGTGTGTGTGTGTGTGTGCACTTGCGTGTCTGTAGAGAAGACCTAGATACATTATGATTTGTCTAGCAATTGCTTCAACAAGGAGCTCAGGAGATGGAGCAAGTGTATTAAGATAAAGATTCCCACGCCTTTTGCCAAGCAAGAGTAGAGTTACATTATTTCAGAATTCCTCTCTAGTTTTAACATGTTGATTAATTCTATAACTGGAAGAGAGCTATAACAGATACATGAGCAGTATCATACACAGTGGCACGCTAAAACTGCAATATGGTATTGCAAAAAAAATATTTTTTAGCTTAATGTACCTTAATATAAGTAGCAAGATAGAAAAATATTTGATTTAATTTATTCCTAATTGAACAATTGTTTTTCTTTTCTATTTTTCGAGGGACCATGCCTTTCTGGTTTATTACAATGTATTATAAAATAGTGCACAACACTATTTTTCAGTTAAAACAATTTCTTTAGGTTTTGGTACTGTTTGCAAATATACATCAGTGACCACCTTTACCCCTCATATCCTAAATCTTCAGTGTGTGATCCCATCTTAATCCAATCTTTGTTTTGCCTTCTGCTGTATCAGATAACATAAATGGATTCCAGAACCCTTTACATTTTATGATACCTTGTTTTCTAAGATTACTGTAATCAGAGAATGGAATGAAGAACAAATCAGTAAGAAAAAAATGCATCAATCTCTTTTTAAGTCAATGATGAATATGACAGAGAGACCACAGAACAACCAGAATTCAGTCTTCTAACATCCATGCAGCAGCAGCAGCATCTTCTGGACAAAAAGAATAATGTGAAATGACAGCAAGAGACTGTAATTAGTGGAAATAAGCAACCGCTACTAAAACTTGTTTACATTTTAGGCTATTATTAGAAACATAAGAAGAGAAAACAAACAGTTTATAAAATATAATAATTGCTCATAAATTCTTAGATTAATCCTTCACTGAAATACAGTATTCTGAAAATGGTTTGACAGTCCATATCTTAAAGGAAAGGGATGATTTTAGATAATTATGAGAAATGATTACTTTGCTAAAAGTAATATGGACTTTGCCTTCAATATTTACATTATAACATTTACATTATGACTACACCATCATATTCAGGTGGCATTTTATCCTGCCAGCTTAAAGCAAATTTTGCAAATTAACCCTGTAATTATAGATCATATACAATAATCACATTTATGTGTACTAGTATTTTTCTATATGAGTTAGGATTTATTTTCTTGTCAATGACCATCTTTATAAGATAACAATTACATTGAAATATGTAAAAGAATAATTTCTATCATTTGGCTTTAGGGATTTGCAATAAAACTCTTTGTTGTATCATGAAAAGGTACTGGTAGAATCCTTTGTATAATAGGGTTGACAGAGGAGAAATAAATCATTATAAATTTAATGATACCCCTCAACCCCCAAATTGGAAAGTTTACAAGACTATATTTTAGAAAGTTTTTAAAAAGGGACATTTAGTTTGGATCTGTTCAGCCAGAAGTAGTATGCAATAATTACACCACATTTTTGTCAACATCAGAATTAGACCTTGTCTGGAGAGCTAATTTTATAAATAGCCATATAAGGAAAAAGTGAGCAGTTTTCTCAAGTTATGCATTTCCCCCCAATCCATTCCCTCTTTACATATACAAAATCTATTCCTGTATAGAATTCTGAGACTTTTCTAATTATATGGAATGACCAATACATGGTGACATTAGTGAAAAATGTGGAGTCACTTTATGATTTTGAAGAAGATTCAAATTCAACAAAATAGGTTTGAATCACATACTTTCAGAATATGATTTTAAAAGCCATTACCATAATTGAGTTCCTTAGATCATGAGTTATTAACTTCCCTAAGAGGTTTTAAGCAAGCCTCCAGAATTCATACTGAACATTTTGTTGACAGATACAGCATGGAGATAAGCCCCAGACCAAGCATGGTGGCAGTGCAACAAAGAAAACTAGCGATGACAGTAGGAATCTAAACTGCTGACCAGCAGAACCTCAGCTTCTTCTTCTTCCTTTTTTTTTTTTTTAAGTAAGCAGAGAGAAGCAAACTATATTTGATAAAGTGGGGAAAATGTTTATTTAGAGAAAAAACAACAAAAGCAAAGACTCCAAGGCAGTGTTGTCAAGGAGGGGCAAAAGACACCGTTATGGGCCCATGTGTAGGGGATTTTTAAACTCTTTTTTTCTCTCTTATATTGGAGTTTACCTCCCCTGTCCAAGGTCTTGTTTTCTCAAGTTTTACTGTTTTTGTTCAATCCTCCTGGACATCTTGTCCTCATCTCTGGAGTATGTTTTGGTTAGCACCTCGTAGAATATACTGCCCTTATCTCAGAGGCCTCTTTAACTCTCCAAAAGTCACTGACTGCGCTGTCCCTGAATCTGCCTACTTAACCCTAACTTGCCCTGGGAATCACTAGGATTCCCTGTTTCCTTGTTTAATTGATAGTCTACGGCCACACCACTCTGAACGTGCCCAATCTCGTCTGATCTTGGAAGAACCTCAGCTTCTTCTCTAGGGAAACTTATAAGAAACACTGTACAGTGCCCCAAGAGTCCAGATGGTCTTTATAGGACAAAAGCCCACCACTTCCTCCTAAGTACCAGTTTTCTGAATAAACCGATCTTTGTTACCCCCACCTGTTGTCTCTAGTTTGCCTATGAGTGGCAGTGGCTGAGCTTGGATACCTGGCAACAGTTACTATTTAGTGTATCGTTGCTCAAAGTTACTTTTTTTTTTTCCTTTGGGCTAGTACATCAAACTAAAAAATAATATTTCCTATATCCTTTCAGGTTCGTGACTGTCCCCTTATATTAAAAGATGGATTAACAGGAGAAAATAAACAGAAGTTTAATCATAAGTATAATCCAGTAACATTGGGAGACACCCAGGAAAACGGAAGAACTGGGTCAAGCCATTATCTTAAACAGCATCTTCTGCTAAAAACAAAAGGAAGTTGAGGCAACAGAACTTAAGCAGGAAAAGCACCATAAATGGATGTAGGGGTGATATGTAGTTTGAAGTTCTTACTTTTTCATTGATTTAGAATTTCTAGAGATTTAATATTTTCCTCTTCCTGGTGTAGAGAGGAAAGGCCTGACAAATGGAGATTTCTATGAATAAAAATTTCTCTTTCAAAAGAGTAATGGTTAATTGTTTTTCAGGATTTCTCTTGTTCTTTAAAAAGAATCATTCTGTAATAGCCCTAATGCCAAAAAAAAAAACAAAAACAAAAACATATTTTGCTGTAGAAGTCTGCTCTCCCTCACTAGCAATCAAATTGTAGAGTTTGAGATCCTTAAAATATTTCCTCACTAAAGGCCAGTATATAGGTCAAGGAAATTCTGTACTAACTGCTTAGCTAATAAACTAGTCTCCACATGACTACATACATTCATTTCTAGCCTCTCTAAACACATGAGTATGTGTGCACGTGCACACACACACACTCACATACAGCTCACAACCGTTTTCTATTTTCTGCTTCAAAGGACCTTTTCATTTATAGGGCCCAGAAATTAATTTTTTCGAAAACAGGTAATTTTCCAGGTGCTTACATATTAAATACTGCCAAACTCCATATGTGAGAGGATTAGATTATTCCAGGATCAAAGCCTGAAATGTATTAAAAATGATTTTAAATCATTTAAATAAATATGAAAATACAAATCTATGAATTTTCTTAATACAGTTTGTTATTTTATATGATGGAATTCTATATTTCAAATGTAATCAGTAGCTCCAGGCAGTCCAAATCAGTGAATAGAAATAAGATTAATTTTTTTTCCTATATATATATCTGAGTTTATACTGTGCTAACCTTTGTGGGATTACAACTTATAAAAAAGTTCTGTGATGAGATGAATTTCTTGGCTCTTTCTTGTGTAACATAACAACTTTCCACTTTAGGCAAGATCACTTTCCAGATACAAAGTCCTAACAGGATAGAGATAGGATAGAGGAAAAATATTTTACCTGTTATTGGTTCCTAAGGCCTACAGTTCCATATTTACAAGTGTGATTTATTACAGCCTGATAGTGTTAATCTAAAAATCTGGAGACAATTAACATGCAAAATATGTTTATTTGGGATCAATGATTTGCAATGCAGATAGCACAACTTTGAGCAGAAACACATGCTATTATTTGACTCAGACTATTGAAATGCAATAAAGCAAATATTATTAAACTAAAAATTAAAATTTTATTTAATGATACAGGCAAAACAACTAAATCTTTTTTTTTTTTTTGTATAGAGGCATTTTTTTTTTTATTTCTTTGTTTGTTTGTTTGTTTGTTTATACATGCACTGGGTACAGTCAGAAGCACAGGAGGGTGAGAGAATTCACCAGAGGCAGAGCAGGGAGCAGAGCAGACAGAAGGACCGAAGTACACTGCTGAGGGGAACAGCAGGCGGCAGGAGAGGTCTGCGCGCCACGTGGGACCCTCCTCCAGTGGCTGGGGAGCAGCCGGGGATCGAACCAGCACCACAGAGGCCGCGGGCAGCTTCGCACCCCAGCGCTCAACCGCTGCGCCACTGGGGAGGCCCACAACTAAATCTTTTTTAAAAAATCATTTCAAGGTATTGGAACAAGAACAGACATACAGACCAATGGAATCGAATAGAAAATACAGAAATAAACCCACAGATTTATGGTCAACTAATCTTTCACAAAGGTGCAAAGACTATGCATTGGAGCAAAGAAAGTTTGTTCAATAAATGGTGCTGGGAAAACTGGGTCGCTACATGCAAAAGAATGAAGCTTGACCACTACCTCACACCATACACAAAAATCAACTCAAAATGGATTAAAGAACTAGACATAAGACCTGAAACCATAAAATACATAGAAGGAAATATAGGCGAAACACTATGTGATATGCACATCAAAGACATCTTTACAGACACATCACCCAAAGCAGTGATAGTGAAGGCAAAGATAAATAGCTGGGACTACATCAAATTAAAGAGCTTCTGCACAGCAAAGGAGACAATAACAAAAACAAAGAGAAACCCCACCAAATGGGAGAACATTTTTGCACCCAACACTAATGATAAAGGACTGATCACAAAAATCTGCAAAGAGCTGATGAGACTCAGCAACAACAAAGAAAATAATCCAGTCAAAAAATGGGCAGAAGAACTAAAAAGAAACTTCTCTGAAGAGGAAATGCAAATGGCCAACAGACATATGAAAAAATGTTCAACATCACTTGTAATCAGGGAAATGCAAATCAAAACTACCATGAGATACCATCTTACACCAGTGAGAATGGCACATATTAAAAAAACTAGCAACAGCAAATGTTGGCGAGGTTGTGGAGAAAAAGGAACTCTCCTGCACTGTTGGTGGGAGTGCAAACTGGTCCAACCACTATGGAGAGCTGTGTGGAGATTTCTGGACCTACTAAACATAGAGCTTCCATAGGATCCAGCAATTCCACTCCTAGGGATTAACCCAAAGGACACAGAAACATCAATTCCAAAGAACACCTGCACCCATATGTTTATAGCAGCACTATTTACAATAGCTAAGCTTTGGAAACAGCCCAAATGCCCAAACATAGATGACTGGATCAAGAAGATGTGGTACATATATACAATGGAACATTACTCAGCATTCAAAAAAGATAAACACATGCAATTTGCAGCAACATGGATGGCGCTGGAAGGGATCATGCTCAACGAAATAAGCCAAAAAGAAAAAGAAAAATACCGGATGGTCTCACTCATAGCAGGAATCTAGAAAACTTAAATAAGGGACCAGGAAAATGAATAACTCTAAGAAAGTGAAAATCAAAATCAACAAAAAACTATGAACCAGAGACACTTTTTGGCGGGTGGAGGGCGGGAGGGGAGGGATTGAGGTCAGAATGGGGGGGGTAGCAATTGCATGGGGAATATAAAAATAAAATTTATTATTTAAAAAAAATCATTTCAAGGATCATCAAATATAATCTCATTATTTATATATTAAACTTGTAGTGTTTACGTCCAGTCAAGAAAATGCCATCTTGTCTCTAAGCTGCCATGTTAAGACTTCCTGGTGAAAAGGAATCAGCCTGACTCATCAGTTTGACTTAACTTTCTCACAGACTCTACAAAAGTACACCCACTAACTCATTTCTCCTTTTTAGTGACTATGAAAGAACAGCAACACCCTGTTCTCTCCTTACAATAATTAGGAAAGAAACATAAAGCCATTTGCTGAATGATGTTGTAGCCTCATTCTCTCCATTTTGCAACAATGACAGAAGAATTAGACTAAAAAGTTTAGGAATAAGAAGAATCCACTGTTAAATATTAAGCGTTACCTCATTGACTTGGGCTTCCTGGTTCCCTCATGATTAACTTGTAACTGGCTGGGAACTTGGAAGGATGATTGTATCCCTCCCACCCTCAATAAAATTCTCTGCATCCCTCTGGAGTTGATAATGATGCTGGAAATCAACACCTGCTGTTGCTGAGAAAACACCCCACTGGAAAAGTCAAACACCTTATTTCCTTTTGCCTAAGCTACCAGGGGCTCCTCAGACTCAGAAATGTGAAGCCCTGCACTTCCCTTGCATTCCTGCTCCCATAAAGTCCTAGCCCCACCGCCAGCCATTCACGTGATTTGCTTTGGGGTGCCGATATTGGTACTTCCTTTGGTGGCCATCTTAAATAAAACCCCTCTGGGTAAGACAATTCTTGTACATTAAGAGTTTGACTTTCAGGAGAAACACCTGTTTTTGTCATTGACATTATGATAGACTTCACACTTGCAGTTTTCTGCCTGAAGACTCTTGTCAACCCATTCAAATGTTTCAAATAAATGTCTTAAGCCTCTGACTACCACTTGACTGATTTTTTAAAATTCCCCTGTGCTCTCACACTGATGCAACATATTGTGGGACTGTCCCTTAGTTGTGGACTTGAATTATAACTTTTACTATTGCATAAATATTTCCTTAATTATATCTCAGTCTGATTATTATCTCATGGACAACCTGCTACATAATGTCCATGAATATTGTATATTTAATCTATGTTTATAATATTTCACTTATGAGTGCTTGTTCATTGGTGAGACATCTTATTCCATTTTTGGATATAATTTACTTTTGGAAAGCATCTTGAATGATCCTAACATTCTACTACTTATCCCACATTTTGCTCCTTAAGTTACAATTTATATGAATATAGTTTTCTCATAAATCTCATCAAATATCAGAAGATAAGACCTTTACTCCTTTATTTCATCACAAATTCATGTCCATACTTAATGTTTAAACTTCTACATATAGGGCCTCCCCGGTGGCGCAGCGGTTGAGCGCTGTGCTGCAAAGCTGTCCGCAGCCTCTGCAGTGACATTTTGATTCCCCGCTGGCCAGGGAGAATCCCACATGGTGCGGCAGACCTCCCCTGCCTCGCCCACTGCTACCCTCAGGAGTGTATTTCTGTTGTCTGCCTGTTCTGTTCCTGCTCTGTCTCTGGTGAATCCTATCACCCTCCTGCACATCTGGCCTGTACCCCGGTTCTTGTATAAAATAATAAATTTTTAAAAAAAGCAACATAAACTTCTATATATAGGCAGAGTACTATATACAATGCACGCAAGAAAAAAAGTAATACATCTGCATGATACCTTTAGTTAAGGAGATAGTGTTCCTCAGAAGTCATTTTGCCCTACTTAATTAAATATTACCCCTTCATATATCTACATGCTCCTTTTTCTAATATAAGATTTATTTCTGGAGAGCCGATAACATCTTGCCTACTTCATTCATATTCAAAGTATACTCAATGCAATCTTTCCATAATGAGTCATATACAAGTGAACATTAACAATTGCACTAGGCTACATACTACAAATGTTTCCCCAATTCCCCACACTACTAGATTGCCAGTGGTCACACCTATGACTAATGTACTTTTCTCTAATTAACAGGTTTCTTATCCTAATTTGCTGCTTCATGTATTCTTAGGTCTGAAAATCTTAAGAAAGCTCATTAGATTGTGATAAAATAAAGCAATAACTACTCAATAATTATCTAACGATGCTAACAATGGAGAACTTTTCATATGCTTTTAATCTGAGAGCTTTGTGATACTCTTTCTATAGTTCAGCATTCAGATATTTTTTTTATTTTCTTTTGGTTTTAGAACTATGATAAAACAGGATACAATACTTTCTAGATAAATGATTTGGGCATTTAAATCCCAGAAGAGTTCAGAGTCTACTTAGGAGAAATAAAAATGATAAAATCTACAACTCAGAAACATTTTGAAAATTAAATGTGGAAAAACATATCAAGTTTATTGCAAAATATAAAGAGTCTGCAAATACTCAGCAAATTCCATTTACTGTCTTTTGCTACCTCATATAAATCGATCTATGTACATCTCTATCAAAGTCCACATTTATCCGTGTCTACATTTCCATCTGTATTTGTGCCTCGGTCCACCTATAACAACTTGCAGTTGTTTCTGTTTCATTTCATGTAATTATCTGAGCAACTCAAGGTAAGTGCTATCTCTGTTTTACTAATGATGCAACTGAGTTACAGGATTACACAATTATCACATATTCAATCTATAATTTATACCTAAATTTGTCTAATATTGCTGTTTTCCTAATAAATTATAGATAGTGATAATCTCTCTTTTTCTTTCCATGGCATTAGAGATTGTTTAGTGTATCTTCATTTGGTATTTTCTCCATTATCTCCTGGAGAAATTAACTATTCTGCTTTTTATTTCCTGTTTTTTATTGTTTCCTGTTGTTTCTTTTATTTTTCATTTTACTTCAAAGATCTAAATTTTTTTTATTCCTTTTAAATTTGACATTCTGTAAGGCATATTTTATAACTGTATGTGCTATAAAGGGTTTATAGTTAAATGTTGTTCAGTGTGTAAGTATACTAGGATCACAAAAGAATCAAAACCAATTGGATAAATATATCCATATCTATGAAAAAGCTTATATAGGAAATGACTCAAGGTTATGAAGACTAATAAGTTCCACAGACTGTCATCACTAAGCTACAAAAACAGAAAAGCCAGTGTTGTAATTCTGTTTGAGTCTGAAGGCCTGATATCCAGCACCAATGGTGTTCAGTTTTTTTGAGCCCAGTAGCTGGAGAAGTAGGAGCACTAATGACCTATGGCAGGAGAGCATTGGTGAAAGACATGCCAATCTGTATGCTGAATAAAATACTAATTTCTGGGACTCCCTGGCGGTACAAGAACTATCAAGCTATCCATAGCCACTGCAGCATGAGTTCTATCCCCAAGCAGGGAACTAACCCACACGATGCAGCAAATCTCTCCTGTCTCACCCCCGCTCCCCTCAGCAGTATATTTCAGTCCATCTGTCTGTTCTATTCCCCACTCTGTCTCTGGTGAGTCCTCTCATGCCCCACACCTCTGGCCTACACCCCAGTTCTTATTTGCATAAATAAAAATAAATCTATTAAAAAAATACTAGGGCCTCACTGGTGGTGCAGATGGTTGAGCGCAGCGCTGTGAAGTTGTCCACAGCCTCTGCAGTGCCGGTTCGATCCCCACCAGCTTCGGAGCAATCCACATGGCATGGTAGACCTCTCATGTCTTGCCTGCTGCTCCCCTCAGCAGGGTATTTCGTCATCTGCCTGTTCTGTTCCCCACTCTGTCTCTGGTGAATCCTCTCACCCTCCCACACATCTGGCCTGTACCCCTGCTCTTGTATAAATTAAAAAAAAAATAGATAAATAAAAATTAAAAAAATAAAAATAAAAAAAAATACTAACTTCTAACAGAAATGCCACATCCAGAAATATTTTATTACCAGGCATCCTTTAGTCCTATTAAGGTGATACATGAAATTGATCATCACAATACATATTCCCTCAGGTAAACTCTAAGCAGGTTTTGGCAAGGATTCTGTTTATTGTGTCATATATATAGTAAGTACTTAAATATGTGTTGAGTAAGTCAATAAATAGATTAAGTTTGACAACTTAATGATGCATATTTAATTCAGGAAAGTATTAAAAACAGCACATTTTCAGTGAGCAAAATTTTCAGTGGGCATGGATAGTTTGAAGAAAAGTTCCTTTCAGATTTACATAAGTTTACTACTGATAATATGTTCTATTCATAATATTTATTAATTTGTTGCTGATGATAAAAAGTAATAAATGTGTTTGATAGAGAGAAAATACAATTTTATCATTGTCATTATTCATGTTCTTTTGTTATTATTGATATTTTACTATACGAGGTGCTCCTTTATTTTTCATCCATATATTCCCAATATTCTAGGAAGTTCAAATCTATCGAGTAATTGTTCTTTTCATCTATTATTTTAACAAGCTAAAATAACCCAATGAATTTGATGGCTACTAAAATGAAGTTCTCATTGTAATTCTATGGAAAAAATGTAATTTAATGACATATTTAAAAGTAAGTTACTGTAATACATGGCATGATGCCTGTACAAATTATAGTTCAAAATACAGGGTAAGCAAAAAGTTCAGTCCTATTACAAGACTGAAGATATGGCAATACCATGGAAACAAAGGTATACAGGAAAGAAAAATTGCTTACATATTGGGTTGAAATATTTACTTTAGGAGTAAGCAATAACTAAATGTTCCTGATTGATAGTTTCTTTATCTATAAATATTATTCTTTAAAAAGATTGTAATATTAATGCCAAAACATTCATGTACATACACATATGTAACTGTAACATTAACATCAACATGCTATGGGGACTACACCTGAGGGGGGAGAAAGTAAACATTGTTTAAAAATGAAAAATGATGTAATATATATGAATGAAAATAAAAAAGATATTAGCATACTATTACTAATATCACCAATAGACTCAACAATTTTTTTATAATTCTTTCAATTTGTCTTCTTTGTTCCTCTTCCATACCCTCAAAGACAACCCTGTCATTTTTGTTTGTTAGAAAGGATGATAAATCTAATTTCTACTGAGGTCACACAAGTTGCCTTTGAACATGTGACTTCTCCTTGTGAGAAAGAAGGCAAATACCAGAAATTTGAAACCTTTCCTCTTTACACAGTGTGTAGTGTGCAAACTCTCTTTCAGCAACTTAATCATTTGTACAAGTTTCCTCACTTATCCTAAATAATCGTTAGCTTCAGCATATTCATAAATATTAACATATAAATACAAAGCAAAGTCAGCAGGTACTTGTATTGGTCCTACAGTCTGTAAGTTTGAGCTACAGTAATAGAAATCAATTGAAAGTATCTCAAGGCACTCTGGCAACAAAGACCTCCATGTGAATGGAAAATCACAAGGGTTGGATTTATTCCATTTACCAAATGAAAACTATAACCTTGTCTTCCTCTTACCATAGAGACATCTACTGAAAATACTTCATTCTGTAAATGCCAAACAGAGCATTTTGGACAATTCCAATACTGACACTTCCTTTTCTAACTGTACATTTGTGGGTTTTATGTACCGACCAATCAAGGCTATTTACTTCATTTAGAACTTCTGCCAAAAAGGTAATTTTGTGTATAAATGACTCCAATCTGGGAAGCCATCCAAAAGAAGCTGTTCAGGTGAATAACAGTGTGATTTACATGCAGGTGCAAAAACATAAACTTAGAAATAGTTTGAAAATGCTAACTAAAGGCATGGATAAAAGTGAGTTAACGAGACAGGTCTATCACTTTTCTTCTGGTATTTTAAACATCCTAGAAATGTCCCACTTGTGTTTTGTTTTGATATATTTTTTTAGATTTTTAAGAATACATCTTCCTTTGAGGTTTGCTTATACATTTGATTTTTTTAAGGAAATAGATGTTAGGTTAATGACTCATGGCCACACAGAATCTAATGGTAAAAAATACTAGTGGAGTGGAAAAAAAAGATCTTTCCTGGATGACTAAAGAGAGAATCACTCCATGGGTATTCATTCATATAACTGAGGTTCTAATGCAATCTGTCTCTACTTTCTTCTTTTCAGACCTTCATAAAGCTGTGGTGTATTTTATTTATTTATTAATAGTGTGTCATGTCAACCAACCATGGAAATCTTCAACAAAATAAAAAAAAATAAAAGGCCATAGGTTGTACAATATTGAAAATACATAAATCTGCAATATTGTCCTTTCATCATTTTAGAACTTAAATAGAAATTATGAATCACTGAAACTATTAAAAGGGGATTGAAGTAGAGAAGAAGCATGAGAAGTAGAGCTTTCACAGTTTTTTTGTTTGTTTGCTTGTTTTCCTTAAATAAACTTTTAAATTTTCAGTATCTGATTGGCTAACAAATGAGATTAGGATTAAGGAGAAATGTATAGATGGTAAGAAAAATGAGTACAACGACAGATGTTTTAGTACCAGCACCAACATAAACGAAAATTGGAAATTTAAGAGTATTGAATCTTAATTGTCTTTTTACAAAATAATTTATCCTCTGTGTACTATTCAAATTTACTATAAAGGTAAAATGATAGAATAGGTAGACAACTTTTTTTTAATAAAATGATTTATAAATTGGTTTTATGGGAATAAAAGAAAAACAATTTAAAATTGTTTAATACATAATTATAATGATTTATAAAGTGTTGCTAGGTAGCATCTTAGATACTCCAGATTCTGACATTTTTATATTCTTTTGCAAAGTGTTAAACAACAATGATTCTAACATGTTAAAAATATAGAGACTTTCCTAAACATGAAAACTAATTTAACCTGTGTGTAGTATTTCCAAGAATTTTAAATGTTAAATGTGAAAATTTCATGTAATGTCCACATATTTCAGGGAAATGATAGCTTCACATTTCTCTAGTAATTACATGAACACTGACTAGAATCAGGCCTTCCATAGATTGCTGATTTTATAGTTAGCCATACTTCAGTAAGTGGACATACTAAAGTCTATGACATGTATAAGGCATGAGCCATTTGATTCCACTTTTCTTTATTTATAATAACTAGTATAACAAAGACATAGTGAATAGATGTAGGAGAGAAAGTTAAGAGAGGAAAGAGGAAGGTGTTTCAGAAATAAATGAAGAAGCCAGAAATTAAACCTACACAAATCCTATTGGGTTATCTAGTCATAGAAAGTAGAAAATATATACTTGGCAGTGATATAAAATTCTATAAAGTCTCATTAATGTACACATTCTAATTATTAAAGGCATATGCATATCAACTTTAATATAAAGAGGTTCTTAGTTAAGTGATACTTGAGTTAATTTGTTTTACTCCTTATTTTTGAAGATGTTTACTTTGACTGTAATGAAATTTATAACTAAATAATCATAGTACTAGCTATTTTTATAGTTAAAACGACTATATATGCAATTTTACCAGTTAAATAATGTTTATGTTTCAACACACTAAAACATTACAAAGAAATTAAAATTGATCTTGCAGAGATATCTGCACTCCAATGTTCACTGCAATTTTATTAAAAATAGGTAAAATATGCAAACAATATAAATGTAGATATGTGCATTTATGATATATGGATGCAATGGTATATTATTTATTGTTACAAAAGGAAGCTGCCATTTTTGATAACATGGATAAACATGGAGGGCATTATGCTAAGTGTAATATATTAGACGCAGAGAGATAAATAGTATTGATCATAAGTACATGTGAAATATATAATAGATAAATTCATAGAAGAAGTGAGTAGAGTAATTGCCCGGAACTGGAAAAAGTGGGAAATGGGAAGTTGATGGTCAAAGAGTACTAATTTATGGTTTGCAATACAAATTACTCTAGAGATAAACTCTAGAGTATAATACCTACTGTGTAACGATACTTACTGCAAACTAAAACTTTGTTAAGAGGATAGTTCTTAAATATGAACTAGTGATGAAAACAACAATAATAAAAAGAGGTAGAAGGAAACTTCAGTGATAGTAGATATATTTATGACCTTGATGGTGGTCATGATTTTGATTGAATTTCATATATTGAATACATACAGCTTTTTACATATTAATTGTAACTCAATAATGGGATTAAAAATTAAATGACTTTTATCTAAAGTGATATAAAGTTAACACAATGATGAGTTTTAACTCTCAGTGAACTTTTTTTTATTACCTTTGATTCTGCATCAAATAAGATTGACTCTCACTAGACTCTAAGACTTCTGAGAACTGTGCTAAACCAGATGACTGATATACTAAGTCTACAAATCTGTCTTTATTAGACACAGATCCTGATTAATTTGAAGTGATCTGTCCCCATGCTGATTACAAGAAGATAAAGTGAATCCTTTCTTAGGGAGATCTTATCAAAAGAGATTTTACATTTGTTCGAGCAGTATGTCCAGCATTCAATAAGAATGAATCAGCAAGTTTTATTTAATAGCAATTGAACTACTTATTAAACTTATTAGAAAGGCAAAAAAAAAAAAAAAAGTATTCCAATGTTTACACTGTGGGACCTAAACTGTAAGATGCTAAAAATAGTCATAAATCTCCAATAACTAAGACTCTGTGGTATTGGTATTAGCTGTGTCCATAAAGCAAAGAAAAATATAGTAAATTCAAAACAAATCTATACATGTAAGGATACTTACATTGACAACATGACTTTAAAGGGTAGTGATTAAATGAAGACACTTTGAACAAATGGCACTGAGTTAGAACCATATAAATACATAGTTATGCAATTATTACTTACATAGTCAAAAATGCATGGATTGAAATCATAATAGATACTACCCACACCAGTAAGATGGCTAGAAAGAGACAAACAATACTGAGTATTGGTAAATGCATAAAGCAATAGAGCCCTGTTTCATAGTTGGTAAAAGTGTAAGTAGGGACACTGCTTTGGTAAATTGTCAATTTCTCATAAATAACTGGATATAAACATACCAGGATGTATCTACATATTTTTCCAAAAGAAATGTACACACGTTTATGAATCAGAAGTGCACAGACATAATGGTATAGTTCATATGGAGCACATGTTAAGGCAACTTAAGTATTTATTGATTGCAGTGCCTTCATACTATGGAATTAAATTATAAATTACAACTACACAATAGCAACTGGATGAATATACAAAACAAAACACAAGTAAACAAAAAAGCTAATGTTGAAAGAAGTCAGCTGTCAGGCACAGAAACGAACATGGTTTGTGATCCATATTCAAATTTGGACTTGGAAGTCTAACTGGTTATTCTCAGATGCAGTAATTATTTCAATGGTGCCTCCGGGAGGATTTAAATGTCAGTAACGCTTTATGTTTTACATAAGATGTGGTGTCAAAAATGAGTTCATTTTGGAAAACTTCATGAGTCTGGATATCTAAGATGTATTCAAAATAGTTTTTAAATTAAAAAAAACCTACCTAAGTTAGCTATTTATCTTCTAATGACAGCTTTTAAGAGTAACTTTCAAGTTTTTATTGATTTTTCCCCTTTTTGAAATACCCTGGAACATTTTAAACTTCTGAGACCGAATTACTGTTAAAAGTAAAACTGTACATTAAAAACAAAATGCAAATGGCTTGCAAGGCAGATGAGGAATCACACAGATGCCATTCAAATAAAGGGACATTCGCTATAATGACCTCTCCTTGATAAGTGGATTTCCTTATGTGAAATGAAGCAGAATATACCTTGAAATAATTTTAGACAAACATATACAAATTCAGTTGCTTTTAAGATGATTTTCTGCAAGCTCTTAGACTTAAGTAAAGGGCAGTTTACAATTTTTTATAACATTATTATTAACAAAATCCACATTTTTTCACTTGAGGTATGAGATAACTGGAAGATTGAATCCAGGCATAATTTTTAAAATACCAGAAAATGTCATGAAAATGTTCTATGGTTTCAAGTTAATTTTTTTTGGTTGAATAAAAATGCAAGCTTTTAAAAACAGTATGAAGAAGAGGAGGCCAGGGAATGATTATGACTGGTTATTTGAATATATAAAAACTGAAAAACATTTTCTTCAAGCCAAAAATTAAAAACACATACATTTTGATATAAACTTATTTTCTGACTTTAATAGATTTTCCCAGTAGGAGAACTTTGGAAAACAAAAGCAGGCACAAATTGGCCTAGGTCTGTTAATTCAGCCTAAGCCTATGCTTTATGCTTTAGAGAAAATACTTTCATTTTTCTCTCCCCTCAAGTCATCATCTTTGTTCCATTGCCTCCCACCCTCCAGAATCCCATAGAGAAAAATACTTTTAAGCAATTATGAGCTATTAATTCAAAAATATTCATTTAAATATGGTCTTGCTGTCTTTTTAAAAATTAATTTTACATGTGAGAAATTAAGAAATTATTCCATGCTCATTGAAGGATCTAAATAAGTTCCAAAATTCTGTCTGTATTTTGTTTAAATACCAATGCCCCCTTCTGCCCTTTGACTGTGACATTTTGCAACAATTATTTTTGTTTTTACAAACCCTTTAAATAAAAAGTAATTTAATCCTGTCATCTGAAGCCTAACATATGCTTTTTCAGGGTTATCAAAATATCTTACTCTTCTTTAAAAGAATCTTGACTATGCAATTCCAGTTTTGGGCTTTCTTCCAAACAAGACTAAAATAGAATTGCAATTGCACAATAAACAAGAGTTGCTAATTGCCAATTTTGTAGAATTTCTTACAAAAAAGGAATATCACTTCAAAATGTGTTTTGATGAAACTTTTTCCTCTCTATTCATCTTGTTTCTGATAACTCAGGACTATTTCTTTGCACTTGTGCATTTGAATTTTGCCTATGTTTTGAAAGACATGTTTTGAAAGTTTCTTTTGTTTAATTTTCTCTTCACTAAATGCATTTATATTCTAGAGTTAGAACAGTAGTAATTGTCAAACTTTGTAGTTTATCTTCAGGATAATATGCTTACATATTCATATTCTAGTAGAAATTAAGTAAGATTCTTAAAAGTAATGTTTAGAGCAAATAATTTTCACAACGTAGACAACTGAGTTTCTGCTTTCAATTGCTTACCAGTGTGTTGCTATTCTCTCTTTTCTTTACATTCATGACTCTGGTCCTATGTGCTTAATTTCAAGTTAGAAAGTTATTTTGAGAATGCCTATCTGCTAATGATTAAAATAAATCTCACATCAGGAGAATATAAGTTTCCAATTTATTTCATCCAATTTTCCTATTATTAACCATAGCTTCTATATAATATTTCCCATTGTTATAGATAAAACAAATTAGCAGAAATAAGAATATACATGAAATTAGGCACATACTAAGGACATGAGAAGGAATGATTATGAATATAATTATTAGAATATGACTGGCATCATATTCATTTCTTTCCCAGGAACTGTATGCAGTAATTTTATACTATATATAAAATATTATTGCTTTTTCTTAGAACCACTTCCCTTCATCTCTTTATCTTTCTCTCATGTCTCATATGTAAGTTTATAAATCCATGTTAATCTTTGAATCCTTAAAGTAGGTAAAATCTCTTACTATATGTTTCCATAATGCCTCAGTATTTTTCTCTGTGGTAACAAGAACATAGCATACCTGCAATAGTATCTACATTATAGGTTCTTCCCAATGGACTGACCTTCTTTAGGTTGAGTAGTTCTTTATATTTCCAGGAGTTAGAAGCTTTACTGTTTATCTATCTATCTATCTATCTATCTATCTATCTATCTATCTATCTATCTATCTATCCATCCATCCATCTACCTCCCTCCCTCCCTAGGTACCTAACTATCCATCCATCCACCTATCTACCTATTTGTCAACCTATCTACTAGATGATAAATATTGATAACTGTATTAAATAACAGACCAGTTTGTTTTTTGTCTGAGCTACTGAATGGTGGAGGGATTTTAGGTAGGAAACCAAAAGGAAGACTGTTCATAACCAGGAATTTGTAACAGATATCACATTGTAAATATTTGAAAGAACTAAATTTTAAGAGGATGAAGCAAACATCTGAGACAACTTAGGCCAAAACTGATTTGAGACATAGCTGGATAAACCATGACTTGGATTAAGGGAGGGATCTCCATATGCAAAGCCAGAAAAGGGGCCATTGCTAGTGATATAGAAGCCAAGGAAATCATCAGTGGAGTGAGTTTTGTCATAGTTACATGGGCAGGAGCTCTTTCCATTCCAAACCAGAGAGACAAGGCCAGAGATTGACTTATAATTTCAGTAGACAAAAGAGCATGTTGGAGGTTGAAGTTGCAGGGTCTGCCAATCTGCCAATCTTGCCTGCTGTCTTTAAGGAGAGTCTATGACATAGCTCCTGATTATGCAAAACTCTGTATTTCCACTCCACAAGCTAATTTCCGGATGCATTTGCTAATGCAAAAACATGAAGTGAGGCAATGAAATGCAGGTTGACATAATGTAAATAATTACTATAAAATAGAAAGAGGTAGACTCATTAACAGACTGGTGAGAAATTATTTGAAACTAAAACAGGAGAAAGGAGGGCTTCTGCTACATTTTAGCGCAGTCCATAACATAGGTGTAATGTGAGAGAATATAAACAGCTTTCAATTGGCAAGTCTGCCAAGGAGACCATGTCTTCAGAGAGCTGTCAGCTAGGTTTTAAGCAGGGGTGTTCACAGTGGAGGACATATGGAAAGACATTGCTAATGAATGTTTGTCCATTAGAGCCAGTGAAAAACAAAAGGTTTGAGAGGGTAAGGAATGGTAGACAGTGAAGACTAGCAAATCTGCAGAACAGGATCTGAGTAATGATAGACAACCCAGGCGGCTAGAAACTCTAGTGCTGCTGTGGTCAATAAATTTTTTTTATGTTGTTTTATTTTTCACCATCTTTACTGAGATACAATTGGCAAATAAAAAATAAAATTTACGAGAAAAAGAAATGTTTTTCAAGATGGCCTAGTCCCTTGATCTTTTGGATGAGGGATGTTTGAAACTAGAGAAGTGACTTATGTGCACTGCAAAGAAATTTCAAGAAAAACCTGGGTGTCAACAGATTTATAGTTTCAATTTCATGTTTATATTCTTCCCTCAAAATCAATCTGCATGATATTTTTCTTTTATGAAGATTCCATCCCTACTTTTCCTTTCAAAACAAATATATTCCTGTTTTATAAAAGACAAATCTCTTACCAATTCTTAATTTTATCATGATATAGTGAGATTAAAAGGAAACAAACAACCTTCCCTCCCACAAAAAAACCCTCTATGATAGTTAACAAAAAGACACTGACATTAATATTGATACTATAATATTAAATAATTCTAAAGACCCCATTACAATCCAACCTTCAAGACAATGCTATTCTTTGTTGTTTTTTTTTTTCTCACATTTTGAAGGGGAAATAAAATCAATTGTCATCTAATGAATAATTTAAAATAGTTGTAGATAAAAGAATACTGTGATTGTTTGCAAACAACTCATGAGAAATTCAAGTATCTGAATAATATGCTTTTTTTTAATGAATACAATTGCTTAGATTTTAGAGGTATACAGATTAAAAAACTAGAAATAGAATTCATGCTAATACTGTCTTATTACAGTAACACATGAAATTTATTCAAGCAAATGTGTATTATGAAAAATACCGCCAATCTTAGCTCATCAAGATAGTGATTTTAAAAACATTTTTAGGTTTATTAGCTATTTATCCAATTTTGAAGTATATTTATATTTTAATCAATCATACAATTATAAAAAAATCAAGCCATTCAGAAGGAAGTTTTTAGTAGTTAGATTCAAACTGGGACAACAACAAATTTTATTTACATGTGTAATTTTGTTCAGAGAAATATAATCACCTGAGGAATTTTAAGAATCTGATGTGTCAATACATATATAATCTGATGAGAAAATATAAGACAAACAGACTGGAGAAGAAAGATACCATTTAAAGATATTCACATTAAAATATTATTCACATAAATTTCACTTATATTAGAGAATATTATGCATATACAATAGAAGAGAGTATAATAACCTGAAACTGCATGCATTCACAATTCATCTAAACAACTGTCAATATTCTGTAACTCCAATTCTCCCCACTCATAGCACTTTAAAGCGGAATAACAGGCACAATATCCTTTCAAAAATGTGTAAGAAAACTACAGAATACTAAAATTTTGGCAAAAACCAAAAAGAAAAAAAAGAATATATTAACTGTGCTGTGAAGTTCTAGTAAATACATATCCTTCATAACCTATTAAAACTCCTATCTTCAGCGCCTCCCTGCTGGCACAGCAGGTTGAGCACAGCGCTAAGAAGCTATCCGCAGCCCCTACAGCACAGGTTCGATTCCCGGACAGCCAAGGAGCAACCCACATGGCGCAGCAGACCTCTCCTGCCTTGCCCGCTGCTCCCCTCAGCAGTGTATTTCAGTCAGTCTGCCTGTTATGCTCCCCACTCTGTCTCTGGTGAATTCTCTCACCCTCCCACAAATCAAGCCTGTACCCCAGTTCTTGAATAAATAAATATTAAAAAAAAATAAAACTCCTGTCTTCATATTGATTTTGAGATGATAATGCCCTTTATCATAAGAATCCAAATACTACAGTCCTGATTATTCTACCTAATTTCACAACAATTTGACAATGTCAAGAATATTAAGTTGGGGCCTCCCTGGTGGCACAAGGGGTTAAGACACAACCTATGAAGCTGTACTCAGCCACTGCAGCACAAGTTTGATCCCTGGCCAGAGAGCTACCCACATAGCACAGCAGACCTCTCCTGCCGCCCGCTGCTCCCCTCAGCAGTGTACTTCGTCACTCTGCCTGTTCTGTTCCCTGCTCTGGCTTTGGTGAATCTCTCACCCTCCTGCGCTTCTGACTGTACCCAGTGCTTGTACAAATAAATAAAAAATAAATAAATAAATAAATCTTTAAAAAAAAGGACAATATGAAGGAGAAATTAAGAGTGACTGTAAGGCAAGGTACAGCAGAATTATCGTAAAAGGGAGAAAGAACGGGGGCAGTTGAAGATAAAGAAGGGAAGGAAATAAAAAAACAGGAGGGAAGGAAGAGCTTGAGCTATTGAGCAATGGTGTCATAGATTTTTATATTTCATCTATTATCTTCCATGTGCAATACATTCAAGAATAGAATTCATTTGCACTGCATTTTCAAAATAGTTTCCCAAATACTGATAATTATTCTTATAATAGATATAAATAATAAGTGCATTCAGAATAGTCTCTCAAGTACTTATGATTATTCTTATAATAGATATAAATAATATGTGTATTTTACCAAATGAAAAAGAGCTACTTTTGAAGAAGAGCAGCATCATTTTTTGCAAATGCCATCAGTAAAATGGTTGATTCATCAGTTTAAAAAAAAATCATGTATTAACCAAAATCCATGTATTTAAACATTACATTGCATAAATTGTCAAATATTAAGCAGAGAATTCTGAAAATGGATTATATGTATCTGATATTCCAATATACATGTAAATATATATATATAAATCACTAAGGAAATCATTGTTTTTCAAACTATTTCCCTTAGTGAAAATTTAATATTTTTAATACTTTTCTAGTATTCATAAACACAAAAAGATCTATTATTTTTGCTTTCATTTTTTGTTAGTGTGCTTTAATTGCATTTTTTTAATTAAGGTGACTGGTTTAAAACACTGTACATGACTTATGGATAGGTTCACCCCTCTTCAGATGCATTTTATCACACCAAATCCTCCACAAAGCCTCCTTTCATATTTCATATTATAAAATGTCTATTTATCTAATTATAAAATAATTAAATTGCTCTATAAATAACAGAGAAGCCCTTCATGATTTTTTTTTATTTTTGCAAAAACTGTCAACTAATTTTTTTCATCCTTCTCTTTATTCTGAATAACTTTTTTTTTAACTCTAGATAATAAATGATGAGCTAAAATTTGTTTTTAAAGTCAAGTTGAAACATCAGATGTAGATTGGTCCCTCATACATATTTTTTAAGATTTATTTATTTATTTTATGCATACAAGAGCTGGGGTACTGGCCAGAGATGGGGGGGTGAGAGGATTCACGAGAGGCAGAGTGGGGAACAGAACAGGCAGATTGACCGAGGTACACTGCTGAGGGGAGCAGCAGGAGAGTCAAGAGAGGTCTGCTGCTCCATGTGGGTGGCTCCATGGCTGGCAGGGGATCTAACTCATGCTGCAGAGGCTGCAGATTGCTTCACAGTGTGGTGCTTAACCTCTTGCACTAACAGGGAGGCCCCCTCAGACATATGATACCAAAAAACATTTGCTCTTCGAACAAAGCAATGCTTGCATATAAATGGAGTGGGATGATTATAGAATGGGGTTATTTCTAACCCCTGGGAAAATCCCCTGCCTCACCTGGAGATAGCAGTTCTACCACTAAATTATCTAATTTTGGCGCAGGTAATATTTCTGTGCTTAGTAGACTTAACAAGCCATCCTGCAATTTATTACAGCACCTCATAAACACATCATACACATACCACACAAGTACACACACAACACACCTATAAACACATACATATGTTCTTGGAAGGATGATGTATTCACATACAGTGAAAAATCATTTTCTAGAAATATCGTTTCTGATTCTTCAATCTTGTATTTAGTTGTAGGACTTCCCTGTGCTGAAAACACTATAATGAACAACCTATAATACCTCAAATCACTTAATTTTTGATCTTTGAAATTTCCATGTATGCTAAGATTAACTTCTTTCTCTTTAATATGCACAAATATCCAGATATCTTGACCTTGTTCTCATCTCACACTCTCTACCTCTATTGTTTCTGCCTTGCTGGTTAATTAAGTGAATGTTTTGCTGAATATATCTACAATTAATGGTACATCAACAAGTTCATAGAGCAACTACTCTGAAGAGAGTAGCAGTTCTTAGACCTCCTTCCAGGTTTAAGTAATTCCATCTTCCTCCTTAAATCAATGTTCACTTCTTTATACCTTTCTACTAATTAACTGAGAGAAACCATCTTTTTGCAGCCTATGGGGTATTTTTTCCAGGATGAACTTTAATTAGTTGAGGGTAGAAAAGCAGACTTTTCAGTGACATCTCTTAACGTTCAGTAATTTTTTTCAATATCTTATTTTAATCTGTTCTTTAAAATTTCTCTGTATATACAAGCAAAGTTCCCAAAATACTACACAATGAATTATGAGCTAATACAGTCATTAAGAAGTAAACAGAAATTCTCAAACAGTAATTGCCAATTTATTCTTTATAGCTTCTGCCTCTCTGTGGTTCTTTGGTTACCATGCCAGATATTTAACATAGGTCAGATAAAATCATCAGCAACATTTTCCCATTATAGTTGTACAAGATTTTAAGGGATAAGTGAAGGAAGTTGGTTTAATAAATTACATATATTATTAATAAGACCAAGAGATCAAATATTGACATACAGAATGATCTTAATGATCTCTCTTTTTAAAGCCATCTGGATAAAGTAGCTGATAAAAACCACTCTTGTTTCTATATCATATATTTCTCAGTTTGTTCCATGGTTTAAAAGATTGGCCATATGGAGGGAAATCCATACTTCATATTAATAGGTAGAACTCATTTGCCACTACTTTCTACATCTAAAATCATTCAAGATGGTACTAAGATTATGAGTTTTTAAAAATGTACAACTATTTATTTTCATACTCATGAACTTGTAGATCTAGCTCAGATGAGATAATCTAAACAAAGTTTACCTTCAAGACTGCTTCTAGGCAACGATCCAGTTTTACTCTACACTGCAGGGTAGTCTCTGGGTTGCAATTGCTTGTTTTGGGACCAAGGATAAGCCACAGCTACCAGGCAAAGCTCTTCTCAGTGATGATAGAAACATAAGTAGATGATCTTAATCTGGCAGCACAATAGGCACATATTCATATATTACTTATTTGTGATCATTATAAGATCTCATTTGTCAAAGCAAGCTCATATGATCCAGCCTATAACGCAAGTTAAGAGGAAAAACAATCCACCAACTAAAATTCACTTGAAGTATTATTTTATACAGGAGATAGGTGGTAGGAATGAATCTTGACAGGTATATCTTAGTCTCAGAACATTTTAAATGTTATGTGATGTATTAAGTTATACCCATTGAGGACAAAATATATGATGTTTTTTTCTTGCTTATACATCATATTAACATTACATATTATATGAGAGAAAAGATATTTCTATATCTATCTATCTGTGTATATCTAGATCTTTCTGCCTATATATAGATATGCATAGATATACATATATAGAGACAGAGAGAGAAAGAATTGGTGATGCCTAAATTACAAAAATCATACATTGATAAAAAATATTCTTTAAATGTCATGAACTTTTAATTTTCTATATTAAGGACTCACTGATGCTGCTTTAGTAACCCACAGCTATGAATTTAGGCACACTCTTCATGATTATAAGAAGAGGAAGTAAAATATAAGAACATAAAGTTGGATGTTCATAAATTTGAATATAATTACTTTTTAAAAATTAACTGAAGTAAACTTTCAAAGATATTTTATGTGCTAAGATATTTATGTGCACGTTTAAAATATCAAAATTTCACTACACAACAAAGTCATTACAAATTACAAAAAAAAATTCATATCATTCATTTTAATCACAGTCAAATCTTTGCAAAAGTATTAGAATAAATCTCATCTATTTTTATTTAGTTTATAACATAGTATTATAAAACAATGATTTGTATTCATAGTTGATCATAAAATTAAAGTAGCTTGGAAAATTAACATTATTATTTTTTATTTTATTTATTTATTTATATATATATATTTTACATCATTGTTCATTTTTGTACAATGTTTGCTTTTTTTAAGATTTATTTTTATTTATTTATACATGCACTGGGTACAGTCAGAAGCGCGGGAGGGTGAGAGAATTCACCAGAGCCAGAGCGGAGAGCAGAGCAGGCAGAAGAACCGAAGTACACTGCTGAGGGGAGCAGCGGGCGGCAGGAGGGGTCTGCGTACCATGTGGGACCCTCCTCTGGTGGCCGGGGAGCAGCCGGGACGCGAACCAGCGCTGCAGAGGCTGTGGGCAGCTTCGCAACCCAGGGCTCAACCGCTGCACCACCAGGGAGGCCCAACATTATTAATTTAAAATAAATAAATACAAATTCTTAAATTTAAATCATATAGGACTAAATTGAAGGTATCTTACATTAAAGGAAAATTTTAAAAAGGAAACAATCTGTCATTTATTCCTATGATAGTGAATTTGGTAGTATTAAACACCCATAATATAATTTGTTGTAACATATTATAATTTATAAATGGAAAAGGAGTTAAGAATTTACTGTTGCTAATAGCAAATCGTGTCATTTTAAAATATAATGCCATTACTTCAAAACCTAGAGCCATTTCAATTTAAAAAAATTCTCTCTGTTAATAATCCAGATGTTTCATTTTAATTACACCAAGCTTCTGAATATTTGTGAACATCTGTTTTGCTTTCTGTTTTACAACATTCAATTTTAACTTTTGAATTTAACTATCGCATTTGCCTCTTAAGAAATATAGGGCATAAAATGGACTATCGTGGAGGACTATGGGTGCCTTGATGGTGGATGTGGTGTGGTAAAACACCTCTGAAAAGGTGTGATCCTATACCTCTAAAGCATAGATAGTATCATAAACCATGGTTATTTTATTTATTTTTATTTTTTTTTTTTTTTATAGAGGCATGCTTTATTTATTTGTTTGCTGGTTTGTTTGTTTTGTTTATACATGCACTGGGTACAGTCAGAAGCGCGGGAGGGTGAGAGAATTCACCAGAGCCAGAGCGGGGAGCAGAGCAGGCAGAAGGACCGAAGTACACTGCTGAGGGGAGCAGCGGGCGGCAGGAGAGGTCTGCGCGCCATGTGGGACCCTCCTCCGGTGGCCGGGGAGCAGCCGGGGATCGAACCGGCGCCGCAGAGGCCGCGGGCAGCTTCGCAACCCAGCGCTCAACCGCTGCGCCACCGGGGAGGCCCAACCATGGTTATTTTAATAAAAAATAAGTAAATAAAATATTCAAAAGAAAGAAGAAATATAAGACATGAGTACATATACCATAAGCTTAAAACTTCACGTACAAATTGTTCCTAGAAATCTAATATACAAGTAAATTACTGAATGTATGTAGCAGGTCATTCAAAACCACAATAAATATATTACCAGCCTATAAATATGCATACATATATTTATTCTATATATTGCATGCATCTATTTGTGTGGTATGTATATATTAATATGTATGTATATATGGAAATCATTTATATATTATCAAAGAAAAAAGGTCATTCTAGATAAGAGAATCGTATGCTAATGTTAAGAATAATGAAATCTATGTCATACGTTAGAAAAATTTAATTTTGCTTTACAAGCCATTCTCATATTGTTTCCAAGATACCTGAAATCTGTTATTAATGTTTAAATGTTCAAAATTTAGAAATCTGACACAAAATCTCTTGTTCCCTAGTAAACAGAAAGAAATACAAGTTTGATTAAAAAGGGATCTTATTGCAATATATTGTGTTGTTATACATGAACCCCAAAGGCTATTTAAAATCTTCTATGCATTATTTATATTGATCTTCTTTTGACCAAGTTACAATTTTTAGAAAGTTAACATTATAATTACCTAAAATATGAGATAGTATACATTTAAAAATGTATACCCATGTGTGTTAATATTGTTTCTAGAATAAACATGCATGGAGTATTTAACTCATTAAAGATGGGAAGAACAAACTGTTATAACCAACTTAAGTTCCTGATAATATGTAAAAACATATTCTCAAAAATCAAATGTGTAAAAAAAGAAATATTTAACACAATTGAATGTTAGGCTAATATCACTGGTTTAAATGCAAACGTAGATATGTCTTAATGTTTTATAGAGTAAGAAACCTTTACAGTTATCTGTTCCACTGGACAGAAATTATTTGCATCTCTACCAGGCAGAGATCTACAAATAAACCTCTGCCCCTATGGAATTCTAAAAAAAGTAAATAGAAGTATTCAATCATGTCCAGCACACAAAGAACACTGAATAATTCCTTTTGTCTATTTCAAAATTTCAGATAATTGTGACACCTTTCAAATTATTATGGATAATTGAGTAGAGGATATACGTTAAAATAAAGTCAAATCATGTTTTACAATAATTACTAATATGTTCATGTCTTCTCAACATTAGTTCTCTAGTACATAATTTAAAATAAAATGTTACCCAAGGTATGAAATGAATGATTAAATTCAACATTAATTTTTGGCAATGTGTATATAAATTGGGACAAGATTATTAAAATCTATGTAATTATATTTTTCTGAGTGAGATATTTTAAATATTTTGGCTATATTTCAGCCACTGTAAAGAGGTTGAGGAATACTAGGAGTTTTTCAAGCAGATAAGAAAGCAAATTGATAATAAATGTAATGTATGTGTGTGTGTGTGTGTGTGCACTCACACACATGTGTGTGTTCTACAGTGACTATGTGGTGATTGGTTCTTTTAAGATGGGAAAAGATTGAGCTGAGACATGAGGTATGAGTTACCCTTTTATGGTTTGCCAGGATAGACTTTAACAAAGAAGATATATTTGAACAGACAAAGGTAAAGAAGAAAGAACTGTGTAGCCACTGGGGATAAGAAAGAGGGCAGAGAGAGGACCTACAACCCATTTTTTAGTCCAGAAGCCTACAGGCCTATTGAGGCCAAATTACCAATGCAACCTACATAATAATAGGTCAAGGGAGACATAAAATTAAAAGTAGAAAATTTGATATTTAACTGAAAGTTATGATTTTTGTCACATAATATTTCTAATAGTGTACATATGTTCTATACACAATTTACAAAATGATTCATTGTAAAGAATCCTGCAACAGACTCAACACAGTGAGAAGTGATGGGATCATATTTTTTTAGTAATTTTAAAAATGATTTATTTGAAGAGTAATATTGGTACTTGGTTTACTTTTTTTGCAAATGGAAGTAGATGTAAGATGTAATAATGATTGTAATAATAATGACCTGTATTTTTTCATTTTCTTAGTTTATCTTGGCAGTGATTTTGTACTAAGAAAACTGCTGTCTTTAATAGGTTACTGAGGTCTTTTTTAACACTACACCAGCGATGTATTAAATAGTACCCTGCAGGCCTAATGATTAACACTCAACTATCTTTTGTAAAAGTCCTTTCATTTAGAATTCTATTCCCATCAATACTCTTAGCCTGTTCAAACCCATGCATGATGAATGGTGATAATTTATGTTCATAATGAAAACTCCAAGAACTGTAAGATATCAGTGTACTTTCTGACTCTTCGAAGAAATAATATATTTAGCACTGAGCTAATTTTATTACCTTCTAAGACTTTTCAAATGGCTAGTCCCTGTATTCTCTTGAAAATATAATAATTAACCAAGATTTCTTTTACCCCCTATAGCATTCAAAGTAATTAAATTTACCGTATGGAGAATTAATTTGAATACTATGGAAAGAACTCAAAGTTCTTTTATTTAAAAAGAGCCTTGGGCAGGTTTACTTAACTTTTGCTATGTTGAATATTTTCTTATTTTTATAATGGTAATATTGATATTCAAGTTGCTGAGTTAAGGTACTTGATAAACCTGAAAGGGATAAATGAGTATAATTTTGTAGTTGTTAAACCTGCATTCTACAAGATCACTCTGCCCCTTTAACCTTCTTTGACAGAGACGATGAACGCTGTGTGGTCTAGTGGGAGAAACATCAGTTTAGTTTATAGTTGGATTTATATTCAAATCTTGGGTCTTACATTACTAAATTGAAATCCTAAACCTGAGGTTATTCTTATCTAAAAGAGTGTTATAGAAATGCCGTGCCCTATAAATACAACATATTGATATGTGATAGGATTTGGTAATTTAAACCACTTCATGTGATTAATGTTGTGGCTAAAATTCCTTGAATTATGTGACTTAAATAATTGAATACTTTTTTGAGTGAATCTATAATAAGCATGCAGTTATAAAGTTTAAGTTCATCAGGTAGACACTAACAACCCCAAAAAGGAATTTAGAAGTTTATGGAACAAAAATGATGAAGTGTGCATGTAAAGAAATAAAGAATCCCCATTTCTTTTGTAAGGACAATTCCATATCTATAATGAGAATCAGAAAGTATTATTTTTGTTTTGAAGGGAAAAACAAGGTTTATTATCTGTTGAAATGCCATTTCTGCTCATTATATTTTAAACAATGTAATCACTTTGTGAAAAGTTGCTTATATGCTCAACAATTAATATACTCAGAGTTTTGATGAAGCTAGTCATAAACTAGTCTGCAATTATAACGATTGTTTGATTTCAAGAAAACAAAATGCTTTCATTTTGTGATGAGTGTCAAGGAAGCAAAGAATGATAGCTGGTTTAGTTGAATATACAATATGCAAAATATTTCAGCTTTGAATATTGTTGACTTGTGGAAAAAATAATAAATTTTCCAAATGCAGATGTCCCCACAATTGTACAGTTCTTTCTCAATGCAGGATAGGGAAGATTAAATCAAAGCATATGTTAAAAATAGTCAAATTGTTTTTCTTCTTCAAATATACCTATTTAGTCTTTAAAGGAACTATAATTACATAAAGAATACTTCTGGCTTTTGGGGTAGTCATTTTATTAATCTAGTGGAGAAAATGTGAAAAGTTGAATATAAATATTTGTTTTTGGATAATAGATAAAGATTTCAGTAAAATTCAAGTAATCAACTTTCTATATATTTGCTGGCAAAATAGTTCATGTCCTTTAGCCAAACACTGGTGTCAACAGCGGACATGTTTCATGATTTCATGTACAAATGGAAATGAATCACAGTCAAAATTTCTACATGAGGAACTGATATAAAAAGGGATTTTCACTCCTAAAGTTGAAATGAATCTTTCTATATAAATTACTCAAGTGTCATATGATTGAAAGGAATTAGACAAATTTGATATTGTGTCAAATCAAAAACAACCAAATATTTTTCTTTCAATGACACCCAAAGCTGCAAAATCACTGGGCGACCATATGGCCATTTTAGTGGGTTAACTTAGGATACATGGACTCAATATTGCCTGTTAGACATCAGCCATTTAAAGGATAGCACACTATGTTTAAGGCAAGTAATACCATTAATGTGTGGTAGGTTAAAGAAGAGGAACAAATCATGCTGGTCCCCTAAGCAATGCTACTGAGATAAAAAAAAAAAAAAAAGACAATCAATGGGAATGAAGACCAACATACAGTGTGGTGTCAGTAGATACTATGAAACAAAATATTGAGGGCCTCCCTGGCTGTGCAAGGGGTTAAGACTCAACCTATGAAGCTATCTGCAGCCACTGCAGCTCCAGTTTGATCCCCAGCCAGGGAGCTACACACATGGTGCACCAGACCTCTCCTGACTCACCCTCTGCTCCCCTCAGCAGTGTATTTCAGTCAGTCTGCCTGTTCTTTTCCCCACTCTGTCTCTGGTTAATCCTCTCATCCCCACACCTCTAGCCTATACCCCAATTCTTGTATGCATAAATAAATAAATCTTTAAAACAAAAATTTGAAAGGGATTAGGGTAAATTTGGCAAGTGTGTTCTACTAAGCTGATGCTTCTGAGGTGAGAAGCATCAGAGGGAAATGGAACCGAAATCTGTATATTCACTCTGACTAAATATCTAAATAATTTGGGCAAAGTGGTTTTTATTATCATTATCATTATCATTATTATCATTATTTGTTTGTATTTATTTTGCTTTGTGTTTTTACAATGGATCATCTCACCAGAAAACTGGCTCTAAAGCACTGATTCTTAAAAGTGGCCAAATATTCAAAATAATCTATAAAACACAGGGAAGAATATATTCTTATTCTCTTTTGCAATACATTGCAAAAAAAATTATTGCCTGTTACCAAACTGAGGAAGAAGCTTTAGGGAAACTGTAACCACAGTCCAGGTTCTGTTAAGGCTGCTTGTCCAGGGAAGCAGAACTCACCAGTTTAGAATAGCAGGCTATAGGATTTCCCCTTGTGGCACCAACATAAGAAATTTCTAAGAAAGATTTCACGATCAGGTTAATGAGTTATAAGGAGAGAGAAAAGATTAGAGGACTGGAAACTGAGGACTACAGGAAATTCACTTAGCATAGCTAATTTTTGTTATAAACAGTGTCTGTTCTGTATACTATATATATATATACACATTGTATATATATAAATATATATGCATATATAGAAAATATATATATGCAAACTTTATATAAGCCACTTACTGTTGGCTTATAACATTTTAATACAGCAGCCCAACATACTAAAATAATCCCTAAATTATGCTTCAATGATGCTAGTTTTTCTGACATTGACAGAAAATGGTTGAAATTATGGAAAAGTAGAAACTATGAAGTCTTAGTTTGTTTGAATTTTTAATTGAGTACATTAATTTCTAATATCTTCCATAGTACATGTCTACATTCTCTTCTAGTCTGTAGTATATAATGAGAACATGGTCCTATATTGCAATAAATGAATGTTGCTCATGCTACTGACTTTAGAGTTGATGATAAATAGCCTTACCAATCTCACTGAAAATTTGAAACTTTGAAGAACTGAGTCAACAAAAACATAGACTTACTGGAAGTGTGAATTTTTATTTTGCCCAGTCTGAAGATGCTGCGTTACTAACTTTAGATGTCTACACCATGTGTAATTGCTGAAAAGAAAACAAAATATTCTCCACTCAAGTAGCTTTTCCAAATGCTCTGGCTTATGCTAAGTGGAACCAGAAAGAAAACAAAGGAAAAAGGATGCCTATGATATTAATAAATTCATGGATAAAGATGACTTTAATTAATAGCTAGTTCTTTGCATTAAGATTTCTTCTGTAATTCTAAGGTGTCAATATAGAGTAAAAGAACCTGGAAATCTTTATTTTCAATAAATGCATTTATTTTCAACAAATGTTTGTGGCAATTTTGAAAGACAAATGACCTTCAAGACCTTCTTCATCACTGAGAATAACCAATTTCTCAATCAAATCATTACTTGCCTTGATATTTTGTTTCAGCCTCAACAGAGGAATTATGCTTCTTTATTGTTTTTACTCACTCTTTATCACATACACATATAAAATTATATATGATGTAGAGAAGAATTATTATTAAAGTTAAGACATTATTATTATTATTATTATTAAAAGTAACACAAAAATAAAGACAAAGATATACTATATGATTTGTTCAAATTGTCCCATTTTGTCCATAATGAAGATTAAAACTCAATTTTTTAGCTCTAACTTCTATCTCTCCTTCTAAATGGAATATTTATGTTATACTCAAGCTGTAAGTATTTAGATTCTATTTATCATGACAATCTTTTGCAAATTTCAGTGAATCTTAACATTTCTTTCCATAGAGTGCTGATTGGATTGCAGTTTTTGCTGACTTCTGTTGCTCTACGTTATCAAGAATAATTTTCTAACGCTGTCTGTACATCCTAAATATCATTTAACTATATTCGTAAACATGCATTACTATTGTTTTAATAAAACCTATGGCAAAACTGAATGTGTGGATTAACCTGCTATTAAAGCTGGAGAAAAAAATAGATGTTTAAAATCAATACATAGCACTATAAGGCACTGCTAATTCAGAAATGCAAATTGTAGTGTGTTTTATGATGTTCAAAGGAGTATGTGGAAACTAAAACAATGGCATAGCAAATGATTTGACCTCAAGTTAACCCTCATTTATTTAGTGAGTAATCTAATTGGAATCTGTATTAGGTAGAGCTGGACTACAGGACAGAAAAAGCACATCTGTGTGCTGCTTGGAGTTCAGGTGACCTTCATTTACTGCTGTGATTCAGGCTGGGCTTGCTCAAGCACCTACTGGGTGAGTTCCTGCTCATTTGTCTGCTCATATAGAACTGTATTCTAGGTTGGACTCATCTGTTAAACCTTCATGAGACTGATTCTGCTGTATGCATTCCTCTTTATCCTACTGCAAACAGTGTGCTACCCCAGGCATATTTTTCTAATGATAGAAGAACAAGAAGACAAACAAATATGTAAGTACTTGTCAAATAGCTTGGGTTATGTCTGCCAAAAAGTCATTGATCATAGGAGGCAAATGCAGTCAAACTAAGAAGCTATCATATTTCGGTACCACTGCTGCATAGCAAACCAGCTCCAATCAAAAAGGCTTAACCCAACAAACATTATACATCACAGATTCGGAATGTTTGAATTATAGTCTAGATTGACTGGGTAAGTCTTTGCTTTTCATATTATTGATTGTGGTCACTGAGTAGAGGAGCTGCTCCAGAGGTCCACGCTTATTGTATTAAACTGTCTCATATTTGAGCTGAGATACCTGCAATTTTGTTCTCAGCTGGAACCATTAATCAGATGCTTACATGTGACTACCTTATGTGTGAGGATCCAGAGTACCTGGATTTCTACATGGCAATTTCTTTCTCCAGGTAAAACAGCCAAAGGATATAGTCAGAAATAACATGAACTGTTCTGACCCAGCCCTTGAAGTCTTGCAGAGTAGATGCCATTACATTTATTGATTACAGGTGAGTCCTAAGGCCAACTCTGCTTCATTAGGAGCATGATTAGACATGACCTTTGGATGGGATTGTTAAAATCATATTTTACCAGAGTATGGAGTTGGAAAATACTACTGTGAATACACATCTTTGGAAAATAAAAATCTGCCATGGACAGCAAAGTTATATGGTAAAGGTCATTACTATGGAAGAGAGAAAGAAATAGTGATTCAATAGATAATTTTATTCTGATAATTATGAAAACAATTTTAATATTGTGTGATTAAATTATAAATAGCAAATTCTAAGTTTGAATTATTGCATTATAAATGTTATAAATGATATGTTTATAAATATTAATTTTCCACATTTTGTATATAGCATCATATTTGTATTTTGTGCCACTTGAGCTGACAGAATATTACATCATTGATAAAATAACCATAAAGAAATAAAAAATGAGGGCCTCCCCAGTGGCACAGCAGTTGAGCACTGGGTTGCGAAGCTGCCCACAGCCTCTGCAGCGCCAGTTCAATCCCTGGTTGCTCCCCGGCCACCAGGAGGAGGGTCCCACATGGCGCGTAGACCTCTCCTGCCACCCGCTGCTCCCCTCAGCAGTGTACTTCGGTCCTTCTGCCTCCCCTGCTCCCTGCTCTGGGTCTGGTGAATTCTCTCACCCTCCCGCACTTCTGACTGTACCCAGTGCTTGTATAAATAAATAAATAAATACATACATACATACATAAATAAATAAATAAATAAATAAATCTTTAAAAAAAATCTGAAATGACTTAAAAATCAACAGTGTATTTACTAAACAGTTACACAGGTAAGAAATAAATTGCTCTTTAAAACAACTACACTTTGTAGGTTTGTTTGTTACCTTCCCTTATCCTAAATTTAATTACTTATCATGTTATCTTACTGTAAAATAAACAGAGTAATCCCACAGTATTTTTATTCCACAGATACTGAACAAAAAGAAAACTTTTTTTAAAGACTGAGAATGTGATCATCCTGATCCACTGCTTCAACACAAGCGTGAAGATCCAAGATTTATTCACACTATCCCCACTGTTAACAAATATTATTAAAAAAAACAAAAATTAAAAAACAAAAAACAACAACAACAACAAAAAAAAAAACCCACCTTGATTAGGGTCCTTAATTTAGAATCTGTTTGCTCATTTATTTCCCTAAGTATATAGCCTTTAAAGACACATTAAGAATTTATTTTAGGGGGCCTCCCCTGTGGCATAGCGGAGCAGGTTGAGCACAGCACTGTGAAGCTGTCCAAAGCTTCTGCAGTACCGGTTCAATTCCAGGTCAGCCAGGGAGATTCCCACATGGCACAGCAGACCTCTCCTTTCTCGCCTGCTGCTCCCCTCAGCAGTGTATTTCAGTCAATCTGCATGTTCTGCTCCCCACTCTGTCTCTGGTGCATCCTCTCACCGCCCTCACCTCTGGCCTACACTCCAGCTCTTGTATGCATGAACGAATAAATCTTAAAAAAAAAAAAGAATGTGGAATTGCGTTTCCTGCTTTGGTTGAATGTATGGAAAGGATATAGAAATTTAATCTAAAAGTTATGAAAATTTGAAAATGAAATAGATACTCTTACTAGAATTTTGTTTCATCAACTCATTTTGCTGTTACAAATTTGAGAAATATCCAACATGAGATTAGGTAACCAGGTTTTTGGTTTTTGTCTGTTTCTTTTCACTTGATTTTTTTTCTTTGGATGACAGTTGTTACTTTTTCCTACTTATGGTGATACAACAGCCTCTCCAACTTCCTTTAAAAATAACATTTTTATGAATATTTAGTGAATATTATCCACTTCATATTTGATATGGACTAAAACATTATTGGATTTTAAGCACAGTATTAAAATTTTGTTTTATGATTATCCATATAAGCAATTAATATTTTTTGGTAAATACTGCATTTTATATTTACCACTCTAGCCCCCGGCACTGTCAATTCTACACGTTATTAAAAAAAAATAACGCCTGATATTTGACAGGTTCATTAAATATGTCAGAGGCATGAAAGAATAGACTTCACAATATTGAAAAATACTAAATGAATGCCAGATTTTCAAACATCTGACACATATCCATGAAGTTCCATCATACATGAGAAATGGTTGGTTGACAACCCGCTCTTGAAAGAGTGAGTAAAGAAACAGCAGTAGTGGAAATTCAAGGCAACTGCTGCCTGAGATACAGTATTTAAAGTATGACCTTTAAGTTGTTAAGATGATTACTCTCGTTCTACAATTGCACAAGTCTGAGAGGCCAACACGTAGTAAAGTAGATATCGAAATCTAGCTCAGGATATAAATTTAGATACCACAGGATTCAAGAAAGAACCTCAAAATGGAATCTTAAAAAAAGGTTTAAGTAATGCTGACACAGTATCTAAAACACAAAAGGAAATAAAAGTTACGATGGTAATTTTACTGAGTTATAAACACAAAAATACAAATAAATACCTAGTTTGTGTGCTAAAATTTCAAATCAAAATTGGAGTTTTGCAGTATTAAATAGTGGTATAGATTTAATTGGAGAAAATACAGATTATAATGGATAATCATTTAAATGCATAGCAATACAATGCTACAAGGTTGTTGAATCCCCTTATCTATTCAGAAAATTGGCTGGATATATACAAATGTTATACTACATAAGTATTGTATATTGCCATAGATATGGAACTCAAAATGAACCAGCATGCTCAAAGAAAACTAATGCTTGGGGCTTCCCCGGTGGCACAAGGGGTTAAGATGCAGACTATGAAGCAATCCACAGCCACTGCAACAGGAGTTGGATCCCAGGCCTGGGAGGTGACCCACATGGTGCAGATCTCGCCTGACTCGCCCACTGCTCCCCTCAACAGTGTACTTTGGTTAATCTGCCTGTTCTGCTCCCTACTCTGTCTCTGGTGAATCCTCTCACCCTCCACACCTCTGGCCTGAACCCTGGTTCTTGTATTCATAAATGAATCTTTTTTTTAAATTTATTTATTTATACAAGAACTAGGGTACAGGCCAGATGCACAGGAGGGTGAGAGGATTCACCAGAGACAGAGTGGGGAACAGAATAGGCAGACTGACGAAACACACTGCTGAGGGGAGCAGCAGGTGCGACAGGGGAGGTCTGCTGCGCCATGTGGGACCCTTGCCTGGAGATAGCTTCATAGCGCTGTGCTCAACCGCCTGCGCCACCAGGGGAGGCCCAATAAATAAATCTTAAAAAAAAAAAGAAAAGAAAAGAAAAGAAAAGAAAAGAAAAGAAAAGAAAAGAAAAGAAAAGAAAAGAAAAGAAAAGAAAAGAAAAGAAAAGAAAAGAAAAGAAAAGAAAAGAAAAGAAAGAAAAGAAAATTAATGCTTGAAGACTTGGAAGATTTTTTTTTTTTTCCCAATAGCTAAAAGCTTGCTTTTCTTCACAAGTGAGAGTGTGGTAAAATACACTTTTGAAGTCATTGATATCTAAAATAACCTATTAACCAAAATCTGCAGCTGTCTGTCAAAACATCTTAGAATTGGGGCTATCACTTCAATGCTGAAGTTACACTGTATGTTTGCTTCTTTAAATGACTTTAGAGTCTGTTGAAAAATTTGGTCAAAAAATATTGGGATAAAATATTTAGTAAGGACATTGTTATATTCAACTATACCACCGATCAAATAGATGTAATTGAAATCTACAACTGTAAGTGGGTGGTCCCCAGGGAAAGATGAAGTTTCACGTACCCTGCCCCACCCAAAGAAGGGTGGCAATGAGCAGGGAGAACAGGCTGGAGAGGAGATTGGAAAAGGAAGGAAGAAGGATAAAGAGGCAGGACACCAGGAGGAGGCACATGGAGCAGAGAGACATGTGAAGAAACTGTGCTTGCTTCTTGGACCTGGACTGGTTGAAACAGATGTGGGTGAGAGACATGGGGAGGTTAACAATGACAGCTTTTATCTTGATTTTGCTTCTTTTGCCTCAGATGTGCTGGGCCCCTTCTGACCCTACCTATAAGTAGGGACCTATAGGTCCCTACCAGAAGATGACTTGGACGTGTGGCAAGCTTTCAGGCTTCAGTGATCCTACTTTGGCCCAGCCCTATTTGCCTGGGCATTTACCCACGGAAAGGCTGGGTAACTTCGGGTGCTGGATTTGGAAACTATATTCTTTGTTGTACACTAATTGTATTAAAGTTCCTTTCCATTAACAGTCTTATATGTTTTGTTTTGATGTGGTGGATGGCACAACTTATTTAAAGTTTGGGGGTTCTTGGGCTGCCCCTCCCTGACCTATAACACAATCTCCTTCATCCATCAATAGCAACACATAAATTTTCTAGATCTCACATGGAACATTCTCCAAAATAGACCTATCCTAAGCCATAAAATGCACCTAATCAATTTTAAAATAATAGAGATCATGCAATGTCTGTTCGAACCACACAAGAATATACCAGAAATCAATAACAGAAACTAACTTAGGGAATTCCAGGAGAAATTTAGACATATTTTGAATATTACATATGAATATTATATATGAACACATAATTTATCAAAAATCATGAGATGCAGTCAAAGCAAGGTTTAATAGGGAATTTATAACATTGACTATATATATTAGAAAAGAATGATCTAAAAATTGTTCATCTAAGTTTTCAACTTAGGATTTTAGAAAAAGATCAAATTAAATTTAAGTGAGCACAAGAAAATAATACTAAAATTACACAAAAATTAATGAATTTGAACATAGGAGATTTACAGAGAAAATCAATGAAACCAAATGCCAGTTTGTTGAAAAATATCAGCAAAACTGATAAGCGTCTGATCAAAATGTATGTGGGATTGTAAACCAATAGCAAACAAATAAATTTTATTAAAATAAATTAACTCAATTATCAATTACATTTCAAAGCAGACAATTCCAGGTACTGATAGGTTCCATCAAATGTTTACAAAAATAAATATACCAATTATCTGTCAATCCCTTCTAAGAATAATAGCACAAAGAATGCTTCCTACCTAATTCTAAGAGTCAAGCATTACTAGAGTACCAAAATGAAAAAAAGAATTGACAACAAAAGAACTCTACAGGTCAATAGCCCTCATGATCAGAGATGTAAATTCCTTAGCAAATAATATATATATGACAAGTGGGATTTATCCTAATTATGTCAGGTTGGTACAATAAATTATAACAATTCATCACACGAGCAGACTATTAAAAGAAATCAAATGGTCATAGCAATAGAAGTAGAAAAAGCCTTTGAGAAATCAAAGATCCATTCATGATAAAAAAATATATATTCTCAAAAAAATATATATTCTCAGTTTCATAAAGACTGTCTACAAAATCCCATGGATAAAATCATATATAATGGTAAGGATCTTGAAGCATTTCCACTAGGATCAGGTATAAAGAAAAGGATTTCCCCCTCTCATCACTCCTTTTAATGCTGTACTGGGAGCCCTTGTGATGACATTAAAAATAAAAGTCTAGAAAATAAAAAAAATGCATAAAGTTTTGATAAAAGGCATAACACTATCTTTGTTTGCAGATAACATGCTTACACATCTTTGGCCTTAACTGTGTAATAATGATAACAGCTGCATTCTCTTCATTTTGAAATAAAGGATTTGGCATAATCTCCAGTAAACTTTTTTCTCAAAGCATATAATGCAAATATTTTTAATTTCTAATTCATTTTATTAACTTTCTTTTTTCTCTTTCTCATCATCATCATTAATAATTTTAAATGCTTACTATGGCTGAAACAATATCCATGTTATCATCAAAAACCTTATTTAAGTTGTAATTTCACCCTAAATTATCTAAAAGAACTAAATGAATGTTCACAAGTTGGCCACTTGGTTTGAAATGGGCTAAAGATAAGTTTTCTATGTTTTATTTGGCATTCAAACCATCAAAAGCAACAAAAGCAACAACAAAAAATCTCACTTAAAAGGCAAGCCATTTCATATCAGGATACTTAGTTTCCATGGGTTTTTTTACTAACCAGATTTTTGAGACACCAAGTGTCTCGATGGTAATGGCTGTTTGAAATAAAGGATTGATAGCTCATATTTATTAAAAAACAACACACCCAAGTTCATGACCATTGATTTTGCTTGACTGACCCATATCGACCCTTGGGTTTGCCATTCTTAAAAAGTAACTTTGGACACCTATCTGCAGATCTCTCACCATCAAGTGACAACAATGAAACATGAGGTGGTGTCTGGCATTTGGGAAGGAAGAAGTAATTTATCAGTGACTAGCAAGAAAGAAAAACAGAGGTCTCCCAGGTGGCTCAGGTGGTTGAGTGCAGCACTGTGAAGCTGTTTGCAGCCTTTGCAGTGCGGGCTTGATCCCCGCCTGCCATGGAGGTACCCACATGGTGCAGCAGACCTCTCCTGTCTCGCCCGCTGCTCGCCTCAGCAGTGTAGTTCAGTCAGTCTGCCTGTTCTGTTCCCCACTCTGTCTCTGGTGAATCCTCTTACCCCTGCATCTCTGGCCTGTACCCCAGCTCTTGTATAAATAAATAAACCTTAAAAAAAAAAAAGAAAAGAAAAACAGCCCATGGTGGGACACAGGGCCAGTGTGGTTGAGAGTACTGTATATGTGACATGTAGCAGAGGGGACATTATTCTAGAGGCAGTGGAACAAAGGACTGTAGCAATATTGAATTCATAAATTAGATAGATAATTCTGTCTGTAGCATAGAAATGGGATAGAAGAGGCTCAAGAATGTGGTCATAGGATTGGTTTAAATTATTTCTGCTATTCAAGTGAGACATGATGCTGCTTGAAAAAAGACAACTGTAATAGAGATGAAAGGAGGAAATGAAGTCTTAAATATATTGTTACACTTTGTAATGACTCGTATATGGATGGAGACAACCAGTGTGAATTTGAGATAGCTTTAAGATACTTATTGTTAGGTTTATTTAAATTATTTTTTTACAATTTAGGGATTAATCTTGGATTAGAACAATAAAAATATGCAAGGTACATTGGTGACTATTTTTAGTATTATTGGTATTACATCCAAATCTTAGATTATTAAATATATTTGTATTCCCTGAAAATATAGATTAGAGCATTTACCAATTTTTTCAAGAACTCTGTATCAGACATTTTTCAAAATATGTTATCATCCACCAATTGTTTTTACTTGCTTACACACATTTCAATAATCAGATGGAATTGCAAGTAGAGCAAGTTAAACTGTTTTATCCTAAGCAACTGAGTGCAGGGGTAGTTTGAGATACTTTGACAAGTTTCCTATCTAATTATTTATTTTGAAAATAACACTGTATACTATTGAATTGTCATTAATGGGAAGGCATTTTAATAACAAAAATCATTTTTGCAAAGGGCACACTAATTCTTGATCAGAGAGCTCAGATATTATCAATCAATCAGGAGTAGAAAATATTTATATAAGATAAATCATTTTATAATAAATACTTAATCATGTGTCATAGGGGCTAATATACAAAACCCTATTACATGAGTTGTGTTTTCTGTGTGCCCACTTTTCCCCCATGTACTTTATAGTCAAAGGAAGAACAGGATTAAAGAGCTTATTTGACTAAGGTGAATAATAGGATTATCTTGACACAGGATTATTAAAAAAAAATGTTTTCCAAGAAAATCAAATGGAGGAAAAATTGACAAAGCAGTAGACTCCTAAGACTCCTAGAGATATTATCTTCTATCACAACTTTCAGAAAATAATATTTCTTATTGAAATATTTTTTGAAAAGGACAATCTCATAAAAATTTAATTTCTGTGGTAAATATCATCCTAAATATTTTTGTCTATATTTCTATAACATTATCTATATAAATTTATTTTCATGAAGGTTTTGAAATTATATTTATATCCCTAAGCAACTAGCAATTAAAATACAATTGAAATTTTGAAAGTTACATTTAATTAATTATCCACAATTGATTCATATTATATAATGAATGAAAATGATAAAATTTTTTGAAATCTCCCGTGGCTTTTCCCTATCCAGTTCTTCAACTCAAGAAAATAATTATTAAGTCTAATTGTTAACATTATCATCTTCAAAGTATCACATTATTTTGTAAATGATGGTCTTTTTGAAACATCCAATCATATACAACTGACTTGTGTCTGCTTTCTTATTGTTCCCAAACATATTATTATAGGTAAAATATTTTAATGTACAATTAGTCACCTGCAAACTCCCATTCAGCGATGTGTTATTATCTATAAAATAAACACACACACACACACACACAGAAACACAAGGAAATATGGAAAATAAAGTTAAACTTAAAAAAAAAATGATAACAGGCAAAACAAATGAAACAAGTAACTGCTACATACCATTAATTTAGGAGAAAATGTTCTGGAAAAAACAACATTGAAATTACTGTCAGAAAAAAAAAATAAAGCAACATGTAAGGCAAATCTATGATAAAATGTTGGTATATTTTTTCTGACTACCTGATATTCAATCTTTTTTTTTAAGATTTATTTATTTATTTATACAAGCACTGGGTACAGTCAGAAGTGCAGGAGGCTGAGAGAATTCACCAGAGCCAGAGGAGGGAACAGAACAGGCAGAAGGACCGAAGTACACTGCTGAGGGGAGCAGCGGGCGGCAGGAGAGGTCTGCGCGCCATGGGGGACCCTCCTCAGGTGGCTGGGGAGCAGCCGGGAATCGAACCAGCGCTGAAGAGGCTGCGGGCAGCTTCGCAACCCAGCGCTCAACCGCTGTGCCACTGGGGAGGCCCCTGATATTCAATCTTGTTGAACAATTCATCTTGCATACAACCTTTCTTTCCTAACCATTGAGCTATATTAAGAATGCCTGACTTATTTATAGTTGAGAATATACTTTGTAGGTGTAAAGTAAGGTTTTACATACATACACACATTGAATGATTGCCTTTTTGTGAAAGACTTTATGTGAAAGCAACTGCGTCTTTGATGAAAGAAATCAGACTGTTGTAACAGTGAACTGGGCTTGAGTTTGACAGGAAATGAAGGAAAAGGCACAGTTTGAGAGACTAACCATAGAATGTAGAAAACCAAATATAGCAAGTTAAATGTAAGTCTGAAGTGTCATTCAGAAATCTGTTCAGAATTGGAAGCATGATTTGATGTCATGGGAAAAAGCCTCAGAATATTCAGGTAAGAAGCTCATGGCAGGCAAAACAGAAATAGCCATCATTTGAGTGAATAAAACAGGTGTGAAAATTAGCAACAGGGTTCAACTCTCTTGGAAGTGACCTAATTATATATATTGCAGTATATATAATTTTTATATAATTTTATACAAATATATAATTTTTCAAGAATCCAGCCAGTGATCAAAATTTGAGGTTACAATATAAGAGTGATTGGTAAAATAATAAATAATAATAACAACAGCAACAAAAATTGGAAGGAATATAACTCTATCCTGTGACTGACTGACCAAAAAGAATTCAGAAATTAAAGAAAGAGCATAGATCACAGATCGTTTAAAATTATGGGGAATTGCAGGGGAAACAAAGAAGTCTAGCAATTCTGTTTAGGTAGATAGTAGCAAGAGCTTTCAAGGCCCCTTAAATGATCATAGGTAGAGCCAAGTAGAGATTGAATGATTTATACTCTAAAAATGAAGTCTAATATGAAATGGCATAGGATAACAATATATTAGACTTGTTAAAAGCATTTTAGTTTTTATAAATGGATTTTTTGATCATGTCAGATAATATTTTATCCCCTTATACTATTAAGTTAAACTCAATCAGATACTGAAGTCAAATACTGTCAGAAAATCAAACTATTTGCATTCAAAAAGGACAAAGTATATGGAGAAAGAGAAACCATGAAATCTATACACTATATTTAATCAATGTGGAATACTGAAAATAGTGAAACAATTCTTTTGACATTGATTTACTATAGGGCCCATAACACAGAGTGGATGATAATACACTGTCAGAATTGATTTGGCTTTATATTGAGGCAGTTCTAAACACAAAAAAGCAGAAAAATCTAGTTGGGTTTATACATATAGTAGCTGTCCTTGTCCTTATGACGAGTGAAGATTAAGTTACATAGAAAAATAGTTCAAAATTAACCTGACATGTCACTCACAGATGCAATTTGCTGTTGAAACATCATGCTTATATAGGGAAAAAATACACTCATTATCTCAAATTAATTGGTCCTTACCATCTAATATCAGATATACTAATGTCATGATCATGTAGGTCCTCATTTGAAATTAAAAATTAAGTGAAACATACTGTTTTCTCTTAGCAATGCAATATGCATACTAAGGCTGCTAAGTTGATATATTTTATTATGTACAAAGATTTAAACTATTATGTAATTTAAGCTAAAATTAAGAAGTCTTTGAGAATAATTTTGCATTTGATTTTTAAAAAATCTATTATAAAAGTACTAAATTTGGAAAATATTTAGCCAGTTATTACTTTCAATGAATTATTTATTTATCTCATTTTAATTATTTGCATTTCACCTTCCATTTATAGAAAGAAATATGAGAAAACAAATCTTGCCTACATCTGCATTATTTACCTTTCCCAAAGATCTGTTGAAACTGTTACTAGTTTTTCCACTTATTCATACTTTTAATATGAAAAAAAAAACTATAATGTAGTTTTTCTGAATCTGTTATAAAGAAAATCAATACAAATATTTTCACTTCAGAGAAAAATGAAAAGTATAAATTCCAAATTAAATTTCTGAAAAGTGAGAATTATTTTTAATTTTCTATTTTTTTCTTCCTCCACAGTGACATATTTCTTATTAAATTTATTTTCTTACATTTATGTTAATTTTTGGACAGTACTTGATCTCTCCCCTCAGGTGAAGTCCCTGTAGTTCTACTACCACCCTTGCTTCCACTTATATAAATGGTGCTGGGAAAACTGGACTTCAATACAAAAGAATGAAACTACCATCTTACACCATACACAAAAAATCAACTGAAAATGGATAAAAGACTAGAATGTAAGTCCTGAAACAATAAATACATAGAATAAAACTAAGGTGAAACACTCTATGACATAAAACTCAGAAATATCTTTGAGGACTCATCTCCAAAATTTTCTAATTTTAAATGCTTATACATATAAAATTTTAATAATAGTATTGTGTTGTAATTGCTTATCTCCATCTCCATAAACATGTAAATATACACATACACGACACTTTCTTACAAAACAATGCTTTTTTCTTAAAAAGGCAACAATTTCCAAATAAAATCTTTCAGTTCATACTCAGATATTTTCAAAATATTTCATAAATAATTTTATTTTTTTCAAAATGTGATCTAATGAAGTTTTACTTGATATCATGGCATAAGCTAGTGACTCAGATATATACATTTTATATGTCCATTTTCCATTTTAAGTAACCATTAATATATAAGGTCATAATTTGACAAAATGACATTATTTTTTCTATTTTTTTAAGATTTATTTTATTTATTTATGCATACAAGTGCTGGGGTGTAGGATAGAGGTATGGGGGGTGGTGAGAGGCTTCATCAGAGACAGAATGGTGAGCAGAACAAGCAGTTTGACTGAAATACACTGCTGAATGAGCAGCGGGCAAAGTAGAAGAGGTCTGCTGGGCCATGAGGGTTATCTCCCTGGTTTGGGATCAAACTAGTGCTGCAATGGTTGCCGATAGCTTCATAGTGCTGAGACTTGATCCCTTGTACCACCAGGGAGGCCCAAAGTACAATGATTTTCATCTCAATATACTTTCTTCAGATCATGTTCACCATCCACATGCAAGCCTTGCCTGAATTATCAGTAGAAGGCATACTATTACTTAGTGATTCCCAACTCTTTTCTTCCACTTATATTTATTACCTGCTATTACTTGGTATGTTGTATCGTTATAGGCTAATGGACAATGGACTATGGTGGAAACTCCCAGTGCTTGATGATTGATGATGGGTGTGGTAGGGTAACATACACCTGAAGGTTGAGATCCTGTACCTCTAAATCATATACAGTGCCTTAAGCCAATGTTACCTCAATTTAAAAAAAAAAAAGAAAAAAAAAAACAGTGTAAAAGTCAACTACATTATTCTCTTGATGTTTAAAATATCCCAGATGTGTACTTCCCAAATGGAAGCTCTTTAAAGGATGCACCTGCATCCTTATAATATTACTCCATTTCTTTCTTTTTTAGTTTTCATTGTTTGGTTTGTTTCTATCCTGGAAGAACAAAAGATTCATCTTGCACACTTTCTGCTTAAACTTGGCATCAACTTCTTCTCTGGGGATAGATGATTCCTTTCAATAAGTAATGGTAATTAAGCACAAATGGTGTTAAAACACAATTGTATTTAAAGACAATGGTATTGAAAATTAAGATCTGGGTGCTAGCTCTATAATTATTTCTAGTGTGTCATTGCTTTTACGTCTGCATTGTTACAGGGCTGGGAATATGAGTTTATGTTAATGTACATTTGAAAGCTTAGTACTGTATTCTAATTAATGTCATTTTATATTTGTCTCTGTCCATTATAAGAATAATGAGAATATTGATTCCTACTTACAGTAATCAAACACACATGATGTTTATATATTGAAATACATATACACTTAACATAATTTATTATATATTATATTAATATTTGGAAATGTCATTATAAATACTACTGTTATATATAAAGCTATGAAGTAAAGCATGAGAAATTTTTGTAGAGTATATGAGAGGTGTAATTAGAACATTGTATTCCAAATCACTTTAAACAATCCATTACTCTATGAACCTATTATTTTTTTTAGTTTTTCGTACATTTGAGTTTGACTTTTTTTTCATTTAATGAATTTAGTTCCATTCAATTCAATTAAAATTTCCATTTAATGTAATTTATGTATTTCAATATGTAAAATTTCTTATCTACATGAAATTATATACATATGAAATAATTAGAGAGGTATTAGTGACTTCACTGACATTCAATCACATTACAGTTAAACATTGAATGTCATGAAAAATTGAGTAATAAACAACTGTAAAGTAAGCTGTTTCCTACTTGCGAAGATATTTCTGCACAGGTTATTGATTCAAAGGAAAATGCACATGTAATTTTTTTCTGTTATTTCCAATTTTCCTTCCATAAGATTTATACTATTTTGAACTCTGATAGTGAATGAAACTCCTTTTCCCCATCACCTGTCGAACAGTGTGTGTTAGTTTTCAATTGTTTCCAAACTGACAGGTCAGAAATGACATCTCAGGGTAGTTTAATCAATGTCCAAATTTGTCAAGTATTGCATGATATTTCATATGGAAAGTTTTAGGTTAAGAACTAAAACCTGTACTCTTTTGTTATTACAATCCTCTATGCTTTTCCTGATTATTTTTTTAAATGAAATTTCTCTTATCCACAGTAAAATACCCCTGATTGGGATAAAGCTACAAATCCATTGTTAGTTTGGAGGAGGCATATATAATTATTAAGCTCCTACTATTTTATAATGGAAAACTTCTGTGAAATTACTGTAACAAATGTGTGCCATTAAAGTCACTAAGTTCGGGTCTCCCTGGTGGCACAGGCGGTTGAGTGCCGCACTGTGAAGCTGTTCGCAGCCTCTGCAGCACAGGTTCGATCCCGGCCGGCTGGCAAGAATCCCACATGGTGCAGCAGACCTCTCCTGTCTTGCCCGCTGCTCCCCTCAGCAGTGTATTTCGTCAGTCTGCCTGTTCTGCTCCCTGCTCTGGCTCTGCTGAATTATTTCACCTTCTAACACATCTGGCCTGTACCACAGCACTTGTATAAATAAATCTTAAAAAAAAAAAATAAAGTTACTAAGTTCTGACTGGACATCAATATGAATAGGCAGCCATAAAATTAGATTATATGCCCACTAGTTATGTCACTGGAGATTAAGATGGAGATATTGTCATTAATGTCTATTTACTTGTTAAGAATGCCGAAACAATCACATGGTAACAATATTATGGTGAAAATAAAATTCTGACATAGAATTAAATACGATTTTAAAAATAGGTCTCTGCCAGTTATATAATTGTTAGAGGATCAAGCAATGAATAACAGCATTGAGACTAGATCTCAGATCTGTTTTTAATTCCTAAGTCTTTCTCAAAACAACAGTCGTGGACAAATGAGACTGGTGAATTCAGAATGACAGGACACCGATCTTTCCTTTTATCTTCTCCATGATAAAAATAGATAACTCAGATGCATTCTAAAAATCCATATGTAGCACTTTAATTCAATCAGCTGTAAGGAAGTAAGATGCAAGTTTGGATGCTTTACCAAACTTTGACAGTTTTAATTAATTGAATGATTACATATTTGTACATGATAAAGCAGGGTCAAGCAGGACCTTACTTTCTGTTCCCATGAGGCACCGGCATCCTCAGTCTGCATCAGACACTTGGGGGCAGTAGAGTTTTTCTTATCCTGTGTTTTCCTCTGATTTCACTGTACTACGCAGTGCCTTTCAGGATTTTTCCATATTGATAAACTATAGTATAATAAAGGATCTCTGTTATGTTTTTCCCTGCTATACATGGGCCTTATATACTTATAGTGTAAGATATCCTGTCTATTCAATAATTTTACCAAAATAATTTAACTTATGGCACAATTATAGGAGTTAATGTTTTTAGATAAGTAGGGAGTAATAAAAATTTCCTAGGCATATCACAGAATAAAAAAGCAAATTCCAAAAAATATATAAAACATCAGATCATGAACAATAATGAAATTTAATGAGTTACAAATACGTGAAATTGTGAGAACATATGATTTTAGTTATATAACAAAGACTGTAACACTAGTGAAAACCTAAATACAAGTGATAAAATTCATAGAGTACTAATTTTAACTCAATTTGGCAAATAAAGATTAACATATGTCCTCAATGCTAAATGATTTTAAGTTTAATTTTATAAAAGTTGTGCTGTATAAATCATGCTAGTGATAGTGTTTTATCTAATAGTCTACTTTTTTTAAATAGAAAAGTGGAATTATTGAAAATGTTTTCTTATAAATTTATAAGTAACTTTCTTGTTTCATACTCAGAAATTTTTATTTGGCTGTTTTTACTTTTCTTTTTCTTTTTTTTTTTACTCATTGACAACTAAAAATGAAATACTAGCATTTGAAAGAAAAAAAGTTTTAATCTTTTAAATAAATGCATCTATAATTAAGTGACCCCCAATTGATGAAAACCAGTAATGTCTTACCAAAAAGGTATTCCATCTTCATGTTTAGAATTTTATTTTCCTCTTTCATAAAACTGACTTCTGATTGACAAATTTAGAAGGAAAGAGACAGTTGTTTTTACTATTTTTTAAAAAAAATGTTAGTAGCACTAGAAGCATTGGTGTGAAAATATACACACTGTCACCATTAAAAATTAAAAAAAAAATGTTGAGTGGCTAAAGAAATATAAATGACAAACCACTCTGTAAAAGTCCTCAGTCTCATCTTCAGCTGGTGCATTATATTTCTGTCAACTCTGACTTCACACTATTTTCAGGTTCTTCCTGGATAAAATTTGCTCACATTGTGTAGCTTTAAAGGACTGAAATCTCTTATATAAGTACTGAGGAAAGACCTAACATTTGTGGTTTGAATTGCTACAAATGGATTGCATACAAGATCAAACAATAGTTTAACAGCTAGTTTTACACCCACATATCCATCCGCATGGCCATATCTGCTCCATCTTTGTAAATGGAAAATGATCATTGTTCTCAGACCAAACAGAGCTTAAAAAAAGTCTCAACAAAAATAAAGAACAGTGATGAATTTAAGCAAACAAACAATTTCATTCTTTGAGATTTCTACACCCTACCTCTCTAAAACCTATGATACAAACTACTATAAATGATAATTAATCACATTGATCATCACATAATTCTTGCTGTTTGATTTTCCAAGTGCAGTTAAAACTTACACATACTTTGCTTACTCATATGGAGGAAATTTTAAACCTTACTTAACCATTGGTTTCTACAGAAAAAAAAATCTATAAAACTGAAGCAAACAAAATGAAGGCATTAACTATAAATTTGAAACTATCCTTAGTAGTATACCAGTCTCTGCAATCTTTTTCCTGGTATCTATCTCTGCAGACATAAATGTTGGACCCACCCTTGCATGATATGAGAAGAATGGGAATTAAATGTTAGATGTAACAGGTAATCTACCAAATGCAAAGAGAAACAGTCAATCCTCACTTAATATCCTTGATATGTTCTTAGAACTGTGACTTTAAGAAAAACAACATATAATGAAAGCAGATCCAGGGGTAATGTTTTGTTTAATGTCAGTTGCCATGTCTTTCTGTCATCACTGTTTTAAGGAAACCAAGTTGGAAGATGATATTCAAGAACTACAGCCCCCTTTACTACATAATAAAAATGTAATATTTCTAGCTAAAAGTTACATATATTTTGGATGATTTAGTGAAAATGATTGGGATACTTAATATTGTTTTCTTCAGAGGCATGGAGAAAAAATCAAACATAATAAACTATTTCATCTGTTTATTAACAATTCAATTGAGACACAGGGCAAACTAGGGTTATTAGGCAGTTTTAGGGACAGTGCAGGAGGGGACCTCTGAAGAATTTAGGGAGGCTTCAGAGATAAGGACAACCAAGGGAATGTAACCAATTCCACTGGGAAAAACAAACATCCCAGGACCATTGTTAACATTAGGGGAAAAACAAACATCCTAGGACCACTGACAATATTGTTAAGGATGGTCCTGGTTTTCTTCAGGTGATAAGATAAAGTGTAGAGATGCTCACCTGGAGGACTAGATCATAAAGATAAAGCGATAAGCATAACAAATGGGGAAAGAAACAGCTGTTAGATAAGGAACGTGAAATTCCCCCACTTAGTACCCTCTGGGAGTTAGCCAATCAGGAAGAGAGACTGAAATTTTAACATAATGAGAGAGAGAAAGTATATATTCCTAAAGTAATATCCCTTACCAGCTCATCTCGGCCCCTCCCAGGTACCTTATACCTGGGAGTCTTTCTTCTTTGTCTCTTTTCTTCCTAAATAAACTCTTCTTTCAAAGACAAGATTTGTCTCTCTCTGCTTACTTACTCCAAAAAGTCTGTGAATTCCTTTCTATGGTTTCGCGAGACAAGAACTCATGGTAAAGCGGCAGCAGTTGTTACACACGCCGGCATCACAATCAAGTCAAAAAATTGCAATGCATATTAATATTTGACACTGACTTCTAAATTACTTTGTTATGAAATAATTTCAGAAAACTGTAGATTGCTGATTTCAAATTCAATGGGAAATTTTTTAAAATATTTATTTATTTATGCATACAAGAACTGGGGTACAGGACAGATGTGTGGGAGGATGAAAGGATTCACCAGAGTCAGAGTGGGGAACAGACTAGGCAGATTGAAGAAATACACTGCTGAGGGGAGCAGCGGGATTGACAGGAGAGGTCTGCTGTGCCATGTGGGCATCTTGCGGTCGGCCGGGATCTACCTGGTGCTGCAGAGGCCATGGACAGCTTCACAGCACTGTGTTCAACCACCTGCGCCACCAGGGGAGGACCTCAATGGGGAAAATTCTTTTATTATATGTGTGTATGTCGCTATTAATGGGTGACTTCCTGGTAAGTGGAAAAATGGGTTCATAAGGATGTGACAAACACATGGAGAATCTGATTAAACTGTATACTGAAAAAGATGTAATCCTGAGAGAATTGATGGAAAACAGAGGTGTCAAGTGTGTGTGTATATATGTGTGTGTGTGTATACAAGTATATACATATATATGCATGCACACACACATATATAAGATGCATTTATGTATACAAGAACTGGGGTACAGGCCAGAAGTGTGGGGGATGAAAGGATTCACCAGAGACAGCAGGGAGCAGAATAGGAAGATCTACTGAAATACACTGCTGAGGGGAGCAGCGGGCAAGAGAGGAGAGGTCTGCTGATCCATGTGGGTTGCTCCTTGGCTGGTGAGGGCTTGAACTCATTCTGCAGTGGGTGCCAATAGCTTGATAGTGCTGTCTTTAACCCTTGTGCCACTAGGGAGGCCCAGGTGTCAAATATATATTAATAAAATCAAGGAGAGGTATTTGGATTTGACAGTAAAGAACAGGAATTAAATGTTAGATGTAATAGCTAATTTACCACATGTGAAGAGAAACCATAAGACAGTAAGTCCTCATTTAATTCTTTGATAGGTTTTTGGAAACTGTGACTTTAGGCAAACCAACATATAATGAGAGTAGGTCCACAGATACTGTTATATTTAATGTCATTTGGAATTTCTCTCTTTTTTTCCAAATGAGGAATAGTCAATGATTCAAGACGGTAAGCAGGAAGTTCAGCCTGCATATAGACACTGCAGGCTAAGTGCCAAAGTCCTAATGACTATGCTATGTAGGCACAGGAGAACAACAGTGCACACAAATTTCAAAATATTCACTACCAAAGAAAAGGACAAAGAAGCTATACTATGGAATGGATAAATACAGCTCAAATACAAATATAGTAGTCCCCCCAATATAAATGGCCCAGGTAATTATTGAATTCATTAGTCTTCTGTTGCTCATGGAATAAGTTAGCACCAGTTTGTTTATCATCTTACAGTTCTTAGGATAGAAGTCAGGCAGGTGGTTCACTGACATTCATCTAGGAAGGATCCATTTCCTTGACTTTCCATCTTCTAGAGGCTTTCCACATTCATTACATCATGGCCCTCTTCCATTTTCAAACTCATCAGCTTGCATCTCTCTGATTATTATATTACCACTATATCACCCACTCAATACATAAAAATGTTCTATGCCTTAAGGACTCATGTGATTAGATTTGACTGACAAAGATAAGTCCAGGATAATGTCCTTATCTCAAGATGCTTAGTGACATCAAAAGTGTCTTTTATCACATAAGATAATATATCCCCAGTTTCCAGTGATCAGAACACACTCTTCTTCCTAGAAGCTTTTTCTCTTGTCATGGGAACTAGTCAATTGCTTAAAAACATATGCATAGTAATGTTTACTAAATTTAGAATCCTAGTCACAGGGATAAAACTTAAATTGAGTCCCCAATTCTAATAGCGATGGGAAAAAGAGTTAAGATGAACAGTTGATTGCAAGAACCATGCAAATAAAATATCCTGGTCATTATGAAATATAGAACAGATGGACCATTCAGAACACAGGGAGTGGTCTGACTTGCACAGATATGACTAAAAACGTATGGCTCCCAAGAATGAAATCAACAAGCAGCAAAGTAACTAAAAATCCGTTAAAAATACCTGGTAAAACTAAGATTTCATAATTGAAAACATCTGGGCCACCACATGAAACACAATATTCTCAAAATCACAGCCCAGCCCTGTTTCCAAATCTATGCAACTAACTCCAAGCACCTTGGAAAAAAAAATAAATGGGTGACTATTCTAAGAAATTTTTCTATAGCCTCATACATTTTATTGAAAACAATGATCTGATTCTTCTCTACAGGAAACTGTCACTCACTGCCTATCCAAGTTCCTCACTCCATATTAACCCCTTGTGGCATGTAACATCTGTCCACCAGATGGAATTTGGCTGCTTTAGGTGATTATGGAGTTGTCCCTAAACATCTCCTATGATAACTCATGTTACCCTAAATTAACTATATGTATTAATCATAGAATGAGGTTAGCTGAACGCCAATTTTTTTTTCCACTTTATGATATACACAGAAAATGGCAAAATTGGTGTTATATATGGGTCAAAGAATGGGGGTTCTTGTAGCTATAGGCAACAAGGAAACCCTGCTACTCTGTAGACACTATTACCCAACCAGAGCAAACCAGTGCATTATGGCCACTTGGTAGATTTGGTTTCAGAAAGTAATTGGAACTGATATATTCAGCACCAGTAAAATCCTTCCATGAGCAACCTGAAAAGATGTTGCAAGAAACCTCATAGAAGAAATGTCTAAGTATCTGTCCTACATGTCCTATTTGTAATACCTAAATATTTTACATGCAGTACCATCAGCCAAGTTGATACTCATTTGCTATGGGTTAAATGACGTTTTTATTGCCTGCATCCATTTGTCAGCATTAATTTGACTACTTAAAGTCTGTGCTTATCCTGATTGTATTTTAAAAAATCACCCTGGCCACAGTAAAATATAGAGAAATGCAGGTATTCTCTGCATTCATTACACATCCCTTTTAATTATCTATTTTAGCCAAATCATTTTAATTTAATAATAAAAATTTTAAGGTGACAGAACTTGAGAATGATGTTGTGAGTGTTAACCTAATCAAGTCATATCTCCTTTGTCAACTCTGAACATTCTAATATAAATCCCATTATTAATAGTAATAATACTATTAATCAGGCAAAAGTTTACCAGGGATCTGCAAACTATGACAGTGGGACAATATGGTCGGCTGTCTGTTGTTGTAAATAAAGTTTTATTGGAACACAGCATTATCTATCATTGCAATGGTAGACTAGAATGTGTGCCACAGTCTTCAAGAAGCATAAAGCTTAAAATACTTACTCTCTGGTCCTTTACAGAGAGAAGTTGTCAATCTTTGGTTTAAATCGACAAGCTGAGAAGTGTAGAAGAAGATCGCTTTCACTTGGCAGGAACAGAATTGTTCTTTTAGTTTCCTTTTTTCAGAAATACTTCTTTCTCTTCCCCAAGTAGTAATAACAGAGATTCTTATCATCTCATCATTGTAGATTATATCACATTGGTTTCTTCTATTACAATATCCTGCTGCTATGTCTGGGGAGAAGAGAATAGTTGGCATTCTAGATTTTATTTTATTTTTTTGTTTACTTGTGTGGAGAAGGCACAAGCTATCAGGAATAAAGAGCTCTGTCATTTTAGTGGAATGTCTTATTGACGTCTAGAAAAAGAGGAATTTATCCAGTTGGTCCATATAAACCAGTAGATCGATAAAACTTATTTGGTAGACTGACATACTATATAAAGTGTGCAATAATCTATTACTTTGATTATTTTACTAGTCTAAAGGAAAATATTGGATTACTCTGGAATGGAGAATATTAGAGTGGATATTGTGTAAAGATAACAGTATACTGAAAAATACATGGAAGATTATGTGGAGGGTTTAGACAAAAATTCAAACCTCTCAATTTCAAGGAATTTTGTACAATTTAGTCTATAAAGTGACAAACTGTAATTGATGCTAAAAACTATATAATTCATATTGATACTCATTTTAATTCCCAAGAAAATCTAGAGATCTGTTTTTAAGCATCTCGGTTATTAAGAGTTTTTAATAATCTTGGGTAGAAAGTCCAATCAGAGATCCACTTATAAACTATTAAAATTATAGGTAGGTTTTTATTTAGCTATCACATATCTCACTTCTATCCCTGTATTCACTGTGCCTAGATAGTCCTCAAATTCCCCAAATTCACAAAAAGTCAACTGCTCTGCTAACTTTATCTCTGTTTGCTTAAATTATTATTTCAGTTTCCTGATGACCCAAGCCATTTCCTTTTGACAAACACTTATAGAGAAATTGTAGCAGGGATAATCTTTTACACAGTTTTCCTTAGTATTTAAAGAATGTAAGTTTTAACCCTTAGCTTTTGATCATCTAAGAAAAAAAAAAAAAGACTGATCATGAAACCATGATGTAACTGCTACCTACTGTAAAGAAATACTACTTCCTAGAATACTTGATATGCATATGCTACCCTCAACAAAGACAGAAGGGAAAATTATTTTTTATACTTACAGAAAAACAAGAAAAGCTTAAAAAAAGAAAAAAAAAAAAGCTTAAAGCTTTCTTAAAGCTCCAAGCAAACCTTGGTTTACACTGGTGTCCAGACTACTGGTTAGTTTTGCTTCTCCGGTCCAAATTCAACTCACACTGTTCCTTTTTTCTCCTCTCATCAGATTTCACCTCTGCAAACTGGCTACATCCTTTATCTACAAATCTTTGCAGGTGTCATTATTTCAGCAAGCTAGTCAGGTAATGTTATGTAATGTTAGATATAAACTGCTTAAAATTAACACAATTTGTTTACCAAAGTCTTCATAATCTTCTCATAACTCAGAAGCCTAAATTTTAATGTTTCTTCCATGGGTAAATGACCTCTTCCATTCCTTTTTTTAGGCAATAAAACTTTCATTAAGCCTTTAAGACTTAATTCAGGGCCTCCGCTGTGGTGCAGGGGTTGAGCGAAGCGCTCTGAAGGTGTCCACATCCTCTGCAGCTCAGGTTCAATTCCCAGCCTGCCAGGGAGATACCCACATGGCGCGGCAGATCTTTCCTGACTCACCTGCTGCTCCCCTCAGTGGTGCTTTTGGTCCATCTGCCTGTTCTGCTCCCCGCTCCGTCTCTGGTGAATTCTCTCACTCTCCCGTGCATCTGACCTATATCCCAGTTCTTGTATAAATATATATATATATATATATATATATATTTAAAAAAGACAATTCAAATGATGTCCCTATTGGAAAGCTTATTTCAATACTAGAGCACTTAGTACTTGAGCTTTCTCAGTGAGCTCATCTCCTTGTAATAACTGAAAACTTCCGGGCCCTTGTTTTGTGGTGATGTTTCTTCAAAATACACACACACACACACACAGAGCAAATGCTCCTTAAACATTCAAAGAAAAGTTTAACCTATAGCCTGACAGGTAGATCAAGTTCACTTAGTATATTTTTTCTTAACTTAGAGATTTTGTAAAAAAAAAAATTTGATCACTTTACAAATAAATGTACTTGTAAAAGCTTTTTTTTTTTTTTCTGCTGATTTTCAACAATTAAAGTTCAGTTGGTTAATACTCTTAATAATACTTATCTGGAATTTGCTCAACTCATATTACAAAGTGAGAAGTATGCTGGCCAGATTCTTATTTATATTTCTGTGAGCCATTCTCTTTTTAAATAAAGATCTGAAGTAATTCTACTTTAAGCCACAGTCTTTATTTTAGCACTTTATTTTCCTTCTCTGATCTGAGTTTTAAATCTAGCTTCCTCCCTTGAGTTCCATACTTCTAAATGTTGCTAAGACCAATATATGAGGGAAATCTTTAATCATCATTTAATATTGTTCATCAAAGACAACTTGAATAGACCAATTTGTCACACAATTAATGGTTATTAAGCATCTATAATTTATAATAAGACATCACACTTTATAGATAAGCTGTCGAACTTTCAAAGAATGGAACTTTCTTATGCTAGTTTACAGAAAAAAGGGACAGCTTACCATATTATTCTATAAGGCCAGCACAACTTAACAGGACTTAATAAAGATAGTGCATGTTTATATACATGTATGAATGCACAAAATCCAGACCGATTTTATAGGTGACAATAGAAGCAAATAAAATAATAATAAATACCACTACTACTACTACTACTACTAAAATAATAAGGAAACTACCTAAGTATGATTTGAAAGTTTCTAATGTGTATACTGAGCTGCACAGCAGAGGTGAGGGGGGGGGTAGGAGTGAGGATTTTATTTTAAGATTTTTTATTTTTATTTATACAAGAACTGGTGCACAGGCCAGAGGTACGGAAGGGTGAGAGAACCCACCAGAGACAGAGCAGGGAGCAGAACAAGCAGACTGACTGAAATCCACTGCTGAGGGGAGCAGCGGGCGAGACAAGAGAGGTCTGCCATGCCATGTGGGCCTTTCCCTGGCCGGCCTGAATCAAACCTGTGCTGTAGAGGCTGTGGACAGCTTCACAGCACGACGCGCAATCTGCTGCGGCACCAGGGAGTCCTGGAGTGAGGATATTTATTAAAAAAAAAAAAAAAATGAAGGGAAATAAGCAAAACAGAGAAAAGAGTGTAAAAGAATTTTTGGTTTCTGAGATTTGCTGATTCCCTGTCTGAGTATTCTGAATAAATTATGTGAACTAAAGCCACTGAAATACAAGTTAATTCAATGACAGATTTTAAAGAATGAAATCAGTTATCATCTATCCATAGTTTTGTAATTGGTTGCTTTGGAACTCAGTAATTTCACTGAGCATACTAAACACGATAAGGCATACAATTTAAAAGAAATATACCAGCTTAAAACAACAAAAATTTACTTTTTATAGCTAAAGGGTCAGGGTTTGTCAGTCACAGCTCAACTGCCTTCCCTGCTCAGGGTCTCAGTAAGGTGATGCTGATGGGTTATTTGGCCTGCGTTCTCTTCTGAAAGTGTGTACAGGGAATACTGTGCTTCCAAGCCCACTCAGGTCACTGGCAGCATATAATTCCATGTGGGTCTATGGCTGAGGGCCCTGGCTTCTTACTGGTCATTAGCTGGAGACAGCTCAGCTCTCAGAGGATGAAGCAATTCTTTGCCACATGGTTATCTCTGAAGTCCTTTTGCAATATGACAGCTTACATTTTCAAAGCGAGCAAGAGAAGCTCTCTCTGTTCAGCAAGACCCAACACTCTTGAAAGGCTTTAAACTTCATCCAGGATAATGTTCTGTTTGATTAGTATAAATCAATTGATGTGGGGTCTTAATTACATCTGCAACATTCTTTCATCTTTATTATTTAAAGCAACCTTATCACTGGAATGAAATTCCATCCTATGTAAGGGTCTCACCCAAACTCAAGGCCAAAGTATATATACTGAAAACCTTTTTAGAATTCCTCTACCATAAATGCATTAAATATTTAACAAATTAATATCAAATAAGCTTGAAACGTAGAACTAGAATTATTCATTTAGATCTGCAGGTAGGACAGGAAACCTCTTTGAAACTCAGTTTCCTAATTTCAAAACTTAGAAGGCTAGTTCAAATGAATACAAAGATCACTCTGACATTGGATGGTATAATTTAACAATTGTAAATACAATTTTAGTAACCTGAAAAACTCGTTTTCCTATTATACTACAGATTTGTGATGTTACTGCATTTAGTTTCAAGAAAAAATATGGTTCCTCAGCATTCAAACTGTACACCATGAAAACAGAGCACTTTTAAAGCAAGGTAGCAGGTCATTTGATGACAGCTGGTTCTCATTGTTTTTAAAATAAAATTATATTTGGAAACATAATTATTTTCTTAAAATTTAAAATAAATCCTTCAAACTAATACGAGAAATGTCAAGATGTAAATAATTGAGCAATATTTTGCGAGTGTTAGAAATCAGCAAATAATGTATTATTTCTAACATTAGCAATTAGAAGTCAAACAAACATATATATATATATGTATAAATGCTTGAGCCTTTATATTATAATAATTTTGTAACAGATGATGAATTAATTCAATGACTTTCTACAAACTACGCTGCAAAGATGGGACAAAATGGCAGCAAGGGCAGATGCAGGCCTCATATCCACATATACCAAGATAGATTGTGGCAGAAAAGGTCAGCTAGCAGCAGAATAAGCCAATCAGGTAGACTTCCCAGGAAAGCAATGTGAGCACAGGCGGCCAGGCAGGCCCTGTAAGCAGCAGAATGGAACAGGCAAGATCCTTACACAGTAACCCTTCTCAGACCAGGTGAGCTCTGGGGAGAGGTCAGGAAGCTGACTCTCAGCACAGTCTGGATGAGACCCACAAAGGGATCTCGAAGCAGAATCTTGTAGTAGTCCTCAGCAGACTTCAGCACAGAACTTGGTAAGCCCCAGGACCTGGATTCAGACTCACTGTGGTAGGCCCCCCTAGTCCTACCTTAGCTTCTAGCTCTAGGGACGGTGCTGGAAAGAGACCTGACTCATTGGCACTCTCAGATCTCAGCTAGTCCTGGGAGAAGACTGGAAAGCTGGCTCACTGTGATAGGTTCCCCAGGGAGCTCAGGGGAGGGTGCTGGAAGTGATCCAATAGGTCCTGGCAAGCAACGGAGCCAAAGATATGATTGGATTTAAAATATTATTATATATACATTTATGATAAGGCAACATTGCTCTTTCTCAAGGCACCAGTTCTTCTCTTCAAACAATTCACTCTGGATCTCTGAGCAAAGTTTTCATGGTGATTCAAATGTCTTATTAAATTGGTCTACTTTTGCTGCTTAAACAACACAGTGGAATACTGCTTTCCTGTCTAGCTGTTCTCCAGCCACATGGTCTCCTGCAGAGTATCAGATGTATCAAGTTGGCTTCATAGTAAGGCATTAGTACCTCCTATTTCTTGTCCCTTTATCTTTTTCCCCAAAGATATTCACATACCTAGCTCTCTCATGTCTGTCAAGCCATGACTTAAATATTATCTTCTAGTAAAGTCAACAGTGATCACTATGTAAGACTAAAATCATCCCCACAAAAACCACCCCTGATCCTCATTACCTGTTTATTTTTTCCATACTGTGTATCACCTGTTCATATACTATCTTCTTATTAGTTTAATGTAATTTTGCATCTTCCTTTACTACTATACACATTCCATAAAAGAAAGTATCTTTGCTATGGCTTTTGTCTGTGTCTGTGTAGAAAGAATGTGGATACAGTGGGATTCATGCTGTAACCCAAGCACTGTGGCATAAAATCTGAGAACAAATAGGTTCTCATTATACAATTGTTGAATAAAACAACACTATCTTTTGAATTTTATGGTGGTTTAGATTTGATTTTTTTAATATTTTTTAAATTAGGATGACCACTGTTCATTTTACCATGATTATAACCAAGTATTTTATTCATTCAATGCAGCCAATATTTGACTTTTTGACTCCGACTCTTAAAATAATTGACTTTTGAAGTGATCTTAACGTATAATGATCTTAATATATAACTTATAGCACCCCTATTATAAAAATGCTTCCATTTCTTTTGCTGAAATTTCATGGATGTGCAATATTGTATATTTGGTTTCAAGTAGATAAGGAGATCTCTTAGATACTATGACTGTATAATGGATCAAGTTTTAACCACAGACATTGTGTAACAAAGCAATCTGTATTCATCAACTGAAAGAAACCCCAGGTTCATAAATCAGAAATGTGAGGTCATCAAATTATACAACAGACTTCTAACACATGGAGGCACTGCATTCCAGGGGAGCATTGTCCATGTCTCCATTAATTTCAAGTACGACTGTGTATGTATGTGTGTGTATGTGTGTGTATATATATATATATATATATATAATTATAATATATATAAATTTTTAATTTATTTATTATTTATTTATTTATTTATATAAGATCTGGTTATAAGCCAGATGTGCGGGAGGGTAAAAGGATTCCCCAGAGAAAGAGCAGGGAACAGAACAGGCAGACTGACAAAATACACTGCTGAGGGGTGCAGTGGGTGAGACAGGAGAGGTCTGTCATGCCATGTGGGACCCTCGCCAGCAGGCCAGGATGGAACAGGCGCTGCAGAGGCTGCGGACAGCTTCACAGCGCGGCGCTCAACTGCCTGCGCCACCAGGGGAGGCCCTACAGCTATATATTGATAACAATGTTCCACTTACAATTTTTCCCCACCTCCTCAATCATGAGAGTACTCTGGGGCATAGAGATGTGCATAGTTCACAGAGAATTAAGACTGCAGTTAGCTATAAGAAGTCAAAAAATTTTATTTTACAAAAATAGGATTTGGATTTGGTAATATATTAAAATAAGATTGAAATATCTCATGTATATAATCACAGATGCTGACTCTCAATGTTGCACACCTAAGACTGATGCAATGTTAAAATACAATGTTACCTCAATGAAAGAAAAGTAAAAATAGAGAGGTATTTGTGACTCAGTAACCACTGAACATGGATTTAGGTACTTTAGTGGGAAATCTCCTGGGAACAAACTGTAAAATGTGTGAAACAGCTTTCCCTGCTCTAGCAGACAAGAGAACACACAGTTTTCTGCAGAGACGTTAAGTATTCAGTCAAGCAAAATACGCTGGCTGGGGTTAAAGCCAGTCTCTTCAACCCTCACTAATGTCCAAAAAACCAGATACGAAGATTTAAACTATGGGCCTTTGTAACTCCTCAGTGCATTCTTTAGGAAGGAAAGAGATTAAATGTCTGTTTTGCCTTCCTCTTTGAATGGAGAACATCAATATAGCTGCAACTTCGAAGCAGGAGCCCCTCTGTCAAGAATAATTAAATTTTTATTCTCTATCACTCACTTTCCCACATATATAAACTACATTCAAACTTGTGATTCAACATTGGAATAGTTCTCACAGAGTGAAATCTGTCAGACTGCTTCTCAGATTTCAAATTCTTACTTTGATTATCTAGTAACTCTGTGTCTAATAAGCCTTAAGATTTTTATTGAGGTTAACACTCCCAAGGCCATAATAGAAACCATCATCTTCATTCCATTTGTAATTTTTTCTTGACTTATTTTCTTATTTCTTATTTTTCTCTAATTTCTCCCCCAAGTGTGGGGAGATTAAAAAAAAAAATCTAAATTAGTGGCATCTAACACCATGTGTTTTACAAGACAAAAAGAAAGGACCTGGAATTATTTATTTTGTGGGAAAGATGACTTCTTGAGAATATATTTGGGGGTTGTGATGAGGGAGGGACAGCAATAACAAGGTAAGGATAAAAAAAAAAGTTCAAGAAATGTGAAGATCGCTAGGAGAGTAGATGAAATAGTTGTTCTCATCAGAACAATTACTCCTGCCTACAGCACATCAGGGAGGTTTTGTTCTGAAGCAAGGAAATGATATTAAGAGCACAAGGAGAAGCGCTGGTTGCGAAGCTGAGCCTTTGCAGCGCCAGTTCAATCCCCGAAAAAAATTAAATTAAATTAAATAAAATTTAAAAAAAAAAAAGAGCACAAGGGACTTCAAAAATTCCTACCCCTGGCATTTATCTGCATTTACTGTACTATTCTGGTACAAGAACTTTTAAAATTCATGCATTCATTTAGTGGCCTCTTACATGTCTAGTGAAACCCAGTATATTTTTCAGTCAGATGTAGCAGTGAAAAGTATTTTTTAGTTTATCAGATGTCTGTAGCCATCTGACTATATCTGTAAGATGCATGATATGGACCAGGCTATGATAGAAAGTAGCTACATGCAAATGATGATCTGGAGAATTATGGCATGCAATTTATCCAGTTATTCTGTTTCCAGAAAATATGCCGTGTTTTATAAAAGCTCCAAAACACAGAGTCTGTTATGCCAAATCCTACCAAGAGTGAAGATCTTAACTAATTGCAGTTTTAGCATCTCCCTAAAGAAAAAAAATAAATAAATAAACTATCTGAATGACCTGGTTAGCATTGCTAAGAAGGGACTCTGCATGATAAGACCTAATCTCCCCAACTCTTCCCCTTAGGGGATGGTGGCTTTGTTTGAAATAATACATATTTTGGCTTTTGCTAATAAACTTGTCCTGTCATCTTTCTGACTGTGAAAATCTTCCATTAAGTATAATTCCTAGGAATGTCTTACTACTAGCTAAATGGGTTACTGCCTGATTCACAGATCATTTAATAAAGTCAATTAGATCTCTACATTTATTCAAATGGACTTTTGTTTTTTAATAGAAACATCCTTAGAGCAAAAGGGAAGGAAGAGATTTGGAACGTGTTACATAAATACATAATGACATCTTGTTTTGTTTTTTTTTTTTTTTTTATTTGCTTTATTTATTTCACTTGTTCCTCCACTTTACCTTTTAAGGAAATCCTACTGAACTTTCAAAGCTCATTTCAAATACCATCTTTCTCACAAGAACAACTGAATTTGTGAGCTCTTTGAAGGTGAGACTCACTCATTCGTATAATTGTGTTCTCAGTGAATAGCATAACAAACACTTGGTATATATTTATTTCATGATTCAATAAGACATTCTTGAATTTCTGTCTTAATTAATTTTTCTGGCCCATCTACTGCCACAGAAATGTTCTGATAACACTGAGAAAAACTTTCATTCTCATTTATATGTGAAATGAAGACAAGTCCTTTTCTTCTCTTTACCCAATAACTGTTTTTTTTTAAAAAAAGTGTCAAGCCTTAATATTTCTTATATGTTTAAAATTATTAGTGTAAAGTTGTGGAAGTTGCATAATACATATATGCAAGCAAAATCAATAATAATAACCACCTATTATATATGTTTATTTTGTTCTAGTTAAGCTCCTATTAAAAACTAACTTCTCAAGCAGACCAGATACTCTCACCCTAAAGTTATGCATTCTTCACAATATTGTATGGGAAAAAAAAAATTACCTCTATACTTCTAAGTTCTTGAGGAGACATCTCCTGTAATAAAACTGAGTTAAAAAATATTAATATTTAATTTCAGGACCTCCCCTGGTGGCGCAATTGTTGAGCGCTGGGCTGCAAAGCTGCCCGCAGCCTCTGCAGCGCCGGTTCGATCCCCGGCCACCAGTCGAGGGTACTACATGGCGCGTAGACCTCTCCTGCCGCCTGCTGCTCCCCTCAGCAGTGTACTTCATCAGTCTGCCTGTTCTGTTCCCCACTTTGGCTCTGGTGAATTCTCTCACCCTCCCACTCTTCTGACTGTACCTAGTGCTTGTATAGATAAATAAATAAATAAATCTTAAAAGAAATAATTTCATACAAAGACATGAAGCTTCCCTTATATGTCATCCTGAGATAGGAAAGAAGTGTAAGGTACCTGGGACTTGACAGGGGGAGCAAAGGAACTTAGAGGAAGATGGAAAGAGCAAATGTTTCATAAAAAATATTTGCCATGCCAGGTAGAGATGAAGGAAAACACAGGAGACTTTGGACAAACAGGTCTTGCAAATCCTCCCAACCCCCCATGTCTACTACATCTGGCTCATACTCTCTATAGTTCTTGCTGGTGAAACTCCTCCTGAAATAGGGCCACCATCTCAATTCTTTGATGCAATGAAAAAGAGTGGCAGTTAAAAAAAAATGATCCCCACATCTTCAGTTTCTTTAAAATAATCAACCTAAAATAATCCTCATGACAAAGAGACATATTTTGGGGATGACAAATTTTGCTCCAATATAATATGTTACAGCTCTAACTATATCTCATTAATTTCTTTCTATAGAAAACCAAATACAAATTTTCAGGGGAATTTAGAAATTTATATGATCAATTCTTACAGAAACATTAATTCCAGTCATTTTCCTTGTAACCCAATGAGATATGTTTTCATTTTCAAATGGATAGCATTACAGGGAATTCAATGGCTGTTTCATGCGATTTCTGTAAAATATTAGCACCAATGTTTAAAAAAAACTGATTAACTATTTAATTACATCTTAGGTGTGGTAACAAAGCAATACCTAGAGGGACTCCCTGGTGGCCAAAGGGGTTAAGTCAGCACTAGGAAGTTATCTGCAGCCACTGCAGTGTGAGACTGAAACCCTTCCAGAGACCTAACTCACAATGGCACAGTAGACAGATCCTGTCTCACCCACAGCTCCCCTCAGCAGTGTATTTCAGTAGGTCTGCCTGTTCTGCTCCCCACTCTGTCTCTGTGAATCCTCTTACCCCCACCCCCACACCTCTGGCCTATACCCCAGCTCTTACATGCATTTATTAAATCTTAAAAAAATACTCAGAACTATACTAATATGAATTTTTTTAAATAATCCATACTGAAATCAGAGTTATTGCATTCTCCAATGTATCCATTTCTAAAACAGTAACTTCCAATCATACTTAGAAGTGTCTGTTTCATTATCTTGCACTTCCTTAAGACCACAAGAATTTCATGGTATAGCACAGATCTTCAAAAAGCAAGCTTGACAAAGTAAAATAATATCTGTCACCTATTACCTCTGAGAACAGGAAAAAGTTAGTTGGTTTCTCTAATCCCTAATTTTCTTAATTCTAAAATGAGACAAATAATGTTCCACCTTCTTGATTTTAATTATTATTCAAATAAAATACATTTTCTAAAGTGTTTGTAGAAGAGAAGATATTTGGCCATCTTTTTTAAAAAAATATATTTCATATGGTGTTAAATTTAAATAGACAAACTTTGAACGATTCCTACCTCTTTGGATAGCAGATTATTTTACAATAAACATTAGGAATAATAAGTTAGTAATGATGAGTATACAAAATTAGATAACCCTTACAAGAAAATATGTGAATATGTTCTATTTTGTCAAACAGCACAGCATGAAATTTTGACCCATTTGGAGACCAAAAAATGTTACTTCCAATAAAAAAAAAAATAAATGATTCATAGGCGACCTTAAGGTTATAAATACAACTTCTCTACCTTTGTCTCCATTGCAAGAGAATGACTGGGAAATTTAAAAGTGTTTATTTTCCTCTGGGTTTTAAAAGGTTATCATTCAGGGTGATTTTAGGCTCTGTAAAATGTTGATAACAACTTGTCAAAGTTGATGTTTTTCCACCGATTTTCCACCAGGTAAGCCACATATATATTCTGCAAAGTGTGGGTCCTTATAATATTTGGTGCATTTTTTTAACAACTGTTTTTATTTTAGAGAAAAAAATGAGTCATCAGACTTGCATCAACAAATATTCTGAAAATGTTACCACTTGTTAAAATTCATGTTTTGATTCAGTAACTTTACAATGAACATCAGGAAATTTGGAGTTAAATGCATTCAGATTCTTTAATATCCCAATATGTGGATTTTGCAGTGGATGGTCAAAAATCATACAAGCATAAAGAATGTTAAAGATTGTATTAGGTTTTAAAAATGAATGAAAAAACTCAGATGGATAATACTCCTTGCTATTAAAACAAAACCTTTCAACTAGGATGACAAAACATATTCTTATATATTTGGTATTGCAGTTTTATTTTTACTATTAATTTCCCCCATGAATTAAATGAAGAGAAATGTCTTCATTCATATAGAAATAAAGGAAAAAAAAAACTCTAAACCTTGGTGATAGGTGGAGGTAAAATTGTTTAACAATTGAGAAAACTGAGAGAAAACAGTGGGGATAAAAATGCCAACATCACTGAGACCAGTAATTTGGAACTTGTGAGAACAGGCCTCTCAGAGCACACAAAAGAGATAAAGCTTTTGTTCAAAAAAGCTAAAGCTCTCAATCTTCTGTGGCCAGCACTTTCTCTGTATAGTGTGGGAGTACATAATGTTTCAGAATCATTAAAGCAATGGAAATGTAAAAGTGTCCTTTTGGAATTCTAGGAAAGTATTCCTCCTGATGTGCACCCGTAAAATCACCTTATTGTAAAATCACCTTATTCATTATCATTCATGGCTATATATAGTTCTCTCCCACAAAATCCTTCTGGGATGTTAAACTGAAAAGCATTTTGATAAGACTAGGAGTCCATTAACATCAGTGAAATCTGTGCTTATATTTTCCTCTATTTCTACTTACCTCTTAGTAATATTATTTCTCCTATGAATTACTTTAAACTGGAGTTCTAGGATTCTGCTATCAATTTTTGTAATGCTCTAATATACACATAAAATTGTAAAATTATCAATACCATGACTATGATTTTTCATTGTTTCTATGGACTTCAACATTTTCAACTGTAAAAGCATTTTCTCTAGGTTAACATAAAACTAATAAAGGGCTTTTCACTGATGTTCTCAAGCTTTAATTTACTTTAGTTTAGTAAGCTATTGAAAAGTATCCTTTTTCGAATACTTTGTATGTTATCTTTTTTTTAAGATTTATTTATTTATTTATACAAGCACTGGGTACAGTCAGAAGCACGGGAGGGTGAGAGGATTCACCAGAGCCAGAGCGGGGAACAGAACAGGCAGACTGATGAAATACACTGCTGAGGGGAGCAGCGGGCGGCAGGAGAGGTCTGTCGCACCATGTGGGACCCTTTCCCAGCAGCAGGGGATGGAACTGGCACTGCAGAGGCTGTGGGCAGCTTCGCAGCCCAGAGCTCAAACTCTGCGCCACCAGGGGAGGCCTGTATGTTATCATTTAAAGTACAAATTTATATTTCAGTACATTTTCATTAAAGATCATAAAACAACTAAAATGTAGCCAAGTGAATGAATCAATATTAAAGTGCTGACTTAAGTTTTCTAGGTAAAATATACTTTTTCATTTACTGATACTTTCCTATAAAATTTCTGTATGTTACTTAGTGTTGTTTATGAAAATATTTTTGAATACTCAAGACTATCTTCATCATTAAAGTATTGATATAAAGCTTCATTGTTCTTTGTCAATTTAATTTGCAAACTATTCTTTTAATCTACTTCCAAGAAAACATTTAAAATATTTAGTGTACTTCTCTAATCAGTGGATTCACAGGGAATAATCAAAAAATAATTGAAAAAAAATATTCAAAAGAGTTAATAAGCCAAAACAGCTTTCTCTAGAAAATCAATGCAAAAGTAAAACAAAAGTATAATTGTTTTAGTACACTATTATCAATAATAAAGATATCATATATTGAATACCTATTGTATCAGTTATAGTTCTAGATACTTAGATTATTTCTTCAAATTTTACTGAATGATTATAACTGACATTAGGTTAAGCATCAAACTTGAAGCTATACAAAACAGACATGATTTACAACCTGACACTAATGAAAATATAACTGTCAATACACATAACCCACTCGGATAAACTCCAGTATAAAGTATTCAAGTTCTATATATGTCTTTAGATGGATATTTAGCTTATGCATAAGAGACCAGGTGAGTTCTCAAGTGTAGGAACATCAAAGGAGGTTGTGCGAGTGTCATAGATGAAGGTATTAGAAAAGGTCACAGCTGGAAGAAAACACTTATCAGAGGTGGCAAGTCCTATGAGGGGTTTGAGAATTTATTCCATCTGCAAGGTAACAATTTAAACAAGTATGACACCATAAATGCTAAAAAGGAGGCACACAACTCTTCAGAAAAAAGGGGTCATCATGAAGACAGCATTGGTTACATGTTCATGTTCTTTAGCTTTGCACCTGAAAATTCAAGGTGAGGTGGGAGGTCTGGAACGGTCCCAGAGATGCCAGTCATGCAACGGGTTTAAATGTAATGTGGGAGTCAAACTGAGGAAAATTGGTCTTGTATAAGGCATGAAAAACCATGTGCCCAGAGAAAGATGTTATGTTTATTACACTGGGCAGAAAACAGGATGAAGAAGACACTGCAATTCCTGAGGCCATTGTTGGGGAGCTGCAGAAAATTCCTCCACCACTCTGGTGCAGCTAGACAGATAGTCACAGCAACATCAGATGGATTAACAAAGGGAAAAATCAATTTAATCACATAGCAATTTACGTGGTTGTAAATTCTGAAGAATAAATTGGGCAGATCAGAGCTATCTGTATTGTGTATAAGGATCTGGGACATCAAAGACAGAGCAGATGAGACTTCACAAGATAGACGAGGAGGGAGGCCTCATCCTTACTCTCTCTGAGTAAACAAGAGATTCTCAGAGAGAATCTGTTCATGGAAAGCTGCACCTGAGTGAGACCCTTGCAGACTACATTCTATTAGTTCATGAAAATGGTGAGCAGTGATGGCTTCTGTGATCAGGAAAAGAACAAATGGACACTCAATCGGTACAATATCCACACTGGCAAAATGTCGCTCTCCTGCCCAAGTGTCTATGCATGTGTATCTTTTTACAAACCTCTTGCTTTAAAAAATAGGAGCAGCAGCTCTTCCTGCTCTCCTGTCACTACGCAGGTGCCTCTCTACTCCTTTTTCTAGTACACCTGCTCATTTAAAATAAAAAAAAAAAAATGAAAGAGAGCAAGTGATGGAGACAAGGACAGAGCTTCTCTTAGCCTCTGGGGTCTTGACTGCTCCTAACTTAAAATAATCTGCATTTTCTATTTAGTGATGATTTACTTTCTGACATTAGCGAGGTCTCCATTTGTACTGAGTTCTACAAAGAGGCATTTATTGGAAGAATCCTATTCTGGGCAAATTGAGAATAACCTACCTGGCCCTTTTGGGGGAGAAAGACCCAGACTCTTCCCTACACAATTTTGAGAAGTTAATCTTACATGGAAGGTAGTGAGTGCCTGTGTTTGAAAAATGTGGAGAAAAAAAGGAAAGCTTGCTTTGGTGTGATTTATGTATCTCAGAAGTGACTTTTCCCTGGAAGATTAAATTAATTCATCCATGAATATACCAAAATAAACCCCTTTGGAGTAGATGCTGAAAAACAGTGCTTTGATGATTGCCCCAAATTCTTCCACTATTGAGCCTTTTAAAGTTTAGGAACCCTCCTGAGATACATTTTCATAATTTACATTTTCCCAGGAAATCATCTCTTTTAATGAGATATTAAAATTCACTTGCATAAGATTTTGTAAAGTGTTTTTATGGTACTTTTAATTTCCTCTTTCAGGGAGCATTATTCCCCTTTCATTTCTAATTTTGAGTGTTTGCAGCTATTTTTTCCCCATAGATTTTGAATATTTTATTTTTTGAAGAGCTCAAAATTTTAGAGCAGTTCTTATCTCCCATATTTATTTTTTTTTATTTTTCAAGCAATATCTGCTGATTTTATTTTATTTTTTAAAGATTTGTTATTTATGCATACAAGAACTGGGGTACATGCCAGAAGTGCGGGGGATGAGAGGATTCACAAGAGACAGTGGGGGACAGAACAGGTGGATTGACTGAAATACACTGCTGAGGGGAGCAGTGGGTGTGACAGGAGAGGTCTGCTGCATGTGGGTAGCTCCCTGGCTGGCCAGGGATCAAACTCACACTTCAGAGGCTGTGGATAGCTTCACAGTGCTGTTCTTAACCCCTTGTGCCACCAGGGAGGTCCCTGATTTTATTTTTAATTCATAATTTGTGTCACTAATTATGTGATTCGGGTAATTAATTTATTTAACCACTGGTGATCTTTTGTTTCTTGTGCCTTACATACTCCCATTGTGATCATTGTTGTTTTCATATTTTTTTTGATTTTTCAGATATATCTGATTCTAAGATATCTTTTTTTTTTTTTTTTTAGATAAAACCTCTTCAATCACCATTGACCTCTCCTGATACTTTTTTTCTTTTCTTTCATAGAAACAACTCTCATGAAAGAGTGATCTACATTTAATCTCTACTTCTCCTAACATGTCTTACACCGTTAAAATATTTGCCTTCTAGTATGATTTCTGTTAAATTAGTCCTTAACACAAAGTGAAAATCCTTCCAATCTATACCTCCTCATACTTATTTTTCAGATAATTTTCCCTATCCACCCTCTAATGTAGAATTTAATTAGGACTTAGCAAGAAAGTCTCTTTTTTTTCAACCAGCTCCTATTTCTTGGCATTGCCATTCAATTCTATACTTCGATACACTGATGGCTCCCAGACTGCTCTCTCCAGTCAAGATGTCTGAACTCTGAATACATTTAACTAACCATTAATTTAACATTTCCACTTGATATCTCAAGAAACCTCAGACTCACCTTATACAAATAAAGTCATTAGTTCTATTATGCATCCATCTCCAAATTTATTTCCTCTTCTATGTTTTATATCTCAAAGTACGGTAGCAGTCGAATGTCCATCAAATTTCCAAAATTAGAAATACAGTTTCTGTTATTATTTTTACTTCAATTAACATGCATCAACTATCACAAAATTCTATCAATATTATTTCCCAATTTTCTCATTTACATCAAGAAATCAGTATCCAAATCAAACTGGAATTACTGTAATTTTTCCTTAACCTCTTATCAACTCTTTCAAATATTGATTGGCCTTTCATTTCCCACTTTTAACAGTGTGATCTTATAAAAATATTCAGCTTTTAAATGATGGGCTCTGAATGGGAATACATAAATTATGACTGAAGGAACCATAAATGTTTTCACCTAATAATATTTTTCCTGGAATAGTACCTAGCAAAGAGATCAGGATCGGTATTTGTTTTCAGTTGTATTGCTACAAATTTTCTTTATGTTTTGTGCTGTTCAAGTCGCTGAATAAAAATTCAAACAAATGCTATGCAAATTTTAGAGGATGTCTCCATATTTAGCAGATCAGCAACTTGAATTTTTGTTTTTTTAATAAATTTTATTTTTATATTCCCCATACACTTGCAACCCCCTTATTTTGACCCCAATCCCTCCCCTCCCCGCACCCCACCCCCCATAGAGTGTCTCTGGTTATTAGTTTTTTGTTGATTTTGATTTTCACTTTCTTATAGTTATTCATTTTCCTGGTTCCTTATTTAAGTTTTCTAGATTCCAGCTATGAGTGAGACCATCCGGTATTTTTCTTTTTCTTTCTGGCTTATTTCGCTGAGCATGATCCCTTCCAGTGCCATCCATGTTGCTGCAAATGGCATGTGCTTATCTTTTTTGAATGCTGAGTAATATTCCATGGTGTATATGGACCACATCTTCTTGATCCAGTCATCTATTTTTGGGCATTAGGGTTGTTTCCAAAGCTTAGCTATTGTAAATAGAGCTGCTATAAACATAGGGGTGCAGGTACTCTTTGGAATTGATGTTTCTGTGTCCTTTGGGTAAATACCTAGGAGTGGAATTGCTGGATCATATGGAAGCTCTATGTTTAGTAGGTCCAGAAATCTCCACACAGCTCTCCACAGTGGATGGACCAGTTTGCACTCCCACCAACAGTGCAAGAGAGTTCCTTTTTCTCCACATCCTCGCCAACATTTGTTGTTGCTAGTTGTTTTAATATGTGCCATTCTCGCTGGAGTAAGATGGTATCTCATGGTAGTTTTGATTTGCATTTCCCTGATGACAAGTGATGTTGAACATTTTTTTCATATGCCTGTTGGCCATTTGCATTTCCTCTTCAGAGAAGTTTGTTTTTAGCTCTTCTGCCCATTTTTTGACTGGGCTATTTTCTTTGTTGTTGTTGAGTCTCATCAGCTCTTTGCAGATTTTTGTGATCAGTCCTTTATCATTAGTGTTGGGTGCAAAAATGTTCTCCCAGTCAGTGGGGTTTCTCTTTGGTTTTGTTACTGTCTCTTTTTCTGTGCAGAAGCTCTTTAATTTGATGTAGTCCCAGCTGTTTATCTTTGCCTTCACTATCACTGCTTTGGGTGATGTGTCTGTAAAGATGTCTTTGATGTGCATATCACGTAGTGTTTTGCCTATATTTCCTTCTATATATTTTATGGTTTCAGGTCTTATGTCTAGTTCTTTAATCCATTTTGAGTTGATTTTTGTGTATGGTGTGAGGTAGTGGTCAAGCTTCATTCTTTTGCATGTAGTGACCCAGTTTTCCCAGCACCATTTATTGAACAAACTTTCTTTCCTCCAATGCATATTCTTTGCTCCTTTGTCAAAGATTAGTTGACCATAAATCTGTGGGTTTATTTCTGGATTTTCTATTTGATTCCATTGGTCTGTGTGTCTGTTCTTGTTCCAATATCATGCAGTTTTGATGATTATGGCTTTGTAGTATAGTTTGAAGTCTGGGAGTGTGATGCCTCCATTCCCTTCTCTCTCTTTTTTTTTTTTTTCAGGAGAGCTTTGGCTATTCGAGGTTTTTCGTGATTCCATATGAATTTCATCAATAATTGTTATATTTCTTTGAAGAATGACATTGAAATTTTGATAGAATAGCATTGAATCTGTATATTGCTTTTGGTAGGATGGCCATTTTAATAATGTTTATTCTTCCAATCCATGAGCTGGGGATGTCTTTCCATTTCTTTGTGTCTTCTTCTATTTCTTTTAACAGTGTTTTATAGTTTTCTTTGTATAGGTCCTTTACCTCTTTTTTAGATTTATTCCCAAGTATTTGAATTTTATTGTTTCAATAATAAAAGAGATTTTTTTTTTTATTTCTTCTTCTTCAGATTTATTGTTTGTGTATAGGAAGGCTACTGACTTTTGTGTGTTGATTTTGTATCCTGCCACTTTACTGAACTGATTGTTGAGTTGAATTAGTTTTTCTGTGGAGTTTTTGGGGTTCTCTATGTATATTATCATATCATCTGCAAATAGTGATAGTTTGACTTCTTTTCCTATTTGGATTCCTTGTATGTCTTTCTCTTGTCTTATTGTTTTGGCTAGGACTTCTAGTATTATATTGAAAAGCAGTGGTTGAGAGTGGACATCCTTGTCTTGTTCCAGATCTTAATGGAAATGCTTTCAGCTTTTCACCATTGAGAATGATACTGGCTGTTGGCTTGTCATAGATGGCCTTTATGATGTTGAGGTATGTTCCTTGTATCCCAAGAATTTCAAGGGCTTTTATCATGAATGGGTGTTGCACTTTGTTGAAAGCTTTCTCAGCATCGATTGATATTATCACATTGTTTTATATTTATTTTTGTTGATGTGTTGGATAACGTTGATTGATTTTCGGAAGTTGAACCATTCTTGTGTCCCTGGCATAAATCCTACTTGGTCGTGGTAAATTATCTTATGGATACATTGCTGGATTCTGATAGCTAAAATTTTATTGAGGATTTTTGCATCAGTGTTCATTAGGGAGATTGGCCTGTAGTTTTCCTTTTTTGTGTTGTCCTTGTTTGGTTTTGGTATTAGTGTAATGTTGGCTTCATAGAACGTGTTTTGTATTGTCCCTTCCTTCTCAATTTTTTGGAAGAGTTTGTGAAGGATAGGCACTAATTCGTCTCTGAATGTTTGGTAGAATTCATTTGTAACTCCATCAGGTCCTGGGCTTTTGTTTTTGGGAAGGTTTTTGATTACCATTTCAATTTTGCTGCTTGTAATTGGTCTGTTTAGGTGTTCTATTTCTTCTTTATCTAGCTTTGGGTGATTGTAGAGTTGTAGGAATTTGTCCATCTCCTCTAGATTGTTGAACTTGTTTTCATATAACTGTTCATAGTAGTTACTGATTATTCTTTTGATTCCTGCTCTGTCCGTTGTGATTTCTCCTCTTTCATTTATGATCCTGTTTATTTGTGCTTTCTCCTTTTTTTCCTTTGTGAGCCTGGCTAGGGGTTTGTCTATTTTATTGATTTTTTTGAAGAACCAGCTCTTGGTTTCATTGATCTTTTGGATAGCAACTTGAATTTTTGGATATCCATATCAATAAAGACTGGTAAATACCAAGGTACCGTATTAAGTGCTGTCATCTTTCGGCAACCATTTCATTCCAAATTCTAGTCAACCACTCTAGACAACTCTATGCTTATTTAGAGTTTAACCCATTTATGATTCAAATGGGGCTAACTGAAATTTTTTTAATTGAGTCTTCTCCTGTAGTTATTGTTAGGTTGAAAATTGATGCAGAATGACAAAGTGTGTAGGGAAAAGATGGTGGCTTCTTAGACTTTTTTTTTTTTTAGAGTCATGTTTTATTTATTTATTTATTTATTTGTTTGTTTGTTTGTTTGTTTGTTTTGTTTATACATTCACTGGGTACAGTCAGAAGCGCGGGAGGGTGAGAGAATTCACCAGAGCCAGAGCGGGGAGCAGAGCAGGCAGAAGGACTGAAGGATTGAAGTACACTGCTGAGGGGAGCAGAGGGTGGCAGGAGAGGTCTGCGCGCCATGTGGGACCCTCCTCCCATGGCAGGGGAGCAGCCGGGGATCTAAATGGCGCTGCAGAGGCTCCTGGCAGCTTTGCAACCCAGCGCTCACCGCTGCGCCACGGGGGAGGCCCGAGGCTTCTTAGACTTAATCTCTTTTATTCTGACTTCCAGTGTATAGGAAGATCATATCACTTCTACATTAACCATGGTGATAACCATGGTGATATCTATATCTATATCTATATCTATATCTATATCTATATCTATATATGTGTGTGTGTGTGTGTGTGTATACACATATATACGTGTGTGTGTGTGTGTGTGTATTGCTAGAGCAGCCAAATCTCTAAACAGTTGCAAACTTCAGTGGGCATCAGAATCGCCAGTGTCCATAATAACTAATAAATTATTGTCCCCTACTATAGTATTTATGCAGGCAGGGAAATTAAATACATTGAATTTCTAAAGGTTCTACATGATGCAGGAGAAACATATTTTGAGATCTAATGCTTTCAATCACAAAATTTGGGATCTCTGAGAAGATACAATATTTTCCCAAATTTCCATTTATATCTAAAAGATATTTTGATATCCATTGGGTATTGTTCAGGTATATCATGCTGGCTTTCATTTAATTGTCTTAGCCTAAACCTCTAATCATCTAATCATACTGGGAAGATATGAAAGACACCCAATTCCCTAGAACTACAAAAGAAGTCATGACATATTACTTTAATTTTAAGTCATGTGCTCTATCAACTGACTTAGCCAATTGACTCTATCACTTCAAATTTAGATTACCTGAAATGCATTAAGAGTTTCTACTAGCCATTAGAATTCTAAATCAAACTCATTCTTTCTAAAACATACACATTCACACACACAAATATACACACACACTCATGCTCACATAGAGTCACAAAATAAAAAATAATGTTAGCATTATAGGCAGTATGAAGAGGTCATTTTTTACTCTTTCTTATTCTCAAAGTTATAATTCAAAGTGGAATTCAAAGTCTAAATGCAAGCACAGAAAATTATGAGATCATATAACTATATTTAAATTATAGATAATAAATATTGATAAGCTTTTCAAAGTATAGACAAAGATTTTCAGACTAATAAAAAATAATGACATGTACATCTATCTTAAATATTTTCATATAAGCTCTAGAAATGTTAAGATTACAATGAGAAAAGTAACACTATGCAAATACATTTCAAATCAGTTATGGTATTATCAATATTGGATAGAGAGAAAATATTGTCAGAAAAAGAAGGCCATTTCAGAAATATAATTGTATCATATTCAGGAAGATTTATGTTTCAAACTTGTTTGCCCCTAATAGCATATACTTAAAATGTTTCAATCAAAGACAGATGAGATTATAAGGAGAACAGACAATTTCATATAATAATAAGGTTTCAAACACCTTTCTTAGAAATTAATGAAACATGCAGACAAGAAGAATAATGAAGATTTGATCAACATATTTGATAACAAATTGAGAGAGATTTCATTAAAATGTTCAAATGAACAAGACTCAGTCAAGTGGAACAATAATTAAATTGATCACCTGCAGTGTATATAGCAAAACTCAAGATTTTTTGAAGGACTGCAGTACTAGTAAATATGATCTCTGACCAGAATAGAGTTGAATTAGAAATTAAAATAAAAATACAAAAGAAAATACAAGTATTTTTCAAAATTTCCTTAAATAGCATAGGATTCAACAGGAACTAAAAAAACAAAAAACAAAAAACAAAAAACAAAAAACAAGTACTTATCAGGGGACAAAGAAGAAATAGGAATAACAAGATATGCATTTTTTTGCCAAGAACTTAAATACTTGATAAAATCCTTGATCAAACAGATCAAAATGAAAGAAAGGAATTAACAAGCAGTACCAATGTTCAGTGTCATCAGTTAAGTGTGAACAACTCTATAGAAACTTGACATTGAATGTAAAAGGAAACCTTCAGGTTAGCAAAAATTTGTAAATACATTGTTAAATTTAGCTGTAACAGAACATTCCCTGGAAAACAGACACTATAAAAACAAAACCAAAATTATAATTTTTGAATACTTTGCAACAAAAACAAACTGAGAGTAGCCCCACCAGTGAATTCTGACTAAACACGTAGTAAAAAAAAAATTATCTTGTGGAAGAAAATTTTATAGATACAAGAAAATGAGGGAATATACTTTACCATAAATTTAAGGTCATCTGACATAAATATTACAGGCCGATGTTACAAGCCTTGGAATAGAAGTCTAAACAAAATGTTAATAAATTTAATCAGGACTGAGTTTAAAGATGACATACTGCCATCTAGATGAATTCATTTCTGTTACTGATATTGATTCATCAATTAAAATTCATCATGATAACACAAGACAGGTGATAAATCACATGATCATATGTAAGAGATGCACAAAAAGGTAACAGGCACAAGTCGAAACCTATTTATCATAAGTTTTTTGAGCTGTCTAGATCAACAAGGGTACTCAATCTGATAACATATGACAAACATTACAGTTGATGTTTAAATAATGAAATTGATTTCTCTGAGACAGGATAAAGGGTGTCATCAAGATTTCTGTTCAATGAACTGGAAATTCTACCTCATTCAGTAAAGCAAGAAAACCAAAGACATTAGGAAGTTAAAAGGAAGAATATAATTATTTTTACAGATGGATAATTTTGAGTACTTAGAAAATGCAGAAGATTCCTACTGATTTCAAAAAATTTATAGCTACTTAGAAACGATGCCAGTCACAGGCTTACATGAATAAGTCATGTGTATGAAAGTATATATATGCATTCATATATACACATATATACTATGTGTCAAATACATATGCTATGTTACAATAAACATGTAATTATTTAATCTAAGAAAAATCATAAATTATGTGGAACCAGTTTTCCCTATCAAGGAGAAATACTTCATCACACTATGGGTTCATTTTGAACTCAAATCAATTAATATATTTTTTAATTGTTTCAAACCTTTCTGTTTCTTCTAGTCTCAATTAATCAGAGACTTCCTCAAAATATCACAACACAGAAGTTATCAACTTCTTGGCAAAAGTATATAGCATTGCAATATGACAAAAATTAATGTTAAGAGGATCTATAACTAAGAGTTAGGCCATAGAAGAAAGGTTCATGTTCATGATATTGACAAGGAATGAAAGGTTGAGTTCTTTAAAAGTAATAGTTTAAATTGAGTAGCAATTTACATATATTAAAGAACTATTACATGTAAATTGTGATATGAATTAGAACTGATGCAAGTACTATGGTACATACCAGTAGATACAATATTTTACAAAAGGTCAAATATTCAGGCCACCTAAATTCTAAGTGCACCACATTCCTTTAACCTGTTCATTCTGAGAGTTAGTCCAGAAAATGGATAAATTAAAGCATTAAGCAGTAAAGGATGATATGGCTAGATTCTGAGATTCCAAACTGAACTGGAATTGACAGGTAAGATTTGACATGCACACTAGTTTGTGAAGAAAGGTGTAGAGAATTTCAGACTATGTGGGAAGACAAGTAGAAACAACTCCATGAATATAGACAGAATTAGATGAAAAGTTTATGTTGAATATAAGAGATCCAAAATGTACTTGAATCTTTATCAAGCTACTTCTAAGTATCTATAAGCATTAAAGATAAAGGTTTATGCTTTGATTTTTTTTTTTTGCCAGAGGCAAAAGAAGAATGGCATACTGATTATTTTAATAATAACGTCGGTGTAAGTATGATGAGTGTATCTAAAAATTATTTGTATTTAATTTTAAAAACTAAAGATATACTGTAAATATTTCCTAAATACTCACACAATAATATCCAAATATACATGTTAAAAATATAAAATGTAGAACAGGACTAGATGGCCTCAAGTCCCATCTGCTCCATTAACTAATGTTATTGCCTATGTCTTAGTTTTCTAAGACATTGATTCTCTGAAAGCAGTTGAAAGAATAAATGCTGTTTAGTGCTTTCATTTACTAAATCCTTTAGTTCTCACACTGAAATTTAGAATTATTAGTTAAATCAATCAATTTGTATTCAAAGTATGCAGAAAACTCAAGGTAGTAGGAAAAAATAATCCATGTACAATAGGAATTTATATTCTATTCATAGTATTAAGTTTTCTTAATAGCTTAATATTGAATATTTCAATACATGGTGTTGGCACCTTTTATTCAATATAACTCAATTCCATTTTTTGTTTATTAGTATGTTTATGTGTGTGTAGTGTGTGCCATTAAAAATGTTAATACTCATGTGGAAATATTTTTCACCAGTAGGATTAAGTTCTTGTCCTACACTACTAATTAAAGAAAAAACATCCAAAAGTGTTCTGTAAGAGATATATGAGAAGGCATATATATAAATACAGCAATAATTTCTTAAGTATATAATAATTAATGTAATGTGTTTAATAATAGTATGTTTAAGCACAGAAGGAAACATTAAAAAATGTTTGTAATCCTACTATCCAAAGGTTAATAATATTAAAATTCCTTTTATTATGGTTTATCATGAAATATATGCAATAGGTATATCCATTTCTATCTATAAAAAATGAATTATTTGAACCAAAATAATGATAGTACTGAAAGTGAGAAACTGTGTGTGTATATATATCTTAACTGAAATGCTTACAACTTCTAGGAAGCATTATTAAAAAGTAAGGGAAGTGTCTATTCCAGTTCTTTATCCTCTTCCATATAATGTGACTCTTATGGTTGGATCTGTCAGTAATATTGGCTAACAAGGATGGCAACACCTGCTATACTAGTCCTGGAACTGTTTGTATTGTTTCATTTTTCATTCATTCATTCTTCGCTTCCCAAAACGAAGAGATGCCCTCTGTTGCCTGCATGTCTAAATCTCCCATACCTGTTGGATAAAATATCAAAGAGTCTGAAGTTATATTTATAATATATGTGGATACTGCATTATATGTGAAGTATTATAATATATGCATGCATATATTCTGAATATATCATCTTCTGAGACCTAGTGTGCAGCTGAGCACACCATAAGTTGTGATATATAATTGGAGACATGCCATAATGGAATATTTCTTTTTCTACCATCACATTTTCTTATATAATCCTAAATGTGAATTCATGGACTTATTATTTTTAAGCTACATTGCTAATTCACCTCTCATATATTTGTGCAATAACTTTAATCTCAATCAGCTTCCATTCTTAAACATTTAACTTCAACCCTATAAATTGTTATAGCTTTCATCTATTAGAAACTAGTGAAATATATTATGTATGCACAGTAACACTATTTCAATGCTTTTTTTTTACTGTTGAGCTACTATGTATTTATGGATTGTTGAGTTATTTATTTTTTCTCCCATTGAGAAAGTGGCATACACAGGCTTGATATAAGAGCAGAAAACCTTTTAGTTCTCTTAACACACCTACTTATGTGTGGTTCAAACAACTTTCACTTTCTAGAGGATTTAGGCCAAGAAAAAAATGCATCTCTTCAGTCCAGTAACACTACACTATAACTTATACAATCTCACATGATTTCTTTTTTTCAAAGTAAAATTAAAAACTCTACATAAAGACTCTGAACAATGCCGTAGTTTTGTGTTAGAGATCTCTGAAAAAAGCAATTGCATTAAATAAATAGTACTTACATTTAATTGTTATAATGCAGAGAATCAGATTTGATTAAGTAATAATGGACTTAACATTCATCATTCAAATCATAGCAGAGTTTGAGATTAAACTGTTTGAATTGTTAACAGTTATTAATACTGAAAATAATAAAAACCCAAGTGACTATTTCATTATTTAAATTCCCACAATAAATAAAAACACTCCCACTCAAATACAAAGATACTTTAATGAAGATAAAACAATCTCTCAAAAATTTAGTGGACACATTTTTCTTTTGAACAGAATTATTATTGTGTGTCTTTAATAGTGATTTATTTTTCATTATCTCAATGATGTCATCACCCTATAATTGGTATTATAGATAAAGCTTTTTGATTATCATAAACGACTCAGTGAACTCCTACTTCCAGTTCAATTATTACAACAATTTTAAACCCATGTAGAAACTAATTATACAACAGCATGAATAGCCAGAATGAATATAAATAATATCAATGGTTCATGTTCTCACTGCATGGTTCTGTTGAACACTTACTATAAATAACCACATATTTTTAAAAAAAATTTTACTGGGAAAATGTACTAATAGAATGATTTCCTGTGTTACATGGTTGCAAGCAAACAATTCTACTTTCTATAGTCTTCTGCTACACATTTTTTTTTCTGCATGAAAGTTATTTTTCTCCATCATCTGATGCAACAATGAAGTTTATGAATATCATGTGTATCTTGCAATAAATTCAAAGAATATCGGGTTTACTAGAGACAGGTTACCAATTAAATAAGTGCTAAGAGTGGAATAGACTATATAAAATCATATATTCTCAGAAAAATAAATTTTGACCTCTACAGTGATTTCATCATAATTACAGAATTACAATTCTAAATTACATCTAGAAGAGGCAATAAAATACTGTGGAAAAGATTGGTGAGCCAAAAAAAAAAAAAAAGTGAATTTGTATAGCAACAAAATGTGTTGTGATAAAGAGCAAGCCATTTTAATACTGTGGTCTTCGGTTTTCCTTTTCTATACACTAAGAAAGTTGAGTTAAATGATATCAAAGGTGAAACTGTGCAAAAGGAAAATTGCTCTACTTAAAAATGAACAAGAAAATCAATACAACAAATGAAGAAAACTGAAAAAATAAATATATGGCAATGAATCAAACATTAGTTTTCCCAGAGAGATATCTTTTTGCCAGACAAGTTAGTGTCTTTTAAACTTTAATGTAATTTTAACATTGACTCTAGAGGAATGAAAGATGGATTTCTTTGAAAACCATATTGAAACCCATATTCTGTAAGAAAGGGAAATTTTAATTTAAAATTTTTAAAGTCCACAGGCTAATAAGTCAAACTTTTATTCTAATTATTTCCATATTCTACTTTCATTTCAGAGAGTAATTTCATCTCTCAAAATACTCATATTTGATCTTAATATTATTTGATTATTTTATAGAATTTATAGACATTCTAATTACTCCCAATATATAACATGTATTTGAAGTACATCTAATATACATATAATCAATTTGTATTCAATATATAAAATATATATTCAAAGTACTTCTCATATATATATATATATATATATATATATATATATATATAAACAAAAGTTTCCAAAATCAGACAGATAAATTAGAAGTAAAATTAAGAAATTGGTAATTACAGTATTAGGTATCAGTAAATTATAGTATGAGAGGAAAATGTAATATGCTATTCACAAAATGAGAGAAATCTCACAGAGAAATCCCACAACTATCCTTACCTCAAAAAAGTGCCAATCTAGAATCTATAAGTGATACATTAAAAACAATGTAGGCATAGGAAGTTTCAAATAAATTAGAAAACTTGTAAGCTACAGATTAGCGAAAGGAAAATACTAATACAGGATAAGTACAACTCAGTACGAAAATGTGTGGATGGAAAATGAGGTGCTTTTATAAATTTAAGGCGTAAGGACTCAGTACATACATAAATATGAATGTGTTACATATGCAGAGACCATAAATTTCACAATATTTTGCAGATATTATATTTTATTTAAGTCTTAAGATATTTCTACATTTTGGCATGTAAATTTTATGCATTTCTTTAATTTTAAATTTTATATAATCTACAATAACTCTGAATTCTTTCAATTTTGAGATATGTTTGATTCAATTCTAATGAATTCTTTCATTTGGATGATAATCTCCTCTTGACTTTCTCTACTTTTTCTTTCTAGAAATTTTTACTTGTGCATATATATATATATATATATATATATATATGGGGGATTATTAACTAACCCACTTTAGGAGCACACTATGGTGAAAACCTTTTTCTTTTTGAGGTCAGAGTATTCCATAATCTATTTTATTTTTATTATTTTTATTATTTTTCCACTGATAATCCCTTTATTCATGAGAATAACCCACTATCTACTCACATTCTGTATGGACATGGCATTTGATCCAGAGAAGTGTCAACTACTCTCCAAAAGGATCAGAAAGTCACCCATTGTGTCATTCACTGGTTTCACATACATTGACCCACCCCATCCTCTGCTGCTTTCAAAGTGGTTACATATTATTTCTCATTAAAAATACAGCAAATATATAAGCAATATTGAGTATAAACATTCTCCAATTTTTTGGGGGGTGGGAATAATTATTTTCTAAAATAAATGTGTATCAGTGTCTCTGTTTTTGCACTCTGCTGTGACAACATCCAACACCTCAGACTTGTCTCCATTAACATTTCCTCCTGGAGGAGCCTCCCTTCTGGCTCAGTGGGTTAATAAGCCACACTCGGAATGCAGCTACCACAGCAAGAGTTCGATCCCTGGCCAGGAGGTGGCCCACATAGCGCAGCAGACCTCTCCTGTCTCGCCCGCTGCTCCCCTCAGCAGTGTATTTCAGTGCATCTGTCTGTTCTGCTTCCCACTCTGTCTCAGGTGAATCCTCTTGTCCCGGCCCCCTGCATCTCTGGCCTGCATACCAGCTCTTGTATGCATAAATAAATAAATCTTTGAAAAAAAAATTCCTCCTGGAGGGCTACGGTCATCACTTCCTCTCCTCTGTTCATTCAGATACAATCAAATGCACCGTGTGATGTCCATGCTTTAAACATTTGTTGAACATTTTATCAATTTTTTTAGAAAAATTTATTTACTGACATTAGTTCGCTTTTTAGTGAGGGGAGAGATAAATGCATAGCTTAAGTCCTATAATTTTTTTTTCTTAGAATAATAATTTCTATGATCTATCTGTGTATTATTTATCTGTGTAAGTAAATCACATTTTAAGACTTTAGTTGAGGGGCTTCCCAGGTGGTGCAAGGGGTTAAGCGCCACACTATGAAGCAATCCAAGGTCTCTACAGCACCAATTTGATCCCCAGCCGGCCAGGGAGCTACCCACATGGCACAGCAGACCTCTCCTGCCTTGCCAACTGCTCCCCTCAGCAGTGTATTTCAGTCAGTCTGCCTGTTCTGTTCCCTACTCTGTCTCTGGTGAATCCTCTCACCTCCCCCCGCCCCGCACCTCTGGCCTGTACCCCAGCTCTTGCATGCATAAACAAATACATCTTAAAAAAAAAATTAGTTGAGTTCTCTAAGCTGCCTTTTTCTCCCTCCAGAGTTCTACCGTAGATGAAGCAGTTCATATGGGCCATCTTTCTTTTGAGGGGATGGTTACTCTCTGGAATTGACCACCTTTAATTGCTTGTGATTTTGTTGCCTGAGGTTCAACATAATTAATGATCCAGTAGATTATCTAATTTTTTCATTACTAATTAAAGCAAAGTGATGACCACTCAACGTCTATTTCCTCTGCGGGAGTGGAGGTTCCTTAAAAAATGAATTTCTTGCACTTTTTCACATAAAAAGTGAAAATCAAGGCTGTTGCTTTGGATGTTGAAAATCTACATTCTTTTATTATTTCAACAGTTTCCAATGATTAATGTGAGTGAAATTACGAGGCTTTGGTAGGTGACTATAGTAAGAGGTTTCTGCTCTAAAATAGCTAGTGATATGAACATCAGTGATCATTGTTTAGTGTAATATATTCAAAAGAGTAGTCCATAATGAAAAAGGTCACATTTCCCTGGACTTTCTATGTGATAAAATATGAACTGAACTGTGACTTTCTGTGGTCCTCTTGATAAATATTATTTTATTATTATTTCTCAATTTTAATTAAGAAACATCATTTTTAATTAATAATATATAGCCTTGCATTCATGGAAGACAGTGCACTTAAAACATTTTATGTTAATGGTGAAAATTTTTTATCTTTTTGTTATAACTCTTTATGAATGCTCTGAATTATCTCTCAACAAATAAAAATGTTTTTATCATTTCTTTGAAACAACAGAGACGTTTAATATTTTTCAAGCAGCTGAACTTTTCCAATAATTATATTTTTAAATCAAGGCTAATCTTTATCTATTTACATATGTGTATCTTAGAAAGTTTCTAAGATTTTTCTATTAGTAAACTCACACTTTTAACAATCATTGAAACAACATCTTAGAAACAAAACATTAGAAAATATGTGTATTTAATCTTATTAGAGTGAATAACTAAAACATATTATGAGTTAATTTTATGAAAATGACTTTTTGTAGACCAAAATGTAAAAGTCACTGTAAGGGAACACAAAAAAATATATTAAATGCTCTGAATTTTCTATATAATAAGTGTATAAAACTGAGCTGTGATTTTTCTGTGCTCCTTTGATAAATACTTAATTTTAATTGAGGAAATTCCATTTTAATTGATAATATAGCCATGTATACACAGACGACAGTATTTTTAAAATATTACATGTTGAAAGAGAAATATCTTAATACTTACCAATATGTATATATGCATATATATTTTTTACCATTTTCTGTCATAATACTGATATTTAAAAGCATTATTGGAATAGTTAAAATTACTTAAAGCTCGCAGCATTATAAATGTAAAAATCTCATTTTTTACGTCACTTCAAGCTTTTTGAAATATTTTCTCTGATGTCATTTCTTTCATTTATTTCTAAACATATCTAAGAGATTATTGTTTGTTAGTATGCATTGCTTTGGATACTGTATGTCTATAATTGCATATCTAGGACAAATTTAGAGAAAGTAGGTCATAAGCACACAATATGGGATGTAACACAGACACAGATGAACAAGGGACAGTTGCAATTGTGATTAGATCTTTGTTTCATTCTTTCAAAACACAGATCATCTTACTTTATTGATGCTATTCTTTTGGCATATTCCTATGATTTTTTTCATGACCTCAATTTATTTTAATGACTTTTAAAATAATAATCAGCAATACATCAAGTGCTCATTGTATTATCTAACTGGTTCCAACTTATTGTATTGCTGCAGAGTGTAAGAATGATAGAATATAATTTTGTCCCTTTCTTTGTTTCTCTCTTTATCACTATCCTCTTTCTTTCCTTGGAGCTCAGACTATAAAGCCCATTTGTTCGTGTCTCTCCTAAGGCAACAACTTTCAGTTTCAAGCTGATGTTATCTGTGCAGCTGCCTTTTTCCTCCAGAACATACTGAATTAGTTTCAAATTGGCTGAAAACCTCTTGTTGTCTGTTCCTATAATTGAACTTCCCAGAACCCATCGCAAATTTTTATTCTTCCTACTGGGAACTCACCCTTGGGATTTGTTCTCCTTGAGCCTTTAAATTTATTTTTTAGTGGCTTTTCCCTTTGGTGGTTTAAATCTTGGGTGACCTAGATTTATGGAAAAGTTAACACTACTGTCATTTTCCTTAGGTTATGGTATTTCTTACTAAACTGGGTATCAAATATTAAAAACATCATTTTTTTAGTTATATGAGTATTTATTTACACACATCAAAAAATAAAAAAATGCACTCATTTTAGTGTTATCCTTCATTGAAAATATTAAAACTATTAACAAAACATCCTTTCATTTTCCTGATATGGTTTTAATCATGACTATCTTCTACTTTTCTAAAAATACACTTCAACTATTTTATGTGTTATGGTTGACTTTTTACTATCCATAATCAAGCAGTAACTCAGATTTTACCTGTTTAGTTCCTAGGTATGTTATTATTAACTTATTAAAGTTTTTTTGATTATATGCAAATTTTAGATTTATTTATGTTTCTGATTTGTTTTAAAGGCTCATTATTGGGTATTTCAGTGGTGAGTTGTTAAACATAATGGTCATGTCCTGAGGGATGCGATGCCTATTGGGAGAAGCATAACAAATTGTTTCTTTGGCATGAGGGATGATGAATCTAGGTAAACTGACAAGAAATGTACACATGGTAAAGTCTTTACTAAGTGATGACTCATCAGAAATTATGGATGTTTTATGAGGTTCGGTTTCTGTCCATAGAAAGAAGACTTGGAGTAATAATGATGTCATTCTGAACTTCTTGGGACAGTGTCCCATATCTAAACAAAACGATGATCCTTCTACCTGCTGCTATGACTGAAGCTGTTCATTCATTACAACTCTTTGAGCTCAAACATCATATGTTGATTTCACCTATGATGACAGTAGTACCAAATTTGTGACAAAACTCTTAGGATACGAGAATTTGTCAAAAACAGTGCACTTCCAATGATTGAAAAGGTTTTTGCATTCAGATCTGTGGTCAGTAACATTACTACAGAGAGCACTGACTGGGTCTGAGATGGGGGAATTTGTTTAGGGAAGTAACAAATCACTGATTTTTCTCAGGAACTGGATTGAAATAGTTTACCTTTCTCAACTTTCCCAACCACTCTGATACGCAGAAGAGAAAGAGAAATAAAAATGGTAACAGTCTTTTACAAACAAGGTAGGTATTAAATCTGAGTTATTAGAGGATTTCCCTGGTGGCACAGGTAAAGTCTCAGCCCTATAAAGCTACCCACAGCCACCTGCAGCATGAATTCAATCCCTTGCCAGGGAGTTAACCCACATAACACTGCAACAGAATTCTCAAGTCTCGCCCGCTGCTCCCCTCAGCAGTGTACTTCATTATATCCACCTGTTCTGCTCCCCACTCTGTCTCTAGTGAATCCTCTCATTCCCCTGTACTTCTGACTTATACCCCAGTTCTTCTATGCAAAAATAAATAGGTTTAAAAAAATAAAAATGGCACATACAGAGATATTTATTTTACACACAGTATGTGTGAATATTTTACTTTTTTAACAGATGAGGAAAATGAAGTAGTGAGACATTAAAATTCCCCCAAAATTTAGAGCAAATAAGTTACTAAGTCAATGAAAGAACTACTTTTTTATTTTCTTTTTTGTGTGTAAAAGAACTGGGTTGTAGGCCAGAGGTGCGGGGGTGTGATGGGGGATATGGGTGTTTGTGAGACGATTCAACAGAGACAGTGTGGGAAGAATATGTGGACTTACTGAAATACACTGCAGCGGGGAGCAGCAGGCAAGACAGGAGAGGTCTGCTGTACCATGTGGGTCAACTCCCTGGCCAGGGACCAAACTCAGGCTTTAGCAATGAAAGTGCTGAGACTTAACCCCAAGACCACCAGGGAAGCCCAGGAACTTCTATCTTTCAGTAGAATTTCAATTAGCTATCCTTCTATGATTTTATGGTTTCTTCTTAAAATGACTAATCATACCACACACGTTAAAATTCATTATTTGTCTTGTCTCCATCCGAGATTAATCTACTACCACAGAGTTTATGATTGAATGTTGACTCTTCTGATTTATGATATGGAGCATAGATTGGGATAACTAGTGACCTTTTGATTTGAAATTGCAATCTGTCAGGGGATGTTCATTTTTTTTTTTTTTGGAAAGTTTTAGTGAAAAATAAAATATCTACAAATCTTTCTGCTCATGGGACTCGATTGGTGGAGAAAATTCAGCCAGTCATCATTCACTCGAAAACTATTTTTGAATGCATATGCTTGCTGCATGGATGGGGATACAATGACAAGAGAGAATTTCACTTCAAGGAAAATAATATCTATGGTCTACATAATTATGTAAATATATATGGATTATGTAACTAATGTCAGTAATACAGTACAGATGATAATAGAAAAATATACCAGGCACTCTGGCTCACTGGGGAGTTGATATGTTAAGTCTGCTTATGAATGTCAGAGATGTCAGATGTTCTACACAATTGAAGCAAGACCTTCAGGAAAAATATAAATGTGTCTTACAGAATAGTACAGGGATTCTAGATGACACAAGCAGTATATGCATACTATACTCTGAAAGGATATCAAGTAGTATGTAAATTTTATATAGGGTTTGTCTTCAATTTATCATTAAGAAGCATAAACAACCCTTGTAAAAAATATTGCTAAATAACAAAATAAGTAAAATGAAACTTTTAAACAGTATGTTTAAATTTTGGCTGACTAGGGATTGGTAATGTATTCCATCCCTCATTTTTAGTATTTAAGTGGCTGCAAAACTGCATTTATCTTATTCCATTTTATTTTCTACTATAAAATAACCACTTGCTGTAACAATTGCTTGTGTTGTAGAATATAGTAAAATATTGCATATTTTATGACTGTGTTCATTAATGTTGAAAATAAGAAATGTATTAATTTCTAAGCCTGAAATACTTCTGCACTGTTATGACAAATTTTATACTTAAACTTAAATAACATCTATTTACATTTTCTATTTATAAAAGCAATATATGCTCAGCATGGAGGAACTGTAAGCCACAGAAATATATAATAAAATTAAAGTCAACTATGTTACAGCTTCCAAGGATTTTGGATATTGAAGCTTTGGAGTTTATTGTTATTTTCCTGGGCCTACAACACAGACACACACATGCATACTCAGTTTAAATACTTAATATTTAATAAATATATATTTTCTATATTATCTGTCACATTTTATATGTTGAATATTTTATCGGATTATGAAATATTTTTCTATATACTGAATCTATAGTACTTAGCCTGCATATATATTTTGGTTGTGTCCAAAGTTTGTGAGAAATAATGGAAATTTCAAGACTTGTTCTCCATGTAACAGGTGGTTTCAGAGAACCAAGTCTAGTTCTAGGATTCACCTTATGGTATACTGGTATGCAGAACATAGGATTGGCTGCTACGTACAAATGTTAAGGTCAAATAAATGGTTTGGGAAAGTGTGGAAAGAAGGGACACTCAAGGATGCTAGCTGGAAACATTCCATGGTTCATTTTATCCCATTATAGTTTCCATCAAAAGTGATTTATCTGATAAATTAGACAACATAATATTATTAGTACAACATGCTTTTTCCCATTAACTCAACCCTTGTCATCCTCTATTTAATATTCTATTTTCTCTTTCTGTAATTTGGGGTAGACATTCCCATTGTACCTGAGAAATTCAGACTCAAAGGGGAACACACAGGACAAAGTTTTCCCCCAGTTTAAGCCATAATCTTCAAATTATTTGTTAACAGGTTGACATACAATGGTTGTCTTACTATTCATTTACTAATATAAAAAAATAGAAATCACTACCCTTTGTTTATTATACTTTGTATGTGTTCATATTCATGGATGTTGATGAGAAAAATATTCATTAAAAACCCATTCCCAAAGAATAATGATAAGTTTTTATACCCTTTAGATAAAGAAAAAACACAAAGCATACAAACTATATATAGAATTATATCAATAAACATGTTTAACATATCTACAAAATAAAATCATTATCAGTGTTGTATGATCATATTCATAACACACAGAAGCAGCAGTTGTATGAAATGCATTTGGACATGCTAAAAGTATCCCTTGAGCAATTTCCATGGTCTACCCTTATCATTATTTCCAGAATTAATATTGGATATAATTGGTGCATTAACTAGCCATATCATCTGTTAACCTAAAAAAAATCCCCTAGTGATTTTTTTTTTTTTAATATCATACCAAATCTACTCCTGTTGGTAAAGGTTGTCTCATGAGAATTTTACAAAATATCCATGAAATTATCTGATGTTACTAAGCTGCCCAGGTCTCAGACCCATGGGTTTTACAACCTGATTATTCCCAATGTTTCCCTTTTGAATTAGAGACAGCATTTTTGCATCCATATTGAGATATTTTAATTTCTCTGTGGATTTGATTTGCTGTTTCCTACAATGTCCTTTTATAAAGACCCTTGTCAAAGCAGCCTTTCTAGCATGGTGAATCTGTTTAGGGTGAAAAAAATCATGTTTTTATTGAGTAAGAACTGAAATAAAAACATTATATAAACATATGATTATGTAAGATCTGAAGATGATTACTTAACTTACCCCAGTAAGAAATTGTGCTGAGTTAAGCAGAATGTGATCTGGTTCTTGTATGAAGAGATTGGCTATGATAAGCAGTGAGTCTTTGAGGTATGCTGTCTTGTTGAGATAATGCTCATAAGCCATGACTTTAATGTTCAGGCTACATAATATTATATAATTGGGGAACACAATCTATAATATGATAGACTGCTCCAGTAGGGGTTCTGCAATCAATGCAATTATTACATCACTTCTTTAGACATTCCTAATGTATTTATACTAATATCAAGATCAATCAAGGCCCCCCAAAATCTGATTTTATATTAATAGCCTTCTTGCAGGACATTTTATGTGTCAGTTCCATTTGAAACTAATTCACTATTACACTTGCAGACATTGTGTCATACAGAAAAACTATTCTTCTAATATGGTCTCAAGTGATTATAGTTTGGGACATGTGAAAAGGCTTATTTTTAGCAAATACCCTCACTTCATGAGTGGTTCTAACATTTCTGAGGATCTGATATATCTATAGTTTTGATTAGAGATAATTATGCCCATGTCAATAAAAAATTATAATTTGTGCATTATATTTATGAAAACTTCTATTTGGGAATTTAGAAGGACACGGAATTGTTAGGGACTAATATATCCCAAAAAGTTATATTATTTCATGGATTTTCAACATCTGTCCTCCTGTATTAACTATAGATGGTGGTTTTTATGTCCCTCATTATTTCTCTTACAATTGCATGAGCATCATTACTGGAGTGATTGAGGTAGGCCAAACAGAACTGCAAGAGGTGATTCTGTCCATTTCTTTCAACAACATCATGTCGATCAATAGCTTGAAATCCACCATGATGGGATTATGACATCATGTAAACTGGCAAATATTACAAATCAGAATTTTTTTTATTTTTCTGTGAGTGTGTGGTTTACCAGCATGCTACTAGAAATGGTAAATCAGCAAGAATGAGATATTTGAATAAATTTAATTTGTTTATAGAAAAAAAAACACATTTTTCAAAAGAATTTCATAACAAAGCCTCTTGACCTTTTAGTAGAATCTACAAGTGACAGACTGGGAACTAATTTGATTTGGCCAACATATTTCATGAATTATACATTGTATGTTGATGAAAAACAATCAAAATCACAAAATTCTGTATATGTAATAACTTGGGCTATCACAACTCCAAAATTGCATGAATAAATAAAATATAAAATCCATTTATTCTTTGGTATTTTTAAAACTAAAATGTATTTTCAATGTTTGGAAATTCATTCTTAATTCATAGAATGCTCTTTTTACATCTCAGAAATGCACTTCACATGAAGTACAAATTTAGGTTGACAACAAAATATCCCCAGTGCAGTTTTTATTATTTACTAGTTGGTGTTTTAAAATGTGATATGAATCTAATGCAAAGTATTTTATTATTTTGTGACTTTTATGAAATAGAGAGGATCTTTTCTCCTGAGAAAATAAACCTGCCTATCTATATTTTGACATTTTTATTATTAATATATTAGAAAATTTTTGAAATCCTACTGAAGGTAAATATTGCTAATGGGTCTCAAAAATGTTACTTGTAGTCAGAATTAAAGTAATTGATTTACTTCAGGGTACCAGGAATTCCTGGCATCTTGTAGCTTTAACTTAATATCCCATGTTAAGACATAGCAAATTTTATATTATAACCTCTTAATCTGAGAAAGTTTTATAATTCAGTTGTTTGTATATGTGGAATAGAATTCTTAAATGTTTTGATAAAGTATCTTTTTTGAGTATGTCTGTCAAGTATAGAGAACAGGTTAACATATTTCCAATTCCTACCCATATAGCCACAGTCAATTATTAATAATACAGCATTGAGTAATTGTTAAGAGTGTGAATGTTCTTTGCTACTTACTATTTCTGTGATTGCAAGGGAGTTATTTAACTTCTCTGTCTATATTTTCAACAGTGACATAGTATAAGTCTCAGAAGGTTTTCATGAAGAATGTATGAGAAAACATGTGGAAGATAACTAGAACTATGTCTGCCATATTAATTAGCAGGCATTTAACAAACACTCTTTTAAGTTTCATTTTTACTTCCTGTTTATTATTTTCTTCTCTTTTGTCATTCATGCAACAAATACTCTGAAAACAACTGTCATGTCATAATCCATGTAATAGAATTTAGTATTGAAGAGGTGAAATTCAATAACAACTGAAAAATATTTTCTTTGTTACCAAAGAAATCTAAGTATTATCAAGCAGCAAAATTGTACTCATACATGTTACTAATTATTTTACTCTACTAGTAAGTTCTTTTATTTTTAAGGTTTATTTATTTATGCATGCATGCAAGAACTAGGGTGTGGGCCAGAGGTATAGGGGGATGAGAGGATTCTGGAGACAGAGTGGGGAGCAGAACAGGTGGATCTACTGAAATACACTGCTGAGGGGAGCTGTGGGCAAAATAGGAGAGGTCAGAATCGAACTCAGGCCAGAGTGGTTGGAGATAGCTTGATAGTGCTGAGACTTAACCCCTGGACCACCAGGAAGGCCCATGTACCAGTAAGTTCTTTATACTTTGTGTCTGCCAAATAATGAAATACTTTTGAAATACTTTTCAAAACTATGAAATACTTTTCTAGACACAGAGATTGGCACTGGCTCCTTCTGTTTTGCATTACTGGATTTTTAAAACAAATACTCCAAAAGAGATGTTCCTTCCATTAAAATTAGTATTGATAAATTATTCTGTAAGAAGAATAACCTCAGGGAACTTACTACACACATGCCTCAAGTTTTCTTCAATAACCAGTATATAAGTAAAATATGATTTACTTATGTTTAGTTTGTCACTTTTTTCTCTGTGTTAAATATGCAACCATAAATAACTGCGGATTTCAGAATGAGGAGTAGTTTACTTATCTTTGAACCACTTAACACATGGATAAAATCAGCAGTTTTGCATCATTTTAAGGTACTAATAATTTCCATTTCATTTTCCAATTCCCTTCGATACAGAGTGTTATATGACTATGATATAGCACTGACGACTGGAAGCATTTAAAGGGAGAATGGAAAAATAAAAGTTAGAATCATGAAGATACAATTGATGATGGCAATCAGTTCACTGAAAATTATCTAAAGAAACAAATTTCACCCTCCATTAGCTTTAGTACATACAAATAGAGGAGATACAGGGTGCTGATTTCTTCTTCCGTTAGATACTATATTCCAGGAGCATTATTTGTTATTTCACAGTATTTTCATGCTCTGGCACATTTTACCTGCTAACTTTGTAAGTTCAGCAATAAGAAACTCAAAACATCCATTTATGATAATAAACATGATTAGTAAGATTAGAAAAAAAGAATAAGAGGAGTCAGGGATGATTGCCTCTGCTCTGCCAAGACATCCTGATGATAGAGTATTAAAAGAGATTCACTATGATTAAATCAATGGCATGAACAAACACATTTGATTAATTCTGTGCTTAATAATTTACTATAAGGTATTCAAACCATTTGTGTTTGATATTTGAAGATTATTTTATGCAAAGAATATTAGTGGATATTTTAGTTGTTTTTTTTTTTTTGCCTCCAGTGTTTTATTTTAGGCTCTGTCATGACTCCATAAACTATATATTCTACTTAATACTTGCAATATGTTGATAATTATGTCTTTGTGAAAGAATGAGGGATGGAAGGAAAATCTATTTAAATATATTACTATAGCATGTTAAACTGGTAAATGCAATGCATACTAAGTTTCTCAATTTAAATTAATCTAACAAATGCAAATGTGTTTTGTGAATCACAAAAATTTACAAATAATTTTATAAAGTGTTCTGTCTAACTCTAAACTTGCAAAAATTCTAAACTGTGTAGCTCAATTTCTTTCCACCTTTCACTGCTTTCTTATTAACATGTTTCACTGTTCACTATTTAACATGACTACTTAAAAAGAACAATTTTGACAAAATCTGATCAACTTCTAAAACAACATGTATTATCTATTGCTATGCATCCCACAACCCTAATGTTGTAGTAAAGTATTTAATGTGCTCGAAGTTCTATGGGTTACAGTTTTGACTGCTCTGTGCTCAATTTTGAGATTCTTCTGTTTCTCTTGGCCTGGTATATTCCTGAAAATGCCTCCATCTTGTTAAGTATCAGCATCATCTAAGACTACCTCATTAACATATTCAGTGTTACTCATTACATTTTGTAAGTTTAAGTGTACAATATGTTGATTTAAAATACAAATTTTGTGTCTGATCACAAAATTACCATTTCCTTTTTTGGTGAGAAGACTTAAATTATGCTCCTGACAACTTTCAAGTATACAATACGCTACTGTTGACTAGAATACACTCTTGTGCACTGGATCCACAGGACTTATTCATCTTCTAACTAGAATATTTTACTCTGATCAACATCTTTTGCCTCACCACTCCTACCTCAACCACTGGTAACTTCTCTGTTTCTAGGAGTTCCTTTTTTTTTTTTTCCCCTCAGAATCTAAAGATAAATGAGATCGCACAGTATATAACTTCCTCTTCTGATTTATTTCCTTTGTATAACGACTTCAAGTTATATCTACGTCGTTGTGAATGCAAAGTTTTATTCTTTCTCATGCATGATAGAATAACACTCCTGTGTTCTTAGGATGGTGGTGACTGAGTCTCTTTAGATGAGGCCTCTCTTCATAGATTCTACATTGAACTTTACATTGCCTTCTCCAGAGTGATGGGATAGAAAAAACAGAAAAAAAATAGACCTCATGACTATTCGTGAAGTAGTAAAACATCAGCTCTGTTACTGTGTTGGTCAATGTCCTAAAGGTTAGAATCAATGCAGTGTGGTTATAATTCTTGATAGTGAAAACATTGAAGTCATATTTCTAAGAGTATGCTGACAAAAGCAGGATGAATCTATGGTCATTTATGCAATATATTACATTGTATATCACAAAATCTAGTTTTGTTACATACCCTTTAAATGAAAAATAAAATTCCTATTCACCCATGTTGACATACTTAAAATATAAATTACATATACACTAACATAGTCTGTTCTTCAAATGCAAAATCTTACTTAATGTTCATTGAAACTCAACTTATAACTTACATAAAATAAAATTTGAAACATTAAATGCAATTGAAATATAATTTAAGAGTATGAATGATATTTGCTTACTGATAAGAATATGCTTTGTATTTGCTATATGCTTACTGTGAACTTTTATTTTTAACATGACAAGGCATCACAATAGTCAAAAGTATTATTGTAGAATAAGAAATACGTCCATTGTGACAATAAGTTAAAAGAGCAAATTATTTGGAAAGCTTTGATGATATAATCTATTTAAACTCCAGAATACTGTACAGATGGTGAAGTATTCTTCCATGAACATTTCTTCATGGAATATTATAATATGCTTGTTATTTTGACTATTTCAATATATGCCACCTGTTCTTGTAGCATCATAATTTCTAGCAAAATATTTTCCATTCACAGTTCAGATGACTCCAGTAGATTTGATTCTATTATTTTATTCCAGCAATGGGTATAATGTCTAGGTTTATCATTAAATATTTTTCTCCCTGGGAGCAGATCATAATGCAGACATGGCCTGATAAACCAACTTGGTGAAATTTGAGTCAGAATGATGACTTTAATAGAAATAGATTTTGTAGTATCTCTCAATATCTGAAGTGACTGGTAACAATCTTTTCCACAAAGTAGGCTTACTTTACTCGACACTTAAGTCAACACACATGAATACAGACCTATAGGTTATAATACAGTGTGTTCATGTTTGCAGTGTCCAGAATTCAACATGCTTGTCATAAGAGTCTCTTCTAGAATTTTTATATTTATTAACCCTATGCCACCATTTTGCTTGAGGTTGGTTTTCTCTCATAAACCACAGAAATAATATCAACGAATGAAGTATTTATTAATAATATTACATTAATACAGCAACACAAGTTTATATGAGCAAACAGGTAATCAGATGATGATCAATGAGCTCATTTTTATTTTCATTAAAACACATCTAAAGATGGTTCTGATTCAAATTTAGAAATGTTATCAACTCTCACAGATACTAATTTTGGAATTTACTTAAACTATTAGTTTTCTTTTGCTTCCATAGAAATGTATTTTATTAAATTAGTAGACTGAACACATCAGATAGATTTAATTTAGGTGGAAAATTACCTGCAATGCTACCTCCTGAAATAAAATATCCTGATGTTCATTCAATCCTTAGTAATAATGAGAACAACTAATGCATCATGTACCTATGTAAATAACTTAAAGTATGGAAAGCCAATTATACATTATCTCCCTCCGAAATGTAGACTGACATAGAAAGTTAAAATCCGAATCTGCTTATAACCCATTTGATTTATTTAATTTGTTAAATCTAGGCTCCTGGGAAATCAGCTTAGGGGTATTTTTCAGTCCTTGGCTATTAATTCTCCTTATAGTCATCACATTAATCTCTCTAGTGTGTAGTATCCTCTCAAGGGTTTTAAATGCCTTTGAGCAGCACACTTCAAATGATATGTCAGCATTAGACAACTAGAAAGATTCAATGACCTGTCCTCCTGTATCCACAATGAAGATGCAGATGAAGATACATTATTGTATGATAATATCTGTCATCAAAAACAAAATAGTCATCTGCCTGAAAATGGTATGAGATAATCACTTTTAACCTGCATTCTAGAAGTCTGCATTGTAATAACCAATTATTGTAAAGATTAGGCACTTCCTCATTTTCACTTTTCAAGGCATCATGTCACTGAGTCACAGTAAGATTTTACCCTGAGTCAGAGTAAGATTTTATTTTGGAACGCACCATTCACAAACTGTTCTTATATGCAAAATTAATTCTTATTTAGAGAATATTTGTTGATTTGGTGGTTTTAATTTATTGCTAGATTTTTGATAAAATCTCTTCTGTGTAATGTGTATATTTTATTACTGTCTTTTGCTTTCTAGAAAAGTATAAAAATATTCCTATAGCAAAGGCATAACATTGATTACCTTTTACTTGACATGGATGCATAATTTGCATATTAAATTGAATATTTTTATTTATTTCAAATTATAGTATATTATTTATTCACATTTTCATGTTAGAATGTCAAAAACAAAATTTTGGTAATATACTGTATAGCATTAAAATGCAAATACATTTCAATTGGGTTTATTGTGTCAAAGCCAGCAAAATTAAATATTAGCACAAGATGATTTCACTTAATATTAGTGTCAAGGCATGTGAGTATGTGAATAGTTGGCATGCTTAAAAGTACTTTAAAGTATGTGGCAGAAAATGGTTATGGGTTTCATAGTGTCAATTAGTTTCATGGTGTAATTATATAATTACTTAAACCTTTTTTGTCAAAAGTTATGTGAGAAACCCAATTTGAGCAACCTATTTTTAAATATAATATAGTTAAATCATTTGTCTATTTGGTAAGTTAAATGACAGTTTTTCAAATAGTCATATTTAAACATTTTAATAACAATGAAATTATTTCATAGATCACTACTATTTATCACTATTAGTATATTTCTAAGAAGATTTATATTTCATCAATTTAAGTCAAAATAATACTCCAACTGAGTATCAACAACCCTAAAGGAATCTGTAACTTTCATTCTCATTATTAAAATGCATGTCAGAGCTTCCTTGCAGCACAAGTTCAATTCCCCCCACTGGCCAGGGAGCTACCCACATGGTACAGCAGACCTCTCCTATCTCAACCACTGCTCCCCTCAGCAGTGTATTTCAGTCAGTCTGCCTGTTCTGTTCCCTACTCTGTCTCTGGCAAATCCTCTCACCCGCATACCTCTGGCCTGTACTACAGTTCTTGTATGCATAAATAAATAAATCTTTAAAAAATAAAATAAAATGCATGTCAACTCTGGAAATCAAGATATCTCTGTTTAAACTTTAAATCAAGACAAAAAAAGTCACGACTCTGCATTGATATAAATAACAGTAATGTTTCATTGGCTTTCCCTGACAGAATAGAGTCAAATAGTGTCTAGAGAAATTTTGTGAAAAATATGTGACAATAAAAGTAGGAAAATGAAGGCAGAAAAAATGGGGTGGTTGAGTAAACAAGGAAATATAATTTTATAGAAAAAGTTAAAATAGCTCATAAGATAAACCTTTTTGTTTCAAAGAAATTTATTATAAATTTTATGGATTTAGAATAATCTAAATTCCCTAAAATTATCAGGAAATGTGATTAAAATCACATTTCTAATTGTTTTTTTTTTTCTGTTTCATTGTTTGGCTATATTCTTTGGGGACTCTAGTAAACAATTTAGTGAACTGTTAAAACATGATTAATCAATTTTTCCCAGAAAGGCAAAGAGTTTAATGCTGGAGGTAATTATTCATTGTAATAATGTATTATTTATATATTTTTTAAAGATTTGTTTTTTATTTATACAATAGCTGGGGTATAGGCCAGTGATGCAGGAGGGTGAGAGGATTCACCAGAGGCAGAGCAGGGAACAGAACAGGCAGATAGACAGAAGACACTGCTGAGGGGAGCAGCAGGTGAGTCAAGGGAGGTCTGCCCCGCCATGTGGGTTATCTCCCTGGCTGGCCGGGAATAGAACTGGTGCTGCAAAGGCTGCAGACAGCTTCACAGCACTGCGCTCAACCCACTGTGCCATGGGGAGGCCCCTATTTATACATTTCATGCAATAATTTTTATCATCAAAATAAACTTAATGATAATAACTGTTCTCTTCATATAAAATCACATTTGACAAAGTTTGACACATATGCTATATAAAGGCATTCAAAAACCAACAGGAATTTCCTTAATAACATAACACACATTTCAGTCCAAAAGCCATCATCATTCACAATGGGGAAATTGAAATATGTGAGACATAACCACTAAAAACAGAACTAAAACAATAATAGGATCTAGTTTCTGTGCCTGTTTTTTATCATCCTACTAAATATATTAGTTTACATTCTGTAAGGGAAGAAATCAGCAATGTTGCAATTGGAGGGAGTAGGTAAAACTGCTGCTATTCACCATGGATGCAACTGTATAATCAAATGATCTTTAGAATGACAGGAAAGTTACTTTAAACAGCAGGAGAACAGAATCAAATGACGGCGCATAAAATTAGTGTATAAAACACATCACCCTCTGTATGTTTCAGATGATTCAACTGATTTATTTTCAATCATGAATATATTAGTGTGGGGGGGTAAAATATACAAGAAAAGATCAATTTTATAATGTAAAAGTACAAAAGACAGAGTACCTAGAAACATTAACAAAACTGGTTTCCTGTTTTCATAAGTAAAAATACAAAACTGCTAAAAGTATTCAAAAATAATTCCACTACAGTGATACTTCACTGAAGTGGTGTTTGAGTTAGATTTTAGTGATGCGCCCTATGTTCTTGACTTAGGATCTAAATAAAACATTAAGAATGTTAGAGTTGCTGTTGCAATGTAGTTGTGGTGTCTGTCTCTGGGTGAGAAATATTCACTCCAAGAGTGTTTTCTGAGTTCCCACCCACTCTTCCCACCCCCTCTTGTGATACATCTGCCTTAGAATACCAAAAAGAAACAAAACTTGCATTTGAAAAACAGCAGGAATAGAGGTTCATTTGTTGTTGCACAAAGATTTATGTCAAGCAAACAAAAAGGATGCTAACCTCCTCTGGTGGACAGTAACGCCTCCTCTAAATTCTACTAAGGTTGGTCTGATGCTTTGAAAACTCTCACAGTCAAAATACTCACCACAGAATAGCAATCTGACAATTGGGTGTATTTAATGTCACTTATATATAGAAAAGGCTAAACATTGTCCCAAGCAACCTCTGATAAACAGTATCACTTTCCACTAATATTTCTGCTATCTGGTTTATTATTCAAGGAGAAACACTTGTTTTTTCCCAAGAAAACAATATTATTTGTATTCAGAAGTGTCTACAGAAATTACAGTAGGAAATGGTTATATAGACTAGAGTCAGGTAACCTATATATCATCTTAATTTAAAAGTATCATTAATTTCATTCTCATAGCTTTCAACTGAGTATGTGATAATGAAAAGTGATACTGGGAAAAATAAGCTGGAACATCAGTTTCAGAAAGAGGATTTTAGTTTATTCTCTCAATATTTTCCATAAATCAACATTATCAGTATGATTCAATATTAAAATAATTTATACTATAAGGCTTCCCTTGGTGGTGCAGGCGGTTGAGCTCAGTGTTGTGAAGATGACTGCAGCCTCTGCAGCACAAGTTCAATCCCCACCGGCCTCGGAGCAACCCACATGGCAAGGAGACCTCTTCTGTCTCACCCGCTGCTCCCCTCAGCAGTGTATTTTGTCAGTCTACCTGTTCTGTTCCCCACTCTGTCTCTGGTGGATCCTCTCACCCTCCCGCACATCTGACCTATGCCCCAGTTCTTGTATAAACAAATAAATAAATTAAAAAAATAATAATTTATACTATTGGGTAAAAAAGCATAAAATTTAAAGGTTAGATGCCTAGATTTTATTTCTAAATAATGAAGAGCTGATAGTGTGACCTCAGGCAAATAACTTAATTTTCTTAAAAAGAAAAACAAACAAAAAACAAAATAACTTCCTGTACTCAGTTTCTTCATTTGTAAAACAGGGATAAAAGAAAGAACTTCTCAAATAATGGCTGTGAAAATTAAAGGAGGTAGATCTGAAGTGATCCAAAGACTATTTAGCACCTAATCAGCTAAGCAGTTAGGTGTTTTGATAACTGACATAGTATTTTTATACTTCTTATCAAATTGAGTGCATAATAAATTGAGTATTAGAAAGCCCTAGATTGTCTGCTTCTTTTAAATTCAGTTTTATCCATTTCTTGACATTTAACTAGCACTTCACAGCAGTCAATAAATTTGACATAGAGTTTACAGTTCCTTGAATTACCATGCTAACTGTGCTTCTAATTTGCCAGTCAGAAGCCATGTCAATACTCAATATGCTTGTTTTTCAAAAATGACAACACCACAGCTATCAACCTCAAGGTCAAAATAGAAGATTGAACACATGTCCAGTGGTATCCAACACAATGTAGCTGGAATATAATTTAAAATTCTTTAAAAATACAGTTGACTTGAACAATGGAGGGGTTAGGGTCATCAATGCCTGTGTTGTTGAAAATCACAGTATATATTTTTGCATAGTTGAAATTGCCTGTATAATGTAAGGTCTCCCAAAAACTTAAGTAACAGTAGCCTGTTGTGGACCACAAGCACAAATGATGACAAAATGTTAATTAACACATATTTTGTATGTTATATGTACTATATACTGTATAAGAGTGTGTTAGAGAAAAAAAAAACTTGTTAAAATATCACAAGAAAAATACATTTACTATACTGTACTGTATTAGTATTATAAGTTTATATTTACAAGATAAATCTTTTTAAGAGTGGTTTTGCAAAGTTTAAACGCCAGTTGTTCAAAAATGAACTGTATACTGGATTTAGGAGAATAAACTCAAATGCAAGGTAATAAAAACACTTTAGAACTAGAAAAAAGAGGGTATCTGTAACACTAGATGCAGGAGAATAAATTAGCAAAATGAATGCTGTGAAATCCTCAAAGGCAGATATTGTAGTTTTAAATCCATTCTCTCTATAAACAGACATGTGTGTGTGCCTGTGTGTCTGTGTACACACATGCATATACATGGCTTTAAAGGTTTAGAGAATCTTTTTTTAAGGAGGAAGATAATGTCTGCAATTGTTGTTCTCAAACTGGTCACAAGAACATGAATATTAGCAGTTTTTTTTGAAAAGCAAATTCTTGAGCTTCAACCCAAAACAAATAGGAACTCTGGGGTGAGGCCCAGCAATCTGTGATTCCAATGCTGGCTAAAGGAAGTAGCTCAGGACAACTATGGGTCATTTAATGATCAGCTAATTTTTCATAAAAGAGAAGGGGGAATCACTGGAATGAAAATAAAAATCTAAAATTAATTTGAGTTTCAAAATCACAGCTGTTATTCCATATGGGATAGAAGAAATGTGACAAAAGGAGGAGTAGAAGTCTTTATATGAAGTTAGGCAAAATGTTCAGGAGATGCTAGTCAGGCATCTTTTGCTTTAGCATCTTCATAGATTAAATAGACAGACATAGATAGACATAGATAGACATATCTATGGACTATAGCTAGAAAGAAGGGAGGAAAGGAAGGCTCTAGCAAAATATCATCAGAAGTGGGATATCTGCAACACTGAATGTAGAAGAATAAAGAGAAACAACAGAATAAGAAAAAGACTAAAATAAAATGAAGAGGCAGGACTTGGCTTCTCCAGACACAACATAACTGAAGCAAAATAAAACCAATAACCCCTAAGGGAAAAACTTATTATCAGTACACACAATGGGAGCATCAACCAGGCTAAACAGGACAGGAAAATTTCTGAGTGAGCGTTGTTTAAAGTAATGATGGGGAACATTTTTTCATATGCCTGTTGGCCATTTGCATTTCCTCTTTAGAAAAGTTTCTTTTTAGCACTGCTGCCCATTTTTTGACTGGGATATTTAATTTGTTTTTGTTGAGTCTCATCAGCTCTTTGTAGATTTTTGTGATCAGTCCATTATCATTAGTGTCGTGTGCAAAAATTTTCTCCCAATCCATGGGGTGTCTCTTTGTTTTGGTCACTGTCTCTTTTGTTGTACAGAAGCTCTTTAATTTGATGTAGTCCCAGCTGTTTATCTTTGCCTTCACTATCACTGCTTTGGATGATGTGTCTTTAAAGATGTTACTGAGGTGTATGTCATGTAGTGTTTCACCTATATTTCCTCCTATATATTTTATGGTTTCAGGTCTTATGTCTAGTTATTTAGTCCATTTTGAGGTTTTTTTTTTTTTTTTTTGGTGCATGGTGTGAGATAGTAGTCAAGCTTCATTCTTTTGCATGTGTGGAGATTCCTCAACCTGCTAACGATGGAGCTTCCATATGATCCAGCAATTCCACTCTTAGGTATTTATCCAAATGACACAGAAACATTAATTCAAAAGGGTACCTGCACCCCTATGTTTATAGCAGCACTATTTACAATAGCTAAGCTTTGGAAACAACCCAAATGCCCAAAAATAGATGACTGGATCAAGAAGATGTGGTACATATACATAATGGAATATTACTCAGCGATCAAAAAGATAAATTCGTGCAATTTGCAGCAACATGGATGGAGCTGGAAGGGATCATGCTCAGTGAAATAAGCCAGAAAGCAAAAGAAAAATACCAGATGGTCTCACTTATAGCAGGAATTTAGAAAACCTAAATAAAGGATCAGGAAAAAATCTAATTATAATAAAGTAAAAATCAAAATCAACAAGCAACTATATACCAGAGACACACTATGGAGGGGGGATGGCGAGAAAGGAGTAGGATCAAAATAAGGGAGGTGGGAATTGTATGGGGACTATAACCAAGATTAAAATACATACAAACATTGTGCAAAAATGAAAAATGATACAAAAATACATAAAATAAAAAAATGAAAAAGAAATAAAGTAATGACGGGGAAGTAAAACTGAAAGAGTGAGGGGCAGATGTGGTACAGAGCCCCCTACAGTTATTAACTTATACACAAGCAAACATTGGGGTGCCAATGACCCGATACTTCACTGGACAAGGGGGTGCACAGGCATCCAGAATGGAGGGTGCATTAAAGGAGAGCTACAGATTGAGGGCACAGAATGAGGACTATATGCTTGAATCTGTGGCTAAGAAGTTGTGATCCAAGAAACCCAAAGAATTCTAAGCAAAATAATACCAGAGACACAAACACTAAGACACGTATAATAAAATTATTAAGAACCAACAATAAAGACAAAAAAAGTGTAATATATAAATGAATATCAATCAGACTCTCAGCAGATTTTTCAACAGAAACAATATCAGCATGAAAGGAGTGGAAATAAACATTGAAAATACTGAAAGAAAAAAAAAAAAAACTTTCAGCTCAGAATCCTCTACCCAGGAAATTAACAATCAAGATAGAAGGAAGACTAAGAAACCTCACTGAAACCAAAAGAATTTATCAACACCAAACAATAGCTGAAAGAAATTCTAAAGTTATTACTATAAAGCAACAGAACAATGAATATTGAGGCAAAATACACCTAAATTACATGGAGAAGGTGGGACAAAGTAATCATGTGACCTATTAGAAACAGCCAGACTTAGCCTGACCAATGAGCCACACAAATAGTCTGTTATATGCTAACCTCAGCAGGACCCTAAAACAAAACAAAAAAAAAAAAAAAAAAGAAAAAAGAAAAATATGTAAGGCAGCAGAAATATAACTTAAACAAATCCAAATAGGAAGCCCTCAAAAATTAAGAAAAGACAAGACAAACCAAAATAAAAATAAAACACATAACTAAATAGCAATAATCACATCCTTATGAAACAATAGAAAAATTGTTTCTAGGTAGAAGACTACTCAATAGCCAAGAGGTGGAAATGATCTCAGTGTCTCTAGACAGAAGAATGGGTAAAAATATTTGTTATATTTACACAATAAAAGACAATTCCAATATGAAAAAAGATAAAATCCTGCGATTTGCAACAACATGGGTAGATCGAGGGAGATCATGTTAGAACAATAAACCTGATGGTAAAAGACAAACACCTTATGATTTCACCTACACGTGGTATGCAGACAAAGCAAACATATGGATGAAATAAATGAGACAAAAATAAACCTTTAGACTATACCAATTAGTGGTTACCAGAAGGAAGGGGGAGGTAGGTGGGTAAATCAGGTAAAAGGGGTCAATTATACGGTAGAGGATAGAATTGGACTTTTAGTGGAGAACTTACTACAGTATATGCACATGTTGATTTTCAGTGCTGCACTCCTGAAACCTATATAATATTGTAAAGCAACATTACTTTGATTAAATAGACAGGAGAATAATTTTAGATAAGGAAAAATGAAAACACATACACATATTTACACACCAACTAAGTATATTCCACCACTACTGTGGGAAGTGCTGGAATCACCTTCTGAGAAACAGATTATCCACAAAAGATAAAACAAATTCACAGTAAAGAAATAGGCAAATGTGCATACATAGTAAGAAAGTAGAAAATAATGGGAGACATGATAGTCAGTCCCAAGAATATGAAAATTCATGTCCAATATATAAAAGATTATAGAACAATCTGGAAAGATGTATAGACATGTTTACAATTTTAAAGAAGTAAAGTTTAGTCACATTATCAATGAATGCAAATGAGACATTATTATGTAGCAATCAGCCACTTACTTAAAATAATGAGACGCATATATCTCCATGATGTTGACCATGTCTAAAGCATATTGAATACTTATAATTTTTTTGTCCTAAATTCTCGATATGCTCTATCTCATTACATCTCTACAAAACTATCATTACTAGCCTCATTTTTGAAATAATAAAATGGAGTTGAAAGGTGATATAATGGTCAATATAACTTGGTGAGTCTTTGCAGACATACTTCAATGCAGGATTTCTGTTATCCTTTTTACATCAATCATTGACAATACCTAAATGTGAGACACACAGTATTCTTGCAGCTGCTTTTATAATAAGCCAACCTGAAAAAATTCAAGTGACATGTCTTGATGTCAGAGTAAGGCACAGAGGAGAAAATACTCAGCAGGTCCCTTATCCTTCCCGATATCCAGGTTTCAGGCAAGTGTCTGATATGAATTGTGATTAACTCTCATTGTTCTGAAGAAAGGCCAAAAACTGCAATATTGACATATTTGTGCTAACTATAAATAAGATAGGCAGATAGTATACAATAAATTGTGGATTTTAAATGAATTTTTTTAAAGATTTATTTATTTATACAAGCACCGGGTATGGTGAGAGAATTCAGCAGAGCCAGAGCGGGGAACAGAACAGGCAGACTGATGAAGTACACTGGTGAGGGGAGCAGCGGACAGCAGGAGAGGTCTGCCGCACCATGTGGGACCCTCACCCTGTGGCCAGGGAACGAACCAGGGCTGCAGAGGCTGTGGGCAGCTTCGCATCCCAGCGCTCAACCGCTGTGCCACCAGTGAAGCCCCAGAATTTGTTTTCTTTAATGACTTTTTATTTTAAAATAAAATGATTTCTTTTACCACACATGATTTGGTTATGCCTTATAAAAGACCTTATAGGAGACCTCTCATCCATTGGGTTATTCTGCAATGTCACAATACACCTTAAGACTCCTAACAGGACATACCCATTTTCATTTACTATACATAACAGGTCAAAATCCTTTCTGCTATTTGCCAAATCAAATAATCAATGTGATTTTATATAAGCATAACATTATAACTTGTGATCTATTCATTTTTTTTAACCTCTCATATTTTACTTTAAAGCATACATTAGTTTCAAAAAGAATCAGATATAGTTATATGGACTCTGAACTCCCTCACATGATGATTCTCTGTCTCTATTTGACAATACCATTTTAGGGTCTCATGTCTGCTTCTACCCCCTTGCCTTTCAACCTTTCTTTTCTCTCTCACTTCCCCATTATTTCTCTATAAAATACTGTTTTGGTTCTACAACAAAGTATTGTGTGCATATCCCTTCCTTTTATTGGCACATTTACTCATCATGTTCATATATAAAAACATTCATTGTCACATATTATTAGTTATGACCAACAGATCAGCCCTCTTACCTGTTTATTTAAAGATTTATTTTATTTATTTATGCAGCCAAGAACTGGGGTGTAGGCCAGAGGAGCAGGGGGGGAGAGGATTCACCAGAGACAGAGTGGGGAGCAAAACAGGCGGATCTACTGACATACATTGCTATTAGTGTGCCCCTTTCCTATTAGTGTGTGAACTCACAGGGAGTTTCTAGCTTTGTTCACTGCACATTGAGCCATGACATTCTTTTCAGGAGCAGCAGGTGACCCAAGGACACAGTGAGAAAGGATATGAGTACTGGGGCTGGGCAGGAGCCAGCTACTTCAGAGCAGTGAGTCTGGAGGCAGTTACCAAACATATTCCAATCAACTATTCACTTTTAGTGATCAGCTTATCCTCTATTAGAACAAGAAATAAAGAGAGATTTCACATTTGCCTATTACCACTGTTTGGGCAGAACTTCAGAAGAGTTACATTAGGGGAAATAAATAATATGCAGAAACACAAATGTCATATGTTTTCACACATATGCGGAAGATACAGAAACAAAGCAAAGTTACAAACAAAATAAAAGAAACCTTAGATTTTAACAACCAGAGGGAATGCACATGGGATGCAGGTAAAACAGATAAAAGGGATCATCTATTTGGTGGAGGATGGAAACTAGGCATTTAGGGGTGATCACAATATGGCACAAATATCAAATAATAATGCTATGTGCTTGACACCTGTAGATGTCAACCAGTGTTAGTTCAATTAAAAAATAATATGATAGAGGCTCCCCTGGTGGCACAGTGGTTGAGCGCTGGGCTGTGAAGCTGCCCACAGCCTTTGCAGCACCGGTTCGATTCCCGGCCACCGGCGAGGGTCCCACATGGCGCGCAGACCTCTCCTGCTACGCCAGCTGCTCCCCTCAGCAGTGTATTTCATTGGTCTGCCTGTTCTGTCCCCCGCTCTGGCTCTACTGAATTCTCTCATCCTCCTGCACTTCTGACTGTACCCAGGTCTTGTATAAATAAATAAATAAATAAATCTTTAAAAAAATACGATAGCTGGAACAATTCCATAAGACACAGTGTAAATAAAGGTTGTTAAATGCCTATATATCAGATATGAGGTTGAGGTTGATTTTTTTTTTTTTTTTTTAGTATCCAACTCTGTTAAAACTGAATTAGGAATCTTAACATTGAAAGTGCTTAGTACATTGTGCTTTATACAAAGTCCTTTATTTTCATTATATTGTAATTTTTTGGTCTATTTCCATGAAAATTCTATGAAGGAAATTTGATTCTTCACTTGTTGAAAGCACAGGAGTTGTTAGTAAATAAAAATGAAGAGGTATTACTTACAAATCTCATTCTATATTCCCCAAACTCTCCTAAACCTAAAATTTATTATAGGTGTAGCAATCTGGAGCATTTAAATATTATTCACTGTTTGAGTTCAAACCTTATGGTAATAGTTTTTCCCCATTGCTTTATTTGAAAATCTAAATCTTGTCAAATTGTAAAGTCAGCTAGTGGTAAATGTTCCTGAACTAATGCTAATGTATCAGTGATATCTAACATTTATGAATGGATTTGTCAGAATTATGATATTCTTAAAGCATCATTAGTGTCCTCAAAGCAAAGGTACCATGCTCAAGGGTAATAAATAACATTTGCTGTGACATCCCATTCAGAATTATCTATTTGTTCATGTGCATAATGCTCAAGTCATCAGCACAGAAGTTATATGTCAAGTTATAACAAAATCACAGATTTGCTTAGTTTTATAGAAAAGGTAAGATCAGCAAGTAATTTCTCTTACTCATAAAATCTCCATTAAGGTTAAAAACTGCACTTTTGCAGAAAAGAGAATATATTTGTAATAGAGAATTATTCCTGAAATATTTTGGCAGGTGATTTAAGAAAGAAAATATTAGTTTTGTTTACATAGACTGGTGGACAATATTAAGCATTGTAATAGGATATCTTCGAATGTCAGCTAGATACTTAAGTTATTAAATGAAATTCAAAATGAGATGATTTGAAAAAAAATTGAATGTAGTTTGGTGAATTCAGTTCTGGGTATATGTAAAATAAAAGATAAATTGTGCTTTGTTAAATGATCAAGTGATATTGATTTGAAAATAAAGTGATTCTATATATAATGCTTATTTCTTGATACTATAGGTAATCTGCAGTGGAAGCAGATTTGAAGGTATTTGAAATAAAAGTCATATAGTGAACAGATAAATCATGTAAACATATTTGGATGATGCATACATATTTATTCTGCCTTTCACAGGTAAGAAACATCTAATCTGGACATGAGAAACTTCTTGTAAATGTGTCTTATAATAAATAGCTAAAGTTTTATTCAAGGAAAGGTAACATCACAGGAGACTTTACTGAATTAAAAACAACATAATTTTTGCAATATTCTTAGAACAATCAAATATATTTTACTAATGAAAAAAATATGACACATAGCTTGTGAAGAAAAATTAAATTTGTGCCACATAGAAAAATATATTCCTAAATCAGAATGTTTATTGGATATTGCTCTCACAAACATGGATCTTTAGGCTGTCAAAAAAAAGACCTCAAAGACATTATAGACATTTGGGACTTCTTGTGTCTTCTCTCTGCTCCTTCCCTTTCTAATTTTTTCTCTCTTAGAATATGTTCAATTGAAAGGAAGTTTAAGTTCAACAAAAATTTGGAATTATTATCCCACAACTAATTTGTCACCAGTTTTTGCATTTTTTACCTTTCATTTGATAATCCAACTATACCCTTTTTTGAATGATAGAAGAGTGGAGATCAACAGTAAGAAATACATTGAAGAGGAGATAACCCCATTTTAAATATTGATATTCTGAATTACATTCTTGTGTTAAATCAAATATAATCCAAGATGCAAAATAAAGATAGGTGAGAGATTAAAAATATCTTCAATCTTGGTGACCTAATCTTGCCATCAATTAATCCATGCTGTATTGTAAAGTTTTAAATCTTAATTATCAAGATGTGAAGACCCTGAAGTATTAGAATTTGGCAGTATCCCAAAGGTAAGATCAAAAAGAAAAAAAAAAAAAAAACATACACAACAGTCATTTATCTGAGAACAGTTGGTGTTCTGCCTTGTTTGAGTAAAACATTTAAATCCTATGACAGGAATTAATAGCAAGAGTAGGCAAATGTCCAACTATTAATTATAATCTATATGCATTTTTAAAAGGCTTCTACCATTTACTCCACATTTATTATAGGTCACTATATTCATTAGCTCATATAGCCTTCAAATACAAGTTATCTCCTTTGTTACAAACAAAGTAACTGATGCTCTGAGGAGTAAAGCACTTTCCCCAAGTTAATAATGCTTTATTTTTATTTGTCGGTTCACCACAAAACTCTATCCATTATAATTAACTTACACTGACCTCATCTGGTAGTTCTAGACAAAGGTTAACTTGGAGTATTTAAAAAATAAAGATTACCGTAACCTTCAAATATCTTTTAAGGCATCAAGTGTATTTTTTTCTAGTATGAGGACTTCCTTTGAACTATATTATTGTTAATTTCTATTTTTAATGTTTATGGAGAATATGGCTTATATCAATAAATAATCCATCTGGTTTAAGCAATATCTATAATTTAAAATGTAGACAAATATCTGAATCATTCCAGAAATATGTGTTAACTTTTTTTTGTGAATGAATCAAATGTATATTGGAAACATAATCAAGAAGAAATTTTATCATTACATTTGTTATAGAAGTAGCCCCAGAAAAAAAATGGAAATAATTCTAAATCTTACGTTTGGTTGTAATTTTGTGTGTCCCCTGATTATTCTAATATTTTATAGGACTATAATGTCGATTAATACAAATAATCCAATGTAGCTAAAACAAATTTGGAGGTAGATTCATAAAATTGATGAAATAGATATTGACTACAAGTTTTTATCTTTAAGAATTTTGAACATGTTATTTCATGTTCAGCTTGTATGGTTGCTTCAGAAAATCTTAAAATAAGCCTGATGGGAGTACCTTTATAGATTATCTGTTATGTTTTGTTTTTTCCCTAGTTATCTTCAATATTCCTTCTTTGTCTTTAATTCTTAGAAGTTTTTTTTTTTTTTAAAGATTTAAATATTTATTCATACAAGCACTGGGTACAGTCAGAAGTGTGGGAGGGTGAGAGAATTCACCAGAGCCAGAGCGGGGAGCAGAGCAGGCAGAAGGACCGAAGTACACTCCTGGGGGGAGCAGTGGGCGGCAGGAGAGGTCTGCATGCCATGTGGGACCCTGGCCCGGCAGCCGGGGATCGAACCCGTGCTGCTGAGGCCGTGTGCAGCTTCGCAGCCCAGCACTCAACCACTGCGCCACCAGGGGAGGCCCTAATTCTTAGAAGTTTTACAACTATGTGTCTTAGTGTAGCTCTCTTTAAACTTCACAGACGTGCATATTTAGTTTCCTCCTCAGGTTTGTAAAGCTCTTTTCTATCATTTTTTTGAATTAGATCTCTGTTTCGATCTCTTTCTCTTTCACTCTGGAAGAGAGAATGTCCCCTTTCTAATGGAGTCAGATAATTCTTGAAATGTTTCATTTAAAGAAAAAATTTTCTTTCATTATATGTGTGTATATATATATATATATATATATATAATCAAATAGTTTTACTATTTTGTGTTTTTGAAAGAAAAACTATAGAACGGGAGTAAAAGTGTTATCTTGCTGTAGAAATATATTTTATACATTTATTTGTACAAGATTCAAGTATAAATTTGTATTTGCATATGTTTCTCTACTCTTAATTTCAGCATTATAGATTAATATTTTATTTCACAATCATCATCAGTGATGGAAGTTTATTTGTAGATATAGCAAGTTTCTTATTTAAGAACTTACGAGTCACTGCTTGCAGTCTACAATTTTGTGTTTATTAACAACTCTATGTGTTTGGTTATTTACTTCATATATTTTAGGCAACTTATTAGCTAGAAGGATGGATTTAGTTTTGTTAAGTCAATGAATTTAGTTAAGTAGCTCATATTTTCTGAAAAGTTATTTGTATTTGTATAGCTGCTTTTGACTTTTCTGAAAGAACAAGGTAATTTCTAATGACAAATGGCAATACCAAGTCAAAATGAAAGATCTAATAATGTTTTATAACTTAAGCATTTTTCTCACCTGTCTTAATGAATGCATTAGAGAAGTTACCTATTTGATCTAGGCACAATGCAAAATGAGCTCCTCAAAATATGAAGTTTTTTTTTTTTTTTATTCTACTTTAAATGTTATTTGGGTGTTGCTTTTGCTCTTATAGTATCATCCATGAAGGTATTTATTTTGTTTTCTTAATTAGATCATAGTTAAACCAAAAAATAAGGCAAATTTGTTTGGAGAAATGATTTCTAGGGTGGTTTTCTATGTTAACTATAATTCAGATCATTTTTAGTATTTCTGCACATCCTTGAAAACTTTGGTGTGTTCACTTCTTGAAGTCTGGAACCTGGATTGTTATTGCTTTTGTACCTGCCCTTGAACAGTGGGTATAAGACCAGAGATTCTGAAATTTAGCCCATATACCCAGTCCCCAGTGACTGACCAATGCTAGGACTACTGGGAAGCCTAGATGTTGTGCCTTAAGAGTTAGACAAAATTCTGAAGCATCTTCATACTTCATTGCCCTGCTTCACAGTACAGCCAAAGCTAGGGCTTCACCTAAATTCACATTCAGTCTTGGTTCCTTCTTCTCAATATTTTTCTCCCATGGCCTCCTATGTTTATTTGTTTGTTTGTTCCTGAAAGCAAATTCTTACTAAATCACTGATTTATTGATTAATAAATCAAAGAATCCTTAACTAAAGTTGGTTTGTGGTGAAGCCAACTTACAACAAATATATTGATACTTTTGTTCCATTTATCCCAAAGCTCAAGAACATTAATTCAATAGGTATTGAGGGATACTTAGATGCTATATTTACTAGTATGGGCATCATAGGGATGGTAATTTGGTCAGGTTGAGGGGGACAGGGAATCCAAAACTATGGATTCAAAAAGATCCAATTTTTCCCTCTTTTGCAGATAGATATGAATAATTTAGGGTTACCAGGGAGTTTTGGTATGCTTTTTTTTTTTTTTCACTACCTGTGACAAATGTTTCTTTAATTTTCAGTCTTGTTCAACAAGAAAACTTATTCCATTCCAATCAAATATGGGTAAATCTACTTTACAACTTATCATGTGATTCAGGAAAATGTGGAAGAAAATTCCTCTCATTTAAAAGACCACTTTTCAGTGGTTTAGAAGATCATCTTTGGAGTAAGATTATTACAGGGACAAGCTATGTGACAAAGGAGGATGGGAAACCTAGTTTTCATTGGGGTGTTCATATGTCTAGTAAATACTGACAAGGTGTATTAGATTTAAAAAAAATAAATAAATGAGAGAGTGAATATTGAGGATGATGGAGCAGCCTGGCACAGCAAAGAATAAAAAAGGAATTCATCTTTTCTTTTAAGCATCAAATTTCCCATGTAAAAGTGTTTTAGACTTTCCAAATATGTCAATTAAAACTATCTCAAATTCTTCTTTATAGTTAATTACACTTTTGTTGTTATTTTAATTGAATAAGTAAAACATACAAAATATAAATTTGAAGCAAATATGAAAGGCATAAAAGTCTGTTAAATGCCTGCAGATGACTCTGAAAGCTACTCAGTGTTTAACACCCAACTCAACCCAAAAATCTGTTGAATGCAAAACTTCCTCTCCAGCAAAGATTCATTCTTATATATGATTCTCTAAGAACTGTTTAAGTTTCTTAAATAGGCAGAATTTTTTGTTTCCTTTGTGCTGTGAGTTTTGCAGAAAATTCCCCATGAATAAGTATTTTGAAGCCATCAACTCAGGTATCTAACACTCAGCAAGTCTGTTTAGGAATGTTGTCTGTAAAATTACCATTTTACACAGAAAAATATCTATCTAAAAAATGTTTCTTTGGATGACAAATGTCAATTTCCCTTGCCTTTAAAGAGTCTCAGAACCCAAACAATTCTCTCATTGAGGTTTACAGAAAAAAGTCTCATTTTTTCTCATTTTTATAGCTTATTTATAACAAAATGTAGTTTAAATGACCATAATTTCAATAAGTGCATTTTTAAGGATTTTAAACTCCATCAAGAAAAGACTTATGTGGCCTTTTGTAATCACATTTCATCACCAGCACTTCATATAGAAGCTAAAGCCAACAGGTGATAAACATTGAATGAAATATTGATACAAAGGTGTGCTAATTGATAAGACTCAATACTAGTACTTTGTCTTATTTGGTGACTTGAGATCACAGAGGGAATGATGTCATTCCACTAACTAGGGAATTCCACTCACGCTGTAAGTCTAGATTTACTTCCACCACAAATGTTAAAAATTATTTTCTTCCAGCTCCAAACAGCAAAGGAAACTTGAAAATGATTGTGTATTCTTGCGTTACCTGTGTGCCTTCTAAATTATAAAGACTGACATAACTATATTCTCCATTAATGTAAGCATACACACATATATATTTATATATACATATATATCATTTTCATGATATAATGGAGGATTTAGTGATAATATTTGCATGAATGAGTGAATAAAATAAAATGTAACCTACTTTCTAGTATGATAGCTCAACTTGAGTTTTACAGGTGAGGACACCTGGATCCATGTACAATTAATATGGCTAGACCCACAGGCAGAATAGTAAAGGACTTCAACTATACTACGGACTAGTTACCACAATACAATTAAAATTCGGTAGGGATTCATCTGGACACAGAATATTCAAATAAGCTACAACTGCAAAATTAAAAAAATGAATTGAATAAAGATAATAAGAAATTTGAAACCATGTGATGCAATCACTCAAACTCTGAAATTGAGTTATATTTGCAGACCTCTAATGTGTTATATTGCAATTTTGTTTATAGCTCCTCATATTGCAATATATACCTGCCCCAAAAGTTACTTATAAATACAAGAAGATTCTATTTTTGCTCCATCTCTTACATTTTCCTTCATCAATAAGTGCAGTATTTACTCTCTAACAAGTTGCCTGACAGTACTCTCTGGTAGCATGCCAGTGTTCCTTTAGAGAAAGAGCTATAATTGAATCAATCTTTCAGTTGACTGACCAAAGAAAAGATCTTCCCGTCTCTTTATAGGAAAACAAAAATCAGTCATGCCTTCACAATATTTTATAAATATAATGGCTATAACTTTTGTGAAATAAGTCTGAGTGATATAATACAAATGTAACACATATGTAGTAATAACCTACTGTGATTACTCACTCTCAATATAGACAGAATTGCATTTATCAATGCCAATCAATTGATATAGTATTAGGTATGCATATATAGCTTGGTTTATTTACTTAAAAGATAAAGAATTTACAAAATGTATATGTTTAAAAACAGAAAGAACAAATCTAATATATTTTACTATAGTACTTAGGCCATCATGAAATAAACATGCTTAATCACTACTAGAATAATTTCAAATTCTCACTTGAATAGTAGATGGATTATAATTCTTTGAAAACATAATTACCTTCTATTGTGACCACAGCAAAGAAAAAATCAGATCAATGGACTTATTCTTAATTTTTCTAATTTATGAAAGGATAATTATGACAGTGACTAGATTATTTAAGAATGTTTTACTGTAATGAATAATTTAGAAAGATGCAAAATGTAAGTACTAGAAATTGAGCATTTGTTACTATTTTTTGTATATTATACTTACAATTCAATATCAAGGAAAGAAACCTTTATCTCCAGAATTTATTTTCTCTTTAGTTTTCAGTATATTGAAAGTATGTAGTAAATTGATGTTTACACCATATTTGGTTTGATTCTATAATGATACATCTATTTAATGAACGTAACTCAAAATGATTTGTAAGTATGTGCTTTAAAGATACTTATATTTTGGATTATTCTCTATGTAAGACAAAATAACTTGCAAAGAATACAAATGTGATCGGAGATGTGTAATGGAGGCTCAATCATAATCACCCATGGTGAGAAGAAATTTCATAGAGTGAGAATCTAAAGGCATTGCTTGTCTTCCTCTTAAAATGAAAATCTACCAGCTGAAATGAGAATGGGTTGCTCACGGGCAGGCCTTAATTCACAGAATAATGACTACGCTGTTATGGCAGAAATTCAAGTCAGAAGAGGAACTGAGAGAATACTCAGTGGGAAGTAACTGTACTTCCTAGAGCTGATGAACTTTGAAACTGAGGTAAGTCGAGGAAAAATTGGAAATCAGGCTTCCTACTGCATCTGTAGCAAGCATTCACACTGATAATGTAATAGATATTGATGCCTGCCCACAGAGATGAATGATTGAAGAAAAAAAGGACATTTTTCAGCCCTTCTTGATTCCATATTATTCTTCTCATGAGTACTGCTTGAAAGCTCATAAAATGATACAAGAATACCATTACTTCAGAAATGCATCTAATTGGCTAAATGGCAGCATGTTACGGTTCCCAACGGATGGATAGGTAGTTAGAGGCATGTCGTATTTTTGTTTAAGGAACCTTTACAAAGCTCAGTGAATTTTGTTATTTTTGAAAGACAAAGATAATGATGCTTTTATCCTTATTCCTTTAGACATCTATTGTCGCTATAAGATGGTATCCCAAGCCTATCATACCCCATTATCAGTGGAAAACTATAGGATAACACCTATCTAAAATGAGGAAAGCAAACAAAACCTTTGTTTGTTTTATAACACTTATCTAGTATGGAGTTACTCTTCAGAAAAAAATAAAGCATAACTTTAATGAATAAAATTTTTAGTCAAGTGTGCATGGATGCACCATATAAACATGTTTAATAATTCTCTATGACAATCTATTGATAAGTGTAGTATAAACTAGTATGTAATAAAACTTGGGATTGTGCTCCATTTATCTCAAATATTTAACAAAATGTCTGTAGCTAAATTTTAATGGCAAAATATGAGTTTCCCAATAAAAATCCACTCAGAATATACTATAGAATAATTCCTGTAATAAGAATAGGTAGAGTATTCTAGATTTTATAGTCTTACTCTTTTTGAATTTTGTGTCTTTTTTATGGATTTATAAGTTTTTTGCCATTTTGGTTTTGCTATTGCTAAACTGAATATATGGTAAATAAGGGAAGGTGCATAATTTTCGATTTTGCTTCCATTAAAACAGGATGATTCTGTTTTCATTTCTCAAATGGAAATTGTAAAATATTAGATTGTCATAATACTTACACTACATATATAATATTCTAAAATTATTTTAAATCAAAATTTGGTAACTTGAAATGTGTGGAGGTGGTTTCATTCTTTAATAGATATTTAATAAAAATGTAAGTTTATATGTGATAACATCCTATTTAAAATGAAAGACAAATGCAATTAATATGTATATACAATCAGAATTATTTGACAGAACTCATACTTTTGTGTGTAACTCAATATCCACAGACATGAAGAGTAATAATATGCCAAATCTCACAATTAATATCTTCTAGTTGGATTACATTATAATCAATTAGCAGCAAAGATTATATATTTGATTATTTTATTTTGGACTTGAATGTTGTAAGTAGGACAAAGTTTCATTCTCTGAAGAAATTGACCTCACGATGAGTACCGAGAAAGTGATTGGTCCATTTCCGTATAGCTGGTGAACAAGTGGACCCAAAGCCACGAAGTCCCTGACAATCAGGAGGTGTTCAGAAGATACACACGTTCCTGATAAAAGGAAACTCTGAACTTCTCATCATTCCTACTAGATCACCTGTCCCCGCTCCATGGACATGGTATCAACAGTGGTTGTGCAGTCATGGGAAATTGCGGCACTGAGAAATTTGATTCTCCCTCTGGGAGTATATTATTCTGTCTCTGCTGCATGTAGTTCACTATATACAAATAATTTCAGGTCCTCTTTCCTAAAGGAAACCTACTATACTTTAATAAGACCTAATAAAATTTTCCATCAATGTTCTAACAGACTCATATGGCAGGTGATTTTTATATATGATATGGAGTTGTGATTGCCAAATACAAACAATAGCAATACTTCAAAAGTATTTTATATTAAAAATAAATGAAAAGGAAAATAGATTTTCTTGACTTGTTTTATATTTTGACAAAAGTCCAGTCAGTATTCCTTAAATGTATATGTAAATTGATAAGATAATATTTATAAAAAAGAAAATTTCAATTTGTTCCAAGCACCTAATCAAAGATTTGCTGTTTATTTTTCTATCAATAAAATAGAAAAATATACAGGTATTTGAAAAATTCTAGAAATCCAAGCAATCTATAATGAATCATCCATTTTTTCTAATTATGGAAGTGAAACAAAATCTACACAAGATTACAGTGATCTAATTGGTGCTAGTATAGGAATTAGAAGGTTTTGACTAAGCAGATTTGATAACAAAACTTGTAAACATTTACTCAATTCAACAAACTTTTAAATCACTTAGATTAAAAATGTTACTACCACTGATAATTACATAAAAGTGTAATTGAACTCGGTATTAATGAAAAATATTAAATATGATAGAAAAGAAGACACCACGATAAAATATATTGCCAAAATTATTTCAACACTTAATTTATAAATTTATAAATAAACTCACAAATTTTATCCGATATTAAATTAAAATTGCCCTTAGAAAATATAAGGAATGAAACAAATGATTCACTAGAAATTGTAAAATGCATATTTGAATAAAATTAATTTACTCTACTCTTAGGGAAAAGCCCTTAGGCCAGGCAAGGAATAGAGAAATATGTCCATACAAAAATCTCTAAAACACATTTTAAAATTTAAATGGTTATTAATCATCCTTGACTGAAAAAGAAAAAATGTAGCTACAAAAATACTTCACTTTATATTAAAATATAAAGAAAAATTATGATGCAGGGATAACAATTTGTCACATTTTCTGCTAGGAGTATAAATAAAGTGTTTGTTTAGATTTAATTATGTCATGACTCAATTGCTAACCTATACATTGCAATAATCCCAAATGTGCTTGCACATCTATAGAAAAACGTGCAAAGATGCTCATCATTGCATTGCTTTTTATACCAAGATGGCACAGACAAGCTTAAAAAATAAAAATAAATTATGGAATATGTCTTGTATAATACACTATAAAGTAGTAACATATGAAGATACTTTATGTAAAAATATCCTGCAAGGAAGGCTCTCTAAGGCATGGTGTTAAGAAAAAAGAGGTACACAGTACAATTCTTATCACAGCAAATATTAGGTTCCTCCTTCATATCAAACACTATACAAACACCTCAAACATATTAAACTTATATTCTTATAACTATGAAGTGTAGGTGCAATTATAAGTTTCTTTTTACAAATGAGGAAACTGAGTCATTGAGAGGTTTTTGGGCTCTTGCACAGGATTGCAGGAAATATGAATGTGCAACCTCAAAATAAATCAAGGCAGCCTTCTCTTCACCTATGTTGTTCATCCTGAAATATCTATATCTACATATCTGTACAGATACAGATACAGCTATATAGATATATCACATCTAGCTGTGGATATATTTTCATACATATATATGTATCTCAATATTTTATACACACAAAGTCCTGTGGGTGTGACTTGTATATATACTCTAAAAAGAATGGCAAGCTAAACCCCAAATCTCCACTTGTGGAATCAGAAGCCAGGCTTCACAAAGGCTGCGATTGTGTCTGTTTTGTATAATGCTTTCTTTCTAGCAACTGGTGTCTTGCTGGGGCTAAACATTTGATAAAATTTTGTTACTAACTTACTGAATTTCCCCTGGGTTTATCTGTGAATGAAGGGATGCCTTTGGAGGAAGCATGGTGTCATTCTTTACTTTTATGTTTTTGATATTATTTGCATTCTTGAAATTGAAGCGATACTAAATTATTACATATTTAATTGTATGCTAGAATAGATTTTGAACCTATGTCTAAAAATTAGTTTATTAGATTTTCCTAAATGTTTAAAGTTCATGCCACCATAGTGTCTAAGATTTTCAGGCCATCCCTAGTATTAAAAGTAACTTAAAAGTATAAGTATACTTAAAAGTCCTGTTTTGTATTAAGTAGATGGTTTACTAAATTTAGTAAATAATTCAGTCCGAACGATTTATCAATTTATGCAGTGTTTGACAGATATCACTATGTTTCCTTGAAACTCTTTTTAAAGATTTATTTATTTATGCATGTAAGAACTGGGGTGTAGGCCAGAGATGTGGGGGGCATGGGTGAGAGGATTCACCAGAGAGAGTGGGGAGCAGAACAGGCAGATCTACTGAAATACACTCTGAGGGGAGCAGCTGGCAAGACAGGAGAGGTCTCCCTGCAGGATGTGGGTCAGCTCCCTGGCTGCCTGGGATCTAACTGGTGCTGTAGTGGCTGTGGATATCTTGATAGTGCTCTCTTTAGCCCCTGCACTACCAGGGAGGCCCTGTTTCCTTGTACTTTAAACTGCCTGGGGCAACTTTTAAGTTTATTGTCACTTCTGGAGGCACCAGTGCATGCTTTTGGATAATCACAACACTAAATCAAGTAATACTTAAATTTCTGAGCTGGAAAGACAAATTAATTTTTAATTCCTAAAACAAATGCTTTTAACTTAGAATTGCTAACTAGTTAAAATAAAATAAGTGAATTGAATGATAATTTATTGTTAATAAGTATGAATTTGACTATTATACTTTCTCAAGTTTTAATAACTGATTTTGTTTGAGGGTATGATTTCCTCCTGACCTGTATATTAATTGATATACTGTAGAGCTGTGTGTAATTGGCTATTTTAGGATGGATTTCTTCTGGTTTTAGCAAAATAAGTCAAATTTAGTTTTTCAGATTGTTGCCTATTGTTTTTATGAACTATTCATTCCATATTAATACTTATGTTATCATGTCAAAATGAAGAATGAGCTTGATAGAATCTATAGTAGCTGTTTGAATACTGACTTATGAAAATACAGATGCTAAAAATATTTCATATTTTATCATTTTAAATGTATTTTGTTCTCCTTATGATGTGTCATATTATTATGATGTGAAGAAGAAACTGATATATTACAGCATAAGTTTTCTCCAGAAATTAAATTCTGGATATGAGACAAAAAAAAATTCTTTAAAACTATGAATATACATTTCTGAATTTGAATATTTCACATTTTAAATTGAAGGACAACAAAACTACAGTAGAACTACTAAATTACTGGATCTATAACTTAAGAGTAGTGTGTCTATAAATGAATTAACTTCTCTAACTGTCCCCTGAGATAAAAAATGAAGATGGTATCTTTCTCACAAGTCAATTCCAGGGTCAACTAAAAAATACATTATTAATTCTTGCTACAACTAGTCATTAAACTTAATAATACAGTAATATGTATAAGTTTATACAGTGACATGCCTTTTCATAAAGTTGCAACTATATTTTGTTTATGAGAAATTACATTGTTCATCTGTTGTTTTACTTAATCAGCTGATATTTCACCAATATTTAATGAGGAAAATATTTGTTAATACTTCACTATAATATGTCAATTATTGCATGAAGCCTGGCTATAAATAATAGAACAAGACAAATAGGATTTGGGCCACTACAAAGTTTCCTTTTCCATATGTGCTGGAGAGGAGCAAGATACAGAATATTACAAAATTAATTATAAAATAAATGCATACAAAGTTTCAGAGATTAACAAGATGATAAATTAACATGAGAACACTAGTGACTAGAACATGCAACTGAGTGAGGGCACTTAACGAGAAGAGAGAACAGTACAAGTCATGACAGATCACTGTGCAGATCACACACAGAGGAAGCAGAGGCTAAGAGAAGGGAGTAAGAAGAATGCTAGTGAATCCACAAAATGGTAAGGGAAGCTGCAAGAGGAATTAGGAATCAGATTTCTAAATCATACAGTCAATTTAGATTTGTCCTATTTCCAGTAGGTTTTGTGTAATTTAAACCAGGTGTTGGCATGATTTAGTCTTTTAAAACTAATCCAAATCTCTTGACTATAAATAAGATAGATAAGATAGTTTATAGACTATAAGACGATAATGGCTGTATAACAGGACAGAATTAGAATTAGCAGAGATGGAGGGAAATACTTTCATTTGGGCAATATTTTGGGAGTAGAACCAAGAGACTGAATCTTCGGAGAACAGTATGTGAATAGGTAAATCTAGAACGATTGATGACATATTAGAATGCTGATGCCATAGTAAATGGATGGATCAATTGTGAATTGATGGAAAATAGAATAATTGAATTATAATATTTTGGACATGTAAAATATGAATACCTATTGCATTTCCAAAGGAGAGTCTGTAAGATATGTGGATATATGAGTCTGGAACACATAGGTGGTATCAGGCTACAGCTATAAATCTGACATTCATCAGGTTTTATACAAAACAAATTGAATTAAATTTATATTTGTTTTTAAATATTATAATGGGTAAACTAAAGTTTTAATTCTGGCATTTATACACTATGGCAGAGACAGCAGCATAAGAAAGAAACAAAATAATTTTCTAGGTCGATTTCTTTAATGATACAATTTATCAGGCTTTACTAAAATGTTACCCTGTAGGAAAAAGTGGAATTGACACAGCAATATTTCATATGCATTAGAGTCTTTGGAAAATTGCCTAATTTAAAAGTAAGATATTTTGGTTATGGCTGATTAAGCTATTTAAACAATCTCTGCTATTAGATGCCACTTTTCTATAGATAATCCAAAATAAGCACAGACAATCTATGCATTCAAAGGTAAATATATATTTTCCTTTGATAAATTGAAGTGTATATTTTTGTTTAAACACACATGGTTATTGCAGATTTTAAGTTAAGCTTATTCTGATTGAAGTTAAGTATTTTATATAAAAGTCCCTACTGTTAAAATTTGATATGCATTATTCCTAGCTTATTTTTTGATTATATTTAGTATTAATTACTTTTGACACCTTTTTTTTTTTTTTATTTTGTGGGACCCTTGCCTGCGGCCGGGGAACAAACCTGCTCTGCAGAGGCTGCAGGGAAGCCTTGCAGCCCAGCACTCAACTGCTGTGCCACCAGGGAAGGCCCACTTTTGACACATTTTAATGCAAATTTATTTGACCTATGGAGTTATTCTAAGAATCATGAAATATCTACATGCAATAGTTTTTAGCCTCATTGGCCAGCATTATGCTGAATAATGCAATGCTTTGACTTTGCTATTTCAAATTATTTGATTGAAATCATGTTTCTAATTCATTAGTTCAACTAAATGTTTGACAATAAATTCAACTAAGTTCAACTAAATGTTTGGGAATTGACAATCCCAAACATTCTATCTTTTCATACCAGTGGTTATATTAACATAAAAAAAAACTCTGTGGTTGGTAAAATTTGTTATATTTTTATGCGGCTAATTTAGATGATACTTTATTACCATTTGTTTCAATCATGAGGTGACTCCTCCCCAAATCTCACAATTTTGGTGTAGATGATATTCACCTGTCCCTGAATCTACATGTTGCCAATACAAGTTTGAGTTACTAAATGCAGAAATGAAAAATCCTATGGAGTTAGTGTGATTTTTTTTCATTGCATTTGTGCTACTAAATTCTAATCCATGTTCCTGAAGATTTTGTAGTTATCTGTATTTTTGGAGGCAAGCAATGCAAAAGGTCTTTGTGTGGGATGACTCACTCCAAGGATTGTGACTAGAAGCAGCGTATTAGCATTGTTTGGCAAAGCAACTTATTATTCATGCACTGAAAGGGACAAGATACTGTGTTTGAGTCAATGGGAAAGGAAAATCAGAAGAGGAAAAACATCAGTACAAACTATAACCACCAGAAAATTGGATGAAAAGAATGAAGTCAAAGTTCTAGAAGGAATACCAAATACAAGTACAGCCTGCTGCACTACTTATCAGCTGCACGCAGGCCAAGTTCCTCGAGGAAATCCAATTTGTTTAGTGGAAGTGACCAAAGAGATAGAGCCTAGCAAATGATCCGATGTGCCCCATAACAAAATAGAGTGGAGAAGCAGTTTCCACAATTTGACAAAGCCTAGTGGAAAACATTTCATTTATAAGCAATCACCCACTTTTACATGGCATTAAAAAAAAAATCCCTAATTCAGTCAGTTACCATTATATATCAGATTTCTTAAAATTGCATAATGGGAAAAAGGCACTGACCACTGAAATAGTAAATTTACATTTTTTATGTATAGAACTCTTTAAAATCCAGTTTAACAGTTAATTCTAAAATATTTGAAAACATATTCTTGATTATTCATAGCATCCAAATCTAGTTAGGGAACATAAAAATGAAAGTTTGGCAAGAGGTATGTTAGATGAAGATTTAAAATAGGAAGTGTCCCTTATGGACTACATAGAATAATTGCTACCCTGAAAGACAAGGGCTTTGCAGATGGAAATGGGGGTTGATGTGATAAAAATCTATAAAGGAATTGCAAAGTCGAAGAAGATAGAGGGGACTTTGTCCTAATAATCTTGAATGTGAATAAAAGTAAATAATAACAAAAACAAGAAAAATGCAAGCTTAAAGAAAATATTTTGTATCAAGGAGGATATTTAAATAGTATACTGTCTTCCAAAGTTGGGCTAAGAATCATCAAGTCTCTAAATTTCAAGGCAGATATATCTACAGGCATGATGCTGGGTTAGTGTAACCAGTGGGCCCTTGAGTCTGTTCTGTGTATGTTGTGTAAGTTTTTATCTCAAATTTTATCCATTTTGAACAAATCCAGAGAAATGGTGCTATGGATTCACAGTTGAGCCTTCATATATTTACATGCAAACTATATTTCTATATTCACTATATACTACTATATTTCTATACTCACTGCATAAATGGCTGAGAAGTGACACCATGGTTATTAGCTGCCTTTGTGCACAATATAAATTAATTGTGTCAGAGTTGTTTAAAAGTACTGCAGCATCAAAAAATTTTGAAAGCATTTGCAAGCTTAATGTTGTGCAAAATGATATATTAGCTTAACTATATTTAAGCCTATGTTGTCTTTATGCTGAAGTGGAACAATTTTTCAGCTTGATGGTAAATGCACTAAGTATCCTCAAAGTATCTTTTCTAATGTGTATGAACTAATATTCTGACAATAAATTTCTCTTTATGGCATTTACATAATTTTTCATGGTTCTTTCATCTATATTTCCATTACAGTCTCATTTCAAATGTGGGAGTGTGTAAGCCACTAAATTTCTCTTCATATATTATGAGGGAAATATATTTAGTTATAATTTCAAATGCAATGCATTACCAAAAATTTGAAGTGGTTAGAGAGGTAATATAGGTGTTATTTTACATGAAATATTTTCTGTTGTTTAAAAATATTTATCAATAATTGACTATGTGCATACATCCATCTATTCATGTTTACTTGATATCTGTTAGATGTTTAGCATTATCCGAAGATCTGAGAATGCATCTCTAAACATGACATACATTTCTCTGTCCCCAGGTAGCTTGCATTTTTCTTTCTTTCTTTTTTAAATAAATGTAGTTCAAGCTCTTCCTAAATTATTTGGTAAACATGTTGTAACCAAACAGAAGGTACTTTCAATTTAATTGAAGTAATACTGGTTTACAGGCATTGTATGTGATTCAAAGGCACAGGATCCCACCTCTTCCGATGCACTACACCCACCACCAAGGCATCCTTCGCCCTCTACCTGGCTCTTCAATTTTGTCTCCTGCATCTTTGTTTCCCACCTCACTCTCTCCCTTTCTTGTAGTTTCAATTTCACCTTCAGAGTTCTCAGGTGTGTTATTGTTTGGTTTTATCCTACTTTTTGCTTTGTCTCTCTCTATCCCATGTATGTGCAAAATCATCCAGTATTTGCCTTCTCCATTCTGACTTATTTTGCTTAGCCTAATTCCCTCTAGTTTCATCTACATAGTTGCAAATTGCAATAGTTTTTATTTTATAGTTTAGCAGTATTACACTGTGCATTTAGAGTTTTCCACTGTTCTTTCCTTGGCCACTTAAATTGTTTCCATAACTTGGCTATTGTTAATAGATTTCTGCAACGAACACAGGAATGCATATATACCTTTGATTTAATGTGTTTGCTTTTCTGATATGAATACCTAGCTGTGGAATGGCTGTATCGTAGATCTATTTAATATTTTGTGAAACTTCCACACTTTCTGTTTATAGAAGCTGTTCCAGTCCATGGTCCTGCCAATAGTGTATGAGGGTTTCTTATTCTCCACATCTATGCCAACATTTATTGTTTCTGGACTTTTTGATATGGGCCATTATCACAGGTATAAGATAGTATCTCATTGTGGTTTTGATTTTCATTTCCCTCACAATAAGAGATAAGCCATTTTCATGTGCTTATTGGGCATTTGCATATCTTCTTGGAGAAGGGTCTATTTAGCTCTTTGGTTCATTTCTTTATTGGGTTATTTGTTTTCCTTGTGTTGAAGTGCACATGTTCTTTATATATATTCAACATCAGTCCTTTGTCAGATACATAATGTGCAAATATTTTCTCCCATTCAGAAGACTGTCTTTTTGTTCTGGCAATGATTTCTTTTATATGTAGAAAGATTTTAGTTTGTTGAACTTCCATTTGTTTATATTTACTTCTGTTTACTTAGTAATTGGTGATGAGTCCACAAAGTCATCATTGAAGTCATCATTGAAGTCAATGTCATGAAGTGTTTTGCCTGTTCAAGTATTTTGTGTTTTTATGGTCTTATATCCAAGTTTATAATCCATCTTGAGCTAATTTTTGTGCAAGATGGCAAATGCTGATCTAGTTTCATTTTTTCTTATGTCTGTGGCTGTCCAGTTTTTCCAACACAAATTGTTCAGGAGGGTCTTCTATATCCAGTCTATACTATTAGCTCCTTTAACTATCTGTAGATGTGCACATTTGTTTCTGGCCTCTCAATTCAATTATGAACTTTCTGTTTTTGTTCCAGTACCATACAGCTTGATTGTATAGCTTTACAGTGTATTTTGAAGTCTGAGAGTGTGATACTAACATCTTCCTCTTTTTTGTCAGAATTGTTTTGACTCTTTTGAGTCGTGCGTGGTTCCATATGAATTTCAGTAATGTTTGTTTTATTTCCTTGGAGAATGCCACTGGAGCATTCATAGGAAGTGAATTAAATATGCATATTGTTTTGAGTAAAATGGCCACTTTAACGATGTTAGTTCTTCTGATCCATGAGTAGGGAATATCTCTTCAGTTTTTGTTTTCTTTCTATTAACAATGCCTTACAGTTTTCACTGTATAGGCTCTTCACTGCCTTTTTTAGGTTTACTCCTAGATATGTAATTCTATAATTTTTGTAATTATGAATGGCATTATGTTGTTTCTCTAAACACTTGTTTACATATAAAAATTAATCTGGGCCTCCCTGTGGCACAGTGGGTTGAGCACGGCGCTGTGAAGCTGTCCACAGCCTCTGCAGTGTGGGTCGTTTCCAGGCTGGCCAGGGAGATTCCCATATGGCACAGTGGACCTCTCATGCCTGCTGCTCCCCTCAGCAGGGCTTTCAGTCCTTCTGCATGTTCTTCTTCCTGCTCTGTCTTTGGTGAATTTCTTACCTCCCAGGCCTTTGGCCTGTACACAAGCTATTGTATAAATAAAAAAATAAATCTTTAAAAAAAGAATTAGAGGGACTCCCCTGGTGGCGCAGCGGTTGAGTGCTGGGCTGTGAAGCTGCCCGCAGCCTCTGCAGCTGCAGTGCTGGTTCATACCCAGGCTGCCAGCAAGGGTCCCACAAAATAAATAAATTAATTAATTAATCTGTATTTTGTAAATAGGTTTTATAATCTGCCAGGTTACTACATTGATTATTTCAATTAATTTAGTGTAATTTTTAGACGGTTCCAAGCATATTATCATGTCATCTGCAAATAGCGATAGCTTCACTTCTTAAAGCTTGCATATTTTTCTTAGGGAGAAGCCAACCAAATAAATAACAAAATAGTCAAGTGAAAAATTTGAACCTGATATTTATACTGTACATATAATTAAAATTAATTAATGTGCTAAGAGGAAATTGGCAGATTGGTTTTCTAAAGAAGAGTTCATACATGTGCTAAGTTATGAATAATAAGGAAACAATAGTGAAAAGACACATAAAATAACAGAGAAGGACATTTAAGGAACAAGGAACAGATAATATCTATTTTGGGGGGCTAGATATTGCCAAATTGTCTCCAAATATTGGTTCTGCCTTTTCTTTATAGACAACTTCAGAGTACAATCCTTCTGTAGGTTTTGTGTCTTCTCATTTCCTTTTCCCTGAGGCATGCAAATATGTATAAAGGTAGTTAAATAAGTGAAAATAAAAGTGGCAGGTAGTAGATTTCAGGAAACTTTCTTGTAGATAACCAGCTTGTGCCTTTTGAGACTTCTTTGTCTCTTCCAACTCTGTCAAAAAGACAGAGAAGAAGGGCCTCCCTGGTGGCGCAGTGGTTGAGCGCTGGGCTGCGAAGCTGCCCACAGCCTCTGCAGTGTGGGTTTGATTCCCAGCAGCCGGCAAGGGTCCCACATGGTGCGCAGACCTCTCCTGCCACACCCGTTGCTCCCTTCAGCAGTGTATTTCTTCAGTCTGCCTGTTCTGCTCCCTGCTCTGGCTCTGGTGAATTCTCTCACCCTCCTGCGTTTCTGACTGTACCCAGTGCTCGTATAAATAAATAAATAAATAAATAAATAAATAAATAAATAAATAAATAAATAAATAAATAAATAAATGAATCTTAAAAAAAAAAAGAGAAGGCTGAACTTAAATCTTAACTACAATAACTGCCATTCCTTCACAGCAAAGAAGCATTTAGTGAAAAGTGTCGATTCCTTCATCAAGAGAACCCTTAGACTTTCATGAAACACCAGGCAATATGACAGTGTTTTCAGTAAAGCAGGGGAACAAAGGTTAATTCTGCTTTGTTTTTGGGGTAGTATGTATATTTCCAATTTATTTATATGTATGAATTGTTCAACCAATTAGAGAATTAGTTAGACAACTGCATCTGAAAGATTCAAATAATGGCAAAAGTGTTTATCATACATAGGAAAATAACTAAAGACATTGTACTTCTAGATAAACCACTAAAACAATGTGCCATTAGACCTGGCTTTATATTGAAAAAAAAAAAGTATGTTTCAATAGTTTATTTTATGCTATCCTGTCCTTGTTTTTTAGAACCTACTTTTGTTATTTATGGCATAGACATTTCTTGCGTTCATCCTGAAAAATCAATATGGGTTAGTACTTTAAATCAGAACCTTCTGCTGTTCTTCCCCCCACACACACTTTTCCTCTCCTTTGGTTTTTAAATATTTTACTCTATCTGAGGAACCTGCTTTCATTCTCCTGATTCATCTGTAAGCCAATAGGAGAGGGATCTTCTGTGAAAATTAAAGACTACCATATTCTATATCCAGATGGAATGTTTATGGAGTGCCCTGAGGGGGAGGGGAAGGCATCTGAATCAGTTATTTTGTTCTTCTTGAAATAAAAGGGATATGGCAGAAGTGTCAGCTCCACACTGTGTTGGAAAAAAACATGCTGAACAGAAACAAATTGATATATCACTTTGGTCCCTGAAGAATACTGATACTGGTTGAATTTGATATATAAATCATAAAAAGGATTTGCTTAAACAATAAGCTGCAGCCACATATAAAATACCACCCTTTGGCATGCAATCAATTAGAGCGAGTGAGACAGTTATAAAATAATCAGAAAATGGGCAGTAAGTAAAAAGAACAGTTATTCTATAACTGTGCATTTAGGAAAGAAGGTGAATTTGGTCAGGGTAGTCACCACTCAACCACCTTATGAATTTTTACAACATCTTAGAAAAATGAATTAATTTGTTTTCTACTACAGTTTCTAAACCTTCAAGTATTCTAATTTTGGTACTGTCATCTGCCATTATTCTCTGTAGCTCATCTCTGGTCTTTCTCCCCCCAACCCCCTGGATTCTTGGCTGTTGCTTATAAAGAATTCCAGTATTTATGGCAAAGGTTTCCTCAAGGTTTTAGGACTCTTCTTACTTTTTCTAGTAATTTACTGGATAATTTAAGAGAAATTTGTGCCACCAGAGGAATCTATGAATTATTTACTCTGTGGATGATTTGCTGGCGCCCTGGAAATCTAAATAGCAATGCAAAACTGATACTTGAATTTGGCTACAATTCCTTGCTTCACAGCGTGCATAAGGCCAGGCTAGACAAATTGCAGGATTGCCAAAGTGAAGTAAAATATTTATGACATCTGTTGTCAACTGGAGGCAGCAAAGTGTTACAATCTGGAAGTCAGCTAATTCTGCAAATGAGATGAATGACCTACAAAAACCCAAACAAGCAACAAATAAATGTTTAAAAAAAAGGAATAAAGAAATAATAATAAAGAGTTTAGGCAGGTCGAAGGTGTTGGACATAGATCCCAGATTTTGCAAAAGCAGCAAAGCCACTGATGGAGCAAATGTATAATTCTCCGGATTCTCTGTGTTAATGCCTAGAACCTGAAGAGATTTTGAAGAGCTGATGTTAGCTTTAGTCTCTTTCTCAACTTTGAGACTTCCATATTTTGAAGAGGCTTTCCATCGATTTGTCAGGAAAACAATGGAGCCATTAGTGAAATTATAAGTCAAAAGTTGGGAGCAGATCAGCGAGAAATAATGAGCCTCAACACTGGGACTACCTAGATGCTAATGAAGCAAGAAAGAATCACACTTTCACAAAAACTCAAGTCCTACCTTGAATTGTGTGAGGACTAGCTATCTTACAAGCGTTAGGATTCAGCTTTTGTCAGCCTAATGATGAAGGAGCACTGTTTTCTGATCTGACATGGGCTGAGGTGACACAATTCCCTAAATCTTGTCACTTTATCAGAACCAGATTAAATAGATGATCACAACTGTACAAAGGTATTAGAGCCACCGGTCCCTGACTCAATTCATATGATATTCCTACTCCTAATACAGAAGGGATAAAAATTAATGTTTACTGGTAGGTCATGCCCTTGGAATAAAACAGCTAATTTAAATGTTCCAATGCTATGACGACTTCTGTTGAAATTTGGAAGCACAGGCTTTGTCTGGAATTAAGTGAGCACAAGCAGCTGAATTTATAGCAGTCACTGGAGCTAAAACTGTTGATTTAGGGTTTAAAATGTACATGTATTAATGTCTATGTGTTTTGTGTGAACGTGAATCTGTTTGGTGTCTGCCATACAACAAGGAATTATTTGAAAAATAAGGTATTCTTGCCTTGTATGGTAACTAAAATGTCTCATGGAAAATTCATAGCTGATTTGCAAGAAGCTTCACAACTAGTTGCCTGCTTAGATATCAGTAATCCATCCCAGAATTCACACAGGGCAAAAGGACAACATTTCTAAAGGCAATCATTTTGCTGACAAAGCTGGAAAATAAAACTCTGAAACAAACTGAAATTGCAACTTTCAAAAATATGAATTTTTATTCATTTCCAGAAAAATGTTTCACAAAAGAAAATGAAGATTTAAAAAAGTGGCAAAATCATTCAACAAATCTATGGTTATTAGCTAATGAATTTATATGCAACAATCATCATTTGTTAGTAGAGAACTGTTTTGTCACAAATAAGACCATCTGAGTAATTAAAATCTTATTAATACCTACTAAAATATGAAGTATTCAAAATCTATCAATTTAACAAAGACATGTATTATTTGTCAGTAGAATTCTTTATGGGTCACTGTCAAGGTATATGCTTATAGAAAAGATACAAGATGTGCATATTGTTGCAAAAATTACCTTAAAATTTGAACCTGAACCAAATGTGTAAGAGTAAAAATGTACCTCAAAACACTGATTACCTTTACAAAAACAAAGTCAGTGGTCCCAACAGTTTCATCAATAAACTTATCCTCATTATTCATCAGGCACAGTGCCATTACTGGATTTTCCATAATCCAAAATACCAAAAAACTATACACAAAATCTTATTACTGATTTTGATAATTTATTATCACATCTTTGTGAAAATTTCTTATCTTGTATACTCAGAATGTTCACATTTTAAAAAATAAAATAAATATCCACATTGATGTTATAATTCTTTTTTTAAGTTTTATTTATTTACATATACAAGAGCTGGGGTACAGGCCAGATATGCGGGGGTGAGAGGATTCACCAGAGACATAGTGGGGAACAGAAAAGGCAGACTGACTGAAATACGCTGCTGAGGAGCAGTGGGCAAGTCAGGAGCGGTCTGCCTCGCCATGTGGGTTGCTGCCTGGCTGGCAGGGGATCGAACTTGTGCTGCAGAGGCTGTGGACTGCTTCACAGTGCGGTGCTTAACCCTTTTTGCCACCAGGGAGGCCCCTAATTCTTATTTTCTATAAACTACTATTTCTGGTAATAAAATGTCTCCAAAATATGTATTTCTATGTTAATGTTTCTTTTGAAAGAGGAATGTTGACATTTTTATAATGGACAATGTTTAGATTCCTCTGTGTTTCTATTTGGAGATTATATATATATATATATATATATATATATATATAAAATTTAAAGGTTAATATAATTTAAAGATAATTTAAAGGTAAATATAATTGGAAAATAATTATATATATGTATATAAAATCCATTCACTTAATCCAAATTTAGAGTATCAAAATGGTATTTGTATGAAACTATATGTAAAGCCAGGACCTGAATTTTCCAAGTAACTGCTTTCAAATATATTTCTTCAATATGTTTATTTGCTCAGATATCTGGGGAAAATATATATTTAGTTGAGTTTCCCAACTTTGATAGATACTCCCTTAAAATTGCATGTTTTAAACACACTTTAACTGATTTAGATGCCTTTACTAGTATTTTCCTTTGCTCACATTTGAATGAATGCTTGTAATATATAATAAAGCATACAATATTAAGCAAATATAATGGTATTGTTAGAAAAAATATGTTAATATACAATTAATTTTGTTCCTGGACAGATTATCAAACTTATGTATTTTAAGTAAGGTTTCTACATCTTCTAAATATTTCTGAAAGAAAATGAGTCTACAACTATTGCCTATTTGCAAGCTATTTTGTCCATAACATCTAGTATAATAAAGTTTATATTTCTTTTGATAACAGTACACATTGCATTTCAGATTTTAATTTTACATCATTAGATATAAAATAATATTAATGAATTCATTTTATCTTATGAATTATTGTTAAATAGATGTTCTCAGTTCTTGTGAGCATTAAAATTCAATAGATCTAATAAAGAGGAGTAAAACAATTGAAATAGTAAATAATGAATAGTTCCCTTAGCAGAACACCTCTTTTCTTTTATCTGCATCTTTCAGGGTTAGCACATAAGTCTGTTGAAATTGTGACAAGGTGAGGTCTATAAATTTCATTGGTCATTGTACTTGAAAGCAGTGACTTGGCAAATTCAGGTAACTGGTTTTACATAGAGTTTATAAAAATAATATTTTGATACACTAAATTCTGATCAGACCAAGGAACCAACTTCCTTTGAAAACTGAATAAAACATCAGCTCATTAAATTGGCTAAGTCAAGATTTACAATAATAAATTATAGTTTTAATTATAGTAATGGAATTCTTATTTTGTTGCCGAGGAATAAAAAGCTATACATTTTCACTTAGCAAGAAAGAGTCAATGCAAAGGGGATACAAAGTCTGTACATATTTTAAACTGGGAGAAACAGTTATACAGATTTATAATGCCAATTTGAAAAAAAAAAAAAAACTTAGAATGTGGGGCAGCATTAGTCATTACTACAGACAAGGAGATTTTACGTTATGTTCAGAATTCTAAATAGTTTCATGCAGTTTATTCTAACCCTAGTAGAGCCTGAACAGTAAAGAAAGGAATAACTTTGAAAAGATATACTGTTCAATTCTGAAGGGAAAAAAATAAACACATATAACTTGTAGTCTCTCCCACTCTGCAATTTTCAGCACTGGTGTTTCCTTTTGAATTTATGAATCTGGAGATAATTTAAAGGTAAATATAATCTGGAGATAAATTAAAGGTAAATAGAACCAGTTTATTTCAGACAACTTTAGGAGCTTCCTTCATCCATAGCCACTATAACTTCTGTAGCACCTTGGACACCAGGATATGAATAAATCAGGATATGAATAAGTTGTTCTTTCAATCAAGTTTTATTTGAGTTTCAGTGATATATAACTGCCTCATTTATATTTATTTCCCCTTTTTTATTAAAGTAACATTATCTTATAACATTATATAAGTTTTCGGTATCTGTCATTAAACAAGAGCGTATACATACTACATTAAGTTTCCTGCCTGATTTATCGATGATTCCAGTGACTTCCTATAGCATGATATTGAAAATGAAGGATGGGCATGATAAGACGCAAAAAGGCATGTGCTTAGAGTAGCAACATAAGTAAATGAAATGCTTAGGAGTGAGATGGGCGCAATTTTTTATGATAAACTAAGTAAGGGCTGCCAAAGAATTATGTTTATATAGTTCTATGAGATCACAGATGTGGGGAAAATATATCCTTTCTTGCAGAAATTCCTGAAAGAAATGAACCAAGAATATGACCCTAAGGAATACATTTAATAAACTGGCATTAGATAAGATTAGGAAATGAAAATATGGCTAGAGAATCAGACATCCTGGTCATAGAAATCAAGAAATGGAAGTGAAGTCAGAATGCCAAGAACTCCCTGGAGAAAACTGTGAGTCAAACAGATGCATGCAGTTAAAGATTGGGTGCTCAAATGGGATCTTGATATCCCTCTCTGAAAAGAGGAAGATTTCTTGTGAGAGAGAGAATAAGAGGGCTGAAAAGCACCCATTGCATAATGTGGATAATAAACAACTGAAATCACAAATTTAAAAATGTGTATTTCTGTGTTAATGTTTATTTTGAAAGTAGAATGTTGACATGATTTTTCTAATGTTCAATGTGTTTCTATTTGAACTATATATATATATATATATATATATATATAGCTATATGGAAATATGTTTTAGCATTATTAAATATGAGCTTCACTACAACTACTGTCTAAGGGATTATAGAGTATCTGTCTACTAATATGAAATTCCACATAGCTTAACATCTGCCCCTAGGACTCACTTTCACAAAATAGATGTTGTGACAGTAAGCATATGACCAGCTCATGCATGAGTCTAACACTTCCTATGTCTGCAGAAACTGCAAACCAACTAGGACATTTGAAAGACTTCTTGAAGCCACATTTTAGGATTCATTTAGATGTTGGCACCAGGACACACAAATGGAGGGAACACTTTTAATCAAGACCCATTATATATATTCTCAACTCCATAGGTTAAAAAGATGACTGTTGGAACTGAGGGACGGACATAGTGTGCAGCTACTCTGCATTACCACTAGTGATGTATTTGGGAAAATATTGATTCTCAATTCGAACAAATGCAGACTGTTCTAAAGTTCCTGAAGGCCAAATGAGTGCATCTCTCCCAGGGACACTCTTAGAGTCTAACAAAATTTACTTATGTGGTTGCTGCCTAATCTGGCTGATTTTCCACGCCAGACTAGAGACATAGAAAAGGGTCCCTGCATTAGCCAGAGTAATGGAGTCTGATCATCCTAAGGAGAACATCAAGTGGTTATGTCGAAGAAAGCAAAAATAAATTTGCATTTAGGTTATAAAATTGTGTAGCTCTTGGTACTCCCACAGTTCTGATTTATAGGGAAAGAGGCATAAGAACCATGAGGATAGGGACCTTTAGTATTTAAAGAAATACTGAATGGGGGTAGAATGTGGGTGATCTCTAATGGAATGAGCTGCAACAAGCTGAATATCAGTTTCACCTGAAGTTCAGCTTCTGAGAACAGAGTAGATTAGTCGTTTTGACTAAAGCAGACCAACTGAAGATTTACCAGAAAGGGGTAAACAAAACCTGAAGGGTAAATGAATGTGCACAATGCCAGGTGTAAATGCTACTGCTAATGATGCAATGGCAACACCCAGATCCCCTAACGAGGCTGGTGTACCCATCCTAGAGCTGTTTTGAGTATAAGAGGCTGTTGGTACATAATTACACAACTGCACCCTTCCCGGGAAGGAATAATCAAGAACAGGAGGTATCCTCCCTGGTAGATTATTCACCACTATGCAGTCATTGTTCAATGAATGAATGAATGAATGAGTGGCAGAATGTTATGAAATTACCAAAGGCCTACATTAAAAATGAGTAAATAGGCAATATCCACAGAAAATCTCTGGGCCATATTAAATCCTCTATTACCTTTGTTATATCAACAACATTGTCAACCATAACTTTGCTTACTTTAAATGAAGATCCACTCAATTTTATGAATTTCCTTACCCAAGACACACACTTTTTTTTAAAGCCTGAAAATGAGTGACAAAAAATTACATCAATTTGTTAAAATCTGAATTATTTAAAACATAACCTACTATAAAGATTTAAGGAATATACTATAATTAGCATAACACATTGACTTTTTAAATTTTCTTCTTTCACTTAGGTTTATTGCATATATTAACAACAGATTGGCTACAAACCAAATATATTATAAAAATGGAAATCAAGTTCATATATTAATGGAGATTTTATACACTCAGAAAAATATATTAGTATTAGAATTGAAGAAATAATGAGCTGGGCTCTCTAGAGTTTTAGGATGAAATGAGAATTAAAGATCCAGTAAACTTCAGTTTCTTCCTAAGAAAAATTTTATCTTTTAATAATCAATGGAACTATAAAACCCAAAATTAAAAAATAGCAATATTAAGGTGACTATTATAAAACATCAAATTGTAAGAGCATTGAATGGTTTTATTTATTTGAGTAGGAGAAATCCATTGGGTTATTTCATCATGCAATTATTTTGTGAGTATATAAATATAAAAATGTTCTTACATAATGAAATTATGATTTTACTCTTAAAAATACAAAATTGAACTTTAAATGTGCAATATTTTTGTGAGTAAACACTGAATTTTAAACTTTTACAAAATAACTATGCAAATAAAATCAACATAAAGCAATACTTTAGCATACCAGTTTCTTTCAAATATACAAATTTATGCAATATATATTTCCATATTCCTCACATTGTCTCCTTTATAGTTGAAATCTATGCGTGCATTTGAAATACTTATTCTATAAGCTAGTTAATACATTCAAATCATTAAACCATCGTTGAGTTTATGATCTGAAGAAATTGTGAAATATATACTCCCCATAAATAAAGGTGCAAATTTTTTTAAATCAATATTAAGTGATTAGAAGTAGTGCTTTTACTGGGAATTTAAAATTAGAAATAAGCATAAAAATGCAGAAATAAGCTGAAAAAATGCAGTCACCACAAGTCTGCAGAAACTGGACACCTATTTGGACATTAATTATTCTATTTCACATCAGGATTACCCACATGCTCTGCCATCCTCCATTCTACAAATACGTGTTGAACTGCTACACGTGTTGTTAGTGTAGTCATGAGTTGTCAAAATTTTAAGTACTTATGGGGAGGTTAACAACCATTGTTACAACCCTCTCAAGAGCATATTTCTCCAATACCGAAAGCTTAACCCAAGGATCCCCAAGCTCCCCACAATTAAAAAGCTTAAATCCAAGTAAAACAGGTGTTCTCAACTCTACTGTTTCAACTCTACTACTCCTATCCACTATGAGTAGCCAAGACCAGTATCATACCTGGTTAAATATTTTGCATACTCTTGTAGATCTGTATTGGGTCAACTCAGCTAAATCGGAAGTACACATCCCAGAATTCCCTTCCCTGCATAATCAATCCCCTGTCATCATGAACCACAGAGATATTTTGTTCATGGTGCTGAATATCAAAGTGAAGCAGCAGACACATTCCTAGGACATCAAAATGCCAGTGTAGGTCATGAGAGATTGTTATTTATCATGCAATTGTCTATGGAATTTCAGAACCTTGAGTTAATGCTAAAATATTTTAAATATCGTTTTTAATTTTCTTATTATTATGGTTATCTGATATTACTTAAAACATGGGACATATAATTTAGTACAGCTTGCAATGGGCGGCAGTTATAGTAAAAGCTGATGCTTTGAAAGTGAAAAAGTGGCATATTTGGGTGGCATTAAAATGTTCCCTGAAAACTGCCAAAGTTAAGGCACAATTGCTCCAGAAATGTGTTATATTCTTTGGAACACCACTCACAGGTTTTGTAGATGTGTATTATGTCAATGAACAAATTAAATTTTTATTTGCAAAATAACATGACAATAATTACAAACAGGATTCACTGAACAGGTCATGCTTCATTTTTTTTTTTTTTTTTAAGTCTCTGCTCCTGCTGTGGGTCTCAGAAATACTGAACTTAACCTTTGATGGTACATCAACATGCACTGATCTTGCTTTTAATTTGATGTCAGTGGATCTCTCTGCACCAGTAACAACGCTCTGCTGATGACTAAAAATCTAATTTTCACAGGAGATTATACTCTCCCAGGTTCCTAAACAATTTTTCTCAGGATATGAGTTTCAGAAAAAACATCTAAATTCCCTATGAGTGTCAAGAAAAAAATTATCACATGGAAACTGTTCTTTTGGAGTTGTTAGGGACTTTCTTCAGTTCCCTGATGAAGGAGGGAAAGCTGTCTTCCTATCTATATATCTATATACAAGATGAAGATGCAGAAAACTCTCTTACTCCCCTTTTCCTGTCCTGATATATGAAGGTATTCTACCTTTCCTTTCTCTGGATCATTCCTTGCAATTCTCTCTTCATTCTCTCTCCAGCCATCTCTCTCTAGCCCCCCCTTAATTTCTCTCATTCTTGTTCTTGTTCTCTCTCATTCTTTTTCTTCCCATTCTCTTTCTCTCATTCTCACTCAACAATAATGTATTTTTAAAACTCATTTAGGGCCTCTCTGGTGGTGCAAGGGGTTAAGATGCAGCCTATGAAGATATTCGCAGCCACTGCATCATGAGTTCAATCCCTGGACAGGGAGCCACCCTCATGGCGCAGCAGATCTCTCCTGACTCACCCGCTGCTCCTCTCAGCAGTGTGTTTCAGTCAATCTGACTGTTCTGTTCCCCCCTCTGTCTCTGGTGAGTCCTGTCAACTCCCAAACCACTGGCCTGACCCCAGTGCTTGTATGCATAAATAAATCTTTTTAAAAAACCTCATTTATAGCAGGAATCTAGAAAACTTAAATAAGAGACCAGGAAAAAGAATAACCATACGAAAGTAAAAATCAAAATCAACAAACAACTATGAACCAGAGACACTCTATGGGGAGTAGGGGGTGGAAAGGGAGGGACTGGGGTCAAAATAAGGGGGTTAAAATTGTATGGGGAATATAAAAATAAAATTTAAATTAAAAAAAATAAAATAAATGTATTATGAGTGAAAAAAAACTCATTTAAACTTTCCTATGTTATTATTATGTGATCCTCTCAGCACTTATTATTACATTTATAGCTAGAATATCACCCGAAAATATATATGTAAAATGATTTCCTACATTATAAACTAATACATATCTCATACAGTAGGGATCAAACACACATACACTGACACACAAACACACACAGTTTAGTTCTTTTGAGAAATAAGTTGAAGAAAATCACCCTGTGAATTTTCTAGAGAGATGAAATATAAAATAGACCTATTTTGGTGGTAGATTTAAGGATGCCAAATAAATTCAAATGTGCTATTTGTATTTGAGGCAGTTGTGTTGTATACAAGTTGATATGAGTTATATTATTTAGAAATGTGGAGTCAAATTTCTGATGATGATCCATTCTTATTGAGACAGGTAAAAGTACTTTGATGTAAGAGAGAAATGTACCAGGTTTTCCGTGAATGGAAAATAAAGAGATGCAACAAAAGGAAGCAAAAGAGAATGACAGTGACTTCTAAATAGATTAGAGACTTATTTACGAAGAAGGTGAGAAAGGATTAACTGGGATGACTGATGAACCTCACCACATGTTGAGGAAATGTTAGAGTAAGTGACACTGAGGATAGAAATTATATTTGACAAGAAGAAAATAGCATAGACGATGATATAGAATGGGTTATAAATAGAAGCCAGATTACTAAGTATCAAGAAAGTGCACATTGAAGCTTAGAGACATTCTCTGTGGAGGAGCTAAGTGAACTCCAAATACCCACTAAATCTTTCAAATATTATATTAGTAACATTTATGCAGTGACTGAAAGAAAATAGACATGTAATTTTATTTGGCAAATGATTGCACCATATATAACTACAATTAATTTCATATCAAAATCATTGCTTTAGTAAACAAAATAAAACACATCAATATTTCAAATATACTCACTTAGAGCACCTTAAAATTCTGTTCATAATTTGTCAATAAAAGCATTCCTCTCTACTAAGAACCAAATCTATCACAAACTCATACCGATACCTTTAAAGTAAAATAATCATAAAAATACTGTTAAAATCCACCATCAATCAATCATAACTTGTATATATTTCCAATTTTCCTTCTCCCAGGAAAAAATCAGCAAATGCACTCATTTTATCTTATCTCACTATAAAAATTATTGCAAAAAATAGAGCACATGAGAATTGCATTGATTCTTGAACAGTGCAAAAGGTTAAAAAATAAGAAAAAATATTTTTAGCTTTTATTCTCCTTAGAATAATCATTGATACTATAATCTGTAATATAAAAATAAAATAGTTCTCACTTGTAATACCAAAATAGTAATTGGTATTTGGTATTTGTTTTTAGTGGCATGTATTCATAAGATAATATGGGACTGAATAAATAATAATAAGGCAATAAATTGGAGCAATTTTCCCATATATACCAATTGCATCAATGAAGGATCAAGGTCTCTCAGCAACCCCATGACTCACGGCTGCAGGAACTACACTTATTCAGAAAGCCCAGTCATGCATGCACCAAGCACTGCTCTCTCAGCAGGAAAGAAACCCTTTTAGAACTATAGGCTCAGCAGGATCACTACATATAAGCTTCGCAACAGACTCAATTGCAATAAACATCCCCTTCTTGTCTCCATAGCAGTTTTGACTCTACAATGAAGTATGCATCATGCATAATGCATGTGCACACATATGCAGATATACTATATACCTGTTAGATGTTTGCATTTACATACCTGCATACATGTATATACATACCTGCATGTACATACATGTGTGTAGGTGTACACATATTACATCTATATAGGGAATACATGACATGTATATATACCTTGGTATACATACAACTAAATATATACATAATTTGGACAATTATATCATATATTGTATTTAGATATATGTGTGTGTGTGTATATATATATATATATATATATATATATATACACACACACACACACACACATATATTCTCCATCATGGTAATGGATATTTTGGTTAAACATACTTTTTTCCCATTGAAAAAGTTAGATAGCATATATTCAGTTAACTTACATCATCTTTTTTTACTATTCTATAGTGATTTGAATTTATAAGCCCTTCCGTTAATTCTCTTAATATATATTAAGCAGCATGTTAATGGCTTTAAGATTTGAAGAGCAATTCAAATTTATTTTAAACTTCTAGGGGTTTAAGAGTTAGTGGGGCAAGCAGATAAGAACCTATTATTATTTGGCAATATACTGTGGATACTGTGGTATAATAGTAATACAGAGATTTATGGTTAGATGCAGTGTGCATTTGTATTTACATCATGAGCCCACATATACCATCAGAAAAGCTTGCTTTCTAAATTTTATCTCTTCTGAAGACTCACATATTACCTTTTGTTTCCCTAGAAAACCAAAATCAATTTCTGTTATTTTATATTAATGAAATCTTGGGTAAGCATCATCTCTAAATTGTAATAAATATATTTTTAAAATTGATTTAAATTTAGTTTGAAAAATAGAACATAATAACAGTGGCATCTGTAACACCTAAAACTGGAAATTCTGACATCAGTTAAGTATTCATTACAACAGTCCTTTGCAGAGATTCTCACATGGCACCATATTACAGGTAAGAAATAAATACACAATCTAGCACTCTGATTAGAACATTCAGCTACATTTATTTTTATTCACTCACTTGACTGGATGATATCCCCATGCTCTCCCTATTTTTGAGTTTCCTAATGAAGTACAATTTCTCCCGGAATTCAAAAAATGAAGATAACTTCTTTCACTGTCCCAGAAAATGCAAGGGGAATAAGAACTAAATTTGTCACAAATGCGATGCTTTCACATGTGACCTTAAATCTTCAAGGCAATATTATATAAACAATTGGAAGTTATATGTCATGTGTAGCAATGGAAACTCTCATTATTTTCAGGAATAGAAAATGCAAAATGGTACAATCACTTGGAAGAGTATTTGAAAGTTTCTTATAAAACTAAGCATAATCTTATACATGATCCCCCAAATGTGCTTGTTGATATTTACCAAAATGAGTTGAAAATGTAAATAGACGCAAAAACATGAATACTGATGTGTGTAGGTTTGCTCATAATTGCCAGACCTCAGAAGAAAATATCTTTCAGTAGGTGAATGGATTAAGAAAACCATCTAACATACAAACACCAAAATGGGGATATTATTTAGCACTAAAAAAAAAAAAAAAGAAATTTCAAGCTATAAAGAGACAGAAGAAATGTAAATGCACATTACTAAATAAAAGAAGCCTATTTAGAAAAAGCTACAAACTGCTTGATTTCAACCATACGACTTTCTGAAAATGGAGAAAATATGTATATTGTAAAAAGATCAGAGGTTGCCAGTGGTGAAGTGGGAAGGGAGCAATAAACAGACATAACATAGAGGATTTTTAAGACAGTGAAATTATCCTGTATCACACTAAAATGGTAGATGCAGGTTATACATAGTTTAAATACATAGTATATATAACTCCAGGAGTGAACTCTAAAGCAAACTACAACTTTGGATGATAGGCATGTGTGAAGATGGATTCATCGTTTGCAGCAAATGTACCATGATGGTGAGGATGTTGATAGTGGGGAAGCTGGGGGTGGGGAGGGGCCATGCAGGGCCATGCGCTTTACTTTCTGTTCAGTTTCCCAGCAACTTTTCTTGCTTTTTGCTGTTGTTTCTGTTTTTATATGCTTTTTTTCTGTAAAAAAAATCTTGAAATATTTCTATTCTTTGTTGCATGTGTATACTGATACATGTTTGTAATCCCTGATGCCTCATATGTTTGATCTTTTTCCAGTGATGGATAGATATCTATTTCCTTAAATGCATGGGGCCACTAAATCTCCCAGTCTTTGCTCAGAACTCTGTGTGATTGCAGGCACATGCCTCACCACTCAGGCAGTTGGGGCTTCTCTTCCTGTTTTTATGTTCTCCAGGTCAGCCAGGCGAGAGCCTCTGAGGTCTTTCTTGGTTCTATACAAAGCTCATTATATGTGTATAACATTTTATTTAGATTCTCAGGTATTTGACAGTTTAACAAAGTCCCACGTATGTTTCACTCCCTAGCTTTTCCTTTAGGTCAGCCTCCAGCTTATCTCACCAGTTATCCACAATTCAGAAACCCATTTTAAACAACTGCATATTTTTTGCACCAATACCCCTTAGGAAATGATTTATTTCACTGGGCTATGGAATGGCTCCCAATTATGATAAAGGCAGCCTTGGAAACAAGAACTTTGCTTTGAAGGATCTCAATCACTGTTCTGCGTCCTTTAGAGGATACTTGGTTATTAGAGAGGCAAGTTTCAGGATAGACACAAGTTTCAGGGAAAATTAAAACATCACACATTATTCATAACAGCCAATATATGTAAGCAACCCAAGTGCCCCATGATGGGTGAATGGGTAAGTCTATGATTTACATATACATTTGCAATACAATAGAATACCACTCAGCATTAAAAAAAAAAAAAAGATGAAATCTTTCTATTTTGACAATATGGATGAAACTTGAAGGAATTATTCTAAGTGAAGCAAATCCAAAGAAAATTGACAAATACTCTATGGTTTCACTCATTTATGGAATAGAAAGAAAACAAAAGCAAAAATAACCGTTAGACACTGAAACAGATGGTGGTTATCAGTGGGGAGGCGAATGAAAATGGAAAGAAGAGACACATTTATTGGTGGCCAATAGTGACTGGACTTCCTGTGATGGGCATGGTGAGAATATGTGATCGTGAAACCTTTGCAGTGATGTAAACTGATGTTTTCTCAATAAAAATAAAAAAAAAAACAAAACTGTAAAACCAAAGAAAACAAAAATACTCCTGCACATAATGCCATTACTATTGGTATTCATTTTTTTAATTAAAATTCCCTAACTTATAAAAGTCTCTGCTTGCTCTTCAGAGGTCTGACAAACTTGAGTCTATTTTTGACAGTTTTCCCATTATTATGGAAAAGAGATTATCAGAGGCCTTTACCATTTTCACTGACATCACTCCCTGTATCTATATCACAGGTATCTTTTTTTGTAAATAAATTAGGATGCATAGAAATTCATGGGAAAGAATGGCATAAAATATTGAATTTCAGGTTGAAAAGTTATTAACTTATATAACCCAGAGCTCAAATTTAAAATGAATATTTTGAAAATTATAATCACTTCTATTTCCTGTAAACTTGATTTTATGCTGCCTTCGTGTTTTTAGCATCTTCAGAAAATATATCTATCATGATATATTAAATTAAAATAGGTGAATTATTTTAGTAAAGTTATGTGTTTTTATCTATCAAGATTTAAATGAGACACTGTGTTAACAGCTTGTTTATTGTAACCAAGGCAGTTTCTTTCTACAGTGTATCATTTTCTTTTTTATCAGTAAGCCATCATTTCATTTCCTTTCAATTTTTAAAATATTTTTAGCTAAATTTATGATTCTTGTCTAGTTCTGTTATTTTTATTTTCTCTCAAGCATTTTTCTTCATGTGGTAGATAGGAACAGTCCATGAGAAATAATATTCATATTGATTAATTTATTTGCCCTTGTAGTATGGCAATAATTAATTTATTTCATCTTTCTATCCCTTAAGGGGGTGTAGCTTTTTTTAAAAATAACTCTTTAATTTTAATATGTTTTCTAAATTAAACATAATCACTGAATTTATTTTCTTCAGCATGTGTATATAACACACAAAATTTTGCTTTTTCTGCATATTTATAGCACATTGAACCTAAAAGTTCAGAATTTGCCTATAATTTGTGTCCTACATCTTCGTTTCACACAGGTATATAATGCTATTTGGAATTAAACAAATGGAAGGATGATTTCCTTGCTGAAATCAAACCCAATCGAAAGTAATCTACCAGATTGCTTCATTAATTTCCAAATTGTTGAAAATTTATGTTTTCACAAACTGAAAAAGCAGTTTGCGATTTTTGAGACTGTTTATCCAAGTAATTTTATGAAAAGCAAAGATGAAAAGATCATTTATCCATATCTGATTTTTGCTCTCCTATATACTTTTTATGTAAAATAGAGCCAAAAAGATACAAAAATTAAAATGTAAAAAGAATCAGCAGGTTCGTGTATGTGTATTACATGTTTGAGGAGGGGGTAGTGAAAATGAACCACCCAGTTTCCAGTCAGTCTTTCCTTACTCTCGTCTAACAGCTACATTTTTCAGTTTTTGTAAATTGTATGTTTAAAATAAATATATGTGAATCTAACCCATGGTAGCAGATAGAAAAATTAGTACAAATTCTATTTCCTCCCTTTATTAGCCTTGAAATCTTAAAGCAGTAAAACATCTCTAAACATAATATCCATAATCTTTCAATTTCTATCCTAATGTTAACCTGTAATAATTTTTTTTTTTAAAGATTTATTATTTATTTATTTGTTTGTTTGTTTATACATACAAGCACTGGGTACAGTCAGAAGTGCGGGAAGGTGAGAGAATTCACCAGAGCCGGGAGCAGAGCAGGCAGAAGGACCGAAGTACACTGCTGAGGGGAGCAGTGGGCGGCAGGAGAGGTCTGCGCGCCATGTGGGACCCTCCTTTGGTGGCCAGGGAGCAGCCGGGGATTGAACTGGTGCTGCAGAGGCTGCGGGCAGCTTCGCAACCCAGCGCTCAACCGCTGCGCCACCGGGGAGGCCCTAACCTGTAATAATTTTTATAAATAGTTTGTAAAGGATTTAGCAGAGAACTAGATGCATAAGACTAGCAAGAGTTTTGCATTTGACATTAACTGTACATTATTTAAATCTATCACTCAAAAAATGAGATATTTTATTCCACATTATTTTAAAAATATAACTATTAAGCTTTCAGTATCTTGTAAAAAAGGTTTCAAAAATCACTATCTATGAAAGAGTAATTTCATTAATATATGTTTTATTTTTATATTAATAGGCATAGGAATAAATAGAGCAATATATGGAATAGCAAGCTGTTACTTTTCATGAGTTAAAAGACAGAATCTGTTAAGATAAGTTTGCTACTGTGTCCCTCACTGACAACTAAGAAGCCACCTGATATCATTGTACAAAGTCAATGTATCAACATTCTACAAATGCATCACAAGAAAACAAACTAACCAAACCAATTTGGGATAAATTTAACAAATTCAAAATGTGTTTGGCACTGGAAATTTATGTGATACTACAATACATAATAGAATACCAAGAAATAATCTACTTACTAATAATATAATCAAAAAAGGAAGTCTATTTCCACCATTTATTTCTTTAGAATCAAGTGAATCAAAGACTATTTTACATTATACTTTAGAAAATGTACATCAATCACATTGATGTGAAATAATAGAGGGATATACAAAATATCATTATTCATCTAAACAGGACAATAAAGACATGTTAAAACTAAATAAATCTTTATGCATATATAACCTTTTACAACTTTTCTTTAGCAATGAAATGACAGCCAATCTCCCAACATTTTTTTTTTTTTTTAGCAAATAAGATGAAGTGTTTATCTTTAGAAGGAATAACATACTGAATGTGTCCATTGTATCTGCATTAGGTATTTAACATGGGAGTTATTCTACCAAAAAAAAAAAAAAAGATAGATTCCTTTTTTAGGAAGAAGAGGTCTCAAAATAATGTCCTCCCCTAATGAAAGTTCTATTAACTTGAATTCACAATTCAATATTTAAAAATTTTCCTATCAGTTCATCATTCATTATCATTATCAAATTTATAAGTAAAGATAAACAATATCATTGCATAAATGTATTAAACTACTATTGTTATAAAAATAAACCTTACCCCTCAGTTCTAACAAATCTAACAGGCTGAAAGCCTATTTCTGAATTTCTTATCAGTTAACATCATTCAGATAGAACTTATAAAAAGACACACAAAAAGGAAAAACTGATTTATAAAGATCTTACTAGTTTAAGATTAAAAAACACATACCTGCATACCACAGAAAGACAACTTACTTTAAATAAGAAATATGAGCTTACATCAGTTGAAAACTAATATTAAATACAGAAAAGATATTAGAATTCCACTTTTTGCCTATGTAAAAATGTAGATATTTTCCATGTATAGTGTCTTGATGGAAATTATTTAAATATTTTTTGTTTCAATGTGTGAAGGAAAATTGTGCTCTAAAATTGTCAGAATTTATTTTTAGTCAGCTTATGTGCTAAGACATAATTAAGATGGTTGGTTTTCTTCTGGCTGTTACTTACTCTACCAATTCTGGTACCAAAATATGTACCCATCAGAGATCAACTAGGGAAGCAAAAGTAGTGGGAGATATTTATTAAGATTTTCATTACAATGAATTGGCTTTTGTGATTGTTAGGACTGACTGTGCAAGCCAAAATTTAAAGGGAATGTCAGAATAATAAGCTGGGACTCTCAGGCGTCAGCAAAAACTGCAGTCCACAGGCAGAATTTCTTATTCAGGGAAGTCTCAATTCAATTCTCAAGTCTTTTCAATGATGGATTAAGACCTATCAGAATTACCCAGTGTTCTCATTTACTTAAAGTCAATTCATTTGAAGTTTATTCACACTTATAGCATACCTTCACAGTAGTAGCTAGGTTTGTGCTTGAAAATCTGAGACCATCTTCTCCAACTTGACACAAAACTGCCCACCATAGTCTACCCTTTGTGATTTGCCAATCACATCTCCTTGAATCATTATTCATCTCCAAATAAAGATAACAATGTTATATTTCTACTTAACACAATACAGCTATCCCACATACAACTGGAAGCTACTAAATCTGTCCCCAGCAGGGGATACCAAGTCCTGGGGTGATGTTTACTATCTTTTGATATCCTTAAATACTATCCTTAAATACTATGACATAAAATTAGCTATTATTAGTAAATGCATGTTAGATAAGGAAATGCAAATTTTATATACACCAAATTATTTATAACGATACTAAGAACAATCACTCCTATTTCAGTTCTCATTTATAACTACCTTCCTCACTACCAGTTCATATGCCTTTGCCCTAGTAAACACTTCATCTGGTCATGAAACTGCCTAGTAAGGTGAACTGAATCGCCTAGAGCATCTGGACCATTATAAATCCTGTCTCAACTGGATTGCTGAAGTTTTTCATTAATTTTGATCATAGGACATGTCACAGTACCTTCTGTATTTCAGATATATTTTCCTATCTCCACGTTATAGTAGTGTGATAATTTCCCTCTAGTAACCCCATCCAATATAATAACACCTTTTATTGTTTGCTGATCTAGAGGAATAAATGGGTGAATGACAGGTAAGTTTACAATTCAGTGGAATCATTATATTGTCTGCTTGTAAAAGCTTTACTCCCTTGAGGACTTACACATCTAGACCACCAGAGTTTAAGGACGTGGAGGTAAAATATTTTGCTAGTGGACTACTGGCAAGTGGAGTCATTCCATTTCTACACATTGATTCTGTACCTGTGACTCTTGGTAATGGGAGTAACAACACTATATATTGGGTGACTTGATTTAGAGTGCATATACCCACACTTTCCTAGCCCCAGAATCACTGTCACCTAATTGGTCCTGTAATTGAGTCCTCAAAGGACATTCCACATATCATTATCAGTGAATAAAATGAGTGCAGTAAATTTTCACACTTTAATTACTTCCAAATGAGTTATTTTATCATCAGATATGGAATATCTGGTGGATTTTCAGTATGCATGCTGTATGGAATAACATGATGTTGGATTAGGTATTGCCTAAGTCTACAAATGTATATTTTAGTAGAAGTTTTAGGTGTCAAAAATGTAATCCATATCCAGAGTAAGAATTTACCCAGGAAGAGCAAAACCCTAACCTTTCTATAACGGGAGAAGTTTAGTGTGACCAACCTGTCCTTAGGTAGCTAAATGACTACCTATGGGAATGAGGGTAATATTAGGGATTTAGTGTTACTTCTTGCTCCTGGTAAATAAGTAATTCAACAATGGCTATAGCCAGGTTGACCTTGGTCAGTAGAAATCCACATTGCTGATTTCCTGTACAGTCACTGCCACTGAGACCAAGTCACCTTGTTAATGAGTCATTTGGGAAATAAATTTTTGGATTAATTATTTGCCAAATATCTTCAGAATAAACCATCCTATGCATCTACTAAAACCCTCTCCTGTTAAGGTCACACTTCAGTGATAATTCAAAAGGGACACAGATTTCTTCACATTGTTTCCAATTCAGAGAAGTGGATCCAAATACATCTTCCCCAGATCTTATTGATTCCATTTCCCAATTATATTTATTCCAAGTTCCTGACAATTCAGTCAAATGATTGGCCACAGCCCATATGCACCATTACTTCTGGCCACTTATGCTTTCAGACTGATTGAAAAAACAAGCTGTACCACTTCAAGTCCTGCCTACAGGAGAGGATTTTCTTTTATCTCTGCCCTTCAGACCTGTCCTAGAATGGCATTACAGTGCTCCAGCTGACTACATTCAGTTGGTGTCTGTCTATGATGCAAAAGCATCTGTAATCCAGACCAGTGAATTATTTTTCGCAATAAAGTAGTTGAAAGGGACCCCCCCCCCATGAATTCATAGGTGTAGAGTAGGAGAGAAGTAATATAGTAGAGGAAATAGTCATGGGAATTTCGGTCCCTTTTTTATTCAACTTACCTGTGCATTTGGAGTCTGCGAGAGCCTGCTTTCACATATATCACCACATTTGATAATGGAATGCTACTAGGATGCTCAACATAATGATTCAATAGTGAGATTATAAAGGCTTATTGATCAAACAACAGTTCTTGTTACTAGGTAAGTGGTGAGCATGACTAAGTCTTGCAGCAGAGAGGTTGGCTGCTTGTAAGAGCCAGCATTGAGATTCCCCTGGAGCTCCCTTCTAAGGGATCCAAACAGCACTGACAGGTCAAGTATCACTGAATGTGCTATTCAATACATCATACACTACTCAAGTGGGATCATATCTCATACAGCAGCCCTGAATTGTAAGGTTTTCTCTTGTTTGAGTACTATTAAAAAGTGAAAGATCTCTGGGCTTTTTCAATCAGACAACACACCCAAATGAAAAATAGACTGTTTCTAAAATTCAAAAAAAGCTCACTAGACATTGTACCATTTTTTTGGTTGTAAAAATAATAAAGCATGACAATTTAAACTTTATTTCAGCAATAATGTGTTGATATACACCAAGTCACTATTTCACCAGACATTTCCCTGTGAAGTTGCTCTCAATTTTCAGAATTATTCTCCAAACTCACATGCAAATCCTCTACCAAGATGTCTAGAGTAGTTGTTTCCTCTTGCACACTGGGATCAATACATACCAGGAACAATCAACCCATCACCATCAAGATAATGGACCAGTAGTATTTCTTTCAGAAGGAAAATATAATAAAGGTCTCTGAAGATTAAATTATGACATGGAGTAGGCAACTTGATATGCCCCTGATAGAGTTCGGGTATATTACTGGTATTATTTGAAAGCAAACTAATAGTAGGTAGGTATAGAGAAGAAAAAAAATTGCCTGATTATATCTACATATCAAGATTTATGGTATCTGTCAATTTCCTCAAACAATAAAACCTCATTTGAAATAGTGGCAATTAGAGTTACATAATGACCTCATTTGTAACTACTGTCATGGTCCACATCCATCTGCTTTGATCACAAAAAGCAAGTTCAATGGGATATGGAGGGAATCCCAACCACTACATCTTCCAAGACCTCAGTGATGGCACCAACCTCTACAGTCATTCCACAAATGTGGCTTTGCCTTCAGCTTACTAATTTTTGTAGGTAGAGGCAGTTATAGTGATGTCCTCTTAGATTTTGTACCATATTAACTCTTACCCCACCTATCAGGGAGCCAATGCATCACATTCTAATAGTTGCTGATTTTTCCCCCTAATCATGCATTCTTGAACTAGAAAATTAACTAGAGAAGGGATCCAGAGACCAACTGGTTCCATCGTAAGCAGAAGAGTTAAAACTTGGTTGACCGCTGAACTTCCAATAGCCCTTCTCCCACTGATAGATCCAAGGTATGTTTCAGGTTGCAGGAATCAATACTTGCAACCTGTCTATTAGTCTTACAAAATTATTATTTCTTTCTCTCTAATGCATATTCACCCTGATAAATTTATGCATAGTCTGATGGATAAATCTTTGATATACATTTTGAAAGTTTGGCAGGATCCTTTTTTAAAAGGATCAAGCCAATGACCATACTCTCCTTGTCTTTGGTGGTTAAGCACCACTAATTGACCATAACACCCCAGAATCCTATTACCCCTAATGAATTTAGGGATCTCAATTCAAATGCTGCAATTTCCATTGCACTTGTCTTGGATCTATCAGAGAAACATCTCGGGTCTAGCTGACATTCTGAAATCCAGAGAGACAGCCAAATAAAAGAGTCAGAAATAAGGCCAACCTGAAGCAGAAGTTCTGGAGCCATAAACTGTAGAAGATCTCAATCGTAATTTTCAAAAATTGCCGGAGGGCTTGCCTGAAATAGAACAAGAGTGCAATCTCAAAGGTTTGCGGTCTAGCGGAAACTCCATATTCTCATGGGTATTCTCTAAGGACCTTTGTAGGGTAAGGTAAAAGGTATCAGGCTTTTCTGCCCTCCCGCCATCAGGATAGATGATGGATCCTTGCAGTCCTGAATGCATGCCTGATGGCGGGCACCTCGAGTAGGATGTGGGCATAGGCAGATGGGATTCACCTGGGCTGAGACTGTGCTTTTAAGGGCAGCGTCACGGGGATGCCAGTAGAAGCTGAAAGAGAAGCCAAGAAAGAAGGAGAGAAGACAAGAGAGAGAAGCAGAAAAGGCTGGAGAACCCAGATAGAGTGAAGACTTGCTGGGGGCTGGGAGGCCTGCCAGCCTCCCAGCCCCCCAGTATCCCTGCCTGCTGTGTACCAGGTAAATCCCAATAAAAGACCTGCAAAACCACTGAGGACTCTGACTCCTCCTTTACCCGGTCTGCTGGATCCTAGAAAACCTGCCCTGTGTCCATTCCTGACCTTACAACCTTCATAGGTCCTCAAAATCAAGATATAAGGGAAAAATCACTGCATATCTCTGGCAGCAGAAGGAGGTAAGGATTTTGAAATATGCTGAGTGTATTCTCTGCAACAATGGTCTCCTTTCCAGAGAAAAATGACATTTCAAGAACTTCATTTCCCCTGTTGGGAGAGCTTTCACTAACTCTCTCTCCCTCTGGACTTCTTTTTATGAACTAAGGACCTGGGAGGATAAAGAAAATGTTATGAAGTTTGTAATTCTGGGACACAGATTTCTTAAAACCTTAAAACTAATCATAATTTAGATAATAAATGTCTTTCCTTTCCTGCTACTTACCACCACATCAGCAGGGCCCATGTGTAATGATGAATTAAGGTGGAAAGATTTTTAAGGTACAGTCTCTATTTAAGAAGGCTTGTTGGAGAGAAGGAGAGACATCTGTGAAAACAAAATAAAGAACACCTGAGAACTTTTCCAGCTTTGCATCTAAAACTATAGCAGTAATTAAAAACAGTCCAAATTTGACTCTCTTAACATAAGACCTCACATGAAAAGATTATTTACATCGATTTGTATTATCCACTGTTGCAGGTTGGATTGCATCTCCAAAAATATATGTTGGATTTTTAATTTCTGATATCTGTGAATATGACCTCATTAGTACATAGTGTTTTTGCAGGTGTAAAGCTAATATGAGTTCATGCTGGATTAGAGTGGACCCTAATTCAATGGATGATATATTTATAAGAAGAAAACTCCAAATTAAAGGGATAATGCCATGTGATAGTAGATATGTTGGGGTAATATAACTACAAGCCAAGGGACCCCACAGAATCTGTCAACCATAAGAAATTATGAAAAGCTAAGAAAGGAAACTTACGTAGCCTCCTAAATCTAAAAACAGCTTACCTACCATGTGATTTCAATTATATGTCAATTAGAAAAGGCAAAACTATTCAGAGAGTAAAATGTTCAAAGGTTGTCTGTGGCTTGAGGGTTAAGAGGGAGTTTTAAATAGGTAAATCACAGGGGATACTGACGGCAGTGGACTATTTTGTGGTTGGGGGGTACATGGAATTATGGTTTTGCCAACATCCATAACAGCACAATGAGTAAACATTAGTGTATGTAAGTTTTCTATAAAAATCATGCAAAAGTTGAAAGATATCAGTAAGGAAAGTGTTTAATAAGAGAATCTACCAGTATGACAAATATATGAAACAATGTCACTGAAAGAGACGGTGCTGACCTATGTACCCTGGGAAATGAATGAAGTCAGTAGGACTAAATGCAGAGACTGCTCTTGTGTGTTTTACTCTAGTCCATTAAGTTGCTTCCCACTGAGCATTTGTTAACATTTCTGATACTGCTCTACATGCATGCTGAAATTGAACAATTAAAGAAATCGTTAGTGAGTAGTTAGAGCCATGTTTCTCATTGTTGTGAGAATTTACAGATAAGCAAGAGGAAATGTTAGAGTGATTCACTTGGTTGGTGATGTTTTCGAGTTGGAGACTGGTATAAACTCATGTTTAGCAGTGCCAGAGAAGGGAAGCCTGCACTGTAATCAATGAATTGCTAGTCTCTGGGTGGATAAGAGTAAGAGTTAAAAACTCCAGGGGCCCCCCATTATGGAGCAGGGGTGTATAAGGTCAGGAAGACCACAGTACAGGTTTTCTGATCCCATGCAAACCGGGTAAAGGAGGAAACGGAGTCCTCTGTGGTTTTGCAGGCTTTTATTGGGATTACCAGGTACACGGCAGGCAGGGGTGCTGGGAGGCCTGGAGGCTGGCAGTGCCCCCAGCCCCAAGCAAATCCGCACTCTCTCTGGGCTCTCTGCTTCTGCTTATTTGCTTCTCTTTCAGCTTCTGTTCGTTTTTGGCTTCTAACTGGCGTCCCCGTGACGCCGCCCTTAAAAGCATAGTCTCAGCCCAGGTGGATCCCATCTACCTATGCCCACACCCTACTCCAGGTGCCGCCATCAGGCATGCATTCAGGACTGCAAGGATCCATCATCTATCCTGATGGCGGGAGGGCAGAAAAGCCTGACATTTTTTCTTTACCCTACAGAGTGATTTCACACATTTCTGGAATTTAGTTCCAAGAACTTCATCAGGTTCCCAATACAAGTTACCGGTTATTAAGAGGGGGAAAGGAAAGACACCATTTTGAACTATACCAATCTGGTTTGCATATTGTAAGCCTATAAAACCTTTTTGCAAAATTTGTTTAGGCATGGAAAAAATATATCCCTGTGAATCTCTGTGTGGGTATTTTATGTGTAGATTGCACTTTCCTAGAACATGAATAGAAAAATAAGGAGCTTAATTACACCTCATTTATACTAGGGGAGATGAAAAAGTAGTCATTTTATTATTCAAGTCATAATCATGTGTAGAACCTGATTTTTCTTAGCTCATCCTAAGCATGCATTACTTTCACAATAGCAATTAGTGTCAATAATAATCAGTAACTAATAGAAAAAATATCCTAGTTTACCAATATTAAGTCAATTATAAGATAACTTTATAAAGCAGTTACAGCAGAGATTATAAGGGTAGAACAATTTAGTGCCCAAGAGACATAAATAAGAAGGACAGAAAATGAGGGAGGTAAAAGTGGTTCCTTCATGGACTAAAATTAGTCTGTGATTCTTTGAAAATGATACACCATAGGGTCTCCCCCCAGTGGCACAGCAGTTGCGTGCTGGTCTTCGAAGCTGCCTGCAGCCTCTGCAGCGCGGGTTCCATCCCCAGCCACCGGTGAGGGTCCCACATGGAGCTCAGACCTCTCCTGCCGTGCCCACTGCTCCCCTTAGCAGTGTACTTCATCAGTCTGCCTGCTCTGCTCTCCCCCCTGGCTCTGGTGAATTCTCTCACCCTCCCACACTTCTGACTGTACCCAGTGCTTGTATAAATAAATAAAAAATATCTTAAAAAAAAAAGTGATACACCATAGCAACCAGTAAGTAATAAGATCACATTTAAGTTTAGCTTCTGAGAGTTTTGCCTTCCTGGAATCTGGACATTTTTATAATTTTAAAATTGTGCTTCTTTCAAAAATGAGCCTTATTTATTGCAACTTATAATGTTCCCACAGAGAGAAATAAACCTCTTCTCCAAGAGAGGATTTGGGCTGGAAAGAAGAGGGTGATGTTAATTGAATCTTCAAATGCAAATGGCAAAATTACCTGAAAGTGGTGAGCTTGCTGACATCAGGAAGAATGAAGCTACTCTACAGTGAGGACTGCCAAGTTTTACCCCATCCACAAATGTGAAATGAGGACTGTCTGATAACCTGATTTGCAAACATAAATATATTGCAAATAGGAATATCAATTTTTTTCTTTAAATTTAGGTAAAATTCTCAATATATTGAAAAATAAACACCAGTGTCAGGCTTCTATTATTATTAATTATATTTAATCTTAAACATTATCCATGTCAATTCTATAGGAAATTTGAGAACACAGATCTGAAAGCTCTATACTTGTAGTTAGATCCCAAGGTGAATAAAATAATTATTCTAGTTTTCCCCCAGAAAGAGTTTCTTCATGGAGCCACAGCTCTCAATTGATTTAGTAGAGAGACCAGTAACTTCCACATATATCTATGACTACTGTTTTATTCAGTAAAAACACTTTCTTCAATATATGCATTTCCTCATTATTAATAATCAAGACTAGCTAGATATAATAAATGTCCAAAGGTTAAAGGAAACTCCATAATTGACAATGTTGCTCTTCAGTGAAAAGATATCTGGGGACATTAGTCAAGAGGACCAGCCTCAGAATAAATTAGCAGATTAGCATGGGATATGGCTACTTGGGGAATTGTACAAGATGACAACAAAATTTTTGAGAAATTTTAATGATTAAATTTCCCCAAGGAAAACTTCTGCTGAACATTCACTAAAAGTATTCTCTAACATCTCTTACATTTCTTAAAGTTTTCCCCAGTGATTCAAAAGTGAATAATCATGTTTCTAAAAAGGGTTGTAATGATATCTAAGAGACTGTAGTAGCAGTTATGCCTGAAAAGGCACAGGTGACATTTTAAGATTCCTTCATGGAGCAATCCTTTCTTGAATTAAAGTGCATACCACCTCACATTCTAATACTAGTTAAATGTAACATTTAATGAATACATAGTATGCTCTAGACATCTCTGAGCATCTCTCACTAATTTTTAAAATAATACTCTTTTATCCTATGTATAATTCACAAAAAAAAAAAAATAAACTGAGGCTCATCGGTATAGGATTCATTTGTAAGTTTTATTAGCAAAGATGGGAGCAAGCCACAGTATAATTAATAGACTCCAAACTCTAGGTATGTTTCATTATGCCAAATGATCCCTAGAATGCCAAGGCGTTTTTCCACTTAGAGAAAAGATAAAAATGTTAATATCCACAAGATTGTACCTCTGTTCTACACTGTGCATAATAACTAATAAAACTGCTTACATTTTAAATTATTCTCTGTCACAATGTTACCACTTAACCTGAGAAGAACACACTCATTTACATTCCAAGGGCAGTTTGCGATTTGAATTAAACATAAGTGTACACAAGAAAGGCATCCCATGATGTTTTCTAGGGAGTTAGCTTCTAAGCACTTATTAACTAATATATTTTCTTGGCAGATAAGTGGTAAACTAAAATGCATGGTGCTGTCAGTGGAAAGAAACTCAACTGAGGGCTATTCTGCATCCTGCTCACAGTCACAGCAGTAATTTGTTGTGTGACCTTGGACAAGTCGTCATTTCATGTTTCAAAGGCATGATTTTTACTTTCACCAGGAGGGAATGGACTAGATAGACAATTGCTTATTTTCACCCTGAAAATGATATTTATGAAATAAAATCATTGTAGAACCCATTGCACAAGATCACAGTCCTCCTAGAGTCTGCATCTCAGTTAATCAACCTACTCAGTCAGTCCTCAAGTCAAAACATTTGCATTTCTTTCATTTCCCTTATTTCCTGTGGAATTCGGAGATCTAGGCACCCAAGCATGAGGAAGATTCTTGTCACACAGTCACACTGCAGACTGATTGTCCACAAAGGCTTCCTATCCTACTGGTACTCTATATTAACAGATGTGTGAAGATGGTAGATTTTGTTAACATTCAAATGACCTGGCATATTACATGGGACGATTCTGAGCTTAGATGGCTGCTGTTTGGGGAGCTACCCTCGACTGGATGAGCCAGCTGCCCAGCAGAGTTGCCTATTAGTCTCTGTCTCCAAAGCAGCTGGATACCAGGAGTTGAATCTGCTGGATATCTTAAGGTGAGATGGTTTTCTGGTTTTTTTATTATTATTATTATTATTATTATTATTATTATTATTATATTTTCTAACTTCATGTATTTAAACTTACAGGAAATTATTTTTCACTTTCAAAATCTGCCCTAAATTTGATCACTTCTTTTTCTATCTGTAACTCCCATGCCAATAAAAGCCTACTTGATATTAGCAATTCTGTTAATTGCTCCTTGGTATAACTCTTGATCTGATATGGCCCATTTTTTTTTCACAGTGCAACGAACTGATATCCATTCATCTTTTGAAGGTCATCTAGACTTAACACTGCAATGCAAAGTTCTCCTTTTAACAATCTCATTTCCTCATTCTGAAACAACCACTCTAACTCCCTTATGCTCTTTGACTAAGATAAAACCAATTTCCTGACTTTAATTATGTTCTTGTACCCCACACCATTCATGTCTCAGCCCTCAGAAAATTAGCTGTGCAGTTTCCTAACTCTGCCCCTCCCTAGTCGTCACGCCTTTTACTCTTGTAGTTTCACTGATCACTGTCTTGTATTATTATTTTTAATATTAATGTTTTTCCTTTCTATTTGGTTATATGCTTCATGAGCTATAAGACTGTTGTGTTTAGTTATAAATCTAGAGCAAATATATTATAATATCTGTTTATCTACATATTTACATAGGATAGAATGAGAGGTAGAGAATTTCAGAGTTAATGAGTGGAGAAGTACAGAGGCAGCAAAGTTCTAGAGAGAGGTTTGACGTGTAGGACAACTACAGTCTTACATGTGTTCATCGTCATGTCCAACACTTCTGATGTGAATTAGATGATATCTATCATATTTTGTTACTCTTTATGTTACATCTTTATGTCTATCCACGTTATTGTGATTTATAAGAAAAAATATATATTTGTTCATCAGATGACCAATACATACGTGTCATATATACTTGGTCTTTACACACAATTTCTGACTCACAGTTCCCAACTGGCTAGGAATTTTCTACTGTTGAGAATGATAAAGTTGTCTTTTTCAAGATTTATTTTTTTATTTATGCATACAAGAACTGGGGTGTAGGCCAGGGGTTGGGGGACTGGTGAGGGTGATACAGTGACAGAATGGGGAGCAGAACTGCAGATCTACTGAAACACACTGCTGAGGGGAGCAGCGGGACAAGACAGGAGAGGTCTGCTGCGCCATGTGGGTTACCTCCCAGGCCCTGAATCAAACTCAGGCCACAGTGGCTGGTGAGAGTTTGATAGTACTGAGACTTTAACCCTTGTGCCTCCAAGGTGGCCTGATTATTATGTGAATGTGGTGGCTTTTGGGAAGCATATCAGGATTTAAGCTTTTTGCCAGGAAAACCAGGAAAGTTATTAGGTGATTGGATTTTCAGTCTACCCCCAGATCTCCAGGAAGCAAAAAGGAGCTGGGTTCAATTCTTTTGCTAAGGGCCAATGATTTAATCATCATGTTTAAGTATGGAAATCTCTATAAAAATCTTAGGGGCTTTGCAGAAATTCTGTTTTGGTGGACATATGGAGACTTAAGGGAGAGAGGTAAACCTGACTCCATGATTTTTCCTGTAACTTGACCTAGGTGTTTCATCCAACTGGCTGTTCCTGAACAGTATCCTTGTAATAAATTGACAAACTGGTGAGTAAATAGGTTTCCTAAGTTGTGTAAGTCTCTTTAGTAAATTAATCAGATCTGAGGAGAGGGTTTAGGAACCTCTAACTTATAGTTATTTGGTCAAGTGGACATGCAGCAGTCTGAACTTATAACTGACACCTGAAATCTAATAAGAAGGGTGTGTGGGTATTTCCAGTATGTACCTGTATGGTCTGAGCACAGGTAACAGCTGTCAGAAGCATGGTAGTCTTGGGAGAACCAGTAAACTGGCAGATATCTGAACTGAGTTGAATTTGGGCACCCTGCTGGTATCTGAAAATTGTTTTTTGATGTGGATCCAGGTAACCTCAGCAGAATCCATGTACTTTTAGAACAAATATTCTCATCAAGGTTACCATTATTAATAAGCATGAAACAGAGAATACTATCTTGTTCCTTTTTAATTAAGATTTGAAAAGTAAGCTGTGAAAATTTCTTATTTCCCCAAAATGCTTCAATTGATTCTGTACTAAGATAAACATGTATGCTCTAAGGCCTGGTTTCACTTTATTATTAAACAAAAAGTTTTTGAAGAGAAATAGCATGGCTTGCTGTGTTTTACACATCACAGTTGTTTATTTGCTGATGCAAGTTGATTTGGACTTTTTGTAACCTTATTTTTTGCTATAAAATAAAATATTGGAAGTTGGCTTGTGAGTAGCAGAAATTCTTTAGAATTGCTCCCTTAAGAGAATGAGTTCTCAGTAGAATGTTGTTTTGAAAAGATGAATAGTATTGTGGGAACATAGAAATCTTTATTGAGATATATTTTTGTTTTGTTATATTGTAGTGTTATATATTTTTCCCCAAGTATTATTTGGAATATTAGTCTAAAATGATTCTAAAACTTAGTTGAAATAGACAGGAAGAAGAATAGCAAACTAACAGTGATAAAGTTCCAAAGACAGAAACTAAAAGTAGTCAAGAGGGAAATATTAACTAAAATTGCTAAAAGAAAAGAAAATAAATTGATAAAAGAAATGTCACTTTAAGGCATCAAAATAAAATGAAAGACAGATAGGTTTCAGCCTAATGACTGCTTGGTGGCTTATATGAAATGGATTGATTTTCCCAGTCTAACTTTTAATAGAAAATCATCTATATTCCAAGACAAGGCTAAAATTTGAGTTAAAGAAAACTTTACACAGTAAAGACTTCACATGTTTTTCACTAAACCAAATTAAAAAAAAAAATCTTAGAAAATAGTTTACAAGCGTAGAAAAAAATTGTATGTTATATTTGGTAACATTCTTTGGCTCTAGATTAAACTATAAATCAAAATCTATTAATAAAATTAACTATGTGTTTGTCTACAAAATGTTCAAATTTATTTTATTTATTTTACGGTCGTGATCATTAAGGCACTAGTAAAGATGTGACATACATTAAAATTCTAATTTTAATTCACTTTTTTATTATTTTTTAAAGATTTATTTTATTTAGGCGTATAAGAGCTGGGGTGTAGGCCAGAGGTGTGGGTGGTGAGAGGATTCATCAGAGACAGAGTGGGGAGCAGAACAGGTGGCGTTACTGAAATACACTGCTGAGAGGTCTGCTGTGCCATGTGGGTCAGCTCCCTGGCCAGGGATTGACCTTTTGTTGAAGGAGCTACCCATAGCTTCATAGTGGGGAGACTCACCCCCCTGTGCCGTAAGAGAGGCCCCCGCTTTACTTTTTAAAAAGTGCCCTTATTGGTATAATTGTGTAGTTTATGGCTTTAGATAACTGGATAGGAGATGTCAACATTTAAAGTAGTGTTAAGATAATCTTTGAAAAAGTCATTTGACAATATTTATTTTGGAATGGTTTGCTTTCTTGATTACTATTTATATAACTTTTCAATCAACAGTCCATTTCAATATTTTCTCACTTAATTTGTATATTTCATAATGTGTTGTTTACTAAACACATCAGATTTATCAGTATGAATGTTTTCAATTTCAAACTTTACCTAAATTATGTGTTTCAACATAAAAAAGAGCTATACTAAAGTAACATTTTAAGTTAAAAGGGAAGATGCTTTTAAAAACTTGAATGAACTTATTTTTAGGAATTCTATAGAATTTCATTTTAATATTAATGAAAACTTATTGAAATATAATGGGTTAGCTAATAACCTTACATCCCATTATTTATATATATTTATATGTATATATATATGAAAGAATGAACTTTTTCAAAATGTTTTACTAAATACTAGTTGGTTATGAAACATTTATACCAACTTTAATGAAAAGAAATATCATCTTAATATTTAAAGTTTCTAATATTTTACCTTTTTGGTCTATTATCTCTACTTCCTATTCAAGGATATTTTTTTTTTTGCATGTTGTTTTTATCAACCATTTATCTCATTTTAAGTATTTTTAGAAAGGATCTGAAACCATTAGTTTTTCATTACGAACAGTGTTAATTTATGCATTATCTATTTCTTAACTAATCATTTTTTGAATACACTATATTTCATATTACTTTTTAAAAAACATTTTATTTACTATTATTTTATTGAGTTTTGCCAATGGTATTGTATTCCATTTTTTAAAAATCCTCTTACCCTCCCTTATTATTTGCTATGTCTCTTTTTAAAAATTTATTCTTCTCTTTCTAAAACCTTCTGATGGAATACTAGATATTTTTTCATTTTCTATAATACACACATATGCATACATCTATAGGTATAGCTATATATCTATAACTATACATTTTTTGCTTACACTGATATAGTTCTCTCACATTTGATGTTTCATCATTATTTCATTTTATCCCATGTATTGTATTTCTTCTTTAGTCTATAGATTATCCAACATTTCTTAAGCACTAAACAGCTGAGAATGCGTCTGATTTTTATCAGTTACTTAATAGATCTTAATTCCACTCTGGTTAGAGAACATTGATGGCATTATTCAATCCTTTCAGATTTCTTTCGTGATTTGTTGTGTCTCTCTTAAAGGATCTATTTTGGTAAATATTAAAGTGCCTTTGAAAATAAAATGTGTATGCTGCAATTTCTACATATATATGTAGAAATTTCTACATATATATTTCTACATATATAAATGGTGTGACATTTTTTAATCATGCTAATAGAAATTTCTATCATTTTTGCTTTCACGTGACTGAGCGATTGTTCAGAAATAACTTATCATGGTCTCATGCTCTAGGAGGAGAGGCCCTGGCTGATTTTACGCTATGCTATCTTTTCAAGGGCATCTATATAGTGAACAGTATTAGAAGATAAAAATGTCTGAAAATGAAATGATAGAAAGATAAAGATGGAAAATAAGGAAAAGAGAACAGATTATTTTACTCTTAGGTTAATGAAGATATTTCCTTCTGTGGCAAAGCTCAGTCAGGCTTACTGGTCATTTCTAAACATAATGTCAAGCATCCTCTTCTTAACGCAAACTGTTTTTGCAGCATTACTTGATCCTCTCCATGCCACTTTGTAATAATTAAGATTGGGGCAACCAAAAAAAGGACATTATCCTGGATGCTGCTATTGCTCTGAATAGTAAACTCTTTTCTCTGTCACCCACTTATCTAATGTTCATGTTCTAAAAGAGTAAAATATAGGATCCTTTATAATTTCTTCAGACAGATATTTTAAAGATCTTCCAATATATTTTTGGATTTGTCCTATTTTTTTTAGTAATGTTAATTATTTCTCTCTATATTTTGAGACTATAATTAGATTATTCTGAATTTAAAAATTAATAACTCTCAGAGGGATTGGTCCTTTTAAATGTAGGTCATTCCCCTCTTAAATATTTAAAGCATGTTGCCTTAAAGCCAATTTTATCTAGCATCGTATAGCTACTATGAGATATTATAGTAGTGTTTGAATAAACCATTTTCCTCGATTAACTTTCCTCTGTGTGTGTGTCCAATTAAGGTATGTATCTCAAGAGAAATATGTTATTATATATCATCTAACAATAATTGATTTAGTAAAAATTTTGTATTTCCTCATATTGAATATAATTTCTGACATGTAATTATTTTTCATTTTACCTATTTTATGATCCATTAACTCCAATTTTTTAATTTGTTTCAAATTAATACAGCCTTTAAAATAAAGTGCTGAAAATAAGGGTTTTTCACTATTAAATATATTTAAGACCTTTATTGAAGAATAGTATGGGATACACTGCATATGTCTAAAATACACAGCTTGATACATTTTGACATATGTCTATATGTGTGAAACCATCATCTCAATCAAGATGATATGTAGACCCTTTAGCCACAAAGTGCCCTTATCTGGACCCCTCCCACCTTGGAATCTCTCCTTCCTCATATCCCAGTGCAGCAACCAGGGAGTGATGCGCTGTCTTGTAAAAATGAAGTCACCTAGTATGAGGCTGCTATATGTTGCTCATTTCACTCACCATAAACTATTTTGAGAACAGCCCACGACATTGCAGAGGTGAATCATGCATTTCTTCTTATTGAGGAGTGGCATATACACAGAATTTATCCTTTCACCTGACCACGAGAACATGTGTTTTCAGTTTGGGGCTATTAAGATAAAGCCACTATGGATATTTATGGGCAAATCCTTTTATTTGTCTTAGAAAAATACTTAAAAATGTTATGTCTAGATTCTGTATTTAGATTTTAAGAAATCACAAGACTTTTTTCAAAGCAATTGTATCATCTTACCTTCCTACGAGCCCTCCAAAACTTCTAGTTCCTCCAAAATGCCATCAACATTGTGTATAGTCAGATTTTCATAATCCGTAAAATAGTGAGACAGCATTTTTAGGTTTCTGAAAGAAAAAAAAGAATCAATCTAGAAGTTTATATATAGTGAAAATATTTTTGCTGTTTTATTACAAACATGTCCTTTCAGTTTCTCAAAGAAAATTCTAAAGGGATGTATAGCTAGAAGGAATCACAGTTCTGGTGATGTGAGTGCTAATTATGTTGCACATACTTAGCTTCCTGCCTAATGCAATTTTCTTCTTCCTCACTAACGTTATCTCCATTTAGTTGGGATTTTGAAAAAAAATATTTTGCATTCCATCACCTTACTATATAACAAGAGGTGATTTTACCACTCAGTTCTGAGTGGAAGTCACAGACTTCTAAGAAAAGAGTTTGCATCCCTATTGTTCTTTTTTTCCCTTTGCTTCATCTGTTCTCTCTTTTCTAATAAAGAAATAAAATTGGTTGAAGCTGGAGAGGCTGTGAAGATTAGAGAACAATCTAGGGAAGTGAGGAGGCATTTGTTCAGAAATACTAAAGGCAGTTAATCAAGGTCAATTACCACCTATTCTACTTCCATTTTCTCATTACATAAAGATACAATCAATTCTTTATTTAAGGTGGTGTCATGTGGAATTCCTGTGACAGTTTATAGCAAAGTCATTTCCTGATAAATAAATATGACAAATACGTGAAATGTAGAGATAATAATAAATAAACATAGCATATAAACATGATTGAATACTGAGCTCAGAAAAAAGCAAAATGCATTATTAAGAGCTAGAAATTAAGTGAAATTTAGGATTATGTTTTGATATGAGAACCAAAACCTAAGGGTATACCAGTAAAGGAAAAAAAAATAGTTTTACACCTCAGGGAATTAAATTATTGACAGTATATAGAACTAAAGGACATAATTCATGCATAAAATCAGACATTCATGGTAAGTTAGAAAAAAATCCCTATATACTACCATAAAAAGAGAAAAAAAAATGTTATTTCCTGGATTTGGGTGGGGGGAGGCGGTTAAAAAAAGTCTTGCGTGGAATCAAATGCATTCTCCCTGAAGTTCTTTCAGGGAAGACGCATGCAGCAGGCAGGTTAAGCCCTCTGCTAAGAGCTTTTAGAAATGCCAAATAGAAACATTTACATAAAACAAAGAAACAAAACCTCAAATGAAACATTTAGTAGAATAAATTCAACTGATAATATAGTTCAAAGGAATATAATTCAAAGGAAATGATTTGGAATGCAATCCCAAGCGATAGAGAAACAAGAGAGAAAGAGAGAGAGAGAGAGAGAGAGAGAGAGAGAGAGAGAGAGAGAGAGAGAGAGAGAGAGAGAGACACTGACGAGAACGAAAAATTGCAATATATTGAATACATCTCATTGAAGAGTCTGAGGGAAAATTCATCCTATGGCTTTTTCCCATCTTCTGGTAATTGCTGGAAATTTCTGACATTCCTTGACCTGTAGTTGCATGATAGCAACCTCTGCCTCTTCCCCGTGTACACAGGTGTGTGTGTTCACCACCTCTTACAGCACAGCAGTGACACTGGATTCAGGACACAGGCTGATCTAATATGAGCTTATCTAAACTAATTACACATGCACAAGACAATATTTTCAAATAAAGACTCATTGTGAGATCCCAGTAGAACAATAATTTTGGGTTACAATATTCAACTAGCCCCACATGGCTTAAGAAAAAAGTCCCCTCTTACTGCACTAACCCTGTCAATTTTACAGATCAGTTGTAAGAATAATCCAAGAAATAAATATTTTCTTATAGAAACATGGTGAAAAGTCTAGAACAGGAAATCTATGTGCCTTATAAAGTGCCATTGATCTTTCTAACAAAACTTGACAATAACAGCACTTCCAAGGAAACATAGACTGATGTCTATACAATCATAATTTTGTTTATAAGTATCAGAAGAGTGATACAAGCAATGCATTAAATACATGAACAACATTATTAGGAAGGGGGTTTTACTCATAATCAAATACATGAACAAATTAAAGGAAATAAAGCCTATGCTTCTCTTTGTAGAAGGAAAAACGATGTTAAATTGATAAAAAAAATTCAATATAGCCTCATAAGACATCATGCTTAGCAAACCACCAATAAAGTAGAAATTTCCAATATGATGCTGTGTATTTGATGGAAAAAAAAAAGTTTGTCACAGAGGACATAAATCTAGTCAGTCAATTTATCTTTTAATTTAAAAGAGATACTTAAGCCAATGTCTAAATATTTTCTGCTAGAAAGAAATGTAATTTTTATTTTATTTTATATCTTATTGATAGAGTAATAAATGTAAGTTTACATTTAGTGAATTATCCATCAAGAGCAGAGACAGTCTATGTTTGATTTAACTAAATTACCTCTAACAGGCATCTTTGCAAACATGGTTGGCTACTACAAATTTGGAATTAAGCAATGAAGTAATTTTACCCTTGTAGGTAATGGTTGTTTAACATGGAGCTTTCCACAGGCTTTTTATACCAAACTGCAAACTATACAATTACCTTTTTTTTTTCTTCTGGGAATAGCTTACATGGAACTTCATGAACACAGTTACAGAATATATATGTATATGTATGTATATGTGTGCATGTGTATATATGTATATATGTGTGTGTATATATATATATATACACAAACTTGAGAAGTTTATCTCACTTGAAGTTATCCTTACGTAATTATCCTCCTACATTCTCCCTTACTTTTGCAACCAAGCATAAAAATTAGTTTGGCACCTCTTATGTTCACAGTATGTGTAAACAATTTTATTTCCTTCAAGTTTCACTTTCAAATGAAAATGACTTTGTGACCTCCACTTTCTTTTCATTTTGATCCAGAATGAATCAGGATATTTGGCTCTGATAATTTTCTGATTCCATATCCCCATTTCACTGCCTCCTTTGAACTAATTTGTTTCACAAATGATTGTTTTGAGTCGAACCACTTACTCAACCTCCTAAACTATATTTCTAAAAGCATAGGCTGTCCTATCAGTAAATGTTTTGTTTGTTTTTCATTAATAGAGCAGCCGAGGTAGCATATTAATCATCATGTCTGTCACAGGTAAATATATTCCACCAATTTAGATTTTAATTTTCCTCATAATTGAACATAAAAGGACACAATCCTCCTATTTAATCTGATGTAATTTGTTCTCCTCTTTCTAACAAAAGTAGTAAAATCTTGGGTAATTTCTGTATCAGGGATATATTCAGTGACCTTCAGCAAAGTTAGTGCATAATCCACTATTCAATTGAATGATACTAAGATATAAATTCAGTATTATCAGTTGTATTTTTATTTTGATTATGTCTTAAAGTTAGATTTAGTAATGCTAGATTCCTTTAAATTCTTGCATTTTCCACTCCAAAAGAACATACCACCCATATGCTGAGTGTTGGTATTTTTTTTAAAAGATTTATTTATGGGGCCTCCCCGGTGGTGCAGCGGTTGAGCGATGGGCTGCGAAGCTGCCCGCGGCCTCTGCGGCACTTGTTCGATCCCCGGCTGCTCCCCGGCCACCAGAGGAGGGTCCCACATGGCGCGCAGACCTCTCCTGCCGCCCGCTGCTCCCCTCAGCAGTGTACTTCGGTCCTTCTGCCTGCTCTGCTCCCCGCTCTGGCTCTGGTGAATTCTCTCACCCTCCCGCACTTCTGACTGTACCCAGTGCATGTATAAACAAATCAAACAAACAAACAAATAAATAAATAGATTAAAAAAACATGCCTCTATAAAAAAAAAAAAAGATTTATTTATGCACACAAGAACTGGGGTATAGGCCAGTCATATGGAGGGTAAGAGGATTCACCAGAGACAGAGTGGAGAACAGAACAGGTGGATTGACTGAAATACACTGCTGAGGGGAGCAACAGGGGAGACAGGAGAGATCAGCTGCACCCTGGCGGGCCGGGGGATTGAACTTGCACCACAGAGCTTCCCAGTGCTATGCTTAACCCCTTGTGCTACCAGGGAGGCCTGTGAGTGCTGCTATTTTTTTGAAAGTACCTGTAAAAGTGTTAAAAATGATGCTAAAAACAGTGTGAAGTTGGGGGGCAGGTCACTGCCTGTGGGCTCTCTCCTGTGCGCTCAATTACAAGACATCCCTCAGGCTCAGAGTCCAACAGCAATGGGGTTTATTTAACAAATAGAAGATTGGGAAAAGGAAATAGTTTCTAAGGCCACAAGTGGCCTGCTGTCTCAGCCCAGATAGTGTCCAGTAGGGCTAAATAAAGTCAGAAAGAAAAAGAAAAATACCGGATGATCTCACTCATAGCAGGAATTTAGAAAACCTAAATAAGGGACCAGGAAAAAGACTAATTAATACAAAGTAAAAATCAAAATCAACAAGCAACTATAAACCAGAGACACACTAGGGGTGGGAGGGGAGAGGAGGGATTAGGGTCAAAATAAGGGGGGGTGCAATTGTATGGGGAATATAACCAAAATGAAAATGCATGCATTGTGCAAACATGAAAAATGATGTAAGAATTACATAAAATAAAATATATAAAAAAAGACTTGCTCATGCAAAATGTCCTTTGTCCCTTCAACAAGAGCCTGGCATTGATGGTACCCTGGTAAGCAGCGGAGACCAGCATATAATTCAGGGAAGCTGGAGGTGCCACAGTTGGGGCTGCTTGGGTGATACTGGACAAGAGCCTGGAACAATGTCTGAAGGCTGGGTAGTCCAGCTCTGGATGCCAGAGAGCAACGGAGGCAACTTTTGCTCTTGCTGTCCCAACATCATTTCTCCAAAATTTCTGACTTCAGATTAAATTATGTTTAGTTGTAGGCAAATGAAATCCATACCCTAGCCAGTTTAAGCCAATACTGACCCAGGCATTCTTTCTCTTTGAAGTCAACAGTGAACAAATGAGCATGTAACTTATGCTGCAATAATTCCCCCAAAAAGTCATTCATGAGAACTGGATCAGCTGCTAGGATGGCAGCCAATGCACAAGACAGGACAGAATCAAGAAAATTACAAAAATAATGTGATAGTTTCCTGGACTCCATAGTTTTTGATTCATAATTTCTATTCATTGTTTAAGACAGTTTAAGTTTTCACCTATTTGATACGAAGAATTTCTAATATATAGATGTGAAATTGGTTCTTTTATGTAACTTTTATCTCTTGTAACAAAAATGAAAAACTCTCTTTATAAGAATATATACTGTTATGTTGACTATCCATTTCTTGAAAATTAGATGAATAGTGTCAAAATTTCAGAAATAGTCAAAATAAAAAGTGAGTCACCAAAGCAGCAATTAGTGGAAATTTACTTGCACACACCAAAAAGACAATTTATACACTAGGAACAAGGAAAATAAAACCTGGATGAGGTTCAGGATTGTATCATTGTAAAGAGCATATATAGTAAGAAAACAGTGACTTTATTTTTCACAGTGATTGATTATGGTAATATCAGAATGTTCTTCAATGATATGGAATTGGTCAGTATAGTTACTTCATATCAGCCTCAAGAGAAATTTCAAATTTTGCTTACGATTTCCAGAAGTATACATAAAAAATGACACAGGTCAGGTTAGTCTCAAAAATAAGCCAAATTAGCTTTGTTTGTATGACTAAACTGATTGTTATCTGCACAGAGAATTTTCAAGCTTGTTTTCCTTTGTTTTTGATTTTAACAATAACTAGATAAATGTTTTATCATTCTTTGCCCTAAAAGATTAGAAAAGTGGGGCCTCCCCAGTGGCACAATGGGTTAAGCACAGCACTGTGAAGCTGTCTGCAGCCTCTGCAGTGCAGGTTCAAATCCCGACTGGCCAGGGAGATAGCCACATGGCGTGGCAGACCTCTCCTGTCTCACCTGCTGCTCCCCTCAGCAGTGTTTTCAGCCTGTCTGCCTGTTCTGTTCCCCACTCTGTCTCTGGTGAATTCTCTTACCCTCCCAGGACTCTAGCCTATACCCCAATTTGTGTATAAATAAATATTTCTTTAAAAAAAAAAAAGATTTGGGCCTCCCCGGTGGCGCAGTGGTTGAACGCTGGGCTGCAAAGCTGCCCGCAGCCTCTGCGTGCCAGTTCGATCCCCAGTGGCCACCGGAGTGGCTCCCACATGGCATGCAAACCTCTCCTGCCACCCGCTGCTCCACTCAGCAGTGTACTTCGTCACTGTGCCTGTTCTGCTCTCCACTCTGGCTCTGGTGAATTTTCTCACCCTCCTGCACTTCTGACTGTACCCAGTGCTTGTATAAATAAATAAATCTTTAAAAAAATAAAAAGATTCAAAAAGTGTAGTGTATGATTGATTTAAATGTATTATTTTCATATATTCATACAAAATGGCAACAAGATATTCAGAAGGCCATGAGACTTCTCATTTCTCAATTTGTCTAAGGAAATGTTCTTGTTCAATAAGCTAAGGGCATCATCATAAGACCTTTCAATATAAGTAACTAAGAAACCCTTGAAAACTGTTAATCACTCTTTACAAGTGCACACATAAGGGGATTAGGGATGGCTTTGCTGAATCAGCATAGTATTATGAACTGACAATCAGCCTGAAGAAGACAGCTCATTAGCAGCCTAAACCACGAAAACACCACAGAGAACTAAAGAGCTCCATGGGTGACACGGAGCTGAAAGCTGTCAGTGAATACTTTTCTTCTTCAGCACAAATACTTTTAAAAGAAAAGTTAACAGGAAAAAAAAAAAATCAATAAAATCAGCATGACCTTCAAGATGGCAGGAGGTAGAGCATGTCACCCAGCCAAGTCAATGTTTTTTTGAGCAGCCAGGGACTCCACTTCCTGTGAGGATTTTGTTATCAGTGTCTGATTTAGGAATTGACCAAACATATTCTATAGTTGACAGGAATTAACAAGGAAACATCATAAAGTCCACTCTACTCACTTTGGAAACCCCAAAAGAGAGCCCTCATTAAAGAACAGGGTAAGGAGACATTAGATATGTGAGTTCATGAATATTGTTTAGGCTGAAACCTAGGAATAACAAAAATTAGACTCATATTGTATGTGTGTGTATCACAATTCCTATTTTTGCCAATCCTTGAATCCAGCACCTATAGGCAAGAGAATGGATAGGATAACTAAAATCCATGATGAAAGGAACTTGCGGTGTAAAAATTAAGTTAATGTTCTCTCTTTTATACATGGCATTTAGAATAGTTCTTTTTGGAAATGTCATGAAACCTCTTGTGGAATGTGTTATGATATTAGCATCAGAAGACACTCTTTGTTTCTTTCTACACTATAACAGTTATGCAATTACTAAGACATGTAAGTCAAAATCATTTATGCTGTTTAAACTGCACTCATAGCTTAGTAGTAGTCAACAGCACTACTGGTTTTCTAAGAAAAGATTTTATCTGTTTAAAAATACATTAACTTTATAGAATAAATGGGGAATTTAGTTTCTTCTAGAGAAAATTCTAAAGCCTGCTTCTCAGGTGGAAACTTCAAATGGGTAGCTAATGAAATTCAATATTCTAGGATATGATTATACATAATAATCTAAAAGATACAGTAAAATTGAATTTTGACCTCTTATTCACCTCTGAATAAAAATGATGAAAGACCAGGGAGACTAGGGAATTTAAGCTGAAGGGGGAAATCAATAAAATTAAGTAGCCTTCCCTCAGCAGACTGGAGTGTATTTTTGCCTGTGCTAAACCACATTTAAAGTCTTATTTTTTTTTCTTTTTGCTGTGATAAAAATACTTTATATTATCACATAAATATAAGCATTTAATAATCATTTCAAGTTACTATTTTGAAGGAAATTAAATTAGCTTTCCAGAAGTTTTACTTAACATTTACTTAGTCACTTCAATAAATCTTGAAAAAGTAATGGAAGATTACACTTTTTTAGAAGGTCTGCCCCTTTATTTTTTTTTTTTTAATTTAGTCAGAGTCTTAGTGACTAGTTATTTTTTTTTGGATTTCTTAATGTTTTTATTGCTTATTTCTCAAGGTCAGTAATATTGGCATAAATGTGTTTTAATGATAGTGCTACCATCACCACAATCTAAAGCAGCTCTAGTTTTTAATTAATATGTTCTAGATAATTGAACATGAGTGTATCCACACATGCATATAAGCATATATATTTATCTCTATACAGCTATTTCATTTTGAAAGCTATATATGCTTAAATATTGAGTTTGAATTATATACACAAGAAACAAATTGCTGTAAAATCATATAACACTCAAGTGACACTCAAATGACACTCAAGTTCAAAAAGTCATATTGATCCGTGGGCTGACTTTATCCCATAGCTACTTCAATTTGATGATCAACTTTTTAGGTGGAGGCATATAGCCTACATACCTATAGGCATCTGAGGTTTTGACTTTTGTTGGCCTTTGGTTAATTGAGAAAAACGAGGGGGTAGAAAAGTAACTGGTTTCACATATTGATAAGGAAAGTTCTGTAATTCCTGCCTATTTAAAAAATGTTTTACAGTTTACAGCTGACCATCAATTTGAGGCATCAAGAAGGGTAGTGTGGGGAGGGGAGAAAACAGGCAGGGAGGAGAACACAACAAACCATGGTGAGGAAACTGGGTTCTTTGGCAGTGGGAAAACTATGGTGACCACACCTGAGGGGAGAAATCCTATAATGTGAAAAAACAAACAAGGATGCAAAATAAAGTTACAACATTAATAAAAATAAATAAAATTCAAAAAGAATTTTAGAATGATTATATATCTGCCTTAGTCAGTTCTAGCTATTACAATGAAAAAATGGAATTATGGGCCTGAAAAAACAGGCATTTATTTCTCACAGTTCTGGAGGTGGGGAGTTCAAGTTCAAGATGTCAGGTTTCTTGGTTTCAGGTGAGTGCATTCCTTACCTGCAGACAATGGTCTTTTCTATGTGTACTCAAGCCTAGAAGAGCGATCTCTCCCCCTTTTTTTTTTTTTCTTGTAACAGTAACAATCCCATTGTGGGAGTTCTATCTTTATGACTTCCTCTAAACCTAATTACATCCCAAATGTCCCATCCTATTAAATTTGGAATTGGGCTTTTAACGTATACATTTGGAAGTGTGCGACACACAAGCATTCAGTCTATAACAATATGCACAAAGAAACTACTTTCCATTCTCTTCCTTAATATGAAAAAGACAACAATAAAAGGGGTTTCTAATAAAACTTCAAAGTATGAGATTCTTAACAATGCTCAGAATGCCTGTGAAGATGTGATCCTATTTAAAACAACCTTAACATTGTTGGCAGCCCTGTCTCTTATGCAGAATCAATGAGCACAATATTACCCTCCAGATAAGGTTTAAAAGAAATTTAAGACTTATTTATTTATGCATACAAGAGCTGGGGTATAGGCCAGAGGCATGGGGGGTGAAAGGATTTACCAGAGACAGAGTGGGGAACAGAACAGGCAGATTGACCAAAGCACACTGCTGAGAGGAACAGTGGGCAAGACAGGAAAGGTCTGCTGTGCCATGTAGTTTCCTCCCTGGCCGGACGGGGATCCAACTTGTGCTGCAGACAGCTTCATAGGTTGTGTCTTAACCCCTTGCAGCACAAGGGAGGCCCAGGTTTAAAAGTAATTCTAAGCAGTGCAATGAAAAGTAACTGAATACAAGTTTCACAAAGAATACAATCACAAAAATGGGAATTTATGTAAAGGAAAATGGCCACCCTAAATTGAATGATTTATTATACCTATATTTTTCTAAAGTAGCATGAATGCTAGTCCTTACCAACAAGCCACCATGTGATCAACATCATATTTCCACAATTTTGCAAAGTTTAACTGTTGCTAAACTTGGGGGAATTATGGAATCTTGTTAAATGATTCCAACTGATCCAGATGGTCTATATATTGACATTGTAATGGCCCTGGCTGATCAAGAAGTAGGGACAATTGAGAGAGAACAACTTTGGTGGTGGAGGGGATTCATTAAAAAAAAAAAATCACTCATTTATGAAGACTTCTTGTGAAAAACCAGGATAAATAAAAAACAAGAGACCCCACCTAAACTAAAATTTATAATAGCTGGTCTTGATACTATACCTCAGAAAAAGTAGTGCAAATACAGACTCCAAATTAAGCCAGTTTGAGGTGCTTCTAGACTTCACCCCACTCTCATGTTACAAATCTATCTTCCTGTCACCAAGAAATCTATCACAGGATGTGAAACTGTTGTGGAGTACAGCTGTGAGAAAAGGGGGTTGTAGAAGAGTGATTTCACCTTTTCTCCATTTTCTTCCATCCCCCACAACATATGAGAAAAAAAAAAATCTCACTAAATTTCATCTTATATTGTGGAACCTGAACCTTGCTTTCAAGGAAGGGATTTCCTGCTGACCCACTCACCATTACCCAGATAGGTTGCACACTGAAGATGGCATCACTTTGTATATTACATATTTTTGTCATGAAAAGTGCATTCCAAGAATTGCTTATTAACAAGAGGCCAAACCAAGAAGAAAAAAATGTAAATATACAAAGTGGTTTCTAAAATGTCATTAGTCTTTGATGAAATACATTTAAAACCCTTTCACTTTAACTTAGAGGCTGTATTTTCTGAGAAAGAGCCATGGTGTGAATTCCTGTACCTTTAGCAAAAGTTACACTTGAGAGGGTAAGATGACAGGAGCAGCAACGACTAGCAGGAAGGAAGGATTGAAAAGCATTTTATTATGATCTGCTTTAATCTTCTCAACCAGTTTATAAATTGAAAATTGTGACTCTCCTTCTCCAAGGATGAAAACGGAGCCTTTATGATTATGTAAGTAACTTCAATGGAGGATGAATCATGTAAAGGCCAAGAAAGCAATTAAAGTTGTTTTTTTTTTTTTTTCTCATTACAAAAGCATATTCTCTTAACAACTTTGTTATCTTTCTTTCTAGAAAATGCAGTGTTGATACTACCCAATAGACAAGATTTTCTCGATACATTAAATTATGTCCAAAAGCCTTCAAAATCACATCAAAATCACTTACATTGTGAGGTTTTCTTTATTTCCTTCTCATTCACTGTAGTATCTTACTCTTATCTAGATATTTACGAGCCTGAAACCTCCTCTTCCTTCCATATCTCCATTTTCTCTTCCTCCTATTCCTCTATTTCTTCTAATTGCTTTACCCTTTATTTTGCCTTATTAAAAGGAACTATATGACACATAAATTATATTACTTAACTCAGAGACTTATTTCTGTATTCACTTCCAGACAAGTATTTATTTTGCTCTGACTTTTGCAGTGTAAACCATCTAGAATGGAATCTTTTTTCACTTGAAGGTTAGGGAAGTGCACAATCAGTTCCATGCCTTAGGACAACTCTTTTAAAGGTGTGATTTAAATGAAGTTATCAATCTTATCTTACTCCCCTTGCTATTTCTATCATGTTGGAATAATCTATTCAATATTTTAGTCAAATAACTATTTCCCCTTTGCTTCTTAGGTTCTTTTCTTAATATTTTTATCTCTTTACTTTAGAATGATTATTATAGACATTACTGGGTGGGAGATTCTTTAATTGAAGACATGTACTATATTACCAGTCTCATGACTATTCATAATGCTAAACTTCTCAATATTTGAATACAAAGCATCAGAATTTATCATATTAGTAAGATATGTTAGATCCTACATTCCTAGGCTAAGTGTTAAATATAGGTAGTAAAGCTTCTAGATATTGGTAGCCTAGGGTTAACACATCAATCGTGAGGACATGAATGATTCAAGGAAACCTATGTGACTGTAACAGGCAGATAGCTAATTCTGGAACACAGGAAGCAAATAAAAGGTTTGTCATTTGGTTTCATGTCACCTTTATTATAGATACTGCTTCATATATCTAGATAACTAAGCAGTAATGTGGCCTAGTCTACCGTAAAATAACAAAAATTCAACTGAGTTAATTCTAAAGATCTAATTGGCTTTATTAAATGCCTCATGAATCAGCCAGCATTCCTTCTAGAAAGTTGAGGGGCACCACAAGAAACTATATAAAATGGGAGGATTTTATATACAGAGTGAGAGTGAGACAAGTGTATTAGCAAAAGAAGAGAAATATTATTTTAGGCAGAATCATTTTTCATTAAGGGAATGTAAGGAGCTTTTATTTTATTTTACTTTATTTTTTTAATTTAAATTTTATTTTTATATTTCCCATACAATTGCAGCCCCCTTATTTTGACCCCAATCCCTCCTTTCCCCGCCCTCCACCCCCCATAGAGTGTCTCTGGTTCATAGTTGTTTGTTGATTTTGATATTTTCTTTCTTATAGTTATTCTTTTTCCTGGTGTCTTATGTAAGTTTTCTAGATTTTTCCATGGAGATGACTTCATGGGTGTTACACAGGCAACTCCGGATTGGTTTAAATTTCTACTTTGGGCTAAACCTACTATTAGATGTTTTTATACAATCAGGCTAAGCTATTTACCAGTCCATAAAACAGCTATTGATATTTTATATCAGTTTTAGCATCATCTTTTTCCCATTTATTTTGCTCTATAAATATTTCCAGAACTATATGTGTAATCATTTTCAAGCACCCTTTCCCCTCTAATTGTCAAATAAACACACACACACACACATTATATTGGGATATCTCTATTTCATAGCAATATTAAATTCAATCATAATTAAATTAAATTAAATCACAGTAAGAATCAGAAATCTATGTTTCTCTGAGTCTTTTGGTGTGGTCATTCATTTATATTATTTTATATGCAGTTAAATATTTTATGTCTAAATCAAAGAAATGTGTCATTTTAAATCATAATTTACCAAGTCTAGCTTGGCATCTAAATCAGTGTTTTAGGAAGATGCTAGAACATTGTCTATGGTAAAAAAATGTTTCAGTTTGGATAAATTACTTCAGAACTTTCAAAAAATTTTGGGACAATTATAATGTCAGCCAAAATAGAAAACCACTGATAGCTGGAGTGACCAGTCAGAACAATTTCTCTGAAGCCTTATTCTCGAGTGTTCTGTGTTCTTCTTCGATAATAGGTAACTAGGTTTTCTGACACCCATTTCCTTCAAACTGTACAATTCATATAAAAAGCCAAAAGTCCCAATCTGCCCAAATCTCTACTATTCCACTCCTATAAGATGAGAGAAAATTGAGAGTTTACACCAAACAGCTCTCACAGCTAAAAGGTTTTCCTCAAATTTTAAGATCAAGAGTTAGCCTGGAAGGAGGAGATTTATATTGAAATACCTTGTCATATCTCACCACCACCTTCTTTGTTTTTCCTTGAGACTGAACACATCTAGATCTGGAATAGTTTTGGAAACAGTATATTCATAGAGGGATTCCTTTAGTAAAACCACTACTAAATATTACTGATTACTATAAAATAATATTAATTAAAATGCATTTGCATTAAATTGGGGGTCAATAAACTATGACCATGATCTAAATCTATCTTATCACCTGTTATTATAAATAATACTATTGGGACAAATGCACACTCTACCATTTACCTATTTTCTGTGGCTGCTTTTCTAATTTTTCAAAGTTGAATGATAGTGACAGAACTGTATGGTCTGTAAGATCCAAAATATTTATTGTCTGATCCTTTACATAAAATTATCAACATTGTATTAAATGAATAGACACACACACACACACAAAAAAAAAAAAATCAAGAACAAATATACACTAGCACATGTGTACTTATATTAAAAAAAAAAAAAAAAACCTACACAAATTGAAGATGATCAAAGTTGAAGCAGCAAAAATTACCAGGATACATCAAAATAATGTCTGTCCTAGAAAGATGATATGAAACTGATCTCCTGCATACAGCAAAGATTTCTGGAATGCCCTCAGGGATTTAAGACCATAATTTAATTCATGGTTAAGGTACCATTTTGGTACTTTGGAAAAACATGGTTTGGAAAAAGGTGATCATAAAGGAAGTAAGACAATTTGGAAAAATATGCGGAAGAGAATTAACATCCAGACTTGAGGTTGCATCCAAAATTGGTCCATGGCTTGTACTCTCAGAAATTGGAGTTTGGAAATACTAAACGATAAAGATGTTTCCTGGTGGTCAGATTGTGCAAACAATATCACTCATAATTAACACTTGTGTTCCGCTGGGAATTTCAGATTTGGATAAATTTTAGATAGCCTATGCGGCTAATTCTCAATAAAAAACAAAACAAAACAAAACAAAACAAAAAACCTTAAAATTCAATCTCTAATAGGTTTCCCTGGGCAGAAATATCAACCATATGTTGCTGTATTTTCATTGTTTGAGAAAGATGTCTTTTCTGTCCTCATTCATAGATGAGAGAAGATATAAGATAACTTGCAGATAAATTTCTCCAGAATTCACCATGTTTTGTTCCCTAATGATCTGGCTGTGTATCCTTATTGTGTTGCTGTAATCAACCTTAATCATGAGTCTAATTATATGCTGAATCTTGTGAGTTCTAACAAATCTTCAAAATTGGGGTGATTTTGCAGACTTCCAATACATGGAGTATTGTAATAGCATAGGTAAATAAACTCTGAGTAGGATAAAATTAAGGCAAAGAAGTAGGATATATTCATGGAAATAGTTAGGGAAATTAACTTCAATGGGTTGATTTATTCAGTTGGAAGGCAGATTTTTGTGTGGGCCTGACTTCATCAACTGGAAGTCCTTCAAACAGAGTTAAAATTTCTTTAGTTTAGGGCCTCCCCGGTGGCGCAGTGGTTCAGCGCTGGGTTGCGAGGCTGCCCGCAGCCTCTGCAGCGCTGGTTCAATCCCCGGCTGCTCCCCGGCCACCAGAGGAGGGGCCCACAAGGCGTGCAGACCTCTCCTGCCGCCCTCTGCTCCCCTCAGCAGTGTACTTCGGTCCTTCTGCCTGCTCTGCTTCCCGCTCTGGCTCTGGTGATATCTTTCGCCCTCCCGTGCTTCTGACTGTACCCAGTGTTTGTATAAATAAATAAAAAATAAATAAATAAATCTTTAAAAAAATAATAAAATAAAATTTCTTTACTTTAAAAATATACTTGGGCCTCCCTGGTGGTGCAGGCAGTTGAGCACAGCACTGTGAAGATGTCCACAGCCTCTATAGCGCAGGTTTGATCCCGGCCAGCCAGGGAGATACCCACATGGCACAGCAGACCTCTCCTGTCTCGCCCACTGCTCCCCTCAGCAGTGTATTTCATCAGTCTGACTGTTCTGTTCCCCACTCTGTCTCTGGTGGATCTTCTCATGCCCCAAACCTCTGGCCTGTACCCCAGCTCTTGTATGCATAAATAAATAAATCTTTTTTAAAAATAAAAATATACTTGTGGATATCAGCTAAAATTGTAGAGGCCTATTTATTTCAGATACTAAATATTTAAGGGAATACCTAGAACAATGGAAGTCCCCACCTTTGTGGCCCTGGAAATAGGACAAGAAATATTTACATTTGAATATGTAAAATGCAGCAACCCTGGGGACTCTAACCTGTCTCACTCTCTCCTCTCCATTTTCTGTACATCAGAAGAAGGCTAGTGCCTAAGGCCTTTATTCTCCCAGGATTTTTATATATAAAAATTGGTAGTTTAACTCCCACAGGAAACTTTTCATGTAAGGCTCAGCCAGTGTAATTTTTATTTGCAGCACATTTCTCTTTTCAATAAAGTTCATTTGATAAATCCCAATATACCTCTCAGACTGTACTTTAGAAGTTACAAATATCAAAATGAAACAAAACCGTAACAGGACAGGGAGAGGGACACCCCAGAACCACCAAACATGCCTGCTCTAAATAGGTTCTGTCATCGGCCACATCTAGACCAAACATACTCGAGTGCACAAGTCCTTTTAATGGAAAGGAACTTTAAGAAAATTAGTGTGCAACAAAGAGAAGGAAAAAAAATATAGTCTCCAAGCCAAGCACCTGAAGTGACTCATTCCCTGTGGGTAAATGCCCAGCCAAATAGGGTTGGCTAAAAACAGGGCCGCTGAAACCGAAAAGCCTGCCACATGTTTAAGGCACCTTCTGGTGGGGACCCATAGGAAAGGAGAAGAAAGGACCCAGCACTGGCAATACAAATTTAAACCTAACATTCTAGCACTTTAGAGACAGATTGAACAAATCTCACATTACGTATTTCTTATGCTCTTGAATAACAATGTCATCTCAATGCTCTTTCTAGGATACTGATATACTTTATTACAAAACCAAAATAGCAGGTGAATATTAAAAAAAAAAAAACTACATATAAGTAGATCATCCTTATAGCCTTATGCACCTATCAATGTTACACCTTAAAAGAAAATGAGCTTTGGGCCTCCCCGGTGGCGCAGCGGTTGAGCGCTGGGTTGCGAGGCTGCCCGCTGCCTCTGCGGCGCCTGTTCGATCCCCGGCTGCTCCCCGGCCACCGGAGGAGGGTCCCACATGGCGCGCAGACCTCTCCTGCCGCCCGCTGCTCCCCTCAGCAGTGTCCTTCGGTCCTTCTGCCTGCTCTGCTCCCTGCTCTGGCTCTGGTGAATTGTCTCACCCTCCCGCGCTTCTGACTGTACCCAGTGCATGTACAAACAAAACAAATGAACAAACAAATAAATAAATAAAAACATGCCTCTATTAAAAAAAAAAAAAAAAAAAAAAAGAAAATGAGCTTTGGGCCTCTCTGGTGGCGCAGGCTGTTGAGCTCAGCGTTGTGAAGCTGCCTGCAGCTTCTGCAGCACGAGTTTGATCCCCGGCCGGCCAGGGAGCAACCTACATGGCACAGCAGAACTCTCCTGTCTCACCCACTGCTCCCCTCAGCAGTGTATTTCAGTCAGTCTGCCTGTTCTGTTTCCCACTCTGTTTCTGGTGGATCCTCTCACCCTCCCGCACATCTGACCTGTATCCTGGTTCTTGTATGCATGAATAAATACATCTTTAAAAAAAATGAGCTTTGGATCTATAGTCGCAGACAAGAAAAACAAAGCCAGTTCTCAGTCAGAAAAGTTTGAGAATAACCACTAATTGATAAAGAATGTTAACAATATATTAACTTGTTATATTATGAATTTAATTCCCTCCAAATATTTATATCACTGGTGATTACATAAGATATAGTCAGCTTGATTAACTTTTTAAATATAAGTATGAAACACTTTTCTAATTATTGAGGTGCATGAAATTAATACTTAAAGTTCAATTTACAAATGTTTATACTCAGACTCATACAAAATTATGTGGATCAGTACTGCTAACAGTATTTAAAAATTGAGGAGGACATTAAAAAGGCAAGTTCATAAATTAATTATAATTTGGGGTACAGAGATTTCATTCAAAACCTGAGTTTTTCCCTGAGGAGAAACACAATTCAGGGGGATTTATGGGAAGAAAAAAAGAAGAGGTAAGTAGTTAAAGAGAAGAGTTAATTAGTGTTAACAAGCTTAAATTATTCTTGACTCTACATAATTGATTACTGATTCTAACCTCTGGCTAAAAGTCCACAATATCCAGTACTTCTGATTGGGATGATTTCTTAAACAATCCTTTGCTTGATGGTTCTTAAAACAATTGCTTTTTGGCCCAGGCAAAAGGTCTTTGGCCAGTTCAAACAAATCAGGTAAAAAAAAATTCTTTATAATGGTTATCTGACCCCATTTGAAAATGACTTCACAAAGGTCAGTTTTTCACAGTACTTTGTTATTATTACTATTGAAGTCACCATAGTCTCATCAAAAACAGAGACTGCAGGAGAGTCCGATACAAGCACATTCTTTGATAATAATTTTAATATAGCATTCAATCAAAATACTAAGCTAATGTATCCAAATTGGAACTCACAATAATGAAGGTTTAATTCACACTTTCAATAACACAATAGAAAGATTTCAATAGACACTAGAAATCACTGACTCACAAAAATAAAATACAACATGAGATCCTAAATTAAATCATAGAATAACATAAAGGCTTTAAAGGAAAAAAAAAAAAAACAATGAAATCCAAATAAAGTCTGTAATTCATATTCATAGTGTTCCATTATCATCATCATCGTTACCATTTTAGTTTTGATCAGTATAGTAGAGTTACATAACATTAATAAATTTAAGTGCAGGGGCCTCCCTCCCTGGTGGCACAGCAGGTTGAGCACAGTGCTGTGAAGCTGTCTGCAGCCTCTGCATTGCCAGTTCGATTCCAGGCTGGCCAGCAAGATACCCACATGGTGCAACAGACCTCTACTGTCTTGCCCGCTGCTCCCCTAAGGAGTGTATTTCAGTCAGTCTGCCTGTTCTGCTCCCCGCTTTGTCTCTGGTGAATTCTCTTACCCTCCCACACCTCCGGCCTGTACCCCAGTGCTTGTATAAATAAATAAATCTTTAAAAAAATTAAGTGCAAATTAAGAAATCCATACAACTCTAAAGTTGTCCAGCTCTTCTGTATATCTAAATTTATTTCAAACTAAACAGGTTAAAAAACAGTCATTGTGGTTTGACTCTACCTTGGGAGAGTTCTAAAGTAAAAAGTTTTTAGGCTGACCCATTATTTGTGTTCCTGAAGTTTCCACCCCATCATCTCTCTTGAGAAACTACTGAACACAATTCATACCTTTATCATGATGGATAGCTCCAGATATATGAATGGACTTACCACATGGCTAAACTATAAACTTTTCCAAGTTAAACACTCTCTAGCCCTTAAGCTTTTTATCATTCAAAAGAGTTTTAATACTTCCCCATCCACTGACTCTCTAAAAATGAATGTACAGGATCTTCTTTGTCCTAAGGGCTGTGGTTGACAGCAGTGCCTCTTAGCACTTGACAGGAACATTTCCTGATGGAGACCCTCCATGGCTAGGCCTAGCTGCAGTATCTTCATCAACTGTCAAAACCTTCTAGACATGGGAATTCCTGGCAGCTTATGAAACTGAGAACGACAGCTCTTGTTAATGTTAGCTCATAATGTAAGTAGCGTTTTCCAACAGTATTCAGGGCTGTTTAAAATTTCCTTGTGGAGACTGTAATTTCTGAGTAGCTCTTCTACTCCTTACTATTGCATTAATGATACACCTTGTCAAAGTTTTTTGTTGTTGTTGGATACTGGGGGTGGAGACTTGTGTGGCTATCAAACCCATTGTCTTAGTCTCCCCAGACTGCCATAACAAATATCATAGACTGGCTGGCTTAAATAATATTTCCTGTATTCTGGGAAATAGGAAATCCAAGATCAAGGTACTAATCAATATGGCTTCTAATGAGAATCTTCTTCCTTGGTTTGCAGATGTCATTTACTCACTGTGTTACATTGTTGCTCTTTGCTGTGTGAATGTGGAGTGAGGATTTGGGGCTTACTTTCTCTTCTAACAGAGGTTCTAATTCTATCAGATCAGTGGTGCAATTTTACCACCTATTTTAATATCAATAATTTCCTGGAAGGTTCTATCTCAATAAAGGCACATAGGGTGGGTGTGGTTAGATATTCAACATAAGAATTTGCAGAGATATGATTCAATTCATAGCATTTTGTCCCTGGACTTTCAATAGTCATGTCCTTTATATATGCAACATACATTCATTTCATTCTAAAAGTCTTCAAAAGTCTTCACTCACGCCAGCATCAATGCTAAAATGTCTCATCTAAACATTGTTTAAATCTGATATAGATGAGATTGACATGCAATTTATTACAAGGAAAAAAATCCTCTATAGTTGTGAACCCGTGAAATCAAAGTACTAACCTATAAACAGCAATGGCGCACATGCATAAGATAGACCTTCTCACTCAAAAAGTGATGTCCCAAGCAAGCCCAAATCCTAGCAAGGATAATTCCATTAGATATTAAAGCTTAAGACAATGTTTCAGTTTAATAATCTGCCTTCCAAGTCCACTCCAGTGGCTGTCATCCCCAAGGCTCTGTGGATTACCCTGCCCCTGCAGCTCTTCAAAGGCAGTCCTATCCAGAGGCACTGAAATGATGCTCCAGTCCACCTGTCCAGAGAGGTAGCCCCGCCTTCTAATGTCTGGAAAGAGACAACCTTGACCCTGAATCAGTGGTGGGAGTGGCAGCCCAGATGGTCTCTGAATCACCTTCTCAGTGATCCTTCCCTTTCTGTGAAGAATACCATCCATTTGTAGCAAATGGACTGATTCCAAAGAACTCAAAAAGTTCAACAGCTTTCCTTTATTCCACCCTGCTATCCAGCCATCCATGCACACAAAGGCAAATAAGACTCAGTGTAAAATAATTTTAATAGAACTAGTGTGCATAGACAGAGAATAAAGAATAAGAGTTTCCAATAAAAAAAAAAAAAACTAAAGTTATCCATCCCCTCATGGGTAAATGCTCAGCAAAATAGGGTCACCTAAAGTGGGGTCACTGAGTGTCCCAAAGGCTTGCCACAAATCTAAGACACCTTTCTTTGGGGAACCATAGAAAGAGGGGGTAAGGGTGAGGTGAGTCTGGGATGAAAGGAGCAAAATCATAGTGCAAATCAAGATAATAGTTGCCATTATCAGCCTCACCACAGATCGCTCACCCATTGTCTCTACAAGTCTCTCCTCTGCAGCTACTCTTCTTCCAGGAGCACCAGGGTACAGCTCAGGCCACAGGAACAAGAGCTCTCCTTCCCCTTTTTCTTCTTCCCAAGAACTAATCTCCCTTCCATGTTAGATCACCCGGCTGCTCAGCTCTGCCCTTAGTTAACTGGGACTGGGGACATGGAACTTCCCCCTTTCATGGAGATGTTGCTCTAACAATAACGTTAATAGTCTCTGCAGAAAAATCTATCTCTTATTTTTTCAACATGGATATGATGAGGATTTTCCAAAGCTCCAATTTCTGTTTACATTTTCTAATGATTCCCTATTAAATTCCTCTCTCCTTTTGCATTTTACTCTAAACAGGAAAAACCAAGCCATTCATTCAATTTTTCCCTTAGAAATCTCAACAAAATATCAAATTTCATCACTCACAAGTTCTAGCATTCATAATACACCAGAACATAATTCATCCAAGTTCACTGCCACTTTATAAGATGGATGCTTTTCCTCCAGCATTTAGTAAGATGTTCCTCATTCTGTTAAAGGTCTATCAGAACGGTCTACAATATCCATATGTGTAATATTCACTCTTCTAGCTTCTACACATTACCCAGTTCAAAGGCTATATTTCCACCTGTATTTGCATGACATATATATGCCTAAATGTAAATTTATTATCAGGATTTGGCCCATGTGACTATGGAGACTCAGAATAACCGAGATCTAGTTGACGAGCTTGACACCCAGGAGAATGAATGGAGTGACTTCAAGTTTGAAAGCTTGCAAGCAAGAGAACCAAAGCAGCTAAATTTTGAGTTCATTTCTATCAGCCTAAAATGAGTGAGAACCTGATTGAAGAAAATACAAACATTTGTATGTGGAATCCCTGCTGCCCAGGGAACAGAAACAGAAATCACTTAAGCTGTGTTCCCCAGTTACTCTGGATAGGGAATCCTTATCCACACAAAAAGGCAGGCTAGTTTACAACAAGGTCCACTTCATGCTAATGAGGTTTTCAGTCATTGCAGTTTTGATTTATGGAAAATGCATCAAGCTTGAGTGTTCAAGCTCCTAACCTGGACATCTGTGTGACTGGATTTCTTTCAGCTCCTTCCCGGTGGTGGATGTGTCTAAGCATGCTCTGACATTCCCAGGGGCCAACCCTCAACAGTCTCCTATGCAGTAATTACTGTGCAAATAACTCCAAAATGTTTCATATTTCTTGTCAAGTCCAAAGGCTAAAAAGGTCAATGTTTCATCTCAGACAGGCAGGCAGGTGGAGTTTCCTCTTGCAGAAGGTTCAGCTTTATGTTCAATTCAGACATTATGCTGACTCCATGAAGGCCAACCACATTAAGGAAGGCAATATTCTTTACTAGATCTATGAATTAAAATGTTACTAATCCCAAACACTGTCATGAACAAAACCATAATAATGTCTCATCAAGTGTCTGCGGATCTTATGGCCCAAACAAGGGTATACCTAAAATTAACATCATGCATACCCATGCAGTCAAAATTTCGTTTATGAAATGTATATTTTTCTGGATAAGACTGAGTTGGAATGTTCATTAGCACATTAGGAAAAAATGTGACTATTACAAATAACTTGTAAATGCTTCCAGTTGAAAGGCTGTTTCCAGTCAAGTTCCTGTTGTGATTTCTAGTGGAGACAACAGTGAAGAGAGGCATTAGGAAAGCAGTACTCTCTCAATAACAGCATCTTGGTACCATCTGAGAGACATCACTGGGTCACCCTGTGCTCACTTGAACAGGATGCCTTTCCAAAGTTTGTAATAAAGCACATCTAAAACTCCCATGGGGATTTGAAGTCAGGTAACTAGAGGAAATTGTAAGAACCCCATTTTCTCTCTACATGGTTGCTTCTAACCAAAAGGAATTAGATACAAGCATTAAATCATGTTCTAAACAACATTCTTGAGAATAACTTTCCAAAATACATATATAAATTAATACAGATCAATCTTCTGTTGCATAGTTATTTTGAAAAGTAAATGTGTAATCATTTCTGATGCATTCATTTAAAAAATATTTTATAATGTATACATACTCAATTACAGAATACTGCAAAATAAGAACATAAAAGGTAGAAAAAATACCTGCCACCTAGAAACAGTTTGAGTAACATTTTGTGTTATAAACACATATACATACACCCACCTTGAAGTGATTATTTATAAAAATTTTTGCTTTTTTCAACTGTTTGCTTCAAGTTTTTACCCATGCAATTTACTGTCTCTTAATTAATTTTAAATGCTTCATTATTTTCATTTAAATACACTTTGAAAATATTTAAAATTAAAAACAAGTACTTGTAAAGAATATGATATTTACCCAACACTGATTATTTCTGTAATTAAAAATAATAATTAAGGATTCTTATATCACTTACCAATTATATGACTTTTCCCAATGTGAGAAATAAACCTTGTCCTTAATTATCATCAATAATCCCAATGGTTTTCACTATGCTCTTTTTATTTGTGCAAGCTTCCTTAACTATTAGTATGCGTCTCTTAAAGCACTTTTTAGAAGAGAGGACAAATTCTTCCTCTTCCTCTCCTTCATCTTATTCTCTTCATCTCCCCATTTCTACCTCTTCTCTTCCAATGGTTTTCAAGATACATGTACTTTTGCTGTTTATCAATTAGGATGAAGACACAGGCAATTTTGGAGGTTGTCTCAGACAACAGAATTGAAATAGCTGAGAAAGTTAGACAAGGGTCAAGGTTACCGCTGAGATGGCAGATGGCCTCTCAGAATTCCCTGGTTGTTTATTCAACAGCTACTACTCTTTTTGAGGGTGGACCCTAGAGATATTCATTTCTTGGATATGTTTGCCTGCATAGCTGAGATCTCCCCAGGGAATGCCTGGAGGAAGAAAGCAGAAAGCAGAAAGCAACAAAGCTAATAATACAGGTGCTGTCAGGTGTCAAGAGTGTGGGTGCACGGGGAACTGTCCAACACAAGTCTGGCTGAAATCAGAAATGTGCTAACACTCTGTCAAGGGTCACAGTTGTTTAAAAGATTTCAACAAAATTAAATATTTTTTTTCTGAAACTATTTGTGGTTTTGATTAATAGCTTTGGTGAAAATTCAAATCAGTGTACAATTAGTGTCTTTCAGAATTGTACTGATAATCTGTCATTTATCTTTCATTGCTAAAGTGAAGAATCTACCAGTAGCCTATTTGGCATTCCATTTGATGTGATCTTTCTTTCTCCTTGACTGTTTTTTAAGATATTCTCTTTTCTGTGATGATTTTGACTTTCATTTCCATTCATCTAAGTGTGCATTTCTTATATTTGCCTGTCTGAAATTCATTATATTTCTGAAATTTGAAGATGCTGACTTTAATGTTTTGGAATATTATCAGATATTACTTCTTTGAATGCTGCCACTCTACATTTTCTCTATTCCTTTCATCTGCAACTCAGATTAGATGCATTTTAGAACTTTTCATTTTAATCTTTGCAAGAGTTAACTTTGTTTCACATCTTCTATATTTTCTTCTCCAAATGTAATATTATGTATTTTTTCAGATATGAGGAAATCCCATTTTATCTGTGTTCAAATGCAGTTTAACTACATTTAAATTTTATTTCTTGTATTTTATTTTTAAGACATATGGTTTGATTTTGTTCAATTCTGTTCTGTATTTAATATTATTTTTATTGAGTGCACTTTTTAAGAAACAAATCATACTTATTCTATGTTATTTAACAGATGATTTTATCAACTGAAGTGCTTGCTTGAGTTTTATTTTGATTGATGTTACTCTCAGTTATGTGGATTTTTAAAATCTATTTGATCTATAAATTACGTGTGTGTGGAGGGGGAAGAAGGCTGGAGAACGTAGATCCAGTAGAATTGGCTAAATAGACTGGTTTCCAATATAGGACTGCAAGAAAGATAGTGAAAGTCCTTTTCCTTCTCCAGACTAAAAATTTACAGGAAGAGTACATGAATGTGGGAAAAAATTCTATATGTAAGAATAGTTTTTCCTATCACTGGACAGATTTACTAAGCTTTAGATTGAAGAAGATTTATGGCTCTGGAGAGGCATGATAGTTACTTACAAAGTTACTAAAGTTGTCTTTTATCAGCAAGAATATAGAGATAAGTAGAGCTCAAGGAGAATGTTTTATGTTAATTTTTCTTTTTATTCAGTTAACATTGGTTTACAGCACTGTACAGAAAAAGGCTCACATACGTATGACACCGTACCACTTTCACCACCAAAGTATTCATAGTCATTTACTCTGAACCACCCCACTTTGATCCCACCCCTACTTCCCTCTGTAGCAGCCTTAATTCTTCAGTCAAATTTCTAAGATTTGATTTGGTTTAGTTTCGTTAGCTTTTATTTTCACTATAATCTGCATATGAGTGAAATTGTTTGGTATTCATCTTTCTCTTTCTGACTTATTTCATTATTATAACCCCCTGCAGTCCATTCATATTGTAACAAATACCAAGAGTTCATCGGTTTTTAATAGTTGAGTAGTAATCCATTATGTGTATACACCAGATCTTCTTAATCCATTGCTCTATAGATTGACACTTAGGTTGTTATGATAACTTGGCTATTATAAATAGTGCTGTAATGAATATAGGAGTGCATGCATCCTTTCAGATAAATGATTTTGTATTTTTCAAGTAGATACCAAGGAATGGAATTTCAGGTTTATATGGTATTTCTATTTTTAATGTTTTGAGGAGTCTCCATACAGTTTTTGATACAAGGAACATATTTTGAATAGCTGGATTGATTTATAGAATAATTCCTGTAGAAGTTTAGTGAATTTTATAAGCATATATTATTAGAATTGATGTTCAGAGGGTATGCCATTAATTTTTGGTTCTACTGAATGGAATCATCATTTGAGTTGATATAATATCCTCAAATGTTTGCAAACTAGCAGGAATTTCCAGGTATATGACAGATAACATATAGGCAAAATTCCACTAATGGGAATATTTACTGCAAGAGAGATAAATGCACTATCTTTTCTCTACATACATATGGAATATTCCTAAATTGTTAAAATGTTAGCAATGTAAGCAACTCCATACTATCTTTATGATGCTCATAGAGACACATTTAATTTAATGTCACTGACATATATGTTGATAGATGTGGTGATAAGGGGTGCTTCTTTATCTTGGGTACATTTTATAAATTTGCTCTTGCAAAACCAGAATGATTATTCAACTGGCACCATCTTAATTGGCTCAGCTGCAAACCAAGGAATTACACACTGAGGGAAAAATATCCACAACTTACAAAGTTGATGCAAAGAAGAGGAGACTTGGAAAGGCAGCTGAGGAAATGAAGCCAGGTCAATTGTGTAGGTTTGTTCATATTTTAAAAGTGGAAATTAAACACAGTAAATATATAGAAATTTTCTATTGAGGGTTTGACAGCTTATTATCAAAGTTTGATTGGTTAAGGGAACAAATCCTGTCCCACTCTCCACTCTTTAAATGGCTTGGAGATTTCAATTTCTATCTCTGAATCTGAAATAATTCAAATACAAGTATGAGGATCATGATTTACAACAGATAAATTTTAATAAAGTACTGAATTTATTGCTTCAATTAAAAACATAGAATCTGAAAAAGAATGAATGAAAGACCAAGATCTTGTCATACAGCTTGGAGTGAAATAAATGTGGGATGTTAGATTGCATTCAATAGATTGGAGGGAAAACAACCTTTGAATATTGAACAAAAGAAGGAACAACAAAGCAAAAGCTCACTTATAAAGTAGATTATATTAGAAAGAGGTTATCTATTCAAATAGTCAAAGAAAGAAATTTCCAAAGACAGTCTGTTCCCACCACTGTCTGGTCCAAGCCTTATTATTCTATTTTAGTCAAAGCATTGAACTACTAGTTACTTTAAATTGTTGTAAATTTTTTGACTTTTGTAGTTAAATTAATGTACCTTGGATTTGAATACCAAAGGAAGGCATCTAAAAATCTATCATAGATGGGAGAGTATGCAATTGCATATCAATTTAACTTTACCTTTTCAGCACATTCATTCCTTTTGTTTTCCTGATCTAGTGGTCTCAGGCCTTAGATTAAATAAGGATTTCCAAGGAGAATATTATTAATGCTCAAACAGCATATCAATAACAATTTTTGACAGTGTGCATTCCAGAGGTACTTCAGTTTGGGTCATAATTTTCCTCATCCAGCCTCATAAAAGCTGATCATGAATCCCTCCATTAACAAGTGGCAAAGGCCGTTCTATGACTATTTGTCAAAACTCATGCTATCTCCCTGGGAATAGGAGCAAAGAGCAATTGCTAGTGAAAGTACTGTTATTAGCTATGTAGCAAATCATGTATCTGCTGGATTAGAAAACCTGATTTAGGGAGAAGGTAGAAGTCATATAGTCAAAATGACACTGGTTGTAGGGGAAATTATTATTTCTCATTGAAAAGTCCAAGTTATGGTTGTCTGTTTTTAATTGGATTAGTAATTCATTAAAAAAAAACTTACAGAAAATTTTATAGGACAATGACATAAAAAAAGGCAGAAAGGAATCTCATTAATGGAACCACAAGCTGAGTGGGGATGGGTGTGGAGAGGAGCTTGAGAAATAAATGACAAAAGGATATTGGATTTGCAGGGATGCATTTGGGAAAAAAAGAAGTAAAGCTTCTGGGCTTTGTTTCATTTATTTCTGGAAAGAATACTGGAGGGATTTTCCTGGGAAAATGCAGGTGGCCCTAGCTCATCTCCTCACAACTGTGTTAACTGAAACTCCTCCCAAATAGCCTGTTAATAAAATTTAGAAAGAAGTAGGGACCTTAACTACGAAAATCTTTACAGAATACACTTGTTTTAGGAATTCTTATGGCAAGCAAATTTAAACTCCAAGAATTTAGGTAGGAATCTTTCCCTTAAAATTGTATACAAAATCTTAAGCAATCTTTGTATATAATGGAGATTTCAATAACCTAACTAGAGTCCTTGATGCCCTTCATATAAGGGGATGCAAAACACTTACGAATCTTCCTCACTACAAAAGAGAAAGTATATACAAAGCAAGAACAGGAGAAATGCACACGGCACCTCAGTTTTCTCAGAAGTAGGCTTAGAAGTCTAAATCCAATTATGAGGTAGTAAAAAAATAGATCATTGACACTTAACAGCCATGAGCCTTGGCCTTCTTGGTGTTAGTCATTGGCTTAGTTAAAAAATTAACATCTTCATTCTGGAATTTTTTTTTTTGGGGGGGATAGAGTTTTTTAATTTTTGTAATGCAAACAAAACACCTGTGCTAATATTAATATATACTATCATTTTCTTTATTTCACTAATAAATAAACTAAATGTAAAGGAAAATTAATAACAGTTGAAGTGTGTACATCAACAGATGGCAAAATTGCAGACTAAACAAAGGTTGATTTATTCATCCATTTGTTTTGTCATTTTGAAATACTATGTTATGAAAATATAGTCCTTGAGTGAGAGCAAAATAATAGAATAGGTGTGTTGATCTATTTCATATTTAATTTATATTTTCATGGCTTATATTTGCACAGGGTAGCTTCTTATAACACCCACTTCACTGAATGAGTCTTAAGTCATTTTTGGCATCACAAAGGTATCCTTTTGCATGCTTATCAGAAATCTATTCATGTTACTTAACATTGCCTAGTCCCTGCCATTGTATACCAGTAAGCGTATGACCTCATGTCCTGGCTATCTTGGGATGATGTTCCTTGTTTCCCTTATAATTTATTTGGTGCTCTAAGAACATATTTTTTAATCTTTTTTTTTCAGGTAAATGTAGAACCCTTTAAAATTATGAGATAGAGTTGGTATCATCAATGTACTACTAAGGTACTCTATGACAGACGACATATATCCTAGTCAATACTATTTTAACATCACAGACCAGAAATTTCTCATTATTCTTCCAACAAAATCCTTACATAAACTGACTACTTAAGTACCTATCACAGAATTTGTCAGACATATGAAATACAATGGCGATTCCTTTGGGACCTTTGCAGCAGCTGCATAACAAAATAACAAAATGTTATGATGTATATTCAAGAAAATTAAAACTTTAAGTTGACTTTAAAAAATTTTATAAAGCAGCCATTGTATAAAAAACAATGAGAATCTATGAATGTGACAGCTTTTGTTGCAAATGCTTTTCAAATGTCTAAAAAATTAAAGTCCAACTACATTTTACATTTAAATATTGTATGTTATGCAATAAGCTAAGTGATGCTGCCAATTAAGTAGACAAAAACAATATTTTAGAAAGACTTTTGACTGAAGCAGTACACTAGGATTTTGTGAATATTTTCACATTAAGAAATCATGATGTGGGACTCCCTAGTGGCGCAAGGGGTTAAACACCGTACTATGGAGCAATCTGCAGTCTCTGCAGCACAACTTTGATCCCTGGCCAGCCAGGGAGCTACCCACATGGCGCAGCAGACCTCTCTTGTCTTGCCCGCCACTCCCCTCAGCAGTGTATTTCAGTCAATCTGCCTGTTTTACACTCCACTCTGTCTCCGCTGAATACTCTCAACCTCCCCATCTCTGGTCTGTACCCAGCTCCTGCATGCATAAATAAATTTAAAAATATATAAAAAAGAAATCATGATGTACTCTTTATAGAATAACAGAACACAGTCTTTTGAAAAATACAATTTATAACTGAAAGGGGAGTGGACAGTGAGAATGTCCAGAAGAGCCATGTGTTTTAAAGGCAACAGAGCATAAAATGAATGCTGCAGAAAATAAAGGAGGCATATGGAAAGAGAGTGTCCTCACCTATTCACCTGTAAATACAGATTATGCTGAATAAATACATACTGTCATAAATGCACATATAAATGAAATAGGAATATTGAGCTTCTTTATGGTGTATGCAACATAAACCATGTTTTCCAATGTTAACCATTTACATATTTACATAATTATAACAATTTTCTATCACTGGGAAGTAATACATATTAGTCTAGGTCTGATGAAGGAATCACCGTAACACTGTTTTAATTCCTACATGAAAGAGTACTGTTATTATTTATATACCTAGCAATTGGGAGCTTTAATATCCTCAGTTATTGATTTTTATCTAAATGGATATCTAATTCCTACATGTTTCATGTCTAATTTTGGAAAATAAAATATAATAATTCATGTGATAATACCTTTTAACTCACAGAGTGTTCCATTAGTAGATACTTTATATTTCAAGACATTAATATAGCACCATAATTCAGATTGAAGCCTTCTATTCCATAATGGTCTGTTGATGAAGTTTGGATATGTTGGTAAAAATTAGTTATTAATTCTAGTTTCATATTTCACAATATATTATTGATGCCACAATATGGAAAGAGTAATTTGAGTGAATTTCTTCTCAAGGACACATCTATTTTCTACTAAATTTTACACTTCCAAAAAAAAAAATCTTGAAATAAATTAATAAAAGAGTGGTTTCTCCATATACTGTGAGTGAGAATAACGACATGGCAAAAGGAGACTACTTTAGGGTAGATCCTTCTTCTAGTTCAGAGAAAGTCTTTTGGGATCCATAAAATTGTAGGAATCTGTGTGTTTTACAGAAGAGGGACTTTGTTCTCTCTGACTTTGGGGCCAATCAGTATTTTATGTGACATCTCCCTGGACATAAATAGGACCTCTTTGGAGTTCTGGTTTCTGATTCACACTGTTTCCTTGATTGCAACAGGCCTCAGGAATAAGAATGAAAACAAGATCAATCAGATATCTACATGTAAGTGGCTTACATGAATTAATTGAGTTACTGAAAGCAACCAGAATCCCTAGCAGATGGAGGAGGTTGTGGATCACAAGATGATCACTTTGAATATGAAGGAAATATGGCAGAGGAAGCATTTAAATAGGATAAATAATTAATTATATTTAAAGTTCATTTTGGAAAATTCTAACAGCTCTATATGATCCTAAAGATTTAAAGACTTCAATTATAAATTTGATGATTTTTCTGTTTCATATTGTGTAGCATAGTCATGAATTTTGACAACCAGGGAAGCATAATATAATGCCTCTTTTTGCAGAATTACTGTGCCTTGTGTGTATTGTTGTCTTCATTCTAAAGCTGAAATTCGGGCGGTAGAAGCCTGAACAGGTGCAGAGTGATGAGGTCTTTTAAGCAGTTTCCCACACATTCGGGAGCTGATTGAGAACCATTGGACTGATATGGCCCTACCTTGCCAATAGGAAACTCTCCCCAAACAGGAACAGATGTTAATATAGGCAAAATTGTTCTGTAACAAAATTTTTATTTAAACATTTATAGGAATTCTTTTATTCCCCAAAATGTTTCAACATTCCATTTTATAGGAGAATCATTTTTGCTGCAGAATTTCTATCATTTTAAAGAACATCATAGAGAATGATCACTTGAAAAATAAGTACTTTCTTTTAATTATTGCATGTGGATTTCACAGATTTGTGTCGGTTGGTTGTATTTTTTTTTATTTAAAGTAATCTTACAATAAGAGACCATATGAAACTTAGTTGAATGAATAAATACATATTTGGTGTATTTCTGACATGGTCTTCATATACAAATTGATCTTCGGTTCACAGGGTTGCATGAATTTCCTATAATTCTTCAATTTTTTAAGAATTTCTACCACTGCATCATTTTGGATTCATTTAAATGTACTTTTGAAAGTGAAATCACATTTTAAGGCTGTTTCTCTAGCCAAATAGAAGATGAATGAAAATTTTCAGGCATTGGTGCCATATTCATTTGTTGTAAAGTTTGGGACATTTCTTAGTTGTTTTAGATGATCCTTTTTCTTTAGGAAATAAATATTAACATTAATTATCAATTAACAAAAATTGTAACTTTGGACTGTTTTTATTCATGATGACAGTTATTCATTTAATTAAATAATCCAGAAATTGCCATGTACAGTTCAATATGGCAGTATTGAAATTTTAGAAATTGATATATATGTTAATATTATTACATATGTAACACTGCAATTGATACTCTTGTTTTATATTTGCCATATTTTATTTCATTTGAAAAACATTTAAATCATTGAAATGAAAAAATTCAAAGATAAAAAAAAAACCTCAATGGAATACTACAGACTTATAAATAAAGACAAACTTGCCATTTTTGACAACATGAATGGAACTGGAGGGAATTTTGCTAAGGAACATAAACCAGAAGAAACACAAATACTTGATGACTTTACTCATACATGGGATATATAGAACAGACAGAGAAACCAAACCATAAACAAATCTTAGAAATCTGACTATAAAATTAGGGCTACTAGAGGGGGCAGAAAGTTGAAGAACAAATGGGGAGGGTTCTCAATGGACTATGGCAGAGAATTATGGGTTCACTGGTAGTGGGTTGTTGTGAAAATACACATCTAAAAAGGTCAGAACCTATACTTCTAAATCATATAATGTGCTGTATACCGGTTACCGCAATAGAAAAAAAAAATAAAAAATACATAAACTTGTCACTTTTTTCTGAAAATGGTAGCTATGCTGATTATTTTAAATATAGATGTACAGACAATAATGTAATTAAATGTATTGTGCATGTCATTAAAAGAATTTGAATGAGAAGAATAAATAGACTTAAAAGATACATTGATCTAGTATGCAATATATATGTATATATTTGATTAATTGAACATTTTAATTATTTTCTTAGTGTCACTGTCATATAAACACAAACAAAATTCCTTAGGAACAAATGAAAAATTGAAATGAAAAATTTCAAAATGAGATAATATCAAATGTTAGATATAGCCAAAATATATCAGGATGTGGATAAGAAATCAGAACACTTAAGTCCGAACTTCTGAATTCAGGATGGATATTAAATATTGCTTTACTGCAGGCTTGTAAATGCCAAAATATTGTCTTCAATGGGATTCCTTTAAATGAACAGACTGAATAAATCTAAGTAAGATCCATTCATTTTCTGTGTTTCAAGGATAGGAAAACCCTTCTCTACAAGGAAGTGAATTTCAGAAAGCCGTAAAAATAAAAAGTTCATTGGCAGTCCAGTTAGTCATTCTGGATTTATTTGAAGAATTGTATATGGGTAAGTTGAACGCACAACTTCCCAGAAGCCAGCAGTTTTGGAGAGTAGTTTTCTGTTTTCAGATTGATTTGAAGAAATCAGATATCCTTTTAATGACTTGAGTGCAAGGAATTTCACACTGGCTAGAAGGAAAAGCATATGTTTAGCTTTAGAAATTTATTTATATATACTATATTATATTTATAGTATAAAATTTGAGCGAGGACAGATTAGTATGGCATGTAGTTGTTATTCAGGGTGTTAATACAAAGAAATAACTGATATGAATCCATTTGGGATTTGAACACAACAGGTTTAAAAGTTCAATAAATATGACAACTCAGAACAGCAATGGGAGAGTATTCTAACTTAACTAAGACAATATAGATATGCCCCCAGCAATTCCCTAGTATTTAGGGCTCATTTGCTATTAATTTTACCATACATATAAAACATTTTAACTTGACATTTATTTATTTGAGGCTTTGTTAGCTGATGGTAAATTGCATGTCATTTATTCCCTAATCATAATTGTCATTTCTAACAAATTCTATTTTGCCTTTCTAAATCTAGAGTTATTGAGTCTGCTCAGTTACTGTCTAATCATTATTTAAACTAGGTTGATTAAGATGAAAGACTCAAGAGAAACAAATTGAATTTAAGAGACATACATGGCTAATGACTATCACTCCCTAAACACATAATATTTTAAATATATTAATATTTCTTTTCTATTTTGTGTGATTGCAGTTCCATTTTCCGCCTTTACCATTAAATATAGGAACTGAGTGTTGCAGCCTAAAACTGTAAGAAAGAATGGTTGATTACAGCCTAATAATCTCGAGGTGAGGTAATTTCAAGTTAAAATTTGAAGTCTACATGGGGAATCTTCATAAAATATTGTTAAAAATAACTAATTAGTTTTTTTTTAATCTTTCTCCATTAAACTTGTGTTAGTTGATTTCTGCAAAGATATAGGATACAGTGCTGCAAAGATATAGGAAGGGAAGAGATGATATAATGTGGACTGTTTCCACTAACTACAATAAAATGAAACACTATGACAAGGTGAAGAGACTTTGAAAGTATAACCAATAGGATGATAGGGGTATTCATGGAGACCCAGATAGGCAAAAGAAATAAATAGAAATATACAAGCTGGGATTCAGTGTCTCCATCATCCTAGCAGCATGTTGTGCCAATGGAAAAGTTAAACAGAGATTAGATTAATAAGTACCAAATGGTATTTGGATCTCCCATAATCCTCACTGGGATATGTAAGAGACCGATATGTCAACAATGAATGTATGGGTTGCTAAGACATTAGTGACTGCTGGACTGTATAAGGTAACAGAAGAAAGTCACATAATACACGGACCTTACATGTTAAAGAAATACACAAGCGCCTGAACTTCTATTGTGGGCATTAATGGTACATGCAAATGACCTGAAGACAATGACCACAAACTTAGGTCCCTCATGGGAGAATCACAAGAATGCAATTTTGACCATTCTCTACACAGCAAAATCTAACAAAGTCAAAGAAGAAATCAGTTGAATCACAGTCTTTAGTCCAAACATCCCAAGGGCACTATCCTTGAGAAGGAAAATTAGAAAGGTAGTAGTTATACTCCTGATAAGAACATGGGGTATAAATTGAGTGCATTTTACTATTGGCACTGAGATAATGTGACAGAAAGACAGTGTTGATATCTTTACAGTAAAACATTTCAACTTGTAAGACAATGGCTGACAAATGAGTCAATTTGAGGACAAAGATCAATTGACAAGTTGACCAAGTTTATTGGTGAAGTCAATTCAATGGCACTTTTTCATTATGTGCAGACTGAACACCAGGTAAAAGGTAATAATAAGTTACAATTACAAGGAAATTATATAAAGAGTAGAAAGAGTTAACCTGTGTCTACTGGGAATCTTGGGCACTGATTTTTCAATAGGGGAACATAATTTAACAGTGCACCCAAGTAATAGCTTAAAAAGCATTCACTTATTTTATAAAAAGTGACCAATTATAGATAATGAGTGGCTTACTTTTATCTTAATCCCCAAATATTGTAGGTTTTAGAGGGAAGCATTTAACTACTATATCCTGCTAAATTTGTTCCAGATCTTAACCCCTTACTATGTAATTACTTTGTGTTGTCCCTTAGAAAAGCAATTTAATTCAGCCTTCTGTTTCTTCTGCAACAGGTCAGTAATTTCCTCTTTGCTTTCAGAGTCAGGGAACTTTTTAGATATTTTTAGAAGATACAGAAAGTGTTTCAGAAAGTGTAAACAAGGCTGTTAAATTGGGAGAGAAAAACATGAGAGCGTTTAACATGGTCACAATTTACTACAGAATCACTTGAAAGAAGAGTATTTTGTGATTACCAGTCACCTAACTTGCAAATTAATTTACTGTTAAACACAGGTTGAAAATATCCCCTCTGATTTCTAGCAAGGAACTTATTTGAAAAAAAAAAATCTTTAAAGTTTGAAAGATGTATATGGGTGCAAAACATGAGTTCTCACTTCATATGTTTCCCACCAAATCTTTTCCACTTAACTCTATTGAAATCATACTCCATTTTGTTACTCTTATTTGAGTAAGTTGAATTTTCCTGAGTTATTACAAGAGGTTCTTTAGGAAAGAATGGAGGTGGGCAAGAAAAATTTCAAAATCTGTCACTCTGTCCCCTTTATTGCTACAAGAGAAAATGTTATTTTTAGCTTTGATCTTTGGGTAGCCATGGCTTCTGTCATGGATCACTAAGATACACAGTCCTTGATTCCCAAAGTGATACAGTGAATTTATTTAATACATTTATTTTGCTAGACCTCCCTGCTATGCAACAGGTTTATATCACTCTAGACAAGCTCCTGACTTCTCTATGGACTTTCACCAGCCCTGGAGCCCAATCCCAACTCCATCCTGTATGGAGAGGTTTCCTTCTTTGGTGATATCTTCCTGGAGTGACTATTCACTCTACCAAAGTAGGTCCTGTCTCTCCTCCCTACCACACCTTAGTGCTCTTGACTGTGTGAGGCTCCAACTTTGGTTGGATGCTTTGAGGCATCTCAGTTTACATGTGTCTCCTAGTTACTCTGAAAATGAGATTTTTAATTTTGTTAACCATTTGGAAAAGTTGCAAAATTCATGTTTACAGGTTTGACTTTACATGAAAATATATGGGGGAAATAGCTTTCCAAAAGTTCTGTGGGACTTTCGTTTTGTTATGTTGTTACAGATATTTCAAATTTCATAGGTAGGAACTTTCATCCAGAATTTGTAAGATAGATAATCAATTTAAATAATAGGATTTTAGAGGAGCAGAAGTATATTTACAGTTTTTTTTTAATTCAAATGCTAGTAAGAATTTCAAAGTTTTTGAGTAAAATAAAGTTTTTACACATCTAGGACTTTCAAACTATATTTTTGGCATTCCTACATGTTTGCTTAATACCCTGCATCACAGATCCTTATTAGAATATAGCCCAATTTGGGCCTCCCTGGTGGCACAATAGGTTAAGCACCTCACTATGAAGCAATCCCCAGCCTCTGCAGCAAAAGTTCAATCCCCGGCCAGCCAGGGAGCAACCCACATGGCGAGGCAAACAGCTACTGTCTCTCCTTCTGCTCCCCTCAGCAGTGTAATTCAGTCAGTCTGCCTGTTCTGTTCCCCTGTTCCCCACTCTGTCTCTGGTAAATCCTCTCACCCCCCACATCTCTGGCCTGTACCCCAGCTCTTATATGGATTAATAAATAAATCTTAAAAAGAGAATATAGCCCAATTCCCTGTATACTGACTTTTTCAAATAATAAGCTGTCTATGTCATCTTTATCCTTGTTGTATCCTTGTTGCTCTAGGAGGTAATTCACTGCCTAGAATAAAGTACATATTCATGAAATCACTCCACCATGCTAACTAGCCATCTCTAATTACACTATACCCACCACCACGGTGCCCATAGTCTTCCACCATTGTGCATTGTACCCACTCCCCACTTGACTCTTTACTCCTCTCTCTCTCCCTCTGGTAGTCTCAATCTACAATCAGATTTCTAGAATGTGCTATTGATTTGGTTTTAACTGACCCATAGTTTTGTTTCTCTATATTCCACATATAAGTGAAACTATATTTTTGTCTTCTTCTATACACTTTGTCTTGAATAATATATTTCCCATAGCAAGTGTTCAATGGATGCAAAGAAAAAATGAGATGGAAAATAAATGGATGCAAAGAAAAAATAAATAAATGGATGCAAAGAAAAAATGAGATGGAAAGTAGGATTTACAGAAGAAGAAACATTCACAAAGATGATCCTAAAAAAGAGAACTTGGACAAATATTTTATTTTTAGACTTTACACTATAGGTTATGCAAAATGGCATCCTGATGACTTCTTTAGATTGGTCACTGATGTTTTTTTTGCTTTGTTTGTTTTGCTTTTTAGGGAGGAGTGCTCTGTCTGTTTTAGCTAATGAGTTCCATGTTAAAAAATAACACCAGGATTTAAAATTTGTTTTCAAAAAAAAAATGTAGTATTTGGTCACATTCCTCACCATTGCCAGTTACTGGGATAGAACTGACAGTTCAGTTTGCCACACATCCCCCAATTCCCTATTGCTTCTCTAGCCAGTCTCCTTTACTCCTCTCTGTTACTTTGCTTTTCACTTAAAAGTGTTTTAAAGTGTTATAAATATGTTACAGAGAAATTCACTTGGTATAATTACCCACTATTTAAGAATACTAGTTATCATATTGTGAGACACTATTGCATTGTTACTGTATTATTTTTCTATCATTGTATGGAAAATTACCAATATACAGCAGACAGAGACCATCATATGTTTACTATCTTACAGTTTCTATGCACCAGGATTCCAGACATGGGTTAGCAGGCCCTATAGTTCAGACTCACACCAGGCTAACAGCAAGGCACCTCCTAGAGTCACAAGTTCATCTGAAACCCCAGTCTTTTCCCATTAGCAGAATTTTCTTGTTTCTAGTTCTATCTATAGTGCATATCATGGAATTTTATTTCCTTCCTCCAATTTGAGCAGAAGAATCTCCTGACACTCACTACTTTTAAGATGGTTAGGCCAGGCCCACTCAGATTAATATCTATTTGATCAACAAAAATTTAACTAATTATTAGTACCTTAATCATGGGAATGAAATGTCATCCTATTAATAGGTTCTGCCCTCCCTTGATGTGGGGTTCTCTAAGGTTGTTAATCATAGGGAGTCATCTTCGAATTCTGCCTACCTCAACTTTTAAGTCAAATAATAAGAAAAATGCTTTTAAGTCAAATAATAACTAAATATTAACAAGTTCCTATGTAAATAACTAAAATGTATCAGTGAAAGAAGTGTTTCTCTAAGCCTAGAGGTCTTTGAATAAACTTTTCAAATAAAAATATTTCTGTGCTGCTAGTCCTAGGTGACATCATGAAGGTTACATTTTTGTACTGCACGTGGCACATGTAACTTAGGACAGTTTGGCCAAAAGAAAGTATTGTGTGCTACATTTGAAAACTGTACATGCAATTGTACAAAACTGGTGTGATTTTGCATTTGTCAAGTGCCCCAAAGAGATGCTTTAGTTTGATACTATCACGTTCCTTAGATTGCCCACATGGTTTTCACTAGAATATGCACTATAGACATTTACATTTATTTTCTGCCGCTTTATTTAATTTACAGTGTAAATTTGTTATTGCTTCTCACCAAGTACAAAGATAGTTATCACTCTCTATTCAAAACCACACAGTTTTTCATTAAGATACTCATGCAATTTGCAGCAACATGGATGGAGCTGGAAGGGATCATGCTCAGCAAAATAATCCAGAAAGAAAAAGAAAAATACCAGATGGTCTCACTCATAGCAGGAATTTAGAAAACCTAAATAAGGGACCAGGAAAAAGACTAATTATAATAAAGTAAAAATCAAAATCAACAAGCAACTATAAACCAGAGGCACACTACGGAGAGGAAGGAAGGGGAAGGGACTAGGGTCAATATAAGGGTTGTGGGAATCGTGTGGGGAATATGGCCAGGATGGAAGTGCATACATTGTGCAAAAATGAAAAGTGATGCCAAAAAATAAAATAAGATACTTGCAGCAAGTTTTCTTCATTTTGCTTTCACAGATTTTTTTCCATCTCTTTGCAAATCGCATGTCTATTATGCAAATTCAAAGAATCACTCAGGTTAAGACTTCTTTGAATCTGTTATAATATGACTTTGTACTTGAACCATAGGATGCTATGGTAGATTTAAAAACTGCTCTATTCCCAGAAGGATTAAAAGTTGAATGACTTTAGTCCTTGTTAACTGACAACTTTCTAATAATGCATTCACTAGTAAATGGTTACCTTGGTATACTTTTTCTTTAGTTGTTTTCATTATTATTATAATTAATACATTGTAAGTATGAAAAACTGCTTATTTTAATTCAAAGGACATGTGATAAGAATACAATTTCTCAAGTGGATTTATAGGCAAAAATCACATGTAGGGATTATAGTCCCTAAAACTATGCATTGAGTTATGCTATGATGCAAGATGTGAAATGATCATAACTCAGTTTTGTTATATAAAGAACTGCTAACAATCGTGATGGAGAAAAATCATTTCAAACAAATGTCTTACAAGTTTAGAACAAAATTTTCCTTTGTGTACTAAGATCCAAAGCATATTCCTACATGTAGCCACATCTCCAAACTAGTAAATTAAAAATTTGAATGCCATCAATTTGTGTTGCAATAATATAATTATTTAGGCTCAATACGTTATTTAAAGCTAACTTCTGTATTTATTATTGAAGACTATTTTGAAAATTCCATGATCTATATCATTGAGATATTACTATTTGCAAAGTATCTTTACTCAAATAGTATCTTGTATATCTTTATTAATTCCATTTAGGTTGGAGTATTTTGGAATGTCTTTTTGTTAAGATGGTAGCATTCCATGATACTTTAAGGCCTTGAATAAGATAGAGACCCATTTAGGAATCCATTTGTCAGTCTGGAGTTTTAAAAGGAGTTGTTTAAAGAAATCTTTATGTCCTTCAATTAATCTGGTTGCCTAGGACCTATTGGGAAGATGAAAGTTCTAATGAATGTCTTTATAAAGAACACATCATTGTGTATTCTGGGAAGTGAAATATGTGCATCTTGGTTACCATTAGCAATGTTTGAAACTCCAAGGGGATAAGGAGTGTTTTGTGAGACCTTATGTTGTGGCCACAGTATATGTAAAGGAGTGTAACCTTGATTTATATTTTGAACATCTGTGGGGCAAGAGATTCCCAGAGTTTATTATCCTGAAGGGGACAATTTTTGGGCAATTGCCCAAGAGTTTGTAAAAATGTACAGTTGAGGCTATTTGCTGACATCCAGTGTTAAACTGACTGCCTGAAGTTTAGCCAACTGTGCTGAGTTTGAGTTTAGGACATATTCATTAAGGGCTGTAAAACAGCTACATTATACTTCACTCTATCATTTTTATGTTGGTGGCAATGCCATTTACACTGACTCTGAACTCCCACTGTTATTGACCTAGTTAATCCCAAGGAGTTTCTTAGTTAGCCAAAGGGATATGGAAAAAGATGATCCCCCACCCCCACCCTCAGGATATAGTATCTTGTTAGAGACAGAAACTAGATAAAAAACACCACCTTGTGCACATGGAAAATGTTAGAGGATTCAGGCTTGGCTCCAAAATTAATCAGGGAGGTCTTGGTAACCTGGCTAAGCTTATAGAGTACTGCTTCCATGACCCAAGGCATAAGGGTAGGTAAGTATACAGGATGATTGGTTCAGGATCTGTATCTGTTTTCAGAGGAGCTCAGTTTGTGACCAGCATTTTTGCTTTTATAATATATCGCATTGAGTTGAGCAGTGCTATAGTCAGAAGTTTCTGTAGGCTTTGTAGTCAAAAGTCAATCAACAACCTACTATCTTCTTAGATGATGCAGAAAATGCAGGAGATGTGACAGAAGATCATATATAAGGTATCCATAGTCAAGGTTCCTCTGGAGGGCACTAATGGGAGTGTCAGTTGATTTTAATTTGAATAGATTTTAGATTTTTTGCTGGAGATTTGAACATAGTGACATCAGAGAGATTAAGTAAATGGAGTAAGCAATATATTGCCTCCAGATCTCAAAAAAGACTAAAAGATGTTGAACTTGTAGATCCTTAATGAATATATCATAATACTCCTTGGAGGAAGATGTCATCAATATGATGTCATACCTGTGCTTGTGGAGAAAGCTAGATGCAGTTAAAATCTTGCCTGCAAAAATTGTATGCAATGACAAGATGCTAACATAACCCAGAGAAATCCTAGAAAAGGTGTATATTGCCCCTTGGAGGTGAAGACAGACTGTGGCTGACAGGCTATTGAAATAGGCACTAAACAGAATGCACTAGTCAAATCTATAGTAGCACAATGTCTACCAATTGTTGATTGGATGGAGTCAGTAACTTTAATAATGTTGGGTATTGGGTTTGGGAACTTAATGAATGGGGCTACAACATTAAGCTTACTTTAAATCACTCTGAGGCACCATTCCCTTCTTTCTAAGTTCAAGAAGAGGCAAAATTGAACTGTCAGTTCGATATGTGGTGAGGATAATCACCTATTCATTCATAGTGTCTTATATAATATGTTTCAATGTTTAAAGGTTTTGTTTTAACTTACATTGAGCCATCCTCACCATTTTTGAATGGCATGGCCATAGCATCTCATTTTGTGAAAACCAATTTGCAATTGTCAAAGACTTATTTTAATTATAATTTGTTTACTCCCAGTATAGAATATTATCTAGCCATGGACTTTGACTATGGGAAATTAAGCAATGCCGCAGTTAAGATGAGTTACATTTAATCTTTCTCTACCATATTTAATTACTATCTCCAAATTGTAGAAGGGACCATGTTTAAATTTAATGATAACCCCAGGCATATCTAATTTAAATGCCAGTATTGATTAACTCATGAAGTTTTGTCAATTGGTTCATTTGAGTATGTTAAATGAATTTTGAAGCTTCTGTTGTAGAGGCTCAAAAGCCAATCAGTGTTTTTTTTTTTTTTTTTATCTTTACACTATATAAATTCTTTTAGTAAATTGTGGATTTCCAATTGTATCAAATTATGTGTATATATATATATATATACACACACTATATATATATATATTTTTTAATTACTAAAATGTTCTCAGCTTAGATATGGGAGGGAAAAAAACCTTGTATGAATCATTACAGTACAGATTTATGACCCATTAACACACTTCAAAAATAAGGCCAATTTATAGAACTTTATTGAGAAGATCTTCATTCACAGTAAATTATAGTTCATTGAAAGAACAACCTTGCTTTCTAGTCACAGATATCTTGAATATTCCTTCAGAGCTTCTCAGAAGGAAGAGAAAAACAAAATATTTTAAGGATTATTATTTACTAACTTTGAACTGTTATTGAAAACTGATGATCAATTGGGACACTTCGGAGGGCTAGTGATAAATGTAATCTTAACCCAATTCACCTCCAGCACAACTTTACAGCAATCCCACAAGTTATTTCTCTCAATCCAAAAATATATTGAGGGCACAAGACCTAAAAAATGACTGTCAAAATTCCTCCATTGATCCTCTGATCCATGGATGGAGGGTTGTTATGGTAAGAAGACCAAATAGAGCAACTAGAATTGCAACTGCCTGACCCTGATTTGTTAGAAAACAAAATAAAATAAATATATCATACCCTTAGAGGAATAAATAGATTAGTGCCATCATCCATGACTTGAAATATGCAAAGTGTGAATTCCTACCACATCCCCATTTAATATGCCTATTTGGACAGTGTAAAGCCAGATGTGTCAAGGAGAATGACAGTCGATTATCACCCACATAATTAGGTAGTGATTCCAATCACAGCTGCATTTCCAGATATGGTGTCTCCCCTGGAGAAAATTAACACAGACCCCGACACCTGGTATACAGCTATTGAAACAGAAAATTCATTTTTCCCTATCTCTACCAGCAAAGGGAATCACAAGCAGTTTGCTGTCGCATGATAAATACAATAGTATATCTCTCTTGTCTTGTTTCAGAGCTATGTCAACTACCAGTTCTTTTTCATAAAATATTCTGGACTGGGAACGTGTGTTTTGTTGATATTGTGCAGCATACACTGTCCATTATATTACACATTGTCTGGTCATTCCAAAACAGATTGACAGTATATAGCCAGCATCCTAGATCCTTAGTGAAAACACAAAGGTGCTAAGGGGTGATAAATAAACCTCTTAATATTCAGCGGTCTATAAAATTAATGAAATACATGGAAATAAAGTAATTTGGCACATATTTTCTTATACTGCTGATGGAAAAAATGTTGCACTTTTAAATAACTACTATAGACACAATATTCACTAGATTTTGTTTATGGATTTTGAAGGCAGTATTTACCACATTTGGCCATACTATTCCAGTCCATTTCCTGGGTAATTTAAAAGGCTGATTATTTTGAATTGGGCCCAAAAAGGGCCCTATCATAGAACCAGGTTGTAGTGCAAACTGCTTTGCCACTGAGTCATACAACCCAGAAATCTATTGTTTTTCACAATGTCTGTGTCAAAGAGATAATTTTCATGGAGTTTTGACCAACCCAGTGAGAGATTAGGAGGCCCAAAATCACAGGATTTGGGAATAAGTCCATGATCTTTTCAACTTATTCTCTATTTGAAATGCTACCTGGATCATACTGTACTTTGGATATGAATATGTTACTTAATAAGACAAATTAAAAAAAAAATCTTTGCAAATGTAACTAATTTAAGGGTCTTTGGATAGAAAAGATATCTTCGATTATATAGGTGAGTGTAATAATTCCAAGGAATTAATAATAAGAGGAAAGGGAGAGTTTTAAGTTCCAAAAAAAAAAAAAGGAGAAGACAAAAAAATAGAAGAGAGAGGGGATGAGGAGTTGATAGCTGATTTTAAAGATGAAGGCGGGCACCATGAGGCAAGAAATACAGCTTTCTCTATATCTTCTAGACACCTAAAAAGGCCAGAAAGCCGATTACCCCCTAAAATCTACAAGGAGATTGTATTCTTGCCAATACCTAAATTTTCAGTACTCTTTCATCCATATTTGTAAGAAAATAATTGTCTATTTTTGAATGACAAAGTCATGGTAATTTGTTACAATGGCTATTGTAAAGCTAATGTAATCAGATACAGAAATTATATTTAACTTCAACTGTTCATTATACAGTAGTTATTATCACACAGCAAAGTAAATACATACATTAAAATGTATGTATTCATGAATATATATATGTGTCCATAAATTATAAAAATGTATTAACAGTGTTAAATTAAATAATAGATATGTTACTTAGGTAACTACCTGAGTAAGTACAGAAAGTTCCCCAAAAAAGCTCAAATTACATGAACATATATTATAGACTCCCTTTTAACACTGTAACACTGACACTGATATGTTTTCTTTTCCATAATCAGAATGTACTTCTGGGAATCAAAGAATGGAAGGAACACCACCAATTACATGTTTACCCCCAAAAAATGTTTGGAGAACTTTTTTTTCAACCTTAAACTTTAGTCTTGGGTAGCTTGGATTTCTTTAAGCCCAAATATGACTGTTCTCTGACTGGGCTGGGTTACTCAAGCTGTTGAATAAAGAAATGGAGAGGTGTACTGGTCTAGGAGACTGACCCCAATAACCAGGAGAAAATTGGTTTCTGACATACTATTGAAGATACCAGGACAGTGACTGGAACCTTAGGTATTAACTGGTATCCCTATAAATGCTCTCTTGCTTAATAATCTTGACTAATGAAAACCCGAGGCAAAATTAAGTAGAAAAGAGCTCTAAGAGGTAGGGTTAAGCTCACGCCATTGGTTGGAAATACCATCCTGCAGATTGGCTTTGTGGTAAAAAGATAGAAACCAGATAAAGAATGCTAATAATACACAGATTTAATTACAAATTCAGTTTTTCTGATCAACCAAAGAGCTGAAGACAACTATAATAATGATAGGGTTTCCCCATCACCTTAACTCCTCTGTCTTAATGGGAAACAACAATAATATCTAACCTATTCAGTTTCAGGTAGAACTTGCACTGTGTTGACATAAAAAAATTCATATGTGGTAGCTACTGGGAATTCAAATATTCCTGTGTTGTAAAAATTAAAAAAAAAATAATTACAGAGTAAAATGTAAGTAAAATGTAAGGATGAATGCTGAGGGGTAAAAGCATCAACTGTTCTAGAGATCTTCCTTTTGAAGAAAGGTCTCTAGATTTATTCTCCTTTTTCTCCATCTGTTCTCTGCACTGGAAGACTGATCTGTGATTTGGAATCCCTTGCTACTTGGGTTCAGATTGTAGAATTGGAAACACTAGATCTGAAAGAACAAAGAGCAAGGTGGTATTTATCCTCTTTGTTTGATGCTTTAGTAGTTTCTGTAGGTTTCCTGTGATCTTACAAGAAGCCTCACCTTCTAAAAAATCTACCTGCCCTGGTTTCCAATGATCTTACTGTCTTGTGCACTTCAAGGGATATGGGTAACCACAGCACCTTAGAGACCTACATTTTCCCTTTTTCTTTCTTTTTTTTTTTTTTTTTTTTTTTGCCAGATCTCTTCTCTTTACTAAACTCTTATCAAAGTTTGCTAGTTTGAATTTAAATACCCTCTTCTTCCAGAGAGTTCACTGATATATTTCTCCATAGCATGCCGGCATCATAATCATATTGATGCATCTGGAGGCAAAAAGTGAAGTAATTTTAAATTAGACTCTATTTTTCACTTGAAGAAACGCAGCACAGATGAAAGTGCTAGCACTTATTTGTCTGTAAGGTAAAAATGGCAATAAAGAGCAAAAATACACGGGTGAAACAACTAAATTATTATCTTGCTATACAACTTGTGATATAGAGGAAGTATCAACTTATGCTTAGAAAAGACTATCTGTTATGCAGGAAATAAAATACAAATACTTTTAAAATAGAGGTTTAATGTCAATTTGAGAGAAACATAATTCATATGTTATATTTGAATACATATTTCTTTTTCAAAATGCCTTTTTAACTTTCTGCTATGTGATGGATCAAAAATACCCTCACAGTGAATGTAACAATTTTGGCACTTTAGAAACTTACTATGAACTGGGAAGAACCCCAGATACAGAGTAACATATTATGGTTGATAAAACTACCAAATTTACTATATGATTTTTGTCATTGCTTGTTGTAATTCTGAACTAAAGAAACAACAACTTATACTGGTAAAGTAAGGATCTGACTTGAAGTGATTTATTTATGAAATTTGGAACTATTTTAACAAGATTCAAAAACACTCGGAAAACCTGGGCTGTGGTCAGAAAATTCAGGGAAATTAGTGCTTAACCACTAATTTAATGACATAAGAATACAGGTGACGATAGTTGATTTTATGTTTAGATGCAGAGCTGTTAAATAGTCTAATATTCTGAAAAGATAAGTAATACTATAAGATAACTGAAGAGGGGTCAACATGTGGGATAAAGGTGTTTTTTAAACAGGACGGTTAAATAGAGGTAAGAAAAGGTTGTGGGGAAATTGTGTTTAAGACAGGGAGTGTGAAAATCATATTGGAATCATCATTAGTAGCATAATTAGTGTAAGTATTTTAGCAAGTTTGTTTACAGCAATATCAGATGTATATGAAGGGGCTAAGTTGTAATGTAGAGGATAAATTAGAAAACTGTTACACTAATGAAGGGCAGAATGCATAGGGAAGGATGACTTTATGAGCAGAATACAAAATTAACTGAACTCATTAGCAAATTGCTCTGGGAAATAATGAGAAGAAGTAACCACGGATGGTGCTGCTGTGGTTTCTGGTTTGTGGAATGAGATATTGTTGGTACCAGTCACTAAGAGGAAACATAGTGAAGGCATAGATTCCAGAGACAAGTAATTTACATTTTATAAGGATTGTATTTGTCAAGTTCCAGTGGGAAAACTTCAATTTTATCTATTATTAGACTTGTGCAGAGTCATTAAAAAGGTTGTCGAAAGAAAGTGTATAGCAAGCTTAGGAATAGGAAGATGCTAGCAGCAAACTTACTGTTCAATGAATACATCAATAGCTGAAATCCATTATTTTTACCCCATCTCCCTAGCATGCAGCTGTATATTATCACATGTAGTTTGTCTCGATGAGAGAGCTGACATGGCTTCAGACCATTTGCCCTTAATAGGATTAGGAACAAATGAGAATAGTGGTAATGGTTACATTTCTTTCTCCACTAGATGTTTTCACCTGTCATGTGGACCTGTTAGTGTGTAGACTGAGGGATACCCTGAAGCCCCTAAACTTGAAGGCTCTAAAGAGGTTCTGCCATTCACTGATAAAGACAAAGCATACTCTTCATATGTAAGAACTATAATAGGTTAGTGTGCACAGAAAAAGAAGAGAACTAAGCAGACTAGTTTCACAACGAATCACCCAGAGTTACCCATCCCCTTATGGGGAAATACCCAACCAAACAGGATTGGCCCAAAGCAAGGCTGCTGAGGTCTGAAACTTGCACAAGTCTAAGGTACCTTCTAGCAGGGAAACAGGAAGGAGGCAGACAGGGCCAGGTAAGTCTGGGATGCAAAAAGCAAAATCAAACTATGAATCAAGGTAACAGCTACCATTGCCAGCCTCCTCACAGGCCTCTTTCAAGTGTCTCTCCATGTCTCAATTCTCTGTGTCTCCTTCCATGTCTTTTTCCACATGTCACCCCAAGTGCTCTCTCCAAACCTCTCCAAGTATTCTCTACCTCCCCCCATTGCTCAGCTCTAACCCTTATTAGATGGGGTAGGTAACACTCTCCTTTTATTGGAGATCCCTTTCTGTAACATAAATGACAGTATTTGTACACTTTAAAGGCAAAAAAAAAAAATGTATATGTATTAATAAAAGCATGGTAAATAAATCCAGTAAATGTTACTCAGCTTCAGTTTCAAGTCTATCAATGTACTGGGATACACATAAAATGCAATGCTGTTTAAAGTCTGAAAATAAAGAAATGAAAAAAAAAATACCAGGTAAATGCTAATCCCAAATGCAAACATCAATTTTTAGAAAACAGCATTTTAATATGAAGTCCATTAGAAGAGATGAAGAAATCTAACAATTAATAAAATTGATTTAATAATTATTGTAGTAATTAAATAAACAGTCAACTTCAATTTATTATTCTTTAGAATTGAAATAACTATCAATTATTTATTGATATAGAGTCAAGGCATTCAAAACAACAATCCACAAAGAAATTAGAGTAATTATAATCTTGTATAAATATTGTAAACATGAAACAATTATGAAATAGACAAAACAATTATGTCATATATATATATATATATATATTTCTATATACACAATAAAAATCATGAATGATGAATGTCCTTACTGGAAAACCACCAAGGGATTGATGCATTTTCCCACAAATTTTTCAGAAATAAACACACCAAGTACAAATATTGAAGAACTGTATATGACAATTGAATAACTCAATTAACAAGTTAAAACTAGTATTTTTAGCTCATTTGTAATATTTGTATATATTTACTAAGAAATTAAACATGAAAGAATTATTAATAAATCCACAAAGATAAATATAAAGATAGCATATTTCTTGATTATAATGCTGCAATATAATCTAAATTCAATAATAAAACAATAAAAAAGTAGGGCCTCCCCAGTGGTCTAGGGATTAAGTCTCAGAACTACCATCACCATGGCCTGGGTTTGATCCCCAACCAGGGAGCTATTCCACATATGATGTAGACCTCTCCTGTCTGGCCCACTGCTCCCCTCAGCAGTGTATTTCATTAAATCCTCCTATTTCCCACTCTCTCTAGTGAGTCCTCTCACCCCCCTGCACTTCTGGCCTACCCCCCATTCTTCTGGACAAAAATAAATTTAAATAGATGTAAATGATGCATATAAGAAAATCAAAGGCCATTCATGGATTTAAGGAATCCATGAATATTTTCCTAATCCAATTAGGAAAATACAGAATTATATAAACAAATTCACAAGAGTTAAATAAATATTAATGATTTAAATAAAAACACACACTAATGAGCTCAAATTAATTGAATAGAACTGCATTTCAGATTCAAAGAATGGCAAAAAAATAAGTGGAGAAACTCATTTGTTAAGGTGTATGTGGTCCCAATATTACCCTTACTGTCTAGGGATTAAATATTTAATACCCAAGCAGGGTTACAAAACTAAATATAATTATTATAATCATAAGTCAACTAACTAATCCCCCATATTTTGATAACAGTTTAGAGTTTGTTAACTACCTGAGAAAGAGCATCCATATTGCAGAAACAGAGGCAAGCAGATGCCTGAACACATGGTCTGTGATGAAGTGATAATCACCCATATTATCACTGCAGACAGAGACATGGTGAACAGGAAATCAGACCAAACCTAAGCAGACTTGTGGTTGAGAGCTTTTCATGTATAGCATGCTCATCATTGTTTCCTTTCTCAATCTAGGAAGTGATTGTAGAAGAGAAAGATTAACCTTATGTAACGGTTCATACAAAGGAATTCACTAATCATTATAATTGCCCCCATTTCTATCATCACAAATGAGGTAGGTCACGTCTTCACACGAAAGCATAATATTTTATTTGTGGAGACAAGAAGAGTGGGGGGGATAATTAGGTATTTTATATATTAATATTTTATATTAATAAAATATTTATATTTATATATTATATATATTAAATATTTATATTTTATATTAATATATAAAATACATTAATCAAATTTACCCAAGTTAATAAGAGGCTAAATTAAAGAGGTTGAGATAATATTATCTAGTTTCACCAGGAGGAAAATAGATCTTATAGAAAATTAAATTGATTTTAAAAATTCTAAAATTGAATAAAAAAGGTTTACATAAAAACTATGCACCCGATGTAGTAGTATTTTTATTTTACTCATACTTCAAAGTATATCAAATCATCCTAAAATGGAAAATAACAAAAATGCCCACTAACATAAAAATGGATAAATAGACTTTGGTATAGCCATGCAATTTATGCTATTATACTGATATTAGTATATCAATATTGACACTATATTACATTGATAGCATTATATTAATTATATTGATCACAATATATTAATTTGTGTAAAAATGCATTTCAAAAATGATATGTTGAGCTGAAGAAACCACATGCTGTATGTTTTCACTTAGTTATTTTCAAAATGGCATAACTACCTGATATTTGTGGAAATTAAGAGAATGGTTATACTGAGGTGGCAGGAGCTGTGGACTCTAACATACATGAGGGGACCTAATGGCATGCAGGAAAGGTCTTATACTTTGATCCACTGGGGGTTACTGAATACAGATTTATTGCAATTTATATATAAGATCAGTTAATTATGCACTTTACTAAATATCACTCAAAAAAGAGGCTGGTGAAAATGCAGAAATATGCTATGATCAAATATTAGAAAATACAATATTGGGAAAATATCTAGGCTTCATAAGCATTGTCTAAATGAATGGAAACATTTTTATGTTGCTATTTATCATTAATGTGTTTGTAGTTAGTGCTTTATTTTATTTATTTTTTGGCCTCCTCCCAAAGAAAGCAAACCATCAGCTATGTCAGCATTCAGTGATTTCTCTTTGAATACTGTGCTCTAGAGACCTAAGACTAGGTGTGAAGAGATGATGCTGGAAACACCATTTCTTTAACAATGTAACTTATGGTTTCAATCAGCCTTCCACAATATTCCACAAGGTTTTGTTTGGATTTTGTAGACTGATTTTAAAATGTCTGAAAAGTAAAATAATTACAAATCAATTTAGGGACATAACCACAAAACTTTCCTGAAAAAGAATAAGTCAAGACTTAAAATACCACAGATAAAAAAAAAAAATCATTAAACATCAATAATTAAAACATATGATAAAGATTAGTTTATAGAAAATTAATATACCTAAAAAAATCAATATACCTAAAAAGAGAATTCAGAAATAAAGAAAGACTATATCTAGTCATCAAATTTATGATAAAAGTCCTCTTAATAAAATGGAGAACTTATTTTTAAATAAATGATGAGTAAATTGGACACCTACTATGAAAAATTAAATTATGTTTTTATCGTTGTTATATAAAGATAGCTGGATGATACACTTAGAATGTCTTCAAGAAATTGGGACAATCAAAGTTACATTTAAAAAAATAGCAATAGCTTTAAAAAAGAATAATGGAAGTTTAAATTTCATTAACTTTAAAGATGTTCATTCAAATATATCATTAGAAGAATAAAACGGCAAGTCACATGTAGAGGAGATGTTTGTCATACATATATTTGAAAATGGTCTTTATACATCACATAAAATGAGAACATTAATGAGAACAGCCAAATCAATTAAAAGTGCATCTTTTTTAAATAAGGTAACATTGATTTATAATAACATTCCAAATTGTAAAAATAACTTAAAGTGAAAGGAAGGGAAAGTGCTTAGGTACAAAAACCTCAAACATAGTATTTAAAAGGTAATATAAATCCTAAAATCCTGTGTTTTAATTTTAAAAAGCCACCTTTTTGACAAATATGTATGATATTGCATCATTTTTGCCAATATTGTGGAACACAAAAATAACCCTATTTGGTATAGGCTTTTCCCTATCCTATACGCAGTTTTTATTTTGTAGCTTTAAAATCAGTAGGAGTACAAGAAATACTTGCCAAATTGAAGTAAAATATTTAGTCTGGTGTGCAATCCAAACTCTCTTAACTTCTCCCATTTACTTGTTTTTTTTAATTTTTTTTTTATTTATTTATGCATTCAAGAGCTGGGACACAGGCCGGAGGTGCAGGGAGTGAGAGGATTCACCAGAGACAGAGTGGGGAACAGAACAGTCAGATCGACCGAAGTACACTACTGAGGGGAGCAATGAGCAAGGCAGGAGAGGTCTGCTGCGCCATGTGGGTTGCTCCCTGGCTGGCCGGGGATCGAACTCATGCTGCAGAGGCTTTGGACTGCCTCATACTGCTGTGCTTAACCCCTTGCCCCACCAGGGAGGACCTTCCATTTACTTTTTTGTTTCATTCTACTTGGATTTTCAAAAATTATACAAAGTCCCACTTAAAATTTGAAGATCAGCAATTCAACACAACAGCTGATCTCTTTCAAGAATTCTTTTGTATATTTCTTGGTATATTTCAGGATCATGCATACAAAAATAGATACAGTCTAGATATTTAACTCAAAGACAGATGTAGAACAAAGACTTGATTCTAAAAGTATATTCCCCCATGTAAAAAGAAAAATAGTCCTAGAAAGTATATATTACAGAATTATTGGTGGAAAAAGTTTAAAATTGAGTAGCTAATGAATATAGAGGTTAATTATAATGACATGCAAATTACTGACATGGCTTAGAAATAAATGATTTATCATACCAAATAAATTTAACATGCAAGTAATGTATTTTTGCATGTGAGATATCACAGTACTAAAGCAGTATATATATTTTTAATATGATACCAACTTTCATTCCGTCTTTGTGTTTTTAATAACTTTCTATAAAGGTCTATGTCAAATTAAACTGCAGGCATAGTTTGAGGAGAGAGATGAAATGTTTGACATTCCATTGATATATAATTTTTGCATTATGACATCATGGAGTGGGAGATCACCAAAATACTTTCAACTGTGAAAGTATCAGGAAACTTCAAGAAAAAGTAGATTGTCTACTACAACCTATGAAATATGTATTAATAGAGGAGTCGTCTATTGAAGATGAAGTTTATAAAGAATCTTTTCATTCTCTGCTATAAGAAAACCTCATACATCTCTCATTGAAAAGGAGGAGGAAGAGCTCACTGGAATTGCATAATAAAATGTCAGTACAGGACGGTGATTAAAAACACCATCTAAATTCTATCTGGGCAGGGCACTTGAGAATACAAATCAAAATAGGCCATATATCAAGAGAACAGCCTAAATGTCACAATGTTCCATAATGACAAATTAGGTAGGTGCCAGAAAAATATATAGGCCTTAAAAGGCCTGAAACAAGCATCTTATAAGATGCTTCAAAAGCATTATTTTAAATCAGTATGAACATTTTAAAGGGTGGTATACGTCACTGAAGTGTTTGTAGGATCGTTTAATTTTCCTAAATTTCAACATGACCTGGAGAATGCATCCCATTTGATATTCCAAAACTCAATGACAAACCGTGAATATGATTCTAAAGAGCCTAGGGTTATGCGTGAAATGATGGTGATTTCCTATTATTTTAAAATAAGGACACAATTATTAGAGCAGTTTTAAGTTTATAAAAATTGACTTGATAGTAACAAGAGTTCCCATATACTCCCTCTCCTCTTTGCCTTCATAATTTCCTGATACCCATAACTTGTTACATTATATATGTTACATTTGTGACAATTGATGAACTAATATTGGCATATGATTATTAACCAAAGTCCATATTTGTATTAAGAGTCTCTTTGTATTATATATTTCTAAGGATTTTGAAAAAATGTGATATATACATCACTGCAGGGTGGCATAGAAGAAACTCACAGCCTAAAAAGTCCCGTGCCCCATCTATTCAACCCTTACCCTTACATCTCCCCCAAATCCTGACTATCAACGATCATTTTACTCTTTCTCTCTAGTGTTAGGTTTCCAGAATGTTATATAATTGGAATACTATAATATATATTTGTTTCAGACTGGCTTCTTCCACTAAGAAGTATTTATTCAAGTTTCCTTCATGTCTTTTTGTGACTTAGAGCTCATTTCTTTTTATGACTGAATAGTATTCCATTGTACAGATGTGTAGTCTCTACTACAACAATCTCTAATTATAAAAGCGATCACTTCCACATATCAACTGGAACAAGTAACACATGGTAGCTTCCATAACAGTCTAGATTTATGCGGTTCTATATAAGGGAACTGCCTGTAATGATTTCAGTGTATTTCTGTGAAGTCCAATATGCTAGCTATCAGACACAGCTGACTATTGTGCACATGGAATATGCTCAATGATATATTCCATGACAGAATAACAGAATGACAGAATAACTTGATTTTATTAATTTTAGTTAAATTTAAATTTAAACAGTCATGTACATAGACGGTAACCATTATATTGGACTATGCAGTTTTTGATCTTTCAAATAAAAGGAATTAAGTGCTCAAATGTGTGTCATCCTCTGGGAAAATAAAGGTAAATCTTCAAACCACTTTCTCCAGAACAAAGAAAATAATTTTAAAACGGGCCTCCCTGGTGGCACAGCGGGCTGAGCACTGCACTGTGAAGCTGTCCAGCTGTCTGCAGCCACTGCAGTGTGGGTTCGATTCCCAGTTGGACAGGGAGAAACCCATATGGCGTGGCAAACCTCTCCTACCTCACCTGCTGCTCCCCTCAGCAGTGCTTTCAGTCCGTCTGCCTGTTCTGCTTCCCACTCTCTTTGGTGAATTCTCTCACCCCCCTGCACCTCTGACCTGTAACCCAGTTCTTGTATAAATAAATAATAAATCTTTAAAAAATAATTTTAAAATGCATGAAGATATTTTATAGCAATAACCTGCCTGATATATTCTTATTTTGCCATTGTGATGGAAAATAAACCAATTAAATGATGGTGATTGAAATGATGGTGATTGCCTATTATTGGTCTATTAAATGGTCTATTAAATCAGTTAACACTTTGTGATAAAAACCAATGGGAAATGACGTGAGGTTCTTTTTTTTTTTTTTTTTTAACTCTGTGGGTATTACAAGGCAGTTTTAACCCAAATTTTCAAAAAGTAAAAACAAGTCCCAAAACACCCTTCTAACTCGTCCTCTCCACTATAAGATCCTTCTATAAATCTGCTGCAAAGGTGACCTGCAAAATTATAACTTACTGAAATGAGCCCTCAGAGTCTTGCTCAGGATCTGAAGCCCACAATGAAAGATTATTGATGTTTTCAGCAGAAAAGCTGTCAATTAGATGTACAGTTTGCCATAACAGCTCCAGGGTATAAGCGTGAACTCCTCTATGAATTTACTGGATCTACTTTGCAGCCACAGAGCCAAGCATACAACTCTCCCTTTGCTTCAGGATATCCAGATGTTCACCTTATTTAGATGTGTGCTGGAAATTGGATTGTGAGCTTGATGCATGTTGGCCTTATAGCAGTTTCAGGTTTTAAACTAAATGCTTATTTTTAAAAGTGCTTTTTTTTTTACTATAAAATAATACTTGTTCAGTGTGACTAATTGAAAATGTATAAAAATATGAACAAAATTACAGTTAATTGTAATTCTACAACATAGATAAAATGGCTTATTATTTCCTCTGAGTTGAGAAAACTGCTATTTTCATTAACTTTGCTTTGCTATGCAGTGTTTTAAAAGCACTTTCTCCCCTGTCTCTGCTTCCTCATTCATCATTCACACATCTCAATGAGCTGCCATCTGGCTCTCTTCCTGTCAATCCATTGTAGCTTTTGTTGCCAAGGTCACTGATGATTTTTTTGTCATTAATTTGAATGGACACTATTCAGTCTTTATCTTACTTGGCTTCTCTGCAATAGTTCAGAATCTCGCCCTGCTACCTAGGGAAGCTTTTAAAGGCTGCCGAGTCAGATAACTTCCAAATTTTTTTTCTTAAGCTTCTGAAACTAAATCCAGTCAACATTTTATGCCAAAAAAAGAATTAAGACTAAGTCTCTTTTGCATCACCTTTTAGTTTACCTCAGACATTCCCAAAGGGACACACATATCCACTCAGTTCTTATAAAATAGCCCGTGGTAGAAGTGCTTTTTGCCCATTAGCTCCCCTATGAAATGCTCCATTTTGAGTCAATCAGACTCCACCTTTTCTCTAAGCCACCATATTGGGACTTCATGGTGAAAATTAAGTAAACTACCTTAAAAAGAAAAAAAAAAAAAATGCAAGAAACCCAAAAAGTGATTGACTGTTAATCCTGACAGCAGACACCCACATTATAACCTTTTCTTTGAAGATGTTTGCTGACCGTTCAGAAACAGGTAAAGGACTTAAGTACCAATCCAAATATTTCACCACAAATGACAGAGCAACACCACCTGATGCCTTAAACTGTCCCTATTCCCGAACTCTATTGGATCCTATCTTGGGACTGCCTCTTAGGTCATGATTCCTGTTCTTGAATAAACCCTTTCCTGAGTAAATTACTGCTTGCTTATTTCTTGTGCACACCTCCTTGGCAATTTTATCTCTAAGAACATAGCATTCTCGAAAAGGAGTGAAGCAAATGGTCAACCACACACATACAGGTATGGGTCTATAACACAGGAGGATCTTCTTGAAACCCAGCTCTCCAGGGCACAGGTTACTTCAGGGATGGGTACAGGTTGTTAGTAGAGATATTTGGGGACACTGATGTAGATGTGATGCCTTTGAAGGGCTTAAAGAACAAAGAAGCGGAGGCAAATTTTACACATTGGTACTCTTGCTTAAGACTGAAATACAAGAGAGGAACAAGGAAAGAAGAGAAAGTAAGAGATGAGCCCTGGAGTCGTTTACTCTTGTTCGTTTCACTAGTGCGTCCATTAACTTCTTTCCTGCCCTCGTCTTTCTTTTATTTTTCCCTTCTTAGTATTTTATCTATCTTTGTATGTACATATATGTGTATATATATATAATCTATTTTTCACATATATATGTATCTATTTATTCTATGAAGTTACTAACTAAAGCAAAGGAGTCCAGACTGATGCCTCCTGAACATTTTGCATAACCTCACGCAGACAAACGCTCATCTTTTACTCTTTGTTGCATTTCCTCTATTCCAGCTGGAAATTCTGGGCCATGATTATAAAAATAATATTCATTTTAGATTTTTCCATTCATTTCTCTCTTTCCCTTTTCTGACAGCTGACTATTCCTTTGGTGCTCTATACCTGGCCTGAGCTGCTTAGCATTGGTGACACCCAAATGCTTGTTAAGCAGGTTGCTGGGCCTCATCCCAGAGTTTCTATTTGTTTTGGGGTAAGCCTCAAGAATTTGCATTTCTGGGACTCCCTGGTGGCACAAGGGGTTAAGCACTGCATTATGAAGCAATCCAAAGCCTCTGCAGCACAAGTTCGATCCCCAGTCACCAGGGAGCAACCCACATGGTGCAGCAGACCTCTCCTGTCTCACCCACTGCTCCCCTAAGCAGTGTGTTTCAGTCCATCTGCCTGTTCTGCTCCCTGCTTTGTCTCTGGTGAATCCTCTCACCCCGCCTCTGCATCTCTGGCCTGTACCCCAGGTCTTGTATGCATAAATAAATATCTTAAAAAAAGAATTTGTATTTCTAAAAAAGTGTCATGTTCATGTTCTTGCAACCAGTTTGGGAACCACTGTTGTAGACATTGTCTTCCTTCTTTAAAAAAAAACCTTCGACCCTTTGAAAGTTATATATTTCTGCATCTTATGGAGTCTGATTTATAGAGACCCTTAGAAAATATCGTTACATTTAAGTTTCTAAAAAACTTAATACTCAGGTAGCAGTTTTCCCATTATAACTCATGTCATTTAGGTGACACTGGAACTCCTTTGAATAAAATATCCATGACATTTGCTCCTCAGCTCCTTGAGTACTCTCTTTAGCCACACATTAATCTTTAATCCATACTTCTTTCTCAGTTCATCTGATGAGAATAAGTTATGATAACTTTTCCAGGAAATTAATACTGATAAATCTAATATATATATATATTTATATTCTGCTCTGATTATATTAGAGGCCAGCTGTACTTGAATCAGTCAAACACCCTATCTTTCATGAAAATCTTTAGATGATTCATATCATGCCTTCTATTATTTTCTTGCTTTTTTTTATATTTCTGAATAATATCATTTATCCATTCAGAGAAATTTTTACTGTTGAGTGTCTTTTTCATCATTTTATTATCTTTAGTTACTTTTTTTTTTAAATAGAGGCATGTTTTATTTGTTTGTTTGTTTGTTTGTTTATACATGCACTGGGTACAGTCAGAAGCGCGGGAGGGTGAGAGAATTCACCAGAGCCAGAGCGGGGAGCAGAGCAGGCAGAAGGACCGAAGTACACTGCTGAGGGGAGCAGCGGACGGCAGGAGAGGTCTACTCGCCATGTGGGACCCTCCTCCGGTGGCCGGGGAGCAGCTGGGGATCGAACTGGTGCCGTACAGGCCGTGGGCAGCTTCGCAACCCAGCGCTCAACCGCTGCGCCACCGGGGAGGCCCGTCTTTAGTTATTTTCATCCACTCTATAGCTCTATCACCTGCCTATCAAGAGATTAAGAATATCTGGTATGTGTAAAAGATTATTGCTAACAACAGGATGATATTAATTAACTAAAAATAAGAGGTGTAAGTTAACATGAATTTATTTCAAGCAAAGGCTCACTATACATTTGGAATACATTAGACTTGAAAACTAAAGATATGTAAGTGAGGAAGGTTATAAAGAGCAGTTATGAAGAAATAAGGGAACTCTGTGGGCAAAAAACACAAAACCATGAACAGGTGTTAAATAACAGAATTCAGCTACTGTCCAATAAAACATAACTTTTTCATAAAGTTTTAGTTTTAAAATAATTTACATAATTTTCTCTATTGTTTCTGTGTTTTGATTCTTGTTCATGTAAGAAAATATTGCCAAGCAGCTGTTTTCTTTAATTTGAAGTCATGGCTCTAGGGCTCAATATACTCACTCTAAGATCCAAAAATTAAACACCCTGTGAAAAATAGAAAATTCCAGGTAAACTTATCTAGTTTATATGGGAGGAAGTCATAATTTATAAAGTCTAAAATATACCTGCAATGCACTACTCTTAGTATACAAACACATCAGAAATAATCTCATCTTTTGAATGGGATAACTTTTTTAAAAGAGGAATATTTCTGAGTTTATTTTACTTTAAATACAAAATAAAATTTCAGGAAGCACACCATATATGTATATCATGTTACAATGTTCCTGTGTTCAATAGCTCAAAATTATTTTAAAAATTGCTTATAGTTAGGGTTTAAAGAAGACAAAACTTCTAAATCTTGGAAGAGTAATATAAATATTTTGATACCAAAGACAGATTTTATGCAAATCAGACTTAGTTTCCAGCATTTGTAGTTGCCCTCTAGTTCTTGAATAATTTTTTAAAGATTTTTTATGATTACAAGAACTGGGGTACAGGCCAGAGGTACAGGAGGTGAGAGGATTCACCAGAGACAGAGTGGGGAATAGAACAGGCAAACTGACTGAAATACAATGCTGAGGGGAGCAGTGGGCGAGTCAGGAGAGGTCTGCTGTGCCATGTGGGTAGCTCCCTGGCTGGGGATCGAACTTGGGCTGCAGAGGCTGCTGACAGCCTCACAGCACTGTGCTCAACCCCATGCGCCACCAGGGAAGCCCTCTTGAATATTTTGTTCTACTTTTTTCAGTCTTTCTGTAGTCTGCTTCCAGAAAGAAGGCGTGTTTTTGATGGCTCTGAATAAGTAAAAACTTGAATGTCCCAACTTGTCGCTCCAGCCTCCACCCTCTGCATGTTTACTCCCCACTGGTTTTGCTCTGCGTCTTTTGCTGTAACAAACATTGGTTGCGGATGTAAATTTGAGTTATGAGTATTATTTTGTCTTATGTGTCTTAGAGTGAATCATCAAATTTGATGTGATCATTCAACATCGAACAACATTTTGTGTCTTTCTGAAAATTGTGTATATGACAAACACAGAACAGATAATCACCAATAATATTCAGTAAAATAAAAAAAATGTGTTCTATCTGTGTAACAAGCAAATTAAATGATTTACTAGAAATATATAATATCAAGTGTATATATTATTTTGAAAACAACTGAGTCACACCTATAAGTTCCCTGAAAAAAAAATAATTCTTCTAAGCATCCATTTATTCAACAAGTATTTTGTTAAATAAACACACTCTATGTGCTTAGTGTATAAAAAAGTACCAAATAATCTTGTCTTTATTTTTTAATAGACTTTATCTTTCAAAGGATAAAGACACCTAGAGCACTGCAATGCAGAATTAAAAGTTACTTAGTAAGGGAATTATTATCATGTTCATTATTGTCAGTACTAGTTTATATTTTTTGAGCAGTTCATACGAGCCAAATATTTTATTATTAATGCCATTTAGTCCCCATATAAATCCTTATGATGTGTGCCCAATTTTGATTTGCATTTGGCAGATAGAGATCCGAGTCACTAAAGATTGAGAGATATAAACATCACAAGGCCAGTAAACTGGGTCTTGGGATATGAACTCAGATACTTTAATCTGATGCCAGAAACTGTACTCTTTACCAACATCAATACTGAAAGTTATTTCAGAAATACAGATATTTCAAGCTTCGTGTTAATTATAAAACTCAGCATAAATGAATTAAATTTTACATTTGCAAAGACCCAAATTATGAGTTATACAAATTTTACAAGGGACATTGGAATCTCTACATGATTAAGGAGTATAGGTGAATCCCTCTTCAGATGCAGTTACCACCTCACATCCACCACCAAGCACAAATAATCCTCCAACATAGTCTATTGGATACCCCTTCCCTTTGACCCTACCCAGTTTCCTCCTAGGTATATCAATTATTCAGTCAGATTTCTAGGTCTGTTTTGGTTTAGTATTACTGACTTTCCAAAAATCATTCATTTTCACTGGGTAGAGGATGCTTATGCAAGTCAGATTTAGAAGTTACTTTTGTGAGTTCGATACACACGCACCCACACACATATATATGTTTGGTTCCTCAATAATTTGTCTACATTCAGTAACACTGGTGCTCTATATTTCAAGAAAGTACAAAGAGCACAATATAAAGAGTTAATGTTTAAATATTGAATAAGGGCCTCCTTGGTGGTGCAGGTGGCTGGACACTGCACTGTGAAGCTGTCTGCAGCCCCTGTGGTGCAGGTTTGATCCCAGCTAGTGAGCTACCCACATGACACAGCAGACCTCTCCTGTCTTGCCTGCTGCTCCCCTCAGCAATGTATTTTGGTCAGTCTGCCTGTTCTTTTCCCTGCTCTGTCTCGGGTGAATCCTCTCACCCTCCTGCACATCTGTCCTGTACCCCAGTTCTTGTATAAGTAAGTAAATCTTTAAAAAAAATATTGAATAAGAAAATTTCAGATTCTTTTGCTTATCTAAGTAAATTAAGATAGAAGTAAAAAAGACAGCTTTCAGGAAAAGTTAAAGGTTATCAATACAGCTAAATAGAAATAACACTGTTATCACAGTAAGAAAATAGTGACCCTATTAACAAACACTTTTCTATAATTTGAAAACATTCGTGAGTGGAAGATGTATTTCTCATTTTTCATCCCTCAAAATATTGGTTTGCAGAAAATAGTTTTGAGAGGCACTAAATATATTCCATTTGCTTTCATTGTAAGGTGAGATTCCTTGAAAATGCTTTATATACCTCTTATTATATATAATTACTTTATTCTGAGCGACTTTTGTTCCTTTTTCATTTTGTAGGTAGTGTTTTATTTCCATATAGGCTATACGCATTACTTCTTTCAATATATGGTATTTAATATCTCTCATTTCTTTAACTTTTAAAATAAAATTATCTTCATAGCTGCCTGTGAATACTAAATTTTCCTGACATTTTCCAACCTCCCTCATTTTCTTCCCCTCTTCTTTTTGTCTTGAAGATCTACTATCGTTAGGACAATATATTCACTATGGTAAATAACTTTTTGGAAAAGAACTGCAAGAGGGCCTCCCCGGTGGCGCAGCGGTTGAGCACTGGGTTGCGAAGCTGCCCGCGCCCGAGGAGCCGGTTCGATCCCCGGCTGCTCCCCGGCCACCGGAGGAGGGTCCCACATTGGCGCGCAGACCTCTCCTGCCACCCGCTGCTCCCCTCAGCAGTGTACTTCGGTCCTTCTGCCTGCTCTGGTCCCTGCTCTGGCTCTGGTGAATTCTCTCACCCTCCCGTGCTTCTGACTGTACCCAGTGCATGTATAAAACAAACAAACAAACAAATAAATAAATAAAGCATGCCTCTATAAAAAAAAAAAAAAAAGAAAAAAAAAAAAAAAAAAGAAAAGAACTGCAAGAATAAGACAAGCTAAAGAGAAAAAAGAAACAAGCTCATATTAATAACAAACATACTCACAAGCAAAGACATTATGTGTGTTTATATACATACATAACACATATATAAGTGTATTTAAAATAGAGGATTTTGAATTGTAGCTTTTCATAGCAAAAATAATAATCACAGAAGCTCTGAAAAATAAACAAAATTTCCATAGGACTGTGAAAGCTGATTCTGGATTTGCCAGATATAATTATAATTTAATAAAATTATATGTACAGTTATTATTAAAACAGTTTATGATGTTTAGAAACAAACCAACTTGTATTTAACTTGAAGTAAAATATTATAATTAATTAATTTATAAGATCACTTATGAAAAATCATTTGGAATTGATGTGGCAATTGAGAAACAAAGCCACAAGAATAATATGTGTAATCTACCATGTTTATTTGACTTTGAAAAAGCTGCATAACTTAGTCAACACTGTAAATTCTATTAAAACTTTTAATTTGTTTGTTTAGTGTACATGATTTTTTAAGTGGAAATTATAACCTTTTCCACTAAAATACATGAGCTTCATGATGAGAAATGGCAATGATAGAATAAATAATCAAAACATTTATATGAGTCTATACTTCATTATTTTTCTTAATTGATTTTCCCCTTATTGAAATGGTGGAAGAAACAAATGCGATAAAATGCTTATTGTGCCAAATGTGTCTTTAAATGTAGCATTATATTTGAATGAATCTATCTAAAATAGAAAAATCTTTGATTATGTAATATTATGCATACATTACAAACAAATTTCCCTGGGGAATAGAAGCTGATAAAAATTTAAAATCTTTATTTTTAATATGTGTCTTGTCACAATTGTTCAGAGAAAATAATCTCTCCTAAGAAAATCTTTTAAGTGCTGTTAAGTTTTAGTATACTATCATACCGTACATTGTAATGCACCCTGGAATTACAATGTCCTATTATCATGTGCCCAGCTGTAATAATAATGCATAACTTGCAGGGTCATTGTAAAGATATTATAGTAATACACTTAAACATTTAGTGCAGAATGTTGCACAGAAGATCTACATGTCACTTTTCTTAAGTATGTTTATAAAAAAAAAATAAATAAGTGGATAGGATTTGATGTTAAGGAATTGACATACAGTCTTTTCCCTAAGTCTAGGGTATTTTCGTATTGTTTACTATTCTCATAATGAAGAAGTTTACATTCTGTAAAATGTCTATACCCTTGTGAAGTACACACCTCCAAAATAAATGTAAAGAATGGAAATGCTTGTGTTAGATAGGAATTATGCTGATATTTTGAATATTTAAAAATACTTATATCATTGTTCAAATATGTTTAACCATATTTAATACATTCTTTATCCTGAGAGGTTATCTTTCTTATGGTTTTAACTGGGGAGAAATATTTAACAGAATCTCTCTAAGACATGATTTTCCAGATTGAAATTTGAATCAGAATGAGCCAACTCACAAAGTTTCCTTTGGCTGTCCTTTTGAAAGGACTGTTCATTGTCATTTTATATTTATGAAGCAATCCAATTTAATACTGAAAATGAAAATGGAAATTCTCAAAGGTACAAGAAAGCAGATTGTTGATGAGGTTATTTATATAAGAAATATAGGACTTTACTAACAAAATAATCCTTGTCTTTTAATATTTAAAGTGACTACTTGAATAACACATATACACACACTAAATGACAATCATTTTACTGTATAATCATTAGATTTTATTATCTTTTTTAAAGTCATGAAATAAAGAATCCACTAATTTTCAATACCCCTGGATCCAACGCATCATTGAGTACATATACATTTTTGAATATTTATATTATCTGTAATTTCAATGAAAATTCGATATGAATTCCCAAATTAATCATTCATTCTTTAATCAGTATCATGAAGGACTTACATTCCCCAAGCTCCATTACATTTTTTTTTTTAAATAAATTTTTTTTTTTTTTAAAGATTTATTTATTTATTTATACAAGCACTGGGCACAGTCAGAAGCGCGGGAGGGTGAGAGAATTCACCAGAGCCAGAGCGGGGAGCAGAGCAGGCAGAAGGACCGAAGTACACTGCTGAGGGGAGCAGCGGGCGGCAGGAGAGGTCTTCGTGCCATGTGGGACCCTCCTCCGGTGGCCGGGGAGCAGCCGGGGATCGAACCGGCGCTGCAGAGGCCGCGGGCAGCTTCGCAACCCAGCGCTCAACCGCTGCGCCACCAGGGAGGCCCTCCATTACATTTTAAATAAATAAGTTTAGAGAAAAAAACAATTATGACAAACTGTGTACTTTGAATTTAGTAATTTGCAACTGTCACATCGTCCACATTGGTTAAAGAGACTATCAGAGAGAAAATTAGTGTGAAAATATTTTTTATGCGAAATTCAGGAAAGTAGCTCCTTACAATAGTACATAAAATATTTTATTCAAAAATTTTAATTTGTAAAATTAGAGATCTTCAAAAGAATAAAGGGGAAAAATACTAAGAACTATATATGACACTATGTTAAAAGGAAAGACATTCACATTTTGTCATACATACACACAATTTTGATGGAATTTAAAGTTTTCATTATGTGCTAACACTATACATATATTCTTATTTGATCATTAAAAGATGTATATCTGTTCTATACTATGTTTTAAATGATAAAAAATAAACAAGTTATTTGTGTTGTCAAAATTAATGATCACATTTTAATTTTTAATAGTAATAATATTCATGTTAAAATGTATCTAATATAATGAAAACTTTCCTTTATGAGTGATATATTAAAACAAGTTTCTTGTTCAGAACCATGTTGCATCTTGTCATTATGTCCCTTGAGTCTTTAATTTAGAAAAATACATTTCTTTAAAATGGTATTAAACTCTTGAAGACACTTGAGCTAGCAGAATTTACCATCTGCTGGAACTCATGGTGCCATTAGCTACTCTTCTCTCACCAATAAATGGAAAACTAAATGTGATTCCACCTGCTTATTTCAATTCCTTTAAACAATCTTTACAATACAATATAATACAATACAGCACAATACAACATATGTAAATTTACATCTATACTGCTCCACCAATATTTGTGTCATATAAACAATTCATTAGAAATGTTTGTTTTTCCTCCCCTGAAGCAATATGTAGTCTATATGATATTGTGCTGACGCTATAAATGTTCAAATCCTTACCAAACTTTTGCCTGTTGGATTTTAAACAAATTGATGATACCTGTTTGATGTGTGCTCATGCTCTCTCTCTTCTAAAAAATTATCAACTTATTTATCAATATTTTATCAATTTATAAATATTTTATTTAGTGGCTTATAATATGTATATTTTGTTTTTATTTATCAACATTTAATCAATATTTTAGCTTTTATCTTAGTTTTTCACACTTAGAAAAATCTGATTCCAAAACTACCACATTATTAAGTTCTAATGCCTAGTTTTAAACAGAATATCAACATGCACACAACTAATGGATCCATTCAAAGGAAAATAAACCTACAGAAATTATCCCTAGAAAGAGAGAAACTTTAGAGCAACAGGAACAAAGTGACTAATTTTATATAAGGGACTATGGGAAGATTTTTTTATTAGAAATTGGAGGTCAGAAGACAGGGTCTGGTAGTGTCAACATGATAAAAAACCATCCAAACAAAAATGAAACTTCAAAGTGTTATTGTAACAATGGCTTGTAAGTTCACTTTATGTTTACCATATTATTTGAAATAAACACCTAAAATATTAGTTCCTAAAACACCTAAAATATTATTAGTTCCTACTTCTTGATAAACAATTTATAAAGATGTAAAATTTTATCAAGACAGAAGTTGAAAAAAGGGAGGACAGAGATATAAAGTTGCAGTAGGTCATTAAGCTTAAGGTGGTACAGAACTAAGTTAGAGTATTAGGACTTTAAGATGTTAAATGCAGTCTTCATGATAACCACAAAGAAAATAACCATAGAATATATCCCTAAAGAAATGAGGATGGTATTTCAATGGTATATTTCAACATCAACTAAGGACAAAAGAAAACTGTAATGCAAGAAATGAGGGACAAGAAAAGCAATAAAGTGCAGAGAAAGCAAAGCAAAATGGCAATAAAGTAACTTATAAGAGGAAGGAAATCTGACATGTCAGCAACGTGATGAACTGTAATAATAAGTGAAATCATCTACTCACAGATAGACAGATACTATATTATTTCACATACATGAGGTCCTTTGAATACTCAACATTGCACTCAGAAAGTTGAATGACAGTTGCCAGGGGCTGAGGGGAAAGTGGGGGATATAGTACATGTAGGACTGAAAAAAAGAAATGAATCAGAGACCACTAATTAGGTCATAAATGCAGTGATTTGATTAAATTAGAGCAGTGAGTGAGCAGAGGATTGAAAACCTTCAGACTGTCTATCAGTAAGAGGGACCAAATCTCCTGATTGATTAACTCCAGGGTTAAAAGATAAATCAAGAATGATAGAGCCTAGTTTTCAGGAATTTGTTTTGCAGTGTAATAAGTGATGAGGCAATTAAGTGTGCTCTGTGAACATTTGGTAAAGAATGAAAACTGAGACTTGGGCGATCAGTTAAAATACCCTGCAGGAAGGGATGTGTAAGCTAACCCTGAGGGCTAAAAAAGTAAGAACATTAAAATTAGGTTTTTTTTTTCCTGGTCCCTGTTTTAGGTTTTCTAAATTTGGGCTATGTGTGAAGTAAAAATCAAAATCAACAAGCAACTATGAACCAGAGACATAGTACATCACAGGGGCAGGGGGAGATGGGAGTAGGATCAAAATAATGGGGGTGGGAATTGTATGGGGACCATGACCAAGATGAAAACACATACACTGAGAGGGCAGAGCAACATGGCGGCGAGGAGACACTGCAAGTAAGATCTCCCATTAAAAAAAGTTAATAGGGAGGAAAAGCGGCAGGTCCCAGTGAGAACTGGGACACGGAAGATAAACGGACGACTCCAGCAAACTGCCCGAAGAAGAAAGTTGCCATAAAAGAGGACGAGAAGGGAGGGAAGCGCAGAACCCTGCTCCCCTCCCCCGCCCACAGAGGCGGCACTCTCCGACCGGCAGAGAGGAGGAAACAACAAACCAAAACGGCCAACAAGAAAAACGGACACAGCAAGCGGGACTGTGAGTGGAAAGGAACTATTGCAGCCACCACACCCCGTGAACGGGAGCTGAGGCGAACCCTGCAGGATCCGCCGCAGAGGTGAGCTCCAGGCGCCATTAAAGAGAGCCCCGCCCCCCAGGAGGAGACCAGCACCAGCACACAGCCGCCGCCCGGTAAGACTGCACGGAAAGTGGCGCGGATCCAGACCGGATCGCAGCTGCCCAGGTCCCCGCGCCTGCGACCTAGGCTTGCGGGGAGACGGCGGAGGCCCTCCCTGAGTGAGCAGGAACAAGGAGCCCAGGCAGGGGAGCGGGATTCAAAAGGCCCCCTTCCCGCGCCACTGATCTGGGCTACAGCCCACGTCCTGGAACTGAGGGCTTTGGAACTGAGACCCGGGGCACGAAATTAGGGGCGTGGGTTCCCCACGACGGTGGGGCACAAGGCAGACACAGCACCCCAAAGCCGTTGAGGTGTACCCTACCATCCCCGCTCTGCTCCCTGTCCCACGGGGTGGAAAACCAGCTCCCCAAGGGCTCCAGGAGAGATCTCTGGCGCCAACTAGCGACTTGACCCCAGCACAGGCTACTGAAGGAGATAGTGGCCAGCTGGGAGTTAGCCCACACCTGGCTCCTTCCGAACAAGTAGTCTGAGCCCAAAGGGAGAGCGAGCACCCACAGCCGGGGCAGACCAGGCGCGCAGAAGAGTGTGCCTGAGACCAGACGCGCAGGGAGTGTGTCCCACATCACCATTTTAGAACAGGGACATTTCTTCAGTAAAGACTACCTGCAGAAGGCTTCCTCAGGAGCCAGAGGCTGCTTGAAACTGACAGATGACTCCTGGAAGAACCAGAGGGGAACAGAGAAGCCCACCCAAGATGCCGGCCAGTCCCAACAACACAGTGTCCCAACGCATACGGCAAATTAGAAAACAGACAGTAGGGAGGAGAAGAACCACACGCAACCTAGCAACTCTCCAGAGAAAAAGCACACCACAAAAAGAAAGCCAGCCCCCAGATTGCAAAGACAATAACTTGGAAGAATTTCTGAGCCTTCCAGAAAGAGAATTTAAAATTGCCGTGATTAAAAAACTGACAGAAGTCATAAAGGAAAACAATGATAAGGGAAAAATAATCAACGATCAGAAGAATGCAATTGAGTCCCTAGAGAGGGAAAACAATGGTCAGAAGAAAGAAATTGAGTCCCTAAAGAGGGAAGTAAAAGAAATGCAGGAGATCAAAGAATTAATGGAAGAACTAAAGAATTCTGGGAAAAGCAATGAAAGCAGAATAGATGAAATGGAAGAACGAATAAGTAATCTTGAAGACACAGAAATAAAAAGAACCAAAACAGAAAAGGAAAGAGAAGTACGAAGGAAAAAGAACGAAGAAAGACTTCGGGAACTATCTGACTCCATGAGGAAAGGAAATATAAGAGTTATAGGAATACCAGAAGGAGAGGAGAGAGATGTAGGAACAGAGAAAATATTCAAAGAGATAATTGAAGAGAACTTCCCAAATGTGAAGAAGGAGCTGAAAATTGATATACAAGAAGCAAGAAGAACACCAAACTTCCACGACGAAAGGAAAAATACAGCAAGACACATAATAGTAAAGCTCCCAAGAATCCAGGACAAGGAAAAAATAATGAAGCTGGCAAGAGGGAAGAAACAGATAACATTCAAAGGAAAACCAATCAGGCTGACATCAGACTTCTCCGAAGAAACACTACGGGCAAGGAGAGAGTGGAGGGACATAGTCAACAGACTCCAAGAAAACAGATGCCAACCAAGAATACTCTATCCCGCAAAGCTCTCCTTCCTCTTTGAAGAAAGAATATGGACCTTCCCAGACAAACAGAAACTCCGGAATTTCATTGCAACTAAACCCCCACTCCAAAAAATACTACAAGGAGTCCTAAAGCCAGAACCTCAGAGGGATGAATAACAATGAAAGAAGGCCAAAAAAAAAAAAAAAGTTATTAAAAGAATAAATAAATAAAATCAAAGGAAAGACAAACACAATGGCAAATACAGATGTTAACATATCAATATTAACTCTAAATGTAAATGGACTAAACTCTTCAATAAAAAGACACAGAGTGGCAGCCTGGATTAAGAAACAAAACCCAACCTTTTGCTGTCTCCAGGAAACACATTTAGCTACAAAAGATAAAAATAGGCTCAAAGTTAAAGGATGGAAAACAATCCTACAAGCAAATGGACCAAAAAAGAAAGCAGGAACAGCTATACTTATATCAGATAAAACAGATTTCAAACTCAAAAAGATAAAAAGAGACCCCAATGGTCACTACATTATGATCAAGGGGACAATACTTCAAGAAGAAATAACACTCATTAACATATACTCACCAAACGAAGGAGCACCAAAATATATCAGACAACTGTTGTCCTCTCTGAAAACAGACATCAGAGAAAACACATACGTAGTGGGAGACTTCAACACACCACTATCAACAATGGATAGATCAACAAGACAAAAAATAAGTAAAGAAACCAAAGCTCTAAATAAGGACCTAGAGCAATTAGGCTTAACAGACATCTATAGAACACTAAACCCCAAAAAAACGGAGTACACATTTTTCTCAAGCGCACACGGATCATTCTCCAGGATCGATCACATACTGGGGCACAAGACAAACATCAACAGATACACCAAGATTGAAATCATATCAACCATCTTTTCTGACCATGAAGGCATCAAACTAGAAATAAACCATAAAAAGAAGGCAAGGAACTTTCCTACCTCATGGAGATTAAAAACCACACTACTGGAAGACCACTGGACTAATGAGGAGATCAAAGAAGAAATTAAAAATTTTTTTGAATTGAACGACAAGGAGGACACTAATATCCTAAATGTATGGGATGCAGCAAAAGCAGTAATAAGAGGAAAATATATAGCAATAGAAGCTCACATCAAGAAACAAGAAAGAACGCAAAGAAACAACCTCATCTCGAAGCTCAAAGATCTAGAAAAAGAACAACAAAAAAAACCAAAACCAGTAGAAGAAAAGAAATAATAAAAACCAAAGCAGAAATAAATGAAATTGAAACTAAAAAAACAATCCAAAAGATCAATGAAACCAAGAGCTGGTTTTTTGAAAAAAATCAATAAAATAGACAAACCCCTAGCCAGGCTCACAAAGGAAAAAAGGGAGAAAGCACAAATAAACAGGATCATCAATGAAAGAGGAGAAATCACAACGGACACAGCAGAAATCAAAAGAATAATCAGTAACTACTATGAACAGTTATATGGAAACAAGTTTAACAATCTATAGGAGATGGACAAATTCCTACAACTCTACAATCACCCAAAGCTAGATAAAGAAGAAATAGAACACCTAAACAGACCAATTACAATTAGCGAAATTGAAATGGTAATAAAAAACCTCCCCAAAAACAAAAGCCCAGGACCTGATGGATTTACAAATGAATTCTACCAAACATTCAGAGACGAATTAGTGCCTATCCTTCACAAACTCTTCCAAAAAATTGAGAAGGAAGGGACAATACCAAACACGTTTTATGAAGCCAACATTACACTAATACCAAAACCGAACAAGGACAACACAAAAAAGGAAAACTACAGGCCAATCTCCCTAATGAACACTGATGCAAAAATCCTCAATAAATTTAGCTATCAGAATCCAACAATGTATCCATAAGATAATTCACCACGACCAAGTTGGATTCATTCCAGGGGCACAAGGATGGTTTAACATCCGAAAATCAATCAACGTTATCCAACACATCAACAAAAAGAAATATAAAAACCATATGATAATATCAATAGATGCTGAGAAAGCTTTCGACAAAGTGCAACACCCATTCATGATAAAAGCCCTTGAAATTCTGGGGATACAAGGAACATACCTCAACATCATAAAGGCCATCTATGACAAGCCAACAGCCAGTATCATTCTCAATGGTGAAAAGCTGAAAGCAATTCCATTAAGATCTGGAACAAGACAAGGATGTCCACTCTCACCATTGCTTTTCAATATAATACTGGAAGTCCTAGCCAGGGCAATAAGACAAGAGAAAGACATCCAAGGAATCCAAATAGGAAAAGAAGAAGTCAAACTATCACTATTTGCAGACGATATGATATTATACATAGAGAACCCCAAAAACTCCACAGAAAAGCTAATTCAACTCATCAATCAGTTCAGTAAAGTGGCAGGATACAAAATCAACACGCAAAAGTCAGTAGCCTTCCTATACACAAACAATAAATCTGAAGAAGAAGAAATCAAAAAGACCATCCCTTTTGTTATTGAAAAAAAAAAAATCAAATATTTGGGAATAAATCTAACAAAAGAGGTAAAGGACCTATACAAAGAAAACTATAAAACACTGTTAAAAGAAATAGAAGAAGACACAAAGAAATGGAGAGACGTCCCCTGCTCATGGATTGGAAGAATAAACATTATTAAAATGACCATCCTACCAAAAGCAATATACAGATTCAATGCTATTCCAATCAAAATTTCAATGTCATTCTTCAAAGAAATAGAACAATTATTGATGAAATTCATATGGAATCACCAAAAACCCCGAATAGCCAAAGCTCTCCTGAAAAAAAAAGAAGGGAATGGAGGCATCAGACTCCCAGACTTCAAACTATACTACAAAGCCATAATCATCAAAACTGCATGGTATTGGAACAAGAACAGACATACAGACCAATGGAATCGAATAGAAAATCCAGAAATAAACCCACAGATTTATGGTCAACTAATCTTTGACAAAGGAGCAAAGAATATGCATTGGAGCAAAGAAAGTTTGTTCAATAAATGGTGCTGGGAAAACTGGGTCGCTACATGCAAAAGAATGAAGCTTGACCACCACCTCACACCATACACAAAAATCAACTCAAAATGGATTAAAGAACTAGACATAAGACCTGAAACCATAAAATATATAGAAGGAAATATAGGCGAAACACTACGTGATTTGCACATCAAAGACATCTTTACAGACACATCACCCAAAGCAGTGATAGTGAAGGCAAAGATAAACAGCTGGGACTACATCAAATTAAAGAGCTTTTGCACAGCAAAAGAGACAATAACAAAAACAAAGAGAAACCCCACCAACTGGGAGAACATTTTTGCACCCAACACTAATGATAAAGGACTGATCACAAAAATCTGCAAAGAGCTGATGAGACTCAACAACAACAAAGAAAATAATCCAGTCAAAAAATGGGCAGAAGAGCTTAAAAGAAACTTCTCTGAAGAGGAAATGCAAATGGCCAACAGGCATATGAAAAAATGTTCAACATCACTTCTCATCAGGGAAATGCAAATCAAAACTACCATGAGATACCATCTTACACCAGTGAGAATGGCACATATTAAAAAAACTAGCAACAACAAATGTTGGCGAGGGTGTGGAGAAAAAGGAACTCTTCTGCACTGTTGGTGGGAGTGCAAACTGGTCCAACCACTGTGGAAAGCTGTATGGAGATTTCTGGACCTACTAAACATAGAGCTTCCATATGATCCAGCAATTCCACTCCTAGGTATTTACCCAAAGGACACAGAAACATCAATTCCAAAGAACACCTGCACCCCTATGTTTATAGCAGCACTGTTTACAATAGCTAAGCTTTGGAAACAACCCAAATGCCCAAAAATAGATGACTGGATCAAGAAGATGTGGTACATATATACCATGGAATATTACTCAGCATTCAAAAAAGATAAACACATGCAATTTGCAGCAACATGGATGGCGCTGGAAGGGATCATGCTCAGCGAAATAAGCCAAAAAGAAAAAGAAAAATACCGGATGGTCTCACTCATAGCAGGAATCTAGAAAACTTAAATAAGGGACCAGGAAAATGAATAACTATAAGAAAGTGAAAATCAAAATCAACAAAAAACTATGAACCAGAGACACTTTTAGGGGGGCGGGGGTGGGAGGGGAGGGATTGGGGTCAGAATGGGGGGGCTGCAATTGTATGGGGAATATAACAATAAAATTTATTAAATAAAAAAAAAAAAACACATACACTGTGCAAAACTGAAAAATGATGTTAAAATATATAAAATAAAAAAATGAAAAAAATAAAGTTTCTGTAACTTAGGAAAAATATTTTGGAATAAAAATAATAGAAAATCTAACAATGAAAAAAAAAAACAAGTTAAAATGAAAAAAAAAAAAAGAAAATTACATCAAGTGAGGAACAGTATATACAAACACCCAGTGTCTAATATCAGAGAAAACATTGGCCGTGTTGTCATTAAATTGAATCAGTTATCAGATAAGTCTGGAAAAGTAATCAGGAGTCAAGTTATGAAGGATCGTATGAAACATCTTAAGGACTCTGGATATTATTCAGAACGTAATGACAGCTTTCACAGGTTATTAAACTTGGGAGTGACATGATCAGATATTTTTTTCAAAAGACCAGAGCAGGTACCTCTTCAATAAATAAATTAGATAAAAGCAATACTATAAGAAAATCACTCATTAGACATCTGCTGCAGGAGACCTGGTAGGATAACGGAAACCCTAACTTGGATAAAAGGTAAGGGAACAGAGTATTGTGGGGGAAATGATATTTTTTAGTCACTGGTCCATGATAAACATGACATCGGTTTCACAAATTAAACTTCTTATAGGTTGGACAGCCATGCTGAGGCATTTATAGGGAAAAAAGAACAAAGTCATGGACTTGTTTAAAACACGCTGCACAATTGCAAGCATAGAAAAGAGAACAAGAAGATGTTGAAACTTTAGGCTACGAATGGTGAGTATAGAGATGTTTGGTATTTGATTTTCTCCGTTCTTTTTGTGCTTTAAGATTTCTGTTTAAAACATTTAAAGGTAAACAAATAAAAGATCCCAAATCTATAAATGCACAGGAAAAAACATGAGGTTATTAAACACTCTTACGTCTTGGTAGCACAGATGTGCACGCTTTTCTACCACGCAGTTGTCAGAGTTATGGGGTCACTCAGCAAACCTCATGGTAGGGGTGCCAGCTGTCAAACTCTGTGGTCTGCTATGAGTCTGAAGCAGGAATGAATGATTTTTGTCCACATACAGCAATAACTCTGCTGCCTACAATTACTGGGCAGTGGCTCTTCAAAGGAAGAAATCTAGAAAGGGAAGTTTTTCCACCACAATTAAAACTTGCAGTTTTGAAGATTCAGTTACATAAAACTTCCTGATAATTTTCTTTCCTTGATGAGATAGTGTTTCAAAGAAGTGAGGACTTGAGAAATTGTGCACCTACTATCAAATGGTTGCTATAATCTTAGTGACAACCTGCAATTAAGTAAATAAGAACATCTAAATAAACTAAGTTATTGATCTCTGACACTATTTAAAATAATTATTACTACTCTAGGCTTGCTTACTTATATTAATGGACTAAGAGAAAGTATTTCCATGCAGTCTATTTTAAGAGCTAATTTTCATAATTTCATAAACCTATAAAAATGGGGTGGTGTGAAGGGGTTAAATGGAATATACCTTGTCAAAAAAGTGCCTTTGAAATGTCACTTTTAAATAATGCGCATACAACTCTATTCATTTACAGGAGTTAATGGGAAGATTATAAGAAATGAAATAAATTCATATTTTACATATATATGGACTATTATTATATACAACACCCCTTATATTTTACAAATATGGATCTAATACTATTCATAAAATATAACTAATGTGTCTGAATAAAATATAGTCTATAGTTATTTTAAATAGGGCGTTATAATTATATAGTATTCTAATGAAGATAGAATATAGCCATTTTTATCCTACTCTATTTTTCTGGAAACAGATAACATATACTTAGGAAAAATTCACATTAAATTAAATTGCATATGATGCAGATATAAATAATGTCATTTAATAATATCTATCAAATGTCAAAATTTTGGATAAATTAGAATAAAGTTTGGTGAAATGATCCTGAAAAGAAAAACAAACAAACAAAAATCTTAGCAAATGATGCCTTATAGGGTCACAGATGTGGACACAACATGGAAAAGAGGAAAATTCTCCTAATCTGATTCATTACATTACAGACAATAGTAACCATGAAAAATGGCCTGGAGGTGAGATCATGGGAGAAAAGAGATCAAGTGTCAATGACTTCTGTAATTGCTTTCCAGAGTCAGCTGAAAAGTAATGGAATCTCTGTAAATCACAAAAAGAACTCTCTGACACCAGTTTGGGGGCATGATATCTCCTACCTATAGCATCTATTCACCCCAAAAGGAGTTGCCAAAGTGCATGGAGAACTGTGGCCCCATTGATGGAAGACTTAAATGGTGAACAATAAGCTATTCTAAAAATATATACAAAAATAAACCTAGTAAGTTATTCTCCATCCCTGGTTACAGACTTAAATGCAAGTCCTTTGATGAATAAACACAGCTACTGATGAATCTGTTCTCCTCAAATATTCCATTTTTTTTAAGATTTATTTATTTGTGCATGCAAGAGCTGGGATGTAGACCAGAGGTGTGGAGGGACCAGAGGTGTGTGAGAGGACTCACCAGAGACAGAGTGGGTAGCAGAACAGGCACCTCTACTGAAATACACTGCTCGGGGGAGCAGCAGGAGAGACAGGAGAGGTCTGATGCACCATGTGGATATCTCCCTGGCTGGCCAGGGATCAAACTCGTGCTGCCGAGGCTGCGGATAGCTTCATAGTGGTGTGCTTAACCCGTTTCTCCACCAGGGAGGCCCTCAACTTCTAAATTTTGTTCTATCTTTCTGTCACTTTGTCCAAACAATAACTTTTTTTTAAAGATTTATTTATTTATTCATACAAGCACTGGGTACAGTCAGAAGCGTGGGAGGGTGAGAGAATTCACCAGAGCCAAAGGGGAGAGCAGAGAAGGCAAAATGACAAAGTACACTGCTGAGGGGAGCAGCTGACGAGACAGGAGAGGTCTGTCACATCATGTGGGACCCTCCCCGGCGGCCAGGGATCGAACTGGCGCTGCAGAGGCTTCAGGCAGCTTCACAGCCCAATGCTCAACCACTGTGCCACCAGGGGAGGCCCCAAACAATAACTTTTTAATCGATTATCTATCTATCTATCTATCTATCTATCTATCTATCTATCTATCTATCTATCTATCTATCTATCTATCTATTGTATGCTCTAGCACAGTTCCTAGTACAGAACTGGTAGACATACAATGAAAGTTATGGTCAAGATATAAAAAAAATGTCAGTTACATGTCTTTAGAAAAGTATATTATTTTAAATTGAAATTTTCATTGATTTTTAGTATTTTTTGTCTAATTTAAAGAAGTTTACCAATTTGTTAGATAGCAAATTGAGGTAGTTATTGGAATTATAAGCATAATTTTGGATAATATGTACAATTTTTTTACAATAACTATGAAAGACAGAGTTAGAATAGTATAAAAATAAAGAAGTGTTTAATTTTATGGCAGGAAAAAGCTGTTCAAAATATACAAAATCAAAACATTAAAGCAAAATTTGATATATTACTAGTCTAAATCTCTTCAAAATTTGGAATACATAGAAGTATGAATTTTAAAATTATATTCTGTACATAGCTACACATGCTGTATCTTAAAAGCTGAAAGTTTTTTAGAGACTTTCAATTGTCTAGACAAGTTCACAGCCAGACCTGACCCAGAGGATCATCATCTACAAAGAATATAAGGAAGAAATATGAGGAAAGATACATAAGATACATGAGCAAACAGCCTGAATGAAGTATAGCAATAAATCTATACCATTCTCTCGCTCCAAGAATTTTCTGATATTTCTCTTTGTCTTCACCTGAATGTGCTTCTGTTTAAGGGTTTCACAAATAATGCTCAAGTTCAGAGCCTTGTTTCGTGGCTTTCTGTTAAATATCAGACCAATTGAAGTCGAAGTCACATGTTTTCTCATTTTAGGGGAGTAGTGGGACCTTTATACCATGATGTGACATTCTGTAAGACATTTACATGTTTTCACATGGACTCTGGATAATATTGGCATAGATTTATAAGACATGTATAAAATACATATGTTGATTTAATGCCTTGTTATCATTTCATGGGATTTTTATCAATTTACTACATCCTTTAAATGCTATATATGTTTGAAGGCTCCCCGGTGGCAGAGGGGTTTAAAGTCTCAGTGCTATCAAGCTATTGCCAGCCACTGGCATGAGTTTGATCCTTAGCCAGGGAGCTAACCCACATGGCACAGCAGACCTCTCCTGTCTTGCCCACTGCTCTCCTCAGCAGTGTATTTCAGTAGATCCACCTGTTCTGCTCCTCATTCTGCCTCCCGTGAATTCTCTCACCCCCCTTCCACACCTCTGACCTACACCCCAGCTCTTGTATGCATAAATAAATAAAAATAAATCTTAAAAAATTATGTATGGTCAAAAGTTTTCTCAACTTCTATTATGTTACAGTTCTATGCTTTCAGGACAAATAAAAAGGATTAAGAATCTCAAAGTAGCTTATGTGTTCAATTAGAGGATTATTCTTTTTAAGTAATACTGCCTAAAATTATTTTTAGAAAATTATCATATACCTCCAGGTTTCAAAAGGACTGAGATACTTATGCTTTCAGTATAATTTTTCTATATCCAAGTTCTTAAGTTCAAGGGTATTTTTTAAAGTTTGTTCATTTTCACAGGGACTCTATCATTTTCTTTTCCTCCAAATAATATATGGTTTCACAGGCATTTTTACATAATTTGATAGTGCCTCTTTGTTGATGACAATTAGTTTTTATTATTCCCTATTGGGATAATCACATTTTGGTGAGTATATTAGTTCTCTGCAATGTTAAAATTAAATGGACTTTTATGTTATTTTTCATAATAGATTTGCTTATTTAGCCTAAAGATATAGCTTACTATTATAATTGGTTTTCAGTTAAATTTGCTTTTGGTAACCTTCAATTCTAGTTTTTTTTTTTTTTTCATTTTTCTTTCTATACTACCTGTTTTATTAGCTTTATGGTTTTCCTTTCATATGCCTTATCAGTTTTTGAAAATGCTTTCTTAAAATTGCCAATTTTAGAGAACCTTTCAATTCTGTATAACCCACTTGCCACATTAACCTTTTTCACAAGTTTTTAAATATAATTTTCTTGTGATTATTACACACTACCATTGAGAACAAACATACCTTAAGTTCCTTCCTAAACAAACAAACAAACAAAAAAATGATGACAACAAGCAGTAATTTCAAAACATAAGCAAAGTGTAATAATGGCATTTTCTAAAGACACTAGAGATTAAAAGCACAGTTGAGAGAAAATGGGATATAAAATAAATACATAGAGACTAATGATGATCAAGATGTGCCTTAAATGCCCCATAGGAACAATCAATATATTCATATCTGCTATCTTACTAATCAGTGTGAATCTGCTTACGAAAGACTTACATATTTGTATGTGAAGATCTTTGAAAGTTCTTTGACAAGTATAGGTTTATCTCCTCATTTGTAGGAACTTAAAAGCTCCCAATAGATTTAGTTATTTACAAAAACAAATTTTACAATCATCTGAAAGTTATATAGAAATACTCATACACACACTGATGGACCTGAAAATATATTAAAAAAATCATAAATGTATGCTTTCTCTCTTTTTGTCAGTAAAATTCATATATTTTGCATGATATTTAATTTCTTAACCTTGAAATTAACACACTTGTTTATCCTCACTTATATGAATCTGAACATTGGATCTTATAAAAAACTTAAACACCATCATTAGTATCCTCAGATACCAAGAAAAGTATTTTCAGATTCCAAGAAAAACACAATCATTAGTATCCTCAGATACCAAGATATCAAATAAATCTAATTTGAAATTATCCTAAATTATATGTACATATTATATTTCAAAATTAGAAAGGGAAGAAAGCCATAATGTTGAAAAAGCTACGTTTCTGTGGATGATACATTAGTGAAGAATATTGTTAGCTAATTACTGAGGAATTTTGTAGGGAAACACAATTATAATAGAATAATATTCAGTTAAGCCACAGATAATAATACTACAGTCATAAAATATTTATAGACTTACTCATTTTGAAAAATATTACAGTCCAGAAAGATTATTCTTTTGCTATTTTCCTTTGGTGACTTGGCCTCTTCATTTATTTCCCCCCTGGTGATTTTTTCCACTGATTATCTCTAACACTGGAATTCAACCAAGACAGAGGAGTGGCAGCAAATTAAAACTAAGAATAACATGACTCTTTAAAGTGTTATAATTGATGACTAACTGCAGTGAAACTGAATAGTGATTAGGTATATGAAAAGTAAAATACTCTGATAATTGTTTTGTACTAGTTATTGATAACAGCAGCAACGGAAGGAATCTCATATAACCATGATAATATCTGTCTTTATTTTATCTTCCTCAGTCATATATCCCCTGTACTTCTCCTTTGAAGCACTCAACACAATTGTCATTGAATAATCAATTTTTCAAGGTTTATTTACTGTCCACGTCTATACTATCACCCAAATATAAATCTTGTAAGTAGGGGCTAAGTCTTTGTTCTCAATGTGCTACCCACATTGAGAAACTTTAGTATATACAGATATTAAAATATTAGGTATCGTGTATATATGGGTGTGTTTATATACATGTGTATGGATGTGCACATTTTGAAGGAGTAGGTAAAAAGGAATGAAAACTATTGAATGGAACTATGTAGTTATCCATTTCATATAGGAATGTTATCTTGATCCACTGTTTATGATCAATGTGTGTATTTCCCTTAAGGGCCAATAAAATGCATCAGATCATGATGGAGACTTTGTGGTTTCTTTATAAGACCAACTATAACATTTTGGTTAAGATATTCTTAGCACTATTGACAATATTGATACCTAAAGGAACATAACCATGGCATAAAGGAAATAGAAACTAAGATGTACTCTACCTCAGAACATAGACATATGAGTTCCCTGAGCATATTAGTCATATTTTACCATATCATAGTTCATTATATTACATACTAATTCCTCTTCTAGAAATGTGAAAATTGCACAACAGACGATAACTCACCATTCTTTTTGTTCCATTACGTTGAATAATCTATCCCCTTACCTTGGAAAATTTATCTTGTTTATTCTTTTATTCTTTTTTTTTTAGTTTTAACAATGTATTTTTATTTTATTTTTTAAAATTTTTCTCATTTTTTAACATTTATCATTTTTTTTAAAATTTTTTAGACAATATTTGCTTCCCCCACTGCCTCAGATTGAGTCCCCATAGAATTATTTATTCTTAATGGCTGTGAAGATTTTCTTACTCTTCAGGAAAATTTATGCATTACTTTCTCTTTTTTCTACAATTTAAGGAAGACAGGTTTATTAGGAGAAGGAAAGGCAAGGAAGCTTGCACAGACAAAGCATGAAGAAAGAGCTGCATTTAAAAGGGGCAGGTTTGTTAAAAGAGCCTGCATAGCACAGGAAGGTAGTCCTGGAATTAGAGCTGCTATGTGTATTACTTTATCAATAAAATAGTCTCCAATTTCTTGTGTCTATAATTATTCAGTCCCTTCTGTTCTAATTGCACATTTTAATAACCTTTGCAATTACACTTAGAAAGTTTTGCTAAAGGTCAGTAGTTTATATGCATGTTTGACCTGCGTTGTTAAATCCTCTCAAAAATGAGCCATCTTTGTATCTACAATATTTTGCAGAGTTTTATATACCATTTAAGCCCCTTGCAAATTTGCTGGCAAAACTAATAAAGTCCACTTACATTGAGAGAGAACTAAAGAGTTTTATCACTTAGAGTAGGCATTGAAATCAGATGGTCAAATATCTAGAGACATTAAATTATATAACTTAAGGCAATAATCAGGTTTGAAGAGTTTCATACCTGGTTTACATCTATGATCTGATATTTAATATTTACTTTAAGGACTAGGGTGTATCTTAATTTGTTAATTTTCCATGTTTATTTTCCTTTACTTCATGACCTATATTCCATAATCCTCTGATGCTTTTACTGTTCAAAACCAATTATTTGTTCTTTAGGATGGTCATCACCTTTTCAGATATCTCAGCTTTTACAATATATTATACATGGTCGTCATTCCTCAATCATAAATGAATTTAGCATTAATAAGGTCCATATTTTCAAGACATTGACTTTCATATATAAAACACAGGATGGCAATTTATTATAGCATATGAAGCTGATAGTAGAATATTCTGCATAAAACAAGCTAGTCTTCTACTTTGAGACAATTCTATTATGATAACAATTGTATTAAAGTAGAACCAGGAATGGAAAAATAATTTCAGTACAAAAAAAAAATAACTGTAAGCTTTTTCTTTGTTGACTACCATGACCTCCAGTAGAATGATCATATTTTATTATTCTTTCTCAAATGTGTTTTTCAACATCCTGATTTTATAATTCAACTACATCCACATATTGAAGTGGGTTCTAGCCTTATAATTATTCAAAAGACTAGAAACAATAAATGTTGGAGAGGATATGAAGAAAAGAGAATAATAACACACTGTGGGAATGTAAATTGGTTTAAAGCACTATGGAGATTCCTTGAGAAATAACAACTACAAAAATGCAGAATTTCCATATGACCCTGTTTTCCTACGTCTGGGTACACAAAAAATACAAAAGCACTAATTTAAAGAGATACATATACCTTAATCTTTAATGCAGCATTATTTAACATAGCCAAAAACTGGAAACAGGCTGTTTATCCACTGATTAGTGTATAAAGAAGATGTGGTATTGATACACAAAGGAATACTACTCAGCTATAAAAAAGATGAAATCTAGCTATTTGCAATAACATCATTGGACCTAAGGATATTGTGCTTACAGAATAAATAAGATAAAGATAAACAATATATCATTTCCCTCATATGTGGTATATAGAGAAAATAAATCAACATATGAACTGAGTAAAACAAAAATTAACTTCTGGATTTTAAATCAACTAGTAATGACCAGAAAGAATAGGAACAGGGTTTGAATAAATGGGACAAAGGGCCCACCAATGTAATAAAGGACAGAAATGGACTCTGGCAGTTATTTACTGTAGTATGTTGATGCACACTTGAAATGCATAATGTTATATAATATGATATCATTTAATAAATAAACTGTGACAAATATAATTATTTCAATTTTTTTGCCCTTAAATTATTATGGAATATTCAGGTGAAAGTCTCAATGTGCTTTTGTAAATTATCCAGGAGAAAGCATTTGTAGGAAATAATTAGAAGAGGAAGTTCATACATACCTGACTTAGAATTAGACAACCATGTCCCACTTTATAAAGTGTGTGTGTGTTTGATCACTATCAATTATTGAGGTTACACATTATTAAAGGTAATAATGTGTATCTCATTAGTTTTAAGGTGACTAAAATAAAATATTCCGTGTGATTTATTAGCATTATGCTTTCTCAGTGAGCTTACTGATCCGAATTATTTTGGTATATTCTAATATAGAAAGTGGGGAAATGCTAGTATCATAGATACATTGATATCATGCATCCCCCATGTTCCTCACAATTAAGGTTTTTAACATATTGTTTTTCCTCACAATTAACATTTATTGTTAAACTAAAATTAGTGATAATGAATGAAACTTAACTCACATCTAGACTCTCTCCTATCATTATTGCCTACTTTCCATAAAATATGATTAAACCTGCAGTCGTATATGGTTTATGTTACAGGAAAGTGATTTTATTTTTCCATGCACCCACTTTTAAAGTTCTATATTGCTGCTCTTATTTATTCATAACACCCTTCAAAAGCAAAATAAAAACAGCAGTTTGCATAAGCAACATTTTGACAAGGAAAGCATTTCACCGAAATTGCATTATGCAGTTTGAGGAACTGAAGACAACATTGTCAACACTCAAAATGCACTGATATTTATTTAGGAGTTAAAGTTCAGAATTACAAAAGATATTCAAGAGGCATATGCTCTGCATATAAAGGATGCATTAGGGTAAGTCTTGGTATCTGTAATGATATATAGCAAACATTTTGATTTTAAATAGATGATAACACGATCCAAGGCTCAGTGGATAATGGAGTCTAATACTGGAACACATGCAGTTAGAGTGTAAATGTTAAAAGGAATAATACCAGTGGCTTTATAAAGTATTTAACATAAATCACATTGATAGAAATTGTATGTATTGAGTTCTTCTAGGTGTCATAATATCACAGATAAATAACATAGGGAAGTCCTTTAATGTGTGTCTATATTTAGAGAAAGACATATATACATGTATATCTATATCCATTCATTTGTCTCAGCATATCAATCTCTACCATATATCAACACACAAGCTTGCAATATGGAAAATAAGCAAAAGCAATAAAGTAGTAGTCTTACTTGGGTGTGAATGATAACATAGAAATTACAATCAGTAATTACAATCATTCTATCAGTGAATGTCTGGTTAAGTAGTTCTCACTAGAGACACCACAAATCAATGAAATGAGACTGATGGACAATTAAAAATGCATGGGTAATAGTCCTAAACTGGAAATGACTCAAATGGCCTTTAATGGTGAATGGATGAACAAATTCAGAAATAAGAAGGAATAAACTATTGAACTGTTGCTTAAATTAATCTCTGGACATTATGTAGAATGAACAAAGGCCAATCTCAAAGGATTACAAAGGCCAATCTCAAACGTCCAATTTATATAACATTTTTGAAGACAGAAATTATTAATAATGATCATATATAAGTGTTACCATTGTTTAATTTGGGAAGGTTCAACAATCAAGGGTTTACAGGAGGAAATTGCTTTGTGATGATGGACAGATCTATATCCTGCTAATGGTGACAGTTATTTGAACAAGTTCTATTCCTGTGACAAAACTCTCCTGGAATCAACCAAATCTTTTTCATTTCACAAAATAGTATACTTAAAACCTGATGAAATCCAAGTAAGTTATTTACGCACGTTAATATTATACTAATAGTAATCCTCTAGTGTTAGCAAAGTCCTATGTTTATATGAGATTTTATCCTTTACTGCACATGAACTTTGTGCTATTTTTGTAATTTCTTCTTCAAGATAGTATTAAGTTATTTCAAAATTAACAAAAAAATACTGGGAAAAGAGCAACTGCTAGATTTCCAGTGTGAACAAATACGGCATTTTAGAGAAAACTGTTACATTTTTACTGCCCACCAAGAGTACACACTGTTTGAAAAATGAATGAATGTAACTGAACAGCAAATATTCAAATATAATTAAAGTGGGATAATCAAGATAGATATGGAAGAAAATGTTAGTGGGAATCATTGTTTTTGTTATGTTTTAAATTTTATTTTACTGTTATGGGAAAACATTAGAGTGTTTGGAAGAGGAAAGTAAATTGAATTCATTTATACTTTACAAAATAGCTAGTGAAAAGATTTCTCTCTGATACTAGTAATATTTACCATCATAAGAATGGCTTTAACAAGTGAAATAAGTAAAGAAGAAGAGAAAAGAGCTACAAGATAATAAAAAGGAATTGCTACTACTGGAAGAGAGTATGACCTATTCTTCGAAAACAATAGAGTCTTCAAGTAATTGGATAAATTTAAATGGTTCTTAAATATTTACTGTTGCCAAGGCCATTGCTTGCATTCAATTGATATATGCCAGTGATACAAAAACAGGGTTTTTAAAAAGTATATAATACAACTGAATGAAAAAATCAAATTCCTAGGTACAAGTCCATCAAAATATGCTGGCTTTATATAAACTTATAAACCATTATAAAGCAGGTCATTAATAAAACCTAAATCAATGAAAGGTTGCTTAAAGTATTTCAAGTCTCATCATAGCAAAGATTTAATTTATCTATTGATTTAATGAATCTTAATAAAAAATACACCAAAAATTGTTGGTAGACTTGAACATCTGATTCTCAAATATATATGCTGTTCTAAGAGAGTCAAAATATTCTTGAAAGAGAAAAAAAAATAGGGGATTTTGTCTACTATATATTATTAAGGCTTCAACAATGAAATAATGCATTTGACAGTATTTAGATATGACCCACATAATCATAAAGAGACCAAAAGAAGACCAGATTTCTAAAACAGGCATCTCAAAAACAACACAAGAAAACCAGTTTTTCAATAAATAGTAATTTTAAATTGCAATGCCCACATAAAAGGTAATTAAAACTTGATCCACCCCTCAACTATTTCATAAAATCTGATTTATGTACCATTTATATTCAAAAGGGAATGCTCAAAAAACAAAGGTTACATTAGGAGACCTATAAAAATGATTTCACCAATTGAATAAAATGGGTTTCATTATTAACCTAAAGTTTTGGCATATGATATTGTTATTTCTTCCCTCACTCAAAAGAAGTACATTCATTTCTGGTTGCCTCTTGACTTTGGATTTGACAATTTAACTTGCTTTGATAATTAAAATGAGTCAGAAGTGACAGGGTGCCTTTTGCAAGCTTAGGACTTAGGGAGATTTTAGTGTTTCATCTTCCACTCTGTGCTGTGTAGAGAAGAACATATACCAGCAAGACTTCTCATCTTAGGAGGAGGAGAAGAGGCAATTGGAGGACCATACCCAATGAGCAAAGTTCTAAAGCAGAGGCAGCACAGCTGCACTGTATATGTGCAGCAAGAAGCAAAGCCATCTTGCCAATATGAAGCCTCCTGCATGCTTAATAGCTAAAAGTAAACACTGTTGCTTGAAGTCACTGAAAATTGGAGTGGTTTGGTTTTCACATTATTTTAGAAATAACTAACATGAATCTGGGAACGAAAACCTGATTTTCTTAAAACAGAAATTTAACACCAGTCAACATGAAAAAAATACTCATATATTGAACTACATTAAAATTAACTGCTATAAAAATCATCATTTTATAAATAAAATTAAGATTTTTTTTCCGGAAATCATGAAAATCTTCTCCAAATCAATAGAATAATGGTGTTAAAATAAAAAAAAATACAAGCATTCTACAGACTTTTAATTAAATGTTATGTCTAAACTATTCCAAAAATGGAAATGCATTATGCAAAATAAAATATCACTACTTACATCAGAATGAACAAAATTTGAAGGCCTGAAAATAACAAGTGGTTTATTTGAGGCAACTGGGACACTTAAATGCTTCTTATGGAATTGTTAATCAGTAGAACAACTTGTAAAACCATTTGGCATTTTCTAGTAAATTTAATAATATGAGTTTGTGAACACTGACGCATCACAAGAATGTCAGAGCACCATTATTTATAAAGTCAAATAACTGGAAACAGACCAAATGTTCACCTACAGTTGTGATGGACACTGAACAAAATATACTTACACTCATCAAGGATGAATTTCATGAGATAACATTAGAAAAAGAAGTCAAATGATAAACACATATTTTGTCATTCATTTTACATTAACTTTACATTAGATCAAATGAATCCATCGTTTAGAAGGTATTATGGTAGTAACAGAGAAACAAAATAATGTAGTTATTTGTTTATACAACTAGGGTGCCTTCTGCAATACTTTCTTGAATGGGACAATGCAACATTTATTCAATTGTTCATTTAAAAATATATGTATTTTGAATTTGATTATAATGGCTTTGTGAAAATTTACCCACAATGTTCTGGTGATAGAAGACATAAATATTTTTGTTTTAATTATACAGAATTACTTAACATATATATATATACATATACACACACAGAGATACATATATTACCTTATCACATACTAAGTAAAGTTTTATTTTAATGATTTCTCTTCCACAAAAATATAGGAAGAAATTTTAAAGATGTCTTTGAAAAATGCTTAGTTTTATCATGAAAAAAATTTGCTATAAAATTTAAATTGCAAAAATATAAAAAGGGACATCAATTAGACAAGACATAATGAAAATATGTTTCCTTTTCACTAAAATGTTCACTCTCATTAGAGAGTTTTAGTTTCAAACACTAGGATATATATTTGTAACTTATTTTTTCTTTGTGACAGCTTTCTGCACTGTTTGAGTCTGCTATAACTTATTATATGTAGCACCAATAACTGGCAGTAGTTATCTGCATTACATTTAAATATCCCATGATGTTATATGGAATATTAAATGTAATCCAAGAGTATATTAAGTTCAGTTGATAAGATATGACCATTCATTATATGATGCAAATATGTAGACAGATTCTGTGCCAAATGCTAACATTCTGCTCTCCATTATTAAATAGCAAATAAATAAATAACTCACCATTTTGAAGAAACATATTCTTCATGACTCACATAAACCTGGGGGATGGGAAAGAATGGAAAATAGGAGAAGCTGGATCATTCTTTACTGTCTAATACTTCATGATACATTTGGCAAAGTCAGCATTAGAGAACAGTTAGTGTCATATCTAAGTTATCTAAAGAATTGATAATTAATGCTCACAAAGACTGTTGTGAATTACTATCTCTTTCATATTCGCCATATCTTGGCAAACTTTTGATTTTAGCAGGTGGGAGGGATGGTTGTGCTCACAGAAGGATTTGTAGCATTCTGTTACTGTTTTCTGTGTATTGTACAGCCTGGCTTGCCATTCTTATTCCCCACTTCTATTAAGTTTATCACCATAATTTTATACAGAAAAATGGGAGTACTGCGTCAGCAGAAACCAAACTTGATACCAAACTGCCAATCAGTTACTCTATCATTCATGGTAAAATTGAATTGAGGCCACTTAGTTATATGGCCAAAATGTCTACAGCAAAATGCTTGCAGCAAAGAACTTCTGGTACAATCTCTCAGATATACTTTTTCAGTCTTTATAAAAAGATTACACTATTTGACCAAACAATTTATCAAAATGTGTAATTTGCATCACATAGATGTTATTTAAAATGTGCTTTACCATTTTAAGATTTGTGAGCATTTTACATCAGATTGTACAGAAAAAAAAATATATTACTTCTTTCATTCTAAAACTCAGTTACGGAAGAGAAAAATTAGTACAGAGACTTTTTTTTTCAAGATAATGTAATTAAGAGAATGCCATCTACTTTTGATTAATGACAAAAAAGAGATGCATTAATTTTAGGTTTGTATACTGGAGGTAGTTATTTTTAATATACATGTTTAGAATACTTATGACACATTTCTAAACAGAGAAAAACCCTAAAGACTTAAAGAATAGCTTATGTCCCTCAAACATTAAGATAATATCAACTGCAAAGCAGCAGTCATTAGCATATATTTTAATAGAATTATGTTCATAATTTATTTTAATATCCCAAGAGATAAATTTCTAATAGAGCTATTTGGTCTCTTAATTCACATAGTTCTGTTAATGACATTATTGGAAACTTTGTTCTAAAGTAAGATTACAGTATATTTCTCTGAAGTTTCCTTTATCAGCATGGCTATATTTTGATTAATCCCAGTATATATTTATATTTTTAATTGTCAAATCCCACCCCCAATCAAATATAAGTCAATACCTTTGATGATGAAAGCCACAAATGGAATTATATTTTATGCATATATATATCAAACAGACATCTCTACACATATATGTATGTGTGTATGTGCATATTTACTAATGAGTTAGAGAATAAGACAGTTTTGGTACAAAATGAAGTTGCAGGTGTTCATTTTACTGTTCCTCAAATAATTTTAGTTGATTTTTTCTATTTAATTATCTTCTTCAAACCTTTGGAAGCCACTTGTATTTTATCAGAATTTATTTTCTTCCCTCTCTGAACTCTCAGCAAACATCCATTAGTGGAAGAGAGAGCTGTGTGAACTGCGTGTGGAGTAGAAAAAGCACAGGCTGTGGAATGAGCAAGAACAGATGTCTCTCATTCTAGCTTAGTGATTTCCTTTAATAATAGGAAACACCTGTTATTAATTGTATTTTTTTCAAACATAATACCTGTAAATATTTGTCAAATGTATGTTCACAAATAAAAGAGAGAGTAAACAAACAGAACTATATGTTCACTATGACAGACAGGACTTTGACAATTTCTGTTTTGGTCTTGGTTTTGGTTGATAATGATTTTAAAAATAATTGCTTGCATTCACTGACTCTTAATATGCATTTTTTCAGCAACTGATTCAGTGGATACGGTAAATACCAATAATGATGATGACGGAAATATTAACAATGTATTATTTCACTATTTGAGGTAGTCATGTTACATAAATTACAATAAATGCAGAAAGAGAAGATTCAGATACTGTATAACTTGAGAAACATTATAATATCCAGAAGCAATTGCTTGTTTTCCTCGTTATCCACAATAGTTTAGAAAATTCATCCTAAATAGTTAATAATAAGCTAATTATTTTTTCTATTGAGATAGCATTGGTTTACAACATTGTGTATGATTTAGACATATAGGATAATAATCTTAATACTCTTAATATGATTCTTATAACCCATGAAATATTTAATTTCTCAATGCACTGGGGGTAATTCAAAGGAGATAAAACTGCAAATGCATACCAGAATCAGTTGTGGAAGGTTTCATGTCAAGTTAATTAGTTTAGATTGTATCTCATAGTTGGTGATTGATTTTAAATAGAGAAGTGGTTATAGAGATTAGTATTTTGATTGACAGAATTCTTGACTAAACTTACACACTTATAAAATTAAATGATGATGATGAAGATTCCATAGCAATTTAAAACCTGGGAAGTAACATAATTACAAAATTCAAGTTATATTTCTTAAGTTGATAATTATTATTGCTACCAGGCTGACATCACACCTATATGGTATTAAATTATTTCTTGAATTTAATGAAATTTTACATGTGAAATATTGATTAAAGAGAGCTTAAATAATAGAAATTGAGGCAAATACATGACTATTGTGTCTTGTGTGATATAGATTTTTTTTTAAGATTTATTTATTTATTTATAGATACAGCACTGGGTACAGTCAGAAGTGCAGGAGGGTGAGAGAATTCACCAGAGCCAGAGCGGGGAACAGAACAGGCAGACTGATGAAGTATACTGCTGAGGGGAGCAGTGGGCGGCAGGAGAGGTCTTGCGCCATGTGGGACCCTCGCCAGTGGTGGATTGAATTGGCGCCACAGAGGCTGCGGGCAGTTTTGCAACCCAGTGCTCAACCACTGCGCCACCAGGGAGGCCCTAGAAAATTTTTTTTCTTTATTTTATTTTGGCTTATGGTATGGCAAAACTAATTTCACATGTTATGGATAATGGAAATTATGCAATGCATTTTATAAAAATATCATCTAAGATCCATATGTAACACCCATCTTATTTTTACATAGGTATGCATTTGCAGAATAAATGAAAAATGATCATTAAAAATTCTACTAATACTCTAAACCCTCCATATTGAAGGAAACACTAAGCTAGTTGTCTATATTTAGAAGTTAGTGTCATTTGTTGATACCAAAAGGTAATGTCACTATTGCAGAATTATTTCAGAAACACTTTTCCTAGTATGCCTCTTAAGAAACTTCATTTCACTATGTGCCGAAATTATACTTCTCTGCAAATTTATGAGCACCTTGTTTTATAATTTCAGAATCTACTTTTAATATATACCATTCCTCTTTGAAGCAAGTAAATTATATTAAAATTTGCATTGTAATCTCATCATCTAGTTTTCCAAAGAAATGATGAGAACACCTTCATATATGAATGAATAATGTACTTTTAACCTCATTTTATCTAAAATTAAGAAATTATGGTAAAAAAGGACAGGAAGTGATAATACTACTTAACAGTATTAAAGGCTTTTTAATATTACATTATGGTCTATTTCACAGATTTTTGTCTGAATTCCTGGGGAAAAGTAATGTCTTTCTTATTTTCACAAAATCCTCTTACTATATAGACACATTTATCTCAAGCATTTTAAAATTTGTTTTAGAGTGTGCCTTACTGTCTTAAATACCAAAAATCTAATAAGCCATGGTTATTTAGAAATAGGGAAGATTAAGATATAGAATTGAAACAGTGGTGATTTAAATTTTTTAAATCTATATAAGGTAGCATATGAATTCAATAAACACTAATCTCAAGCAAATGGCATTATAATACATTTCTTCAATATCAATTTTGGATTAGTCAAGTATAAAATAAAATTCAATATAGCATTTTCTTGATCTTCAAAGAGCAAATGATTTAAATTAACATAAATTTAGCAGTTGAATTAGTAATGGCCACAGAAAAGCTTTGTGGTATCTACAATTAAACATTTTAATTAATTCTGAAGATTGTACTTTATAAAACTAAAATACATTATATATGAAAAATGAAAATATTACATAGATTGGTACATCTATATCATTGCATTAAAATACTTAATATACAACGGTTTATTTAAAGTATATATTGAAAAAATACTATAATGACTTGCATATGCTTATCTATGTGAAATAGGCATATAGGAAAATAATTATTCATTGGATAAATTGAAATTACTATGAATATATCATAATGTCTATATGTATATTCAAAATAGTAATTTATGCTAAATTTATTCCATTTTTAAGGTCATAAAATACAGAAAAAATAGTCACAATACTAAAGGTCATGGTTTTGGATTGCATTTATTTAAGTTAGAAAAACATTGATGTTTATCCATCTACCCCCTCACTCAAACTCACTGGAGTTTAGGGGTTCTTAGAAACATGCAGAAAAATAAAAATTCTAGTGTAATAGAAATTTGTACCTAGGCAGAAGTTGTAAGTGGGGAACTGAAAGATTTTATTAATAGGCATACAAAATAATGGATCAACAATTATATTTTTCTCTAAAATATGTGAATTTGGTTTATCATTATTCATAATTGTAAAAAAATGCATTTTAAGAACTGAAATAAATCAGTATTTTAATTATATGTCTAAGCAGAATTTTTTTTATAGTTTGAATTGTCTTACATGCTATAAATATCCAAAATATTTTAGTACTTCAGTAAAATATTGTAGACACTGCAAAGTTCCATTTAAAATAAGGGAGAATGAATTAAATTAGTATGCTTTGAGTACAGAATAAATTGAATTCACTTTCATAATATCAACATAGCTTGAGACTTGGTTATCCACAGGGTCTTCAATTTTCTACTTTATTTAAGTTCACTGAATGGCAAATGGTAATGTAATACAATGACTAACTTTTATGTTTTTGGACCTTTTAAATTAGTGCAGTTACATTCAGCTATTTCTGTTATTGTATAAAGTCAGTGCATTTGATAAGGTCTTTAATTCATTCCTGTCAATTATAGAAACCATACAATAAAACATCTTTTTTAGAGGCCAGAAGGCCAACACCTCCTAAGTACTATTCAAATATATGAGAATCTGAATAACTATCCACAGAGCAAAAGCAAACCTATATTCAAAATGTGAATCGTAGCATTTGTATCTCTTTTGAATACATTTCTGCTTAGCTAAATTTTGTCTTTTAGTCTACCAGTGTGACTCCTGATGGACTGTGTTATTAGGATTCCCCAAAGAAACAACCAATACAACATGTTAATATATTCAGAGAGAGATTTTTTTTTTAAGGAATTGGCTGATGATTGTGAAGGATAGCAAGTCCAAAACTGGCCGGCTGGGCCAGAAGGTTGCAAGTCGTAGGGAGGTTTAATGTTGCAGTTTTAACCCAATGGCAATCTTGAGACAGAATTTCCTCTTCCATAGGGATCTCAATCTGTTTACTCCTAAATCTTTAAGCTAACTGGATGAGGCCCTTTTACTCTTTGGAGGGCACTGATTTACTCACAGTTGGCTAATTTAAAAGTTAAATCTTAACTATAAAATGACTTCACGGGCCTCCCCGGTGGCGCAGCGGTTGAGCGCTGGGTTGCGAAGCTGCCCGCGGCCTCTGCGGCGCCGGTTCGATCCCCGGCTGCTCCCCGGCCACCAGAGGAGGGTCCCACATGGCGTGCAGACCTCTCCTGCCGCCCGCTGCTCCCCTCAGCAGTGTACTTCGGTCCTTCTGCCTGCTCTGCTCCCCGCTCTGGCTCTGGTGAATTCTCTCACCCTCCCGCGCTTCTGACTGTACCCAGTGCATGTGTGAACAAAACAAACAAACAAACCAGCAAACAAATAAATAAAGCATGCCTCTATAAAAAAAAAATAAATAAATAAAATGACTTCACGGAAACATCCAGACTGGCATTTGACCAAATGTTTGGGTACCCTGGCCTAACCCAGTGGATATGTAAAATTAACTATTCTTATACTTAATATATTAAAATAAAGTAGACTTATGAATAGCTGATTTTTTTTCTCTAGACCTTTATATGCAGAATTTAATGGAGATCCATGCATCTACATGTGAGCCAACTCATGTTGAGAGCACTTTGGCTATAGATACCAAAAACAAGTCAGAGAATGACACACGACACCAAGGACAAACAATTCAGTTATGAAGGAAAATAAAAAGGGAAAATTTTAACATTACCAGCAATTTATTTAAGTTCAGTGAACGGGCATTCACTGTCAATGCTTGGCCATACTAGACAAAGTTCATGATATCAACTTTTATCTATCTTCATTTATTATACTTCCATGTTATTTACATTTTTGTAGCATAGAAATGACTTTTCAGATTTTTTTTTTTTTTTTTACATTAAAGGATTGAAAGCAACTGAATTAAGACTTTAGTGGTTAGGTGCTTCTGTTCCTTAATAACCATATCAGCTTTAAGCAGATGTTACCATCTGTTTTTAAAGCCTCTAGGAAAACTTCAGCTTGAGGTTTAAACCATAAGCAAAGGATGACTTATTTTTAAATTAAAGAGATGGAGTAACAGATGATATAGATAAAACCTCTTATACTTTACTAATGTTCTCCATCAAATGATTGTCAATCAGAATTGTTTATAGAGATTCAACAATGAGAAAAATTTTAGTTATGTTTTATGCTTTTCATTTGCAATAGCTTGCCTTCAGACCTGATGGTTTTCAAAACCTTTATTTTCCATTTACTTATATTGCCATGCAAAATAGGGGAAATACACACACACACAAGAAAGTGATGATATGTCCAGTAAGAAAAAAAAATACAATCTGTGTGAGAAATGATGGAAATACTCAAGAAAATGTAAAAGCATCCTGGAGATGTACACAGGGATCAAATCAGGCAGATAAAAACAGAACAACATAGAAATCTGAAAGACAAGATATAAATAAAATATACAATAGAATATCTTATATATACTAGGTCATAGAATTTCAGAATTCTATTATAGAGTTTAGAAATTAGTAAATATTAATGTAAAATTAAGAACATGGCCCAATAAAGTCACAATTTGCTCCAAAAACAATCATTAAGTGAATGTTACCTCGTTTGGCATTAAAATTAAAATTAAACTAACATCATTAAATTATATTGAGAGAACAAAGATTGTTCTCACATTTTTTTTTACTTTTTTATTATTTTTTTAAATTTAATTTTTCATTTTGTTATTGAAGTATTATACCATTATGTTTCAGGTGTGCATCATTAAGAACCAAGATGTACATTTCTCCATTAATTTCACCACAAAATGTTCATTTATTTCTCCTTCCACATACAATTGTCCTCTTTTACAAATCAATTCCTCTTTTCTCTTTTTCATGTTTTTATTGAGACACATAAAAGAGAGTAAAATTCAAGTTAACTATTGGAGGGATTCAATAGATAATGAATATAATAAAAGATAAATTAAGGAAAATTTTGTTTACCTTAGTTAAAAGAAGGTAAATAGTAGAAGGGAGGGAAATCAGGCCATTAAAGGACATCTCCATGCCCTATAAGGCTAGCATCAGGGCTTTGAATTCTTTCCAGTCATTTGTATATATATATATGTTTTAGCGCCAGAGTTTTCTGTTTGGAATGACAAATGTGCAGTGCTCTTCACAGAAGTCTTTTATCACTCACTCCCAATCCATCTTTACTAACTTGGCTTTATGTTCCATGTTAAACCCACAATCTTATTGGCTAAAATTACATAAATTATCCAGAATCGTGTCTGTATGTTACAGATAGATCATGATCTTACAGGTGACCTACTGTTGAAGCTTTTTCAATAATTACTCTTTTAATTAGCTCTTTGGTAATTAGAAGAACAGTCTGAGGTTATTTTCATAGATACTGTAAATCATTCTGTCTTTAGAGTAGATGTCTGGAGAACAGTAAAGGCAGAACCTCAGATTGGAGAATTTTAACTTTCTCTTCCCTATCATATTTAATATCTTTACTAGCATCTTGTGTTGAAAGCTAATGATCTCTTCATATAAGATTCCAAACTCTATGTTTTTTTTTCCCTAAATAATAAAAATATATAGAGTATGAAATGTAAGGCATTATATATTAAATGTATATTTATAAATATATTTAAATTATTGATAATAATGTTATACTGCCAAGTTAGTATCTAACATCTGTAATACATAAATTCTGGGTATATAAAAGTTATTGCATTTTATCTTATTACCAGGAATGAGAAGATCAACAGTCCACAATGAAATCATTTTACTTATTTTTTTTTAAAGGAGCAAATGTACTCTTAAATGGTCGTTTAACTTATAAAAGTGTGTCCAACATTCTAATCAGTAAACTACAGTTGAAATTTATAGTTCGGTGTCTGTAAAATTTTCCTGCTTGGAAATATCAGCAGTAGAATATGGTAGCTGTTATTTTCATACTTATCCTTTCACTCAGAGTCAAAATTGCTCATCATTTTTTACCTCCAATGAAACACTATCATTATTTGGTACTTTTATGCAGCCACTCCAGATTATTCTTACATCTTTATTTTTTACTGTTTATTAATTTCAGATGATTATGCTATTTTTCCTCCCCTACTTTGTAAAATATTTAGTAAAAAAATCTAACTTATTTCTTTATTGTAAACAAATACTGGCTGCATGACTAATTTATGAGTTAATCACCCCCCTTCTGAAAGAATCTATGCCCCTAAGCTGGCATATATCATTTCATTTTCTGCAAATTTATATGAATTAATATTAAATAAACCCCTTGGATTCCACTTGATGCTCCCACATTGGCAGACATTGAAAATGAACCATAGGGAAGATATTTCCTTGAAGAAGATTCAAAGATAATGCCATTCTCATTTGACAGTCTTCAGGTTTCTTTCACATTCTCATTTTCTCTACTCTCTACAGAAATAAAGATTATTATTGTTAACCTTATTCTTTTAAAGATTTATTTATTTATTTATACAAGCACTGGGTATAGTCAGAAGCTCGGGAGGGTGAGAGAATTTACCAGAACAGGGAGCAGAGCAGGCAAACTGACGAAATACACTGCTGAAGGAAGCAGCAGGTGGCAGGAGAGGTCTGCATGGCATGTGGGACCCTCCTCCGGTGGCCGGGGAGCAGCCAGGGATCCAACCAGCGCTGCAGAGCCTGTGGGCAGCCTCGCAACCCAGCGCTCAACCGCTGCGCCACCGGGGAGGCCCAACCTTATTCTTTTAAAAGAGAAAAAGGCCATTTTCCTTAGACATATTTAAAAACACAATTATTTTCAAGCATCCATTTACTCTATAAAAGAGTGTATAAACTGATCCGCATTCCTTTGAATACTTTTCATTTTTTATTTAGCTAAATCTTTGTTCAAAGCAGTGACCATGCATGATTGGTTTTCTGTTTACTTTTAAATGATAACTATTTCTGATAATCTCTGTCCATATGAGAGTTTATCTAGGTTAAATTACAATCCAAGTAATTAAGAGACAATGCTTTGGAAATAATTAAAAGATAGCTCATGCTAATTCTGAAACAAAACCACTGAAGTCTAAACTGAGTAATAGTGTCTGGCTTTATAGCTAGATAAGGTGCTAATTATTTGAAGATTTAACAACATTAGATCCTGTCAAAGTCTTCAGTGGTTACAAAATCGTGTGAATACTAAGATAATAAAATCCTTTAGCTTTAGTACAGATAGGTGCTCTAAAAAAAATATCGAGACTCAAATTGCAGTATAGAAACCAAAGAGTAAGTGTAATGCCGAATTCACATAAAGATAGGTTCTGTAAATTTCCCATGAGAGGTGATTCATTACTTTGAAGATGTCGATCAGACAGATGTTACATTGAGTTATTTCCTCTCGTTTTTTCCTCATTTATCCTTCACTTGCCAGTAAATGTGAGAAATACAGTTTTTATAGACTAATATTCCTGTCTAATGGTCATCTTTTTCTCTCCGTTCCTGAGGTTTTGAACATGCATGTATATATTTTTGCAAAGAAATGATGACATAATTAAGTTTTGAATAGTAATGTTCTCTAAGTCATTATACAGTAAATAATCATCTAACATTATTCAAAACTGCTATATTTGCAAGTGAAACAGCTATATTTGAAATCTTGTCTATGGCACATCAACACATTGAGTGAATTATTTTGTGTTAACTCTCTATTTGTTTAGAATTTCAGTTTTTATTTCATTGTATTAAGGATATTTATCAGGTTTATTTATAATGTAGGCCTAGGATTTTTTTTTTTTTATTTTTCCATTAAAAGTGCTATTGAGGTATTTTTATGCAAAGGATTTTATCTTAGTTTTATATTTTTTAATTTATTTTTATTAGAAAAGTGGGGGTAGAGCAAAGGTGCAGATGTTGAGAGGATTCACCAGAGACAGAGTGGGGAGCAGAATAGGCGAATCTATTGAAATACACTGCTGAGGGGAACAGCGGGAGAGACAGGAGAGGGCTGCTGCTTCACATGAGTTACTCCCTGGCCTGGGATCAAACTCAAGTCATAGCAGTGATAACACAAAGACTTAACCCCTAGGGTACCAGGGAGACCCTTATCATATTTTTTATTTTTATTGAAATAACATTGTACTATAATGGTAAATAACTTTCAGTTGTGTGTAATACAAAAATCCACATACTTGAGAGTCCTTCCACTACCAAAGCATCCATAATCTTCCACCACAGTCGACTTTGCTCTCCCCCCACTGTTTCCTCTCCCCCACCCCTTCTGGATGCCTCACATATATGGTCAGCTTTCAAGGGTTAATTTTAAAGTTTGTCTCTGTCTAATTCCTTGATTTCTCAATATTTCACACATAAATACTTTATGCTTAATGTCTACAGGTGCTTGGTGGTGGGTATTGCATGAAAGCAGCACATAAAAGAGTGGGGGGATGGAATCTTACACCTCTAATACATAAACAGTGTTGTGAAGTAATGTTAGCGAAATTAGAAAAGGAAAATACATGCAAAAGTACACTAAACCTGAAAAGTCATCAAGGAAGTGCAAATCAAATCCACAATGAGATGTCACCTCCCACCTGCTCAGATAGACCCTTTCAAAAAAGACCAGAAACAAGAAGTCCTGGCAGGTATATGGAGAAAATGACTTTTCTTACACTGATGTAGGGATGTAGACCAGTCCAGTCCCATGGGAACAGTATGGAGGTTTTTCAAAATATCAGAATCTACCATGTTCTAGAAGTTCCACTCCTAGGTGTCTGCACAAAAAATGCAAACATGCTACTTTGAAGGTCTATATGTACCTCCATGTTCATGGCAGTACTATTTCCAATAGCCAAGTTATGGAACCAACCTAAGTGCCTATACTTCTCCAAGTCATACACAGTGTAGAAATCTAATATTACCTCAATAAAAATAAGATAATAAAAATTAGTAACAACAATATCTTCAGAATCCCCAAATATTTGGAAACAAATAGCACACTTTAATAAGAAAGAATTCAAAAGAAAAACAAAGCTATATTTTAACTGGATGAAATGAAAAAATAGAATTTGTGGGATGCTGCTAAAATAATATGCAAGGGTAGAAAAAACCTCTGAATGCTTATATTAGAAATGAAGGACGGTCTCAAACTAATCATGTCAGTTTCCACTTTAAGAATAAAATTAAGCCCAAGTAAAGCAGAAAAAAAGTAACAGCAAACCTGAAACAGAAATTTGTGTAATGATAAACAAAAATGATAGCAAAAGATGAAAGAAAAGCAAGCTCTTTTAGAAAATCGATCGTATTGATCAAATTGTAGCCATATGTACTTATTTAAAAACACACAAAAAATACATAAATTTCCTATTTCAGAAGTGAGAGAAATATACCACTTTGTGACATTTTCTTCATTTCTACTGTGGATTCCATGGAATTAAACAAGTTATTTTTAGTCACATTTCAAATATTCTTTTAAAAGTGTATTTAGGAAGTATATTTACAAACAGTAAATTAAAGGAAATACAACCAATATTTTAAAATACTTGAAGTTACCTTGTTTGGTTTTGTTTTACTACTTGTTCCTTCTATCATTTACTAGTATAATTTTAATTTATTGAGAATATAGGATTTTGGCAACAAAGTGATTCTATGTCTGTTAATAATTACCTTTCACATAAAAAGAAGGAAAAATACCATTTCAGAGTTTTACCATCATTACTACCTATATGTTAAGTCAAACTTACTGAATTTCTTCAGATGAATGGAACTGGTCACACATTAGAGAAAGGAAGGGTCTGGTTTAAACAGATGACTTTGAGTCCTCACTGATTCAGGAGGAACCATGGCAACTAACAAAAAGGGGGTGTTGCTTAGCAACTGGAAACATTAATGAAGAGATTTCCAAACTGTATCCAGACCAAAAAAAAAAAAAAAAAAGTGCTTTGGAAGAACTTCAGGACTTGGCATAAATGCACGCCAAAATTCATTTATGAAACATGCTGAGTACATAATTACAAATCTGGAAGGCATAACACTTTATAAGGAAAAGCTATCAAATAAGTGGCTTATCAGGCATTTCCTTTACAAATAATTTTACGTTCACAAAGGAATTTATAACAAAATATAATAAAAATATTAAAACCACAAAGGTTTTGCCTCAAGTTGAAATAGCAAGAAAAGCTAATTACAAAGTGTGTTGCAATTATATGCCATAATGCAATCTGATATTTAAGGTAAGGTACAGGATTTATCTGTTTGAGCTGAACCACACTAGTTTATATACACGATACATGACTTTCCAGAGTATTCTCTCCTAAGCTATATTAGGCACCACCATTACAAACTGTCAATATCTTTACTGGATAAAATTATTCTCTCATTAGCTTTTCCCCCTGAATTATGCCTTACAGTTAATCTTTAAAAAAAAAAAAAAAGTTGATTCAAGAACTGTTTTAGGAGCTCATTTGTGAAAATGAAGCCCACTGGGTGTGTACTATTTTAATATCCTTGTATTTATGCCTTCCTGTGTGTAAATACAAAATTTACTAGAAAGTCCTTGTCAGGTTTGACACAAGAATAAATTTATAACATTCTCTATTTTAACATGTTTCTCTTATATGTTTATCAATGTATTAACAGTGACTTTATAATAATTATCACATCATTATCTTCATATCTTGAAAATTATTCTTCAATGATTTAGAGGTACTAATAAAGCCCCAACATTTTACCAGCTACATTGGCAAACATTAAGCATATATTGGAAAGGAAAATCCTCCTGTGTTTCTCCTCAACTCTGGCACAACACTTCTGTGGTCTTGTCCCCAATGTGTGGTGGTTTCTCACACCGCAAGGCATTTGGTAATACCAGCTTGGAGGGGAATAGGAGTGATCAAATTTAACTCAATTCTGATATTATCACCCTGAGTGTCACATAGTTCCCACCGGCTAAGGCCTCAGTCCCAAAGTAGGCCCGTAGCTTTAGCAATCAGTAACAAGCCCAGGTTGTTACCTGTGCTTCCGACACACAGGTTATACTAGGGAGCTCCCATAACCTCCTCCTCAGGCAGGAGCTTCCAGAACTTGGGAAAACAATTACTTACGAGATAACTGTAGTGGCAGGAATGGCACAGCGCAGGTTTTCTATGATCCCAGCAGACGGGGTAAAGGAGGAGAGAGTCCTGGAGCCCTCAGTTTGGCTTGTCAAGCTTTTATTGGGATTTTACTGGGTACACAGCGGGCAGGAGTGCCAGGGGACTGGCAGGCCTCCCAGGCCCCAGCAAGTCTTCACTCTATCTGGGCTCTCCAGCCTTCTCCGGAGGTCTCTGCTTCTCTTTTCCTCTCTTTCTCTCTGCTTCTCTGATCTACTGGCGTCCCAGTGACGCCGCCCTTATAAGGCCCGTCTCTCAGCCCAGGTGTGCCCACTTACGCATGCCCACACCTCACTCCAGGTGCCCGCCATCAGGCATGCATGCAAGGATCCATCATCAATCCTAATGGCAGGAGGACAGAAAACCCTGATACTTTACTTACTCTACAATAACTTTTTATTTTTTTTTTTTTTAAAGGATGTAACTCAGTAGCAGTTATAAAGAAGAGATCTCTAGGGTATGGGACACAGGATGTAAAGGGGTGCTTTCACGCCAGACACCTAGAACCTCCAGCGATACTGGAGACTCCACAGTGGGGTGTGATTGAGTAAATCATCTGCCATTGGCTGATGGCTCAACTTCCAGTCTCTCCCCCTCCCTGGAGTTTGCAAAAGTAGGGCTGAAGGTCCCAACCCTCTCATCATGTGGAAGATATCCTTCCCTGTCCTTATCCTTAGCAACTTCCCAGTAATTATCTCATTAACAAAACTCAGATGGGGTTGAAAGGACTTTTAGGGCTAATACACACCTTTATCAGTTTTCTTGCTTTGGGAATTGCAAGGGCATTAAAAGTCATTGAGGAGGGCCTCCCCGGTGGCGCAGCGGTTGAGCGCTGGGTTGTGAAGCTACCCGCAGCCTCTGTGACGCCGGCTCGATCCCCGGCTGTTCCCCGGCCACCGGAGGAGGGTCCCACATGGCGCGCAGACCTCTCCTGCTGCCCGCTGCTCCCCTCAGCAGTGTATTTTGTCAGCCTGCCTGCTCTGCTCCCCACTCTGGCTCTGGTGAATTCTCTCACCCTCCCGTGCTTCTGACTGTACCCAGTGCATGTATAAACAAAACAAATAAATAAATAACACATGCCTCTATAAAAAAAAAAAGTCATTGAGGAACAGGATAAAGAGTAGATATGTATTTCCTATTATAGATTATATTATCATATACATGTTGCTAAGCCTCACAAAATACCTGCAAATCCTTTGATGTCTGCAATTTAAGATGAGACAATGGAGACTGAAGGGTTAAACAACATGACATCATTACCTTGCCGTTCATAAACATTGGTCTCTAAATCTAAATTATAGTTCAAAACTCACCTCTGTGCAGTCTTGTTCAAATCTCTCTGCTACTTCATATCTTCATTTTAAAATATGCCTGAGTACTTCCTACTGTTAAATTAATTACACAAAGAGGTCATTACACGGATATGCCTCTAATGTTGGGGTAGCCTACATAAGTAATCTCACATCTGAGCACTTAAATGCCTCAAGGTTACAAAGTTGAAACCTAAGGACAACCAATCCAAAGCAGCCAACTGGTCTTTAAGCTATAGCCCCTAAGTATTACCCTCACTTGGTTTCTGCCTTTCCCTATAAAGGTCTCTCCCCAGCTTCTATCAGTTGAGTATTACCAGCTGGCTTGATTTTGGTGTTGTTCAATTCAAATGCTCAAACTTTTATTAAAAAAAATAAGCTTCAACTTGCCTTTAACACTGTATCAGGTTGTCAGAGCTTAAAATGCATGAAAATAAAATAGATTATGAGAACTAAATGAATAAATGCATTGATACATGACATTCCCAATGTTAGTGCATCAATGAGCATTGTTCATTTTGTTGCTTTGTATATTGATGTCATTTGTGTTATTCTTGAATAAGCATAAAAAAAGAAGAAGAAATACCATTTCAGAGTTTTACCATCATTACTACCATATGCTAAGTCAATCTTAACTTACTAAATTTCTCTGGATGAATAGAACAGGTCACACATTAGAGAAAGGAGGTGTTCCAGTTTAAAGGGGTGGTTATTGGTTTTTTTATACAGTTCTGGTTAGCCCTAAAACTACTGATTTAATATAAGTAATTCAAGATATGTTATCTCGCCAAAGGAATACATTTTTAACATTAAAAATATTTTAAAGATGCATTTGTTTAGTTGTGCATTATTGAGAATCGACATGAGTATATACTACATAATGTTTACCACTTGAAGTCCAGTTCTATCCTGTCCCTTTCATAATGTTATGATGCATACTTCAGTAAAAAAATCATTAGTTCAAAAAATTCTTTAAAATTTTATTTATTGAATGTTCCAGACATTATGTGATGTATTTTTTACCATTTCATCCCCTGTTCCATATCCCCCCAAAAAAGTAATTAAAATTATTAATTCCTCATAAATTACTATAAATGTATATCCAAGAAAGTGGTTTCACATATGTATTGCTTTTCTACTGCAGCACAACTGGTTGCCACAAACTTAAAAGAATCAAGCGTGCCATTCACTCTCTCTGGTAAGGTCAGTATCAGCTGCCCTGAGATCCTCCCTAGGGTTTCAAGGGCTGAATCAAAGCACTGTCAGAGCAGGTACAGTTCTAGAGAAGAAACTGCTTCCAAGCTCATTTAGATTTTTAGCAGAATTCACTATTTTGTGGCTGTGAGTCTGAGTCTGAAGTACCCTCTTCTTTTTTTGTTTGTTTTTGTTTTTGCCAGCTGTCAGCTGGAGGTCATTCTCCAGTCCTAGAGGCTGTCTCTGTCTCTTCTCACAAAGTCCTCTCCACCTAAATGTCAGAAACGATGCATCCTTCTCATGCTATACTCTCTCACCAGCCAGAGAAAACTCTCTACTTTAAAGGAATGCATGGTTAGATTAGGCCCATCCTGATCATCTCCTTGTTTTAAGATAACCTATGAATAATCCTTTACCACTGCAAGATAATTTTTGCCACATTAGTTATATAATCATGGGATGATATCTATTTTTTATAAACTCTACCCACATTTATAAGGGAGGTTATAGAGAGAAGGGAATTATTGCAATTCTGCTATCCTACCTACTCCTAAATCTCTGACACCACAAGACATCATAAACACCATGTAATAATGCAGGACCAGATCCCATGTGGTCCTATTATTTGTCTGAATGAATATTAGGAAGAAAGACATTAGAAGAATCTATGTATCAGGATATGTAACTAGATGGGAAAAATATAAAAGAACCAATCCCTGCATTCCATGTTTTTTTTTTTTTTTTTAATTTCAAACACTCCCATACTTTGAGAATGCTACTAAGTATACAAATTAGCAGATATTCTGGCTCCAGATTTAACATCCAAATACATAATCGGGCACTATAAGATACATATTTCAGAACTCTCTTTTTTCTGAGTTGTACAAAACCTATTCAGTTATAAAAATCAATTTACAATTACTTACTGTGCTCAATATAAACAAAGAACCCATTTCATTATTCCTCTTAATTTCATCTTTTCAATAATATGTTACTATTATATAGGAAAATAATTTTTTTACCATTTCTTACTTTCAGGTAATTATTATTTCTTCAAATAATTATTACAATCACTATCTGAATAAACAGCACTGACATATAAAAACAAAAATTAGTAACACTGATTACAATGTGTGAAAGTTGGTGATGATTCTCTTAGAACATCAACTGTACTGGAGAAATGTTGACCTGATATAAGTATTTGCCACCAGCACATACAACACTGCCTGTAGCCCATGAATCATCAAAATAAGTTTTAAAGTAATAAACTTCATTAAATAAAATTGGTTTATTTTATAAACTAATAAATCAATCTAAATGATCATCAAATTAATATAGCTCTATTGCTTATTTCTTCATCTCAGTGTAATAACTTTGACTGTATCTTTTGCTGTACTCTTATTACAAATAAAATCTAATTCCTTCAAGATGTATTGTCAAATGCCAATATAATGCTTATTATTTATCTGTGAAATAAATAGAAATAAATACATCCTGTGCATTAAGCATCAATATACAGATTTTTCATATTTTCTTGTTTTAATTTTTAATTCTACATTTTTATTGTAAGTTATTACACTAGAATTATACTGAATGAATAAGGCAAAACTTAAAACAACTTAGTCAAATATCCTGTCATTGAGAACTTTACAGTTTTTGAGTTGGGCAGGAAGCAGGAAGTCCAGGTAGGAGACAACTAGTTGTTTATCAGATTATGGTGATAAACACAAGCGAGATAGCTGGAGATGTACTAGGATGTGGCTAAATTCATTTTTGGCAAATTGAATGTTTAAGAATGAATTCAAGGATGACTCTAACTGGAAAAATAGAGTTGATATCAAACGGAATATAAATGGCTGCAAGTGCAAAAGATTTTGGACAGGTGATTAAAGTTCTAGCTTGGACATGTTAAATTAGAAAAATGTTTTTTATATATAAGAATTCAGGGAAGAATTTAGGAGAAAAGTTTGTGCTGAAGACATAAATATGGAAGTCAGTTTTGAATAAAAACAAATTTTAGATGTGGAAGTGCATCAGTCCAGGAGTGTGTATAGTCAAGAAACAAACAACACAAAGACATAGAATATGTGACATTAAGAAATATGGGAGAAGAGAAATAACCAATAGATTAGACTTTGAATAAACAGTCAGTGAAGTGGGTGGGGACTCATATTATTTGTCATCTTAGTATTAAATTCTATTAAGAAATGATTGACAACCATTATTGTCGGGTTAAATAAAATGAAAATTTAGATTTGACCCTTTACAAGAACAACACAAATTCTATTTTGAGGACCTTGATAAAAGGAAATTAGAGTTTGGTGAGGAATAGTATTTATCTAGAAAATAGGAAAAGAAAAAAAAGGAAGCAAGTATTGTTTGAATGGAGAAATTTTGTTTGAAAGGAGGGAAGCAAAATGTGATAGCTGGGGATCAGGAAAATATTTTTCTTCCTACTACTCCTATTTACCTTTAAATTTTGAAGAAACATCTATTTTGTAGCAATAGAATGATTTGATAGAATGAAAACAAGTAAGAATACATAAGAAAGAACTGAATTACTGGAGTTATATTCTGAATTAGGAAAAAAAGGAAACAAAATTGTGTTTGCGCTTTGACATTATCTGTAAAGAGGATCATCAATGGTTCACATGTAACCACAGATGGTAAAACAGATAATATAAATGACAAATTCAAAGATTCATTGATAGGGAAGAAGAGTCTACAGAAGTTCTCTTTCAAGTATTTCAAGTATGGTTTTAAGTTTAAAGAAAGGACAGAACAATCATGGTGGACTCATGGTGCTGTGAGTGTCAGGTACCAGCTTGACTCGATACCAGCCAGAGAAGTTTAATCCCTGCAAATGAAGGTACTGGATGGGAGACATAGGAATGAAAGAATTGTCAAAAATAATAGGAATATTATTGGAAAATAAAGATTACAGTCAATATGCCTGAAAACAATGAAGCCACTCTTGAAGTTCTAGTGTGTTTTTTCAATATTCAAAAAAAACCTGACTGATGGTGTTGCAAAAACAAACAAACAAACAAACAAAAAACCAGAGGTGATGCTGTGATTTTTCCAAGGAGATGGAATGGCGTAAGAAAAGCAAACAAGGGGCCTCCCCGGTGGCGCAAGGGGTGAAGCACCACAATATGAAACAATTCTCAGCCTCTGCAGAACGAGTTTGATCCCTGGCCAGGGAGCTACCCACATGGCGAAGCAGACCTCTCCTGTCTTGCCCGCTGCTCCCCTCAGCAGTATATTTCAGTCGATCTGCCTGTTCTGTTTCCCGGTTCCCCACTCTGTCTCTGATGAATTCTCTCACCCCCACCCCCGCATCTCTGGTCTGTACCCCAGCTCTTGCATGCATGCATAAATAAATAAAATATTTAATAAAAAAATAAAAGAAAAACAATGAGACAAAAAAAAATGACTACAGTGAATGACCATGGAATTTGACGTGGGTAAGGAGATTCAATATAATCTCACAGAACTGTGAAAGAGGAAAAAGTTGGTTTCATCAATGTGCTGAAGCTTCCAGACCAAAAAATGTCTGGGACCGTAACAGCAGAGAGAGTGAGTTTGCAAAGAATTAGAAACAAGGGCTTCCTTTTGCAATCAATGTGAACAGGCATGGCAGGCAAAGGAATCATGGTGGTGCTGTGAGTGTCAGGTACCAGATTGACTTAATACCACCCAGGGGAGTTTAATCCCTGCAAATGAAGGCAGGGAGTGGTTTTGGAATGACTAAAGTGATTATTTTTGACAGGTATCAAAGTACAACAGATTGACCAGAACTATGCAGGACACTGATGACAGTGTTAGGTCTTTGCTACTGCAAATCTTCAAGTAGAAAGAATGAGAAGGATCTGGCTTGCCTCAGTAGGGGATGAGATGATAACTCAGACTACTCAAGTCCTCTCTTGGCTTTAGGATTGTTGGTGAGAGTTTATGGAATATATGATTAATTACTGAGGGTAAGAATATAGTTAAAATTGTACCCTGCCTGGGTCCCTCTCACCTGTACTGCAAAATTTATTTGGTCTTTCATTACTCATCAGTATTTGGTCTTAATAAAATGTGATCTTTTATTTTTCCTAAACTTAAAAATTAATATTTTTGGAGTAAGCAATATCTGTGTTAGAATAATTATTGTGTCATATTAGCCCCCAATTTTACCCATTTTTTGTATTATCATTACCTCTTCTTCCCACTTTTTTATTCTCTCAAACATCTTAAAATGTTTAGAAAGAATGAGAAATCTTCTGTTGATAAAATGTCTAAATTGTGATTTTGCTATTTCAACTTACTGATAATTGAAAGCACTTGAGACCTACTTAAAAAAATCACATGTATGTTTTGATAGGACTGACATTGATTCCTGTTTCTTCAAGGTACATAACTAGTGCTCTCACCATACCTTGGGTAACTTATCAAATATTACACTGCATATAGTTGTTATTAGAGTGAGAATAAAAGTGACACTTATTTATTCCATAAAATTTTAAAGTATAATATTCATGCACATGTTCCAGTACTAGTTTCATTAGACTGGTAAAATTACTAGCCAGAAATTGAAGTGGAGAAATGATGACATCAAGAGTGAGCTATCCTAGGGAGAGAATTAATGTCAAAATAATTACATGGTTCACAGTCAAGGCTATATGGTTATTAGCAACTCTAGAGAAGCTAATTAAGTAACTCAAAAATTGTGTTTAAGCCAGTTAAGTCAGAGTGTTTCTATGGCTGCTGAACAAATAGGTAATACCTAAGAGCTGGGAATGTACTCATTAATCAAAGGAACTGAAAATTATATCACACTGATTAAAACCACATGCAGTAAAAATGCCTATTTAGTTTTCTTTTTTTTTAAATTAGATCTTAGAAAAAGCTGAACTGTTACTAACTTATTTCACTCCTACAATCAGATATTTTTTATTATTTCTTTTTATTATTTTTGATAATTACCTCATTTTCTTCAAATTCACTGTCCCTCTTTTTTATCAATATTAATCGCCAGATTTTAAATTAGAAAGAAAAATTACACTTTAAAATATACACCTAACTTCTTGTATGACAACTAAACAAGAAAAAAATAACGTGCAATGAGTTACCCTTAACAGAAGAGCTAGCATACAGTGTTTATGCTCTAGTTATGTTTAAATAAATTTGCCCTTGAGTATGCCAAACACTTTATTTAGACAATTAAAAAAAAAAGGAAAGGAAATATCTATTTGTGTAATAGGACAGACTCATGTGCTTTCAGAAAAAAAAAAAAAAGAATTCAGTTTGTGAAGGGTGAAAAGGAGATTAAGAATGTAAGCACAACATCAGCATAAGATTTAAAAACTTAGTATACATTGCAGTCCATTAATGTTGCTGCCTTAATGACTGGAGTTTAGAATTCTCAAATGTGAATTCTTTTAAAAATCCATTTATATACACATACAAGTGCTGGGGTACAGGCAGAGATGTTTGGGGTGAGAGGATTCAACAGAGATAGTATGGGGAACAGAACAGGCAGATCTATTGAAATACACTGCTGAGGGAAGCAGCGGACGAGTCAGGAGAGGTCTGCTGTGCCATGCAGGTAGCTCACTGGCCGGGGATCAAACTCCCGCTGCTGTAGCTGCAGATAGCTTCATGGGTTGCGTCTTAACCCCTTGCACCACCACGGAGGCCCTCAAATTTTTTAGGAAGATTCTCCTCAGGTTCTCATGAAAAAAATACTATCGATATATTAACTTGTGAAATATTTTCAAACTCCACATCCCACAACTGTCATCCAATGCATAAACAATAGTAAACAGTCAAAGAAATATTTGTTTTCAAAAATATTTAAAATATTTTTAATTAAGTAAGTCAAATTTTAAATTTGAATTCAAATAAACATTTTGGAATTTGTATTTTCAGGTTGAACTTAACATTAAAGAAATTAGATGACGGAGTGCATGTCTCTTAAAATGATAAAATGCGTGGTATAGATTCCATACTATTTATAACCGAGAAAGCCTACCCTAAGACTATAAAGGGATATTTTGCCATGTTTAATGTTTCTTGTTGACCTTTTGAATATATATGTGTATATTTTAAGTATATGCAAACCAGACAATGTACTCTAAAATTTATCCTAAATTTTTAGTGTTCTTCCATAGCTAAATATCTTTATTTTCACAGAGTTTAGTGAAAAGTATTATTGCCTATACCTAAAAATACTAATACAAAAGTGTATGGGGACAGTAATTTAACATGCATTTTAATGACTCCTAATTCTGAGATTGTGCTAGTCTGCAGAGGATAGAAATTGAAGATGATCGGATCTGATGCCCTTTCTAACTTAGTCTTGACTTTTAAAATTATTAGATATATGACATCGAACAAGTTACTCAAGTTTTGTTAATATCTATATTTCATCTCTAAAGTGGGGATGATAATATTTACTTTAATGAGCTATCTTAACAATTGGAGATATTTTATTTTGAACAACTAACTACATAGAAGACACAGAAGGGAATTAAGCGATTCCTAGACATTCGGAATTTCCTTCAATGATTTTATACCTGGGCAACATACTAGAAGCATCTGGAGAGCTATAAAAATGTTAAAACAACACAATACTCAAAGCTGAATCTCTGTGAGGGACCAGAATGTTGGCATCTATTTAAAACATCTTCAGTGATTATAAATAAATGACAACCATATTTGGGAATCATAGATTAAATGCAAAGCAAATTGGATTGTCCCTACATTGCCCTGCTCTAAACCATCCATTGTGATAACTATACAACAAATTCAGTATTAACCACCCTTAACAAGGTCAACAAAAATAACATAGTGAGCAAATAGTAAGAGCCATCAGAGCATGCTTAGGAAAAACGACTAAATTAAGATTTAGGAGAAATTAAGGTGATTATTTTTTTTCAATTGAAAGGAGAGTAACAGCAAAGAAGCAGTTTTCCAAAGGAAAATTGAGACTTTATAATATAAGTATGTTCTTTTCATATATTTATAAAATTCTCATGAAAATAAAAAGACAAATTCTAAGGTCAAATGGTCTCACTCATAGCAGGAATTTAGAAAACCTAAATAAGAGACCAGGAAAAAGACTAATCAATACAAAGTAAGAAGCAACAAGCAACTATAAACCAGAGACACACTGGGGGGTGGGGAGGGAGGGGCAGGGAAAAGAAGGACTAGTGTCAAATAAGGGGGGAGGTGCAACTGTATGGGGAATATAATCGAAATGAAAATGCATACATTGTGCAAAGATAAAAAAGATGTAAGAATTATGTAAAATAAAATATTTAATAAAAAATAAATAATAAATAAATAAATAAAAAGTGAAAAAAATTTCCAAAGTTACATCAAGTGATGCAAAAAAAATGTAATTACATATGCAAATGGGTAATTTTGCATGTAATCTGTAATTTACTATTGTTTAATTTGAAGGTTAGTTAAATTATCTCCTTTACCCATAGAGTTTTAGGATGGTGTATTTTTCATCATTTGAAATGTTCTAAAGTTATTCACTTGCATTTGCTTGGGGATTTAAAAACTGACTTTAAGTCAATACATATTGATTACAGGTGAATCCCATATAACTATGACAGTTTTCATAGCTTTTATAAAGTGAAATTAAGCTTGTTTATGAATTTTTCATTTATGATTTCTGTCAAAAATTATAAATTATTGAACTGATATAAAACAATGTATAAATTCATTATAACGCAAATATTTTTTTAGAAAAAAGAATACTGCATATCTGTTCTTCAAAATATTTCTAAAAAACACATATAGACAGTTATTTACACAAAAATACAGTATAACTTTATTTTGCAATTTTAAGAATGATCTGATTCCCTTTTCTTTATTTTACAATATATAGAAATATATATTAGAGGATGAAATATTTGTTTTTTTATAACATTTTCTCTAGAAGTAGATTAATACTGCACACATTTTTGCATGCATGAATTTTATTTTAAATCTAACCCCAGAGGTGAGATTTTCCTTATAATTTCTCTTCTAACATTCTATTGATAGAAAATAATTAAAGCTTATTTTCAAGAGAACCCTCTAGTTTGCTGGACCAATCATTTATTAAATAGCACCCTGTGAACTTAAAAATCAACACATTTCTTTGAATGCTTTTTTCCAGGGAAGAATTAGATTTTTCATGAAAAGGCTATAGCCCATTAATGCTTCAGTTTGCAGGTGTGATTTAAAATACTCATTTCTTGAAACTCTTTCCTCTGTGTCTGAAGGTGATCCATTTCCTATTTCTCTCTAATTCTCTAACTCTCTCTCTCTCTCTCTCTCTCTCTCTCTCTCTCTCTCTCTCTCTCTCTCTCTGACACCTGCTTGAGGGCATGGGTAAAATAATCTGAATTGATTTATTCATTGTTTAGGTTCCATGCTGGAGGTATTCACAATTAAATCTGTTTTCCTTCCTAAGACCCTATCCCATCCCCCATGTTGCTTTCCACTTCATTTCTGCCCCTAAACATCTTGAACTTTCCAAGTCCATCAGTTATTCCAAAGTGGCTTTTCTTTCCCTTTGCTCTTTCTTTTAAAAATATTTATTTCTGCATACAAGAACTGGGGTACAGGCTAGAAGTGAGGGGGTGAGAGCATTCACCAATTCAGAGTAGGGAGAAGAACAGGTATATCAACTGAAATACACTGCTAAGAGGAGTAGGAGGCAAAACAGGAGAGGTTTGATGCACCATGTGGGTTGCTCCCTGGCCGGCCAGGGATCGAACTCGTGCTGCAGAGGTTGCAGATTGCTTCACAGTGCTGTGCTTAACCCCTTGGGCCACCAAGAAGGCCCTACTTCCTTTTATTCTTAAGGAAAGAAAGAGAAAACATGCATTTCACCACTAGATATGCTTCTCACCAGTGAGATTTTTTCCTGAATTTGTGGTGTGGTTTCTTCTGCATGAGATCACATAGGAATGTGCCCAATTTCTTCTGCATTTGCTCATGTTCAGTTATTTTTTTGTTTTCTATTTTTAATTTCACCTTACTTAAATAACAATGCTTGCTATGTTCCACAGCTGTTTACTTTGTAAGGACTTTGCTAATATCGATGATCTAAAGTTTATACAAACTTGATGAGGAAGGTACTATGATAAACCCAATTTTCAGATAATTACATTGAGGGGAAAGGAGAATGGGCTAAGAGACAAGTTCCACTGCAGTAAGTTGAAAGGGCATTTTCCATATTCCAGGCTCTAGACTGCTCTTAACTATGCTGACACTTCCCCTTTAATTAATTAGTAATCCTCAAAAAAATTCGGAAACATAACCTCATTCTACTCTTATTACAAAATTATCTGACATTGTGAAGGGGTGAAATAAAGCTAGGAAGAAAAGAGTTTGCACAGGGATCAGTGATGTGATTATGGAACAGCATGAGGTTGTTCCACGGCTAGGGAAGCAGAGGCCCTAGGGAAGCAGTGAGGCCCAACAGCCTAGTGGCGGAGGAAGTCACAGGCCAAAATCTGAACAGCAAACCAACGAGATTTTCTTATAAATAGAGCACAAATAAACAGAAAAAAAAAAAAAAAAACTAATATTGAATTTGCTGTAATGTTAATGGACTAGTCACAAATCATTCCAGAAGCATAGGCTGGTATTCACGGGAAATAGTTAATTGTGGTCCTTAAAACCCTAGAACAGGGCCTCCCCTAGTGGTGCAGTGGTTGAGCACCGGGCTGCGAGGCTGCCTGCAGCCTCTGCAGTGCCCGTTGTATCCTTAGCCGCCAGTGAGGGTCCCACATGGCGTGACAGACCTCTCCTGCCGTGCCCACTGTGCCCCTCAGCAGTGCATTTCATCAGTCTGCCTGTTCTGCTCCCTGCTCTGGCTCTGGTGAATTCTCTCACCCTCCCATACTTCTGACTGTACCCAGTGCTTGTATAAATAAATAAATGAATGAATGAATGAATGAATGAATGGATGGATGAATGAATGAATGAATAAATGAATGAATCTTTAAAAAACAAAAAAACAAAACCTTAGAACAGCCTGAGTGAGTGTTTACAGATTCCTTAGATAGTATTTATATCACTGTATTATGACCTTTACTACATCCATACTAGTTCAGCCCGGAGACATCTGTTGTACATATGACCTCTTCATTGTAGATCAGAGTTGCTGAGAATTGTTCTTCATTGTTTATAATGATATTGCTTTAAGCATTTCACGAAGAATCTCACTAATATGAAAATATATACATATGTGTGTGTATATACAAAGTTTTATATATATAACTTGAAATAGCCACATAATCTATTCTGATTATGACACATTCTTTGACTTTCTTAGGAACAGAAACATTAAATTGCATGTATTTTAAGTCACAACGGAAAGAACAGGATATGCGTAATGCTAAACTGCATGATATTCCCAATAAATCTCTCATTTTGGGAGAAGTAATTATTAATGCTCTTCTGAACTTTTGGTACCTGCTATTAACCCAGTGGGAAATTTTAAATTGTAACTTACCCTGAAGTCAACCACTCATAGAAATGAATGTATTCCTCCTTCTAACAGGAATAATAACATTCTTCTATTCCTTCTTTTGAACTAAAGGGGCTGAACATTGCATATAAATAGTATATGTATTGTTTTCATTTAAGTATTCTTTTTTTGCTGTATTATTTTATTTAAGCTAGTGTAAAGTAAAAGAAAAGTAGTAGGTATAATGTTTTCATTTTAATTGTTGTTATTTTGTACTTGTACCGAATGTAGATTAGGTACATTAAAAGAATAAGTATTTGTAATCTTTTACTTAGAACATTTACAAAAAAAAAATACCTTTGTGTCTGTTTTCATATAATACTCATTGTCTACATATTTCATCTTTTCTCTAGCCTAACTTTGTGGATGACAATAACTGAATACTCTAGAAAATTACAACTATACAAGTCAGGCTTTTTAGTAATGTTTTCAAATGTATATTTATATCACTTTCTCACTGTAGATATAGGCATAGGTCAAGGAGCTATAGTTTAAAGAAAACTGAACCTAGAACATCAGAAAATATCAAGTAACTTCTGATTAAACAAAATTGCTTTTGAATCTCAGTTTTGTGCACAAGTCGGTGGGCACTCTGCATCCATAACTAAACTGTGATGTTCCAAAGCACATGGTCAAGTGAGCATTACAGGACCATGTAAAGTAATTAACTAAATAGTTATACCAATAAATATGTATTTAACACGGATGCTGTGTGGTGGGTGAGTGAGGGATTTGCATCATCCTGGGAAGAATCAAAGTGTCAAGGTCCAAAGGAGATTCAAGTTCTTAATCTGGAAATTGTAACGTATAGTTGGTATTAGAAAGGACCTTGCATTTTGGCATTTTATGAAATAAATGCCCAAGAGAATTGCTATTTACTTCAATATCTCATTTTTCTATCCATTTTTTTTTCTTTAATTTGTTCATAGGGATAAATCTTTCTCAAGGGATTTTGTATTTAAAGTGAATGCCAATTTCTGATTTATTTATGATAATGTTCACAAAACAATATGTCTCACATATTCAAATGGGAGAGATTTCTCTGAAAGCACATACTAGGCCATAAAAACATTTTTTAACATGGAAATGTTTCAGCCTTATTTAATCAATATTGTGAAATATGTTTCATGGCAACTCTGGGAAAATATTCCCATGTTTCATAGGCACTTGTAAGGAAGTAATAAATATGCTTAGAACAATATAAGACATCGTGAGAGCTCAATGCATACTTGTTGAGTACTGACTAAATAAAATATACCCTTTCTCATGAGGATGCAGTTGCTAAATAGATATTGAAAACATTCTAATTGAAATAATTCTAAAAATGTCCTGAATTGGTGAAATTCAACTTTATAAGCAGGAAACTTCATCAGAGATTCATAACAGCAAGTTAAATATATAAAACATACCAGACCACTATATGGTGGCAGTAAAATAAAGTTTTACTATAACAATTTTATTAAGAAAAAGCTGACATTGGAATTATTTTTCGATTATTATTATTATACAAATGTAAATATGGGGTCATTGAACGTTTTTATTCTGGTTTTATGTGATATTTTTCATCCATTTGATGATATCCCAAACTCATGTTGAAAATAAGGTGCTAAAAAATACAACTTTCACTTTTAACATTATTCACAATCACTAAATGAAAGTAAAATAATGCATGCAGAATCATGAAATGGTAGAACATGCATATAAGTGATGTATATATAGTACCACTATTTAGAAAATTTAAATCCACTTTATTGAGGTATAATTTCTACAACCACATTCATACTAAGCATATTTTAAGATGAGTGTTGATAAATGTTTATATAGAAAGCATTTTTTTGAATCCCCAAAACTTTCTTCATGCTCTTTTCTCTAATACCAGGTACTGACTAATTTACCTTCTGAAGCAATAGGTTACATTTATTTTCCACAATATCAACCACATGGAATTATACAGCACATGGCTTTATGCCTGACTTGCTTTACCCAGCATAATGTGTCATACATGCTATCAAATGTCAGTAGTGCCTTTTGGTTACTTAATACCATTCCAATTGATTGCATTTATGATAAGGTATCCTGATGTATCCATTCTACCCGATTTCAGTTCCTCTGAATAGTGCTGTTATAAATTTTCATCTGAGTGCAAGACAAGCATCTTTCTCCCCTCAGTCAAGGGTGTGTGTCTGTACATCATTTAGCTTTCCCCTCACCAGGGCCACTTATAAAATGGCAGCACTGCACCACGGTTAGTAGTTCTGTTCCACACTACAGCCTCCAGGTGCATTTCTTTCCACTCACTTATTTAATGAAACGTGAACCTCCTCAGTGTCCCTTCTGGTGTGATCCATGCTGGTTTCTGATATCAAAAAGATGTTCCAGTTTCTTCCCGAGCCATATGGCCATCTTATGCAAAAAGGCTTAGTGCCCTTCTGCATAACTTTCAGATTGTCATCCCAGGAGGGAAGCAAGGAATGTTCTCTGATGCTAACTTAGTTCAATCTCTCAGTTTTCTATAAATTCAGACTTGCTGAAAATTGAGAACTCTATATTTTTGTAATCAGTATATCTGCTCTGATATGATCAATATATTATCAAGTTAACATTAAAGCTGATCAATACACCACCATAGTAAAGGGCTATGAATAAGCTAGTGAAGAAACATTTTACTCTTACCACTCTGGGTGATGGAATAAAATTATTAATAATATAATACTAAACCACCACACAACCACCGTACTAACAGGAGAAACAGATGATTCTATCAATTGTTTAGAGCGCTATACAAAGAAATTTTAGAAGTTAAGTTTAGGGCCTCCCTGGTGGTGCAAGGGGTTAAGTCTCAGCACTATGAAGCTATCCATAGCCACTGCAAAACGAGTTCAATCCCCAGCCAGGGAGCTAATCCATATGGCACAGCAGACCATTCCTGTCTCACCCGCTGCTTCCCTCAGCAGTGTATTTCAGTAGATCTGCCTGTTCTGCTCCCCACCCTGTCTCTGGTGAATCTTCTCACCCCCTGCACCTTTGGCCAGCAACCCAGCTCAGGTATGCATAAATAAATAAATCTTTAAAAGAAAGAAAAATAATAAAGTTCATAATGTCTTAACTTTAAAAATTAATGTCTTTAATATGAAAATGAAAAAAAATAGTTAATCATTATGGTCAGGTTAGTGTATTTAAACACTAGAATTACTACCTTGGTGTCAAGTCTGGGTATAAACTAAGTATTCCTTTCAAATAGATAGTATATCCAACATAGGGATCATTCTAATTTTAATGGTCTACTCTTTACAAACATACAGTGATTTTAAGTGACAATAATTAATCTGAATATAAATATCTCACATGTTTAGCTTGATGTTAATGTTTCACTCTACTTAAGTATATATGTGAATTGCACAATACTGGAGACTCATATTTGTCTATCTAGTAGAAATAGCAAATAAGCACTGATGGATTATTTGAAACTACATAGATCATACGGTACAGAACATAATGAAATATATTGAAGCAGGATATGATAGCATTAACAGGAAGACATCCAGCAAAAACAGGTAATTAGGTTCTGAATTATGATGTTACTATCTTTATGCATGATTCCTTAGCTGTGAACTGTCAATAGACTCTATGTAAATGATGAATAGAGTGTGAGGCATGACACATTTTCAGCTTAATCAAGAATGCAACTGTCTTTGCCATTAATAGAGCTATGGAAAATGTTTTTAGTGATATTATAAAATATAGGTTCTGATTCATTATTGATTAAGGTCATATTTCTGCGTCATTTAAAGACTATGTTATACCCTTTGAATTGTGAATTAAGAGTTATTTTAATTTAATTTTGAAGACTCCCATCTGGTAATTTGAACAAGTGAGACTTGTCATGTATAAAATTAATGAGTGATGTTATAGTACTAACATATTCAAAAGTTTTCTCTTAGTGCTTTAAAAGGGACTCTGATTTGCTGACACCATGGAGAACTAATCAGCCCTTTATTATTAAGAAAGTAAATTAATTTTCCAACAAATAAAATTATATTTTGAAACATTTATATTTGGGGATTAAGTAAAATTTAGAATCGGACATAGAAATTATGAAGTTGCAGCTCTGGGAAAATTGAGGCAGAAAAGAAGACAAATATTTAAAGAGGTAATCTGAATTATTTTTTTAAGAACTAGAATCAATAAAGTGAATGGTTTCCACCAGCACAAGAATGGCAATTACTAAAAGAAAAAGGAAAAATAGTAAACTACATAATAGCTATTCAACAAAGTAATGTCAATATAGAATATTCATAATGAATGCCTAATGTTTGGTCAATTATAATACTGATTCTTATGATGCTAAGTATTCACTACTTCTATAACACGATACATTCCAAAACACAATATGAATGTTTCTGTAAAACATTCACTACTTCTATAACACAATATAAATTTTCTAGCCTTATAGAAATTATTTCAAAATTTATGCTTGAATGCCAAAACTTGTAATTAAAAAATATAAGAAGACAAAATCAGCTTCTCTTTAGAGTGGGGAGATTACATAAGATTATTGTTTAACGGTTAGTAAGATCATGGAACATGCTATACGTGCAATTTTAAAAGTAAATATTTCTCAGGTCAAGTAAGTCGTAACAGTGTCAAAGTCATTTCCAATCACTATGACCCATTTGACATATTGGAGAGAATAGCATAAGCACATAACTTTCAGTGATTTTTCACTTATGAAAATACAGATTTTTGATGAGTAAAAACTGGAGAAAACAGAGTAATTACAGATTTGACTAAAATGCTAGGAATGTTAGAATAAAAAAGAAAATAAGTTAAAAAACACAGAATTTTGGCTAAAACGCAAAACTTTCTTGAGTCATGCATGCTGCATAATTGAGTTCATTACTAGGAAATATAATTTTAACTCTGCATTGTACTATGTACAAATAATCTTTAGAATATTCAAGTATTGGGGTCTCCTTGGTGGCCTAGGGGTTAAGTGTCAGAGCTATCATCACTATGGCCTTTGATCCCTGGCCAGAGAGGTGACCCACATGGCACAGCAGAGCTCTCCTGCCTCACCCACTGCTCCCCTCAGCAGTGTATTTCAGTAGATCTGCCTGTTCTGCTCCCTACTCTGTCTCTGGTGAATTCTCTCAACCCCTGCACCTCTGGCTTATGCCCCATTTCTTCTAGAAAGAAGAAAGAATTTCAAGTATCTTTTTGGAGAAAAATATATACTTTGAATCAATATTGATATACATTGCAGTTCCTATGTGCATGAAAATGAAAACAAACAAAAATCACCTGATTATTTAAAATAAAAGTGATAGTTTGAAAAACAAGAGCATGTTTTTATGTGTTCACAGTTATAGAAAGTAATTTTTTAAATGTTAATATAATGTTGGATAACAAGCCATCTTCCATTTTTTTTTCCTCTTTGATTTCCAGATGAAATATAAAACAAAAACTTACAAATCAGCTTAAGATCTTATGATTGCATTTGACTACTATTGAACTGCCTTTTTGTAAATAAGTTTTATTAATTAACAAAAAGGAGCTAGACATTTAAAATCAAGTATTGAAAAGTGGGGTATCAAAACTTAGGTTTAAACATTTTAGATCATAACAATTATCAAAAACATGGGCCTCCCTGGTGGCACAGGTGGCTGAGCAAAGCGCTGTGAAGCTGTCTGCAGCCTCTGCAGTGCCAGTTCGATCCCCACCGGCCTTGGAGCAATCCACATGGCCAGCAGACCTCTCCTGTCCTGCCTGCTGCTCCCCTCAGCAGTGTATTTCATCAGTTTGCCTGCTCTGTTTCCCACTCTGTCTCTGGTGAATTCTCTCACCCCCTGCACCTCTGGCCTGTACCCTGGTTCTTGTATAAATAAAAAAAAAAAAATCTTAAAAAAAAACAAATCTTGCAAATACAGTTTAAAGCAAAAAGAAAAAAATTAAAATTACTCTTAAAACATTGTAGAGGACTTTATTATAATATTTAAAATTGTGCTTTGAAATGTTTCTACTGATGAAAAGACTCTTTGACAGAGTTCTCTGTAACTGGATAGATGTATTCTAATGTCAATTGAATAAAATCGAGCAGGTCTATACTTTTGCAAAATCTAAAATCAAACAACAATATAGTCAAATTATTTGGGGAGTTTTCCTTCTAAAACTTCAAAACTTTTCCTTCCTTTCTAAAACTTTTCCTTCAAAAATTTGTATGTGTAAAAATGGAGGAAAAAAGAAAGTACTATAAAATATCTGAACTATTTACACATTTTAATATGAAAAATATTGGAATAGAAAATGTGCTTTACACAGCAGAATTTCCTACTTATGTGGCACCTCTGTCCTCTAGAGAGAGTATATTTTCACTTTAAAATTATTGTGCTATAGTCAATGTGTATTTAACTTTTCAGGAGCTTCTGCAATTTTCAAAGAATGCCTCTTGAATTGTTACTATTAAGATGTAGTTATATAAATGGGGTGATTTGAATGAGGCATACCTGCAACTTATATTATGTTAAAATACTATGCTATTGCTATTTCAACTAAAAAAAAAAAACAAAACAAAACAAAAAAACAGTTTGTGGTGCACTTAACTATTGACCTCCATTGACCAGCAGAGTTCATTGTGCTCTCACCTCCCTTTATTCACCACATTAATTTTTGTTTCTTGGCTTTGTCTATCATTGTTTGGTGACCCACATTGTATAAATTCATCATTGAAAAACAGAAGCAAGCATGCCAACAAAATTAGGGGTTGATAAGATGTATCTTATACTTTAGATTTTCTCCAGAGGAAAGCTGTCAACCTTCTCTTTAATTCTAATTCTTCTATGAAAGATCATGGTAATTACAAAACTCCTGGAATGGCATTTATGTTGCCATTCACTGTGATGGATGTACATTAATCAAATTGTCAATTCCAAAGCATAGAGTTTGTATTTTAATATGTATTTGTTTTAACTATTTATTCTATAACAAGTTATAATATCATACAAATTTTCCTTTATAAACTATTTATATCATGAATAATACACTCATTTGTCTTTCAATCAGAACATTAATTTGAAACAGGAATAGACACATGGATTTTCTCTGCAAATAAAGGAAACTTGTATCATGATGCACTGAGATGTAGACATCTCCTAAATATCTTCTTCAGGTGTAAAGCTAAGCTTGTAGAAAGCTGTTACTAGAAGGGAGTGATGGGCTGTTGGAAAAAAAATGGTATATTTTTCTATGTCTTCTATGAAAAATGCGTCATGACTTTTCTGACAACCCCTGTATTCACTGAGTACACTTCATGAGAACTGAAAGACTTCTATTGTGTTAAATTTTCTGCTGATAGATTTCTCAAGAGTCAACATCTCTGAATCTCTACACGGTGATTGTGTTGACTGTATTGTCCTGCTGCTGTGTTGAGTATAGATTCAAGGAGAATCATTGAATATTGAAAGCCATTAGCTGTATCAATTGAGGAGAGTAGTATGAAATAAGTAAACTTAAAATACCGTCAGGGTAGGTTTCTGACCTCCAGATGTCTATGTGCTGCTATTCTAAGTATCAGAAACTTTCTGTTTAGAACAATGAAAACTCTTAATTATTTTTTATGGGTATTTTCTTACTTCATTCTAGGATTCTTTATACGTAATACGTAACTTGCAGGTTACACAATCTAGTATAGCAGTTGAACTATATTATTCCTCAGCATGAGAAGATAATGATTTCCACTCTGGGTTTATTGATTATGGAATGTCAGAAATTAACATAAAACTTAACAAGAAGAGATCGAAATTTGGAAGTGCCAAAATATGAAATGAAATATCTACTTACGTAGTTCAAAAATGGCAGATGCAGACCTTGATTTGTATTATAAAAGTATTATTTTCACCGTCCTGTTTTCCTTTATTATTTATGTGGCATTTGTTTAGGTTTTTAACTCCATTTGATATTCTTACTTTAGTCTATTTTTACTCCAATAATAAAAAAAAATGTTCTAATCTTCTATATTCTTATATTAACCCTTTATGGTGAGCTCATCTGTCATGGTGTTCTTCCTTATAGTTGCCCAGAGCATCTTAATCTTTAAAGAATTACATTTTCTCAGTAATGATTTAAGGATCGAGCAGCTGTGCTCATGAGTATTCTTATCAGAGGGCTCTTTGGTCATCTCCAAGATATAAATCAAGAGCAGAAGGAAGCAAAAACAAAAGTTTTATTGAAAGGAACTGCTTCATTGGTAGAGTATAGTTGGGTCAGAGAACACCCCCAGGTGAAAGTGATGGGTTCACTAATCTCGCTGATAATGTGAAGGGGCATTATGGGAATGAGTGATGTTTCTTATTTCAGAAAAAGGAAGGGTTGCCCTCTCTTTTACCCCCCTTCATTGGATCTTTAGAGGTCCCATGTTGTTTCTGAAATGATTATGTTCCTTATCAGGGGGACAACCATTTTCTTCCCTGGGGCTGGGTGTGGAGAAAAGCTCTCTTCTCTGTAGGGCTAGTTCGATTTGTAAGCAGGATGCATCAGCCTGCAGCTTCTTACCCTATCTCAAATGTAGAAGGAAATATTTTTATTAGTCCTTTAAAGGAAACATATATCCTATAGACTCACCAGTACTGGTACTGAGTAAATCTTACATTCTGACACAATTATAGCATCTAGTGTTGTTTGAATATAAGTCACTGGTATAATCTTCATGCATTGTGCAACTTTCATTTATTCCATTGGAATTACTATATTAAATGTTCAATTTAGTCAACTTTGAGTACAAGGGTTACATGTGTAGGTAGGCTAGGAGATGTCCCTATTAATTATACATTTGCTATTATTTCCTGATATTATAATAAGAATGAAACCCACATTGTGGGAACATCTAAGAAGGAGAAAAGACTGTGGTAAACCCAAATATTTTTCCTCAAACAAATTCCTTCAAGTTAGAAGTAGTTTCATTTAACCTCTCTACATGTGACCTGCTTTCACTGGCTAAGAATTGAATTTCAGTGAGAGAAAAACTATAAAAATCAATTTGAATGTTTATTTATTTTGGGTTTAAAATTGAAATATGTCAAATATATTGCTGTTCTTCCAAAATAGACAAGTTATGAAAATGTTTTTCCTGTGTCTAAAATGTAAACGCAGTTTTCTATTATCAATCCTCAATTATTTTTATCAAAAGCAAAACTGAAGTTGCCCAAAATAGCTTCTGAAATATAATCCTTGTTACTGAAAGTTAAATACAAAAAATAAGCATGGCGATTTTTCTAACTATTATTGGATATATGAATTCAAATCTAAGAAGATGTCTATTGAAATACAACACTAATAGTTTGTACATAGCTTTCTGTGTATACTTTAAAGTTAATTTTAAATAACAGTAATTTCATATAAACAAGAGTGAAATATCTCACAGCAAAGATAAAGCTCAGCAGCAAGAATCATTAAAATATTCCTTCTCTTCCAGACCACTAAACTTCAGAGCCCCTTTCAATATCAGATAATTTACCTGATTCCACTTTCTTAATTTATAATATAGAGATAATAATTAAATTTTAGTGGGAGCAGCTAAGGGTTAGAACAAATTGATTTGTTAGAAATTTTTGCTAACTTTAACATCATTTGTTCTTTTGTTAAATTTATGCCTATTCAGGAAAATGCTTTAATCAGTTTATTGTCAATCACTTAGAAAACTTTGAAAACAAAGTAATTTTTTAAAGTTAAAATTAAATTATTTTTGTCTATGTACATATTATATATCATCAGATACATTTTATTACTCTTTTAGAACACTACTGAACAGTAGTCTTCCACTAAAACATTAAACATTTATAATTCTTATTTAAATTTATCTTTCTGTATCATAAAAATAACAACATTTCTATTATTTCATAATCAAATTTTATTGATTTACTGTTCATTTGCAAAACTACAATATATTGTTTTTTTAGTATAGCATTATACTTTGATATCTGCATATTTCAGACAACTACCAGAGTTCCAGTGCCATCAACACAGCTTATTGGTCCCTCTGACCTTTGCCCCTAGTATCTACCATATTTTTTTATAGACTATTAGCTATTTTTATTGTTTGTGCCAGTTTGTTTTCTTTAATAAGTGAAACCATTTGGTCATTTTCTTTCCCTTTCTGGCATTTCATTCAGCATAATCACCTACATCCATGCCTATTAAAAGAGGACATATTTCATCTTTTGTAACAGCTAAATAGTATTCTATCTATATACACCACAGCTTCTTTATCCACTCATCAGTCAGTGGGCATGTAAGTTGATTCTGTATCTTGGCTATTGTGACAAATGCTCCTATAAATGCAGGGGGTACATATATTTTAAATGATAAAAATGTAGATTCTATCAAATCTAATTTTGATTTTATTCATTTATTAAAATGGCAACCTGTTTTTGCAATTCCCTACTTTATCTTATTTATACAGAATTTAGAAGGAATCATTTAAAAATAAATCCCTTAGAGGGAAAATCTGATTTATGTTGTTCATAGACTGTTTAGGAGGAGAAAAAGACAGAAGAAAAGAAGAAAATCAAAGTATTTAATTCAATATAATCAAATATTATTTAAACCAAATTAATTCAAACCAAAGTCAAATTAAATTTGTCAAGTCAAATCAATTCAAACAAAAACCCCAAAAATTTAAGGAAAATATATCTCAAGTTGTTCTTAGTAGATTTGTATCTTGTAAAGGCATGATTCCCAGAGATCATAGACAAATGTATAGCAGTATTTGTCAAGAAATCATCCCTTGTTTGTGTGTCCAGTAACAGCACTGTGTATTACCCTTGGCAATTTTATAAACATCTTATACCACATAACATATATTATCCTTGGAATTTTTTAGAGTGAATTTTGGAATCAGATGCTAAAATATGAATTGCATCACCTATAGTTTCCTCATATGAAAAGACATAATAAGAACAGTGATTCCCATTTAAAGGTAATGTAGTTTAAAGGTAAAATGCACATGAGCAGATAGACACAAGTACCCATATGTGTACAAGTGGTGTGCACATACACAGTATTGACAGATACACAGACAATTACAATATAAATAGATAGATGTTTAGATACATAGATACATAGAGATAACAATGCCTGGCATGTACTAAGTGCTATAAAGGTATTATATTTTCTCAATATTTCTACTAAGTTATAGTAGATAAGCTAGTATACATTATACCACAGAGAATTTAAAAGTAACTCATCTAAAAGAAAACTAACATGATCACAGTTTGGCAGATATACCTCATTAATTAGAATAGATAACATATATTTAGAAAGATAATAGCAATTGAGATCACACTGTCAACATCAACACTTTTGTGAAGTGATCCACATACTTTTGGATTCATAAAGCTAATATGAAGTCTATTAGTTCATGTTGACAAACTACTGTGATGTCTCTTTATCTTGATATTATTTTGTTGCTAAACTTGCTTTCATTTTCACATGGCACAACTCTGACCACAAGATGGGATAATTTTAGTTTCCTGATTATTCTAAAAGTAAATCCTAAGGTGCCACTGACATTTTCATTAGATTTTCTGAATAGTAATACAAAGTTTATGATCTTTTCCAAGAATTGTGTAATCAATCACAGTTGTACTTACAGTGAGTACCATAGAATTGAAAGGCTAGTATTATTATTAGAGAACAAAACGGCCTATCTTTGAGTACATAGATTTCTAATTCAATCAAATTGCATTCTTTTTTCTGTTCAAAATGAAGATTTCCTCCTAATTAGTCCTAGTCACTGCTCTAATATTTACACAGAGATAGAAATAGATATAAAATTTAGATACAATAAATATAGACAAAGAGATATCAGGGCAATAATAGATACCTAAATTATGTACAAAGAAACAAAAACATAATATACTTTAATTTACTCCTCATGTTGCTAATGTTAAATATTTCTTTCAATTATTATTTGATGAGTTATTTTTTCCAAAAGGAAGATCTTATTTTAATAAAGAATAATTTTATCTAAAAAGCAGTGAAACAACACAAACTATTAGAATTAGAGAAGGTAAAAAGGTTAAGATTTTAAAGTCCTATCCCTGGACTCATTACCACATGGAGTTAAAGTGTTAGAGTGAAAACATGTACTGCTCAGGGAAATAGGGGGGCACTTTCTGGGGTGACTATTCTATATTGGCAGTCACACTTGCAGACAGAGCTGGCTCATAGGTAATTCCACAGTGAATATTTTATTTTATTAGGTAATACCTTGTGGTTCCAAACAAAACACAGTTGAAATACACTAGTCTCCTTTTTTTTAGTTAAGAAAAAAAAATGGAATAGTGTATATGACTTAAGGGAACAGGTTCAAACCTCTTCAAGTGTATGTTACCACACGACACTACCCCCGAGGGACCTGTGATTCTTCACATTTGACCACTGGACACTCTCCCTACTTTGCCTTCCTCCCCCCTTGCAACACTTCCTCAATTCTACACTCATATTTCTAGGGACCTTTTGGTTTAGTTTTGTTTGTTTTGTGTATTTATCTTCCACATATAAGAGAAATCATAGCTGTTTATTTTTCTCCCCCACCCAATTTTATTAAGGCATTATTGACAAAATATGTGTAACACATATTTAAATTTACACAATATGATATATTTTTTAAAGATTTATTTTATCTATACAAGAACCAGGGTACAGGCCAGATGCGCCGGAGGTGAAAGGATTCACCAGAGACAGAGCAGGGAACAGAACAGGCAGGCTGGCGAAACACACTGCTGAAGGGAGCAGCAGGCAAGACAGGAGAGGTCTGCCGCACCATATGGGATTCTTGCTGGCTAGCCAGGATCGAACCCACGCTGCAGAGGCTGTGGACAGTTTCACAGCGGTGTGCTCAACAGCCTGCACCACCAGGGAGGCCCTATAATATGATATTCTAACATGTGTACACTAAAATGATTACTATAGTCCAGCTAATAGACATATCTGTGTTGTCAGAGTTACATGTAAGTGGTAAGAACATGAGATCTATTCTTAGCAAATGGCAAATTAAATATTATTAACTATAGTCACTGAGCTACACATACTCTTTTCCATAGTGTCTGTACCAACCTGCTTTTCCACCTATAGTGTGCATGGGTCCCCTATTCTCCATATACACATTGTCACTTGTTATCATTTGTCTTTTTGATAACAGTCATCTTAACATATGTGACATTATGTCTCATTATGGTCTTGATTTGTATTTCCTTGTTGGTTAGTGATGTTGAGCACCTTTACTTGTATGAGCTGACCATTTGCATGTCTTCTATGAAGAAATATTTATTTGGTTCTTCTACCCATTAATAACATGCCAGGTACCTGAAAAAGTGATTCTGTTATTGGTTAGCCTGTCACCAAGGTCATGGGCAAGCATGGTTCATTTCAGATTCCCAGGTGGAAGTGCACAACCTTAGTTAAGCTGCACTGTAGCTAGTCACAGGGTCACTTTGGGCTGACAACGAGTTCACAGAGAGTGGGGCTTTTTCCAGAGGAATGGATGAGAGTGACTCCTACTGGTTTCCTATGCAACCTCCTGCCTAGTTTCTGAGCAGGTAATGCCTGGCCACATAGAACTGCTTCTGGGACCATGATCCAGCGTGGACAGGACAAGGTTTCAGGGCTACTTCAGGATATGCAGTCAGATCTACAGTTATTACCAAGTGTACGGCTACCTGGTCTATTTCTAGGCCCCGTGGTAGACTGGGTTGATTAGAATTCAAAGTTGAGTGGAACTGTAATGGGGATTCTTTTTGTTTGTAGGTGGGACCATGTTGGCAAATCTGCTACCTGGGATGCAGGGTTGCTTTTGCCAATAGCTCTCCTCATTCTTGGGCTCACAGTATTTTTGCAATTTTCCACTTGCATGCCAAAGCTCCTACCAGAGCACCTTTGTCCACAAATGGCTAGCAGATTATTATTCATGTTGTGGGGGGACTCAAATTAGGGCCTCCTATTGTATCAGGTTAAACACTAAGAAGTACTTTTTTATGTACTCGAAATATGTATTTGAATGTTAAAAAGTTAATCATTATCATTGATTTAAAAATATATAGACCATCAGAAAACTTGTACAATTTTCAGAATTCCCATGCCTTCCAAAGATTCTCACACTTTCCTTTCAATAATACTGGAAGAATCATCACTCAAACTTTATCTTGAGTTTTCCATTATTTAGATTGAATAAGCATGCCTAAGCACATTTGTTATTAACCTTGAATGGTTTCTAAGATTCGTCTCATTTTATATTAATTTACATTTAGATTGACGGACTTTTGAGAACTTTTGGGGGCAAGCTATTCTCATGAGTAACTAATTTACTACACATCACTTGTGATGAAATTATACCTACAGAAAACTGGGTCCATCCATCTGTATGGTTTGTTTTTTCTGTCATTATCAAGGAGAAATAATACTTTGTTGTTTTACTTAAAAATATTTATAATTTACTAGATATGAAATGCACTATTTAATACAAGAATAATAATGTTTATAATAATTAAAATCAATTAAAATTCTTTTGAAAATATAGCAAATAGAAACAACATGATGTAAATATAGAAAAATGATATAGGATTTATTAAGACTGACTTTGCTCACAACCTAATATTATAAATCACACTGTGGCTTTTTAAAAATACTTGAGAAATAAATAAGTATATCAGGTGAATAATAAATTCAGGATAAGAAGAGTATGGATTGAAGTAGTAAAGCTAACAAATATATACCCTAAGGGACCAATATAATTATTTTAAATTCAGTCATTAGTTGATTTACAGAGTAAATAGGAAACAATGGATTGAAATATTTCAATGAATACACAGTCATTTGCCTATAGAATTTTAATTGAGAAAGTGTAATAATTTCTGTGGGAATTACTACAAAGCACCAAAGAATTACAGAGTGCTAGCAATTTGGACAATGGATGCATGAACACATTCAATGATGCTTATTTTTAAATTTAAATTTGTAGTTAATAATGGGCATAAAACTTTTATCATAATACAATGAAGTAATTCTACAAGGTACTGGAACTATACAGGGCAGATGTGCAGCTTTCCAGGCAAACAATCCAAAGCTATAATTTAAAATAGAAATATAAATACATATATATACAAACATATATATACACACATATATGTATATGTATTCTCTTTGAATATACTTTAAATTCATTTCCACAAATGTTCACAAGTTAGTGTTTATAGGATTAACAATTATAGAACAATTTGCAACTGTTGCAAAGCCATTGAATAATTACAAAATAGCAAAAAAGTATATAAATTATGAAATGGGCAGATATCTTATGTACTATGAAAATATTTCACCTATCAGAAGATAAATTAATTCAAAATAAATATATATTAATTAATAAAACCACAAATATTTAGTAAAAAATATAAGCAGGAAGAATGGTATTCTTCATAAAATTTAAGAAGTACAGCTATAAATTATAATATTTTTATGTTATGATATTCAAACATCAGCAATTCATGTTTAGCCTAACATATTGAATTGATTGCATACATGTCTGTAAAATATTTTGAGCTAAATATACCCCTCTATCACTTATTACTGAAGTTGAGGTTGGAGGGTGATATGTCAGAAGGTTAACTCTACTTTTACCTTACTCTTTATGCAGTATTTTCAAACATCATATTTTTTACATGTGGATATTTGATAGACTATGAAATATAGGCATGGCATGATTATTTTAGATATAATATGTGATTCATTTGATTGTTTATAGAAAGTCTATATACATACAAAAATAGCTAAGTTGATGTCCCCTTCTTATGAAAAAATTGAGGAGTTTTACATATGCCTTGATGAAAACACACTCACTTCTATTGTAAATCTGTTTGTTAATATCCTCAATGAAACAGAAGTTTTTCTTACCTATATTCTGAATATACCCCTGCAAACTTATAATGGAAAAATGAGTTTCAAAATCCTACATCAGAGTATGGGCCAACCATTTTTTACAAGATTATGTTTAAGGCATACATTACAGTTGGTAATTGGCTCTGACTCAAATGGGTGCAGGTAAGTCTATTAATATCCATTAATTCTGAGTTCAGATTATAAATCTTCAACATATTAACAATAAATCAACCAAAATAATAATTAAAATATATTTAAAATTCTTAGTGAAAAGATAGCAAATGAAAACAGCATGATGTAAAGTAAAATTATATAGGATTAAATATCAACTCAAGCCTCAATCAATATGCAACAAGCAAATCTTCAAAACACTAAGATATGATATGTTAGTAACTCAAATCATCCTAAAAAATGCAAAAGAAATATTCCACAGTTAATTAATTAGGATCAACTTTCTTTCAGCATAATTTTTCCCTGCAACAAACCTAAGTAAAAATCCAATTCAAATATAAAGGCTTCACAATTTTAGGAATTCAAGTTAACATATTAGTACAGTTTTCAGTGAATTTTATACTTAAAAATGAATGTTTATTTTAGCTATTAATCATTAAATATTTGACTTCTTAGAAAGTTCTATGGTATTCTTGGCAGATTCTTGAAGAGAAATATTAGTATTTATTTGATATTTTTTTGTTTCTAAGATCCAATGTGAGGATTTCTATCATAGATGTTTGAATATAATTTACTTTCTGTAAACAGAATAATATATGCATATTTTTTGAATATTGAAAATGCTCATGTTGGATTTATTAATGTAATATTGGGCTATTTCCCTGTTTTCATTTTCTAATAATAATCTGTTTTCAGATACTAGAATCTTAGTATCTAAGACTGAAGTAAACACAATGACTATTGAAGTTCTATTGCCATTAAAATCTAATATTTCTATCGCTGAAGTCAACATTTACTCACAGCAAATTAGAATTTTCAATATTTGTTATATACTTAACTATTGTATTGGTATTTCAAGTAAATGTATGACCCTAAAATTTCTTGTCTTGTCAGCATTAAGTCAACTGTTTATTTAAGCTAATTTTACCTTATATAGAAGCTATAAAGTAAAATCATAGTACAAAAATTAAGAGTAATATTGCATCCAGAATAATGTGCCTTCCTTGCTAATTTTACTCTTTCTTATAAAGAATACAATCTAAGTCCACCTTGGTGGCACAAGGGTTAAGATGCAGCCTATGAAGCTATCTGAAGCCTCTGCAGCATAAGTTCGATCCCAGCCAGGGAGCTACCCACATGGTGTAGCAGACCTCTCCTGTCTCCCCGCTGCTCCCCTCAGCAGTGTATTTCAGTCAGTCTGCCTGTTCTGCTCCTCACTCTGTTTCTAGTGAATCCCCTCACCCCCCACACCTCTGGCCTATACCCCAGCTATTGTATAAATAAAAAAAAATAAATCTTAAAAAAAATACAATCTAGCTAATTAACATATTAATCAACTCACATACTTACCCTCCTTTTTCTGTCTTAAAAGAAAATGAGATGAATTATCTTATGGATACATTGTTGGATTCTGATAGCTAAAATTTTATTGAGGATTTTTGCATCAGTGTTCATTAGGGAGATTGGCCTATAGTTTTCCTTTTTTGTGTTGTCCTTATTCGGTTTTGGTATTAGTGTAATATTGGCTTCATAGAACGTGTTTGGTATTGTCCCTTCCTTCTCAATTTTTTGGAAGAGTTTGTGAAGGATAGGCACTAATTCGTCTCTGAATGTTTGGTAGAATTCATCTGCAAAGAGCTGATGAGACTCAGCAACAACAAAGAAAATAATCCAGTCAAAAAATGGGCAGAAGAGCTAAAAAGAAACTTCTCTGAAGAGGAAATGCAAATGGCCAACAGACATATGAAAAAATGTTCAACATCACTTGTAATCAGGGAAATGCAAATCAAAACTACCATGAGATACCATCTCACACCAGTGAGAATGGCACATATTAAAAAAACTAGCAACAACAAATGTTGGCGAGGATGTGGAGAAAAAGGAACTCTTCTGCACTGTTGGTGGGAGTGCAAACTGGTCCAACCACTATGGAGAGCTGTGTGGAGATTTCTGGACCTACTAAACATAGAGCTTCCATATGATCCAGCAATTCCACTCCTAGGTATTTACCCAAAGGACACAGAAACATCAATTCCAAAGAGCACCTGCACCCCTATGTTTATAGCAGCACTGTTTACAATAGCTAAGCTTTGGAAACAACCCAAATGCCCAAAAATAGATGACTGGATCAAGAAGATGTGGTACATATATACCATGGAATATTACTCAGCATTCCAAAAAGATAAACACATGCAATTTGCAGCAACATGGATGGCACTGGAAGGGATCATGCTCAGCGAAATAAGCCAAAAAGAAAAAGAAAAATACCGGATGGTCATAGCAGGAATCTAGAAAACTTAAATAAGGGACCAGGAAAATGAATATAAGAAAGTGAAAATCAAAATCAACAAAAAACTATGAACAAGAGACACTTTTTTGGGGGTGGGGGGCGGGAGGGAAGGATTGGGGTCAGAATGGGGCGTTTGCAATTGTATGGGGGAATATAAAAATGAAATTTAATATTAAAAAAAAAGCAAATGAGAGTTGCTCTTTTAGCAAATTCAAGCATATAAAACATTATTACTAACTCTAATCACCAGGCTATATATTAGGTCCTATTGATTATCTCATATATGAGTTGTCATTATTTTTTATTAAATTCCATGCTAAACATTTAGTGGTTAAGAGCTTTTTGTACATGGTTGTGTGTGGATGACAGTTCCTCAGTATTTCAGTAGTGTACAATTTGTAAATTATATAAAAATTTGAAATATAGCAATAATATATCTTAAAAATCATGGATGCTAACATTTATACTTAACCAAAATAAAAATTTGTTCATGTAAATTATTCATTCTAAAGAAAAAATGATCACAAACACAACATGGTGAGTATCTGTCATGTTTCTCACATCTCAGTTATAATTGGAAAATTCCTAGTCTTATGTTTTTTAACACTAAAGTAAAACCCAGGAATAGAAATTCCTAGAATCATTGTCAGCTAGTACACAGGCATGGAAAAGAATCTCTCAAATAACAAATACTCCAAACTTGATCTGTAAATGAGCAAGGTGACAGGAGCTTCATGATAGTCCATTTAGATGATGGTCAAATTTTCAGATGTCAATAGTAGCAGGAATGATAGTTCAGTATTATGTTGATTTCAAGATTGAATTCCTCCTCCAAATATGTCTGAATTGATCAGGCAGGAGTAGTTTAAAAATAAATCTTACAGAATGAAGATGGAGTACTTGTCAAGCTATAACTTCACTTAGACAACAGTTTGACACCAACAGTCATGTCACCTTTGGGTCATTTTTAACATATATTCTTAGGCATAGTTCCTGAAAAAATGTTTTCTGTTCTTCCAACAATTATTAGGAATACCTAATGTCATTTTATTGAATTCAATTTTGCTATTCATACAGAGCTCAGTTCCACTTTTTGCAACTAAAACTTGTACATGAAACACAGAAATTAAAAATGTTTTAAAGACTGTATTTACTATGAATTATAAGTGACAGAAAATATGACAGTAGCTTGACAATTTTGTGTCCCTTTATATCCTACAGCACCCAGAAGGAGGAGATCACTGAATTGAATGATTTAGGCCCAAATTTTATACAACCAGCATTTCTGTTTTTCTCTCCAGAATTTTTCTATGGGGCCATATGATGATTGCTATAGATTCAGCAGGGTTCCTAAGTAAGAGAGGTTTAAAAAGGATAATGGAAAAGAACATCAGAGATATTTTTCTAGTATGTCTGTGTTTGTGACTAATTGGTTAACACTGTGCCATAGAGTCACCATGATTGCAGTATAGGCTGCTGACTGTATTCTGTGCCTGAATACTCTAATAAACAAAATTAAATTGGGATGGTTTTCTAAAGAAGAATCTACCTTGAACATGTCATAGAGGATTAGATTACATATAGCTAATGCAAACCCTTTAAGTTATTTTATGTCAAAACAACATGTTTTTAATATAGAGAATCTTATATTAATTATAATTAGCAAAAACTAAAGACACAGATATAATCTGTTTTTAAGAATAGCAGTTGGGCAATATCCATATCAGCTGAATTAGTCCACAAAAGTATATGTTCCCGCTCCAGTCAAAAAAAAGGAGAAAAATGCTGCTCTAATTGCGGACCCCTGAGTGATACCCATTAGTTATAATTTTGGACTTGAGAAGTCAGTACTATGAATGCAATATCCAAAATCATATTGTGCTGGCTCTGAAGCATTTTCCAGCCATTCAGTTGAACTTGCCCTGAATTCAAATCTCATTTGAAACCAATTGAGATAGAACCAAAATCACATCATAAAGACTATCAGTAGAGAACTGTTAAGGCTCTACTCCACAGGAAGATGCACCTCAGAACATGGTTGAAAAATATTTATAACCGTGTCTGCTACACCTGTGTAAAAATAAAATTGCATTTTATTATGTTCTATTACTTGCCATGCAATTACATTTTGCAAAAGATTGAATCATGGTATAACTATTTAGAATCATAATGATATAAGAGATAATGTAAAAAACAGCCTGCTCTCTATTACAACAACCTTCCAATGTAGCTCATTTGCCCTTTAAAATCTATAATTGGGCTACCAGAGTGTCCTTCTGATTAATCCTCAATTCTCTTAATACCTTCAAAGACATACTCCTCACAGCAACTAGAAAGGGAGAAAGGAAATATTACCATTTATCTTACTATTCTACTTAATTGTCTCCAATGGAACCTTGTCATTATAGGATTAGCAGTCAGTCTGAGCACAGAATTTTCTGCCAAACTCTTCCTAAACACATCCTGTGTTTATCTCTGACAACCCTGTCACACATTTTATATTCTCATTTGAGGCTTATTAAAGTTCTCTACACTCCTTTTTTCTCAAATTCATACATTTACTTCATAGTATTCTCCCTGCTTCTTATTTTTCTCAGTTAAATTCTGTTCAACTCTAGCTACAGTTGTGTCATCACATCCTACTGCCTCCAATAACATGGATGGAATTGGAGTGGATTATGCTGAAAAATATAAGTCAGGAGAAAGACAAACACAGATTGTGTCACTTATATGTGGACTATAGAAAAAAAAAAAAAAAAAAAAAAGGGTCAAACTAAAACCAAACAGATAACAAACCCTAGGAATTGAGACTACTGGTTGGGGAGGTTTGGGTGGGGCGCCAGGCAGGAAGAGGGCACATTGGACTATGGTGAAGGACTATGAATGCCTTGTGGTGGATGACTCATGGTAAAACATATTTGAAGAGTGCACTCCTATATCTCTAAATCCAATACACTATTGCAAACCAGTGTTACTTCAGTAAAACACACACACACACACACACACACACACACACACATATTCCCTAATACACATAATAGATCTACCACTACACCTGTGGCATTTTGTTTTAAACATCTGTCTTGGAAAGTTTTATTTTTATGACATTATGAATAAACTGAGGAATAGACTTAAGTTCATTTACATGATTTGAATATGTTATTCAGTGCCTGATCCCTACTAGTCATCAATAAATATTTATGATAGGAAAACAAAATCAAATGATTAAAAACTACCCTCAGTAATAATGTAGAAACTAATTTTAAAGGAAAAGGTTTTCTGTGAGTGTTGGCTGAAGGTTTTTATGTGAATATTTCCTGAAAAAATTGGCAATTGATCAATTCTTTGGGGATAAGTAAATGTATTTGTACTCATGTAAATAAAAATCAAAACTTGTTGCTGATGTTATGAGCAGTAACTCAACTTTCTTCAAATTATTCATGTTTTCAAATGAAAAAGTTATTTATACAAGCTAAAAGATTGAAAATTTTTAGCATAACATTTTGACTAGGTTTCACCATTAGAAATTTTCAAATGCTGGGTTATACTCTATGTGAATAATACATCTTCTACCGAAAACTACACTGTCTTCAAAGCTTTTATTTATACTCTTGTTTCATGATCAGCATTATAGGATTTATCCTTTTAGAGATGAAAACTATATAACTAATTCTTTATATTTAAACTTTCCAAGAAATATTAAGTGGATTCTCAGGAAAATAGATTCCCTCTTTTATGATGAGTTGCGTGTCTTGGAAGAGCACTGTGATTAATTAACTCATATCTTGTGTTTTTATTAAGGTATATGCTTTTTTCGATTCTCTAAATTCACTTAAAATCAAAGCAGTACAGACTTGTGGTTGCTACACTGTCTTTCAGAAAATGCTCTCAAACAAACAAACAAACAAAAAAAACTGCTCAGAAGTTATATACTTTATATCAAGTTATACTTTATATAAAGTTATATACTTTAAAGTCTACTTTGTTATTTTGCTACATGATTTTGAGGATTGATACTTAAAAAAAAAAAAAAACCTAATCTGATAAATTACCTTCTCAATAATGAGGTTTTTTTTTTTTTAATCCACTAACAAGTGCATTCATATAGAATTGCTTCGTGTAGGGCAATCAGCAACCATTTTCATTTGACTACACCTAATGTTTTCTTTTTTTTTTAAGAATTATTTATGCTTGCATACAAGAGCTGGGGTATAGGCCAGAGGTGTGGGGAGGTGAGGAAATTCACCAGAAACAGAGTGGGGAGCAGAACAGGCAGATTGACTGAAATACACTGCTGAGCGGAACAGTGGGTGAGACAGGAGAGGTCTGCTGCACCATGTGGGTCAACTCCCTGGCCAGGAGTTGAATTCTGGCTGCAGTGGCTGCTGATAGCTTCATAGTGCTGAGACAACCCCTTGTGCCACCAGAGAGCCCCCTATACCTATTATTTTCCCTCAAGGAATGGAATCCTATACATATTTTTTGGAAATCAAAGCTTAGGTACAACTCTCATAAAATACTTTCATATGGTCCTGTAGATTTTTAGTACTGGTTCTTTTTCCCTGAGCATTAGAATTCTGGACTCTGAAGGTTGGGGTAAAAGTCTAGTATAAATGTAATTGAGTTTTTAAAGGTTTCTCTAAAGTTCAGCAGGGATTTAAAATGAAGAATTTCAAACCCGCCTGGCTATAAATAAAATATGTTCTTTAATGTTGGAACCAAGTGCCTTTTTTTCTTGTCAGCAGAAGGAAAAAATACATCAGCATTGGAAAACAGTGAAATATGACTGATAAGTCAAACAAGTTTTTATCTTTGTCCTGATGTTTTTGTTAGTAGAGGTCAAATTCCTTGTGATATTACTCCTGCTTTTCTTTAATCATCAGGGCTTAGGGGGGAACCAGATTAAATGTCTCAGAATGGAATTTTTCCAATTATTCAGCTCAAAATGAGCTGGAAGGAAACACCCATTTACACCCACACCCATACATACATGAATATACGTATATACATACACACATACATACACACATGCATAGAACTGCCATTATTATTATTCCATGTTCTTAAATAACAAATATTTGTAATTTATTATCAGCAGAAGATAACTACCAAGAGATAGGAATATCATCTAAAACAACAACAAAAATGCTAGATTTATGCAATAAAGGATTTTATGTTTATGACTAATTGAATAAGAGAGTACTTCTGAAAGAATGAAACAGGTTTATGGGAAGAATTTAGAGAACATTAAGGTATATGAACATACTTGTGCATCTTTTTTATCTTATATTTTTATTGAGGTGATATTAAAACACTCTATGTGATTTAGGAGTATAGGTTCACAATTCCTCATATGAATGCTACCATGCCACATATACCAACAAAGCACCCATAATCCTCCACTGAAATCTTATTGAAAATTTTTTGAAAGTTTATTTCAAAGCAAAATAAATTTATTATTTTTCCATGTATTGATGTGGCACTAGATGAAATATATTATCAGTAAAAAATTATTTTGGTGACTAATTCTCTAAAAATATGTATACTAAGAATGTATGTATACCAAAAATGAATATGCACTAATAATTACACAATTTGTCTATAAATTCAGAAACCATAGTAAAACACATCAGATATATTCAGAAATTATGTCCAAATTTTTAAAAGCATTTCAGGTAGATGAGATATATAGGCAAAAATTAATGTGAAAATAGATGAATTAGTTGAAGAATGTATCACTGAATTTAGTCTGTGCCCCCACTTTTACTGGGGTGGTCGAGCTAAAATTAATCTTTATTATAAACACATTTTGAAGTCATCATAAATCATCTCATGTGATCAGGTGATTTTTTTCTCTCTGAATTTCCTGATAGTATTTACCAATTAGTTATATAGTTCAACGCAGTTTCAAATAATTTATGGAAATATAATTATGTGGTCTTTATGTAGTATTTATTTCATTTGCTTTTACCACTCTCTTATTTTATTAAGACTCTGTTTACTAGAATGCACAAGTAGTGGTTTTTATAACTTTTTACTCCATAACCTGAGATGAGACCATAACTATAATCTTTATGAAGAGAACTTCTATTTAAAGTACTAGTCTTAGAAAAAAAAAAATTCCCTCTTAACTGCATTCAGTGACAATAATTCAATTGGCATATCCTATTGTATTGGATTTAGCTATGAATTTGCAACATTGCATTATCTAGATTATGTTTATATTACATCCTTAAGCAAATACTGTACCAAGAAAAAAAAACTTGGAGAGCTTGATTCTATTACTTTCTGTAAGGGTTGAGCAGGTCATAAGAGATACTTGCCGGAAGAAGATATAAATCCCCAAGAATAAATACTGGGATAAAGGATTGCTCACCTATTGGACTATATTTTATTAGTGATTCCAGTTAAGGGAAAATGCATTTTCATGTGACTTTCCACCTAAAATGCAGAGAAATTTTAACATTGAATAGAAATTAAAAATACTTACATGGAAAATATTAATCTAATGAAGTCAATGATGACTGTAAGTGCGAATAGTTTAAACACATAAATTAAATAAGGGAAGGTCAGAGTGTATTAAAAAAACTCTGTTATTTTCAAATAACCTAATTAATGAGTGAACACTTATATGTGCTGAAATTTATATGACAGAAGTAGTAGGAGATATGCTACTAAAGCTAAATACAATTGAAACTGCAGTAATCATATTTTTAATTAAAATTAAACTCCATTAACAGAAAAATCACTAAATGAATGAATATGAAAATATTATAAATATGTCAGTTTTCCAAGTAGATGTAACAATCATATGAATGTCTGCATCTAACAGCAGAGTTTTAAATTATATGAGGCAAATTTGAAGTACAAATAGTTACATCATTATTATAGTTAAAGACTTCAACTTCCCTTTATCAGTCGTTTATAGGACAGACAGAAAATCAGTAAGGATAAAGTTTACTGGAAAATATAATATCAATCAACTTGATGTAACTAACATCAAACACCAACAGAAAATACTTTCTTTTCAACTCACATGGATTGTTTACCAACATGGAATACTTTCTGAGTCAAAAATATACTTAAAAAAATGTTGTCAGTAGGAGACAAAGTATGTATTCAAACATGCTTTAATTAAATAAATACTTCTAATCAAATTAGAAAATAACAGAAAATATAACTATAAAGAAAGTAAATAATTCATCTGCATATAACGATGGTCTCAAAAGAACTTAAATAGTTTGAACTATGCAAGACAAAAATAGCACATCTAAACTTGTGCTATGACAATGAAGAAATTACAAAAAAGAAATAAAGGAAAATGTGTATTACTTATCCATTTAGAAGACTTAACATCAATAATGTAAAATCCATCTTAGGTTTGAAATTTTGAGCCTGAAAGTATACAAATGATTAAAAATTAAATTACACATCAATGAAAATTAAAGGATAAAATAGAGAACAGTAAGAAAACAAAGATGTATGTTTCAAAAGATTAATAAAAGGTATAAACATCGAGTCATGTTAAGTAAGAAAAAAAGTAAGAAAATTCAGAATATCAGAAATGAAAGGGGTCATAATAACTGGTCCCATGAAAATAAAGAGAACAAAAAGGATTTTGGCCTAAAGAATTGACTTTAGTGTATTCTGTAAGTGTATGTGCAAAATATAACACTGTATAAAAACACATACTCTAGCTGATATTGTTATTTTCCATGCAGATAATGTTAATATTCTGATGTATGGATGGCAGATGGAGGAATTAGTTTTCTCATTGCAGGAGTGGCAAATTGTGGATAGTAATGGAGGAGGCTAGGATACCCTTGTGTGACAGATTAGAGTTGGATATATCAGTATGAATAGCTTAATACACATATGATGATGACATCTGCAGATAAGCTTAGATATGTATATATACATCTGTTATTACACATACACATATGTTCTCATTGTGTCAGCTGGGTGTACCGACAAGCAATGAGATACCAGTATTTATGTATACACACAGCACCCCAATTTTGTTTTATAATACCATTCTCCAATAAAGGGTACGAGATCTTCTTGGTGAAGTGACTGATTTAAGGGTGATGTAAAAAAAATAAAAGATGAGCCAGAATTAATGAAGCACCCAAAGCAAGAAAGAAATGGATCTGTGAAATCAACACAGGAGTCAAATGAAAGAGGTTCCAGTGATCAAACTTAGAGCAATCATTAAATGGTAGCATCGGCAGTAAGTCATTTTGATAGTATGTACTTTCATCATAAAGTGACAAAAATAATAATTTACCCGTGTAGTGCCCCTTCCAAAACTGTCTGCATAATTTTCATCATGACAATTCACCAGATAATCTCAATTAAAACTCCTGTGCTATTCCTCTAAAATCCCAAAATGGATAGAAATAAAAGGCTGTAAATAATTAAGTGATGTTAAAGATATTGAGCAAACATAGCACTCACGTGTTGTTACAAGTATCTATTGACACATGTGCCTTGGAAAACTGCTTTGTGCTATATCCCCTAAAGATAAACTCATGAATACTCACGCTGAGGAAATTCATGTTAGATGTACATGGAACAGAAGTGCAAATATTTGTATGCAAATAGAAACATCAAGATTGTATATATATATATATATATATATATATATATATATATATATATATATATAGTAGTGTATTCAAAAATTAAAATGAATGAACTACTTCTTGAGGGAATACAAGTGAATCTTATAATCATTATTTTGAGCAAAAGTTGTCAGACAGTTAATTTAGTCTTCAAATACAGAAAAAAATAATTCATGTGATAGTTGAGAGAATAGAGTTTAGTGAAGAAGAAATGGCATAAAAGTGCTTCTCTGGTTGATTAGTAATATATCATTTTTCAATTTGGATGTTATCATAGAGAGTGTGTACTCTGTGGAAACTAATCATTCTTTTTACTAGAGATGCATGTAGTTTACATGTAGTTTAAAAGCATTTTTATAAAAATGTGTGCATACATGAACTAGACAGCCTGAATCTTAACAGAGATAAACAGAGAAGGTGTTCACTAATATTAAGGTAAATTTTAATTATCAAATTAAGGTAGCATGCCATTTGTAAATAAATATGCATAAAGAGCAATGGAGTAAAATGAAAAATCCTAAACAGACTAAGCATTCCATCAAATGAATGTAAATTTTGAATATCAAATTAGAGTAATGATAATCATGAATAAAAACACGAAGATCAATGGAGTTAAATGAAACCTCAGGAATTTAAACCATTTTGCAAATTTAAGGAATTTCATTCCAATGCAGAAAAGACAGAATTGTCACTAAAGTGTAATGGTATGACTGATTAACCGTTTGAAAAAAAAAAAAAAAAGTTATAGCCTTATCCCACATTACATACTGTGATAAAATATAAGAGAAAATATTTAATTGCTAACTCTTTTTAAGTTCTAGAAAATATGTGAGAATTCTTCACTTTTTTTCTGATGGTGATAGTTTTGTTTAAATTTGATGATTTGTGATATAAAAGACAATTTGAAGACGGTAAATATTAAAATTTTTAACAAAGTAGGGAAATGTACATTTTGGAAGACAGTTTCTAGAGCTGCAGGATTTGATTATAGGGAGAAAGACAATTTTATATTTACTTTGGATTTTCATTTTCATAGCTTATTTTTTTCTATGACATTCACAATCCAAGTTGCTCTAAGGGGATTTTATGGAGTCTGTAGTGAATGTAGTGGCAGAGATAAAGAACTGTGTGAAAATCACCATTTACATTTGGAATCTATAAAGTTGTTTGGATTATCTCTCTTTATATTTTAGTTAGACAAATTTCTAAAATCACACTTAGTATACAAATAGTTCAAGTGTGTCTGTTCAATTAGTTAATGACTGCCTGTAACTGAAATGAGAAAAATGAAACACTGTTTTTGGGTTTAGTAAGAAAGCAAATGGGCTGACTTTCAGAAGTTAAAGAAAGAGTGGAAAGATAATGTGGTCTATATTTCCTCTCTCTTTTTTTTTTTTTTACAGCAAACAGAGATACACAATGTGTATAAGCCAGATAATTCTTTAAAACAAAGTGAGTTCTTCATTAGTGTGTCTCTTATAAATAGTCCATTCACTTTTAGTACAGCACACATTGATATATTTTATCAGAATGTTTCAAAATTGTTAATAAACTGTCTATGGGTTACCCACTGATGTACTATATCTGACATAAGGCTTGATATTGATTTTTTTTAAATACATGCAATACCCTACACAACTATTAGGTTATTTGGTAAAATTGGTGAAATCACTGGACCTGAAACATGCTTTCTCATTATGTTAAAGAAGAATTAGGGCCTCCCCAGTGGTGCAGCAGTTGAGCGCAGCACTGTGAAGCATTCTGCAGTCTCTGTAGCGCTGTTTTGATTCTCAGCTGGCCAGGGAGATACTCACATGGCGGGGCAGACCTCTCCTGTCTCACCTGCTGCTCCCCTCAGCAATGTACTTCGGTCTTTCTGCCTGTTCTGCTCCCTGCACTGTCTCTGGTGAGTTCTCTCACCTTCCCGTGCCTCTAGCCTATACCCCAGTTCTTGTAAAAATAAATAAATCTTAAAAAAAAATAAGAATCATATTAGGCAGGGTACTTTTAAAATGTCATTTATTTCTTTACAATTCTAACACAAAATGTATTTCTATCATTATGCATAAAAACAGGTAACTCTACTGGTTCATCTGAATATGGTACATTCTTCATTTATCACAGTGTGACTATTATTTTGTTGTATTTTTCCTTTTGTTTTTGTTTAATTTATATTCTTCTTAACGTGTACTTCAAAATCACACCCATTCTGAAATGTGTGTACATATTCTCTTTGATGACTTGGCAAAATCTAGTATAAATATCTAGTATGGAGGGAGGCAAATCTCACTAACAGGAACTGGAAGTTTAACAAATGATTAGTGGGTGGGCTCAAAAAATATATCTAGTATGATGGAACTTAAAATAGTAAGGGAGTTACCATATTATTTATAAATGTTTCTCAAGCAAATATAGACCACCACACAATGGATAAACTCCTTCTAAATCCTTACTTTATAATCTCAATTTTATATTATATAAAAAATAACTTGCCATTGATTATTTAGAAAATGAGTCTTTATTGCTTCATAGTAAGACTAGGTAGCATTATGAGAAATCAATATTTTCTTCACCGTCATGAAACTAAAATTCCAATTTTATAAAACAAATTACAAATTTGTTTTAAATATACTTTTATGCTTCTTAAAATGCTGTTCTATCTTTTATGGAAAGAAAAGCAAATTCATGCATTGCTCTGCAGGCTCAAATAAAGTTGGCCACTGTGACCAGTTCTATGATGATTTGTTAAGGTCTTCTGCATTTAAAAGCAGAAACTCATCTGGTGTAAGGTTAAGCTGACTAGGGCATAAATTTCATATAGGGAAAGTATGGTTTCATGGACAAATTTTAAGAGTCTATGTGAGTCACAGCTGAGAGAACTATCATTCTAAATTATACACTTTCTCTGTCCACAACATTATTTTAAGTCCTCCCTTTGATTTTTTTTTTTTTTTGGTGCTCTTTAAAAATAAAAATGCAGTGATTTTCTGGCAGAAGCTAGAATAGGAAACTATCAGCCATTAAAGGAAATATCTGAGCTATTGACAAAAGCTTAAATTAAAATGAACCTAATGTGAAATGGAATTTGCATTCTAGTCGTCAGTGTGGTATATAATCATGTACTGTATGCAGTTAAATGAGTCTGTTGTCTGGCTGTAATGAATATCTACATCCATCCTAACAGTTAATGAGGAATAAATGACTTATTATCCACGAATGACTGTGTCTAAATAGCTCTGCAACAAAAACAGAATATTAAAATGTGTATCAAAAATAGATCTTAAATGATAATGAACTAACTACGATTATTAATTAATTTTTTAAGTATCATAAGGTTCACTGCTTTAGGATGAAATCAGCACTAGAACAAGTTCAAGCACAATAGCAAATTCAAAGTCTGGATTTCAAAATGCCAATATGTATATGAATATCTACTTGTTTGTGGGTATGCATTCATATGTGTTGTAAGTAAATGTGTATAAATGTGTATATACATATATGCATACATACACTAACACATTTTGAAGAAAAAAATCTTTGTAAGATATGTTCATACTTTAAAAATAAAAGCATTTAAGTAAGCTTATGTCCCCAAAAGTACTGCAATTCATGCTTACTACATTCATAAATAATTTATAAATTATTTAAATAGGATGATATTTTAGAATTATTTCTTGATAAGCCTGAAATCCATTCATATTTTTTAAGATTTATTTTTTATTTATGCAAGAGATGGGGTACAAGTCAGAGGTGCAGGAGAGTGAGAGGATTCACCAGAGACAGAGTGGGAAAAAGAACAGGCAGATGACCGAAACACTGCTGAGGGGAGCAAAGGGCGAGGCAGGAGAGGTCTGCCAGGCCATGTGGGAATCTCCCTGGTTGGCAGGGAATAGAACCTGCTCTGCAGAGGCTGCCCGCAGACAGCTTCACAGGGCTGTGCTCACCCACTGTGCCACCAGGGAGGCCCAACCCATTCATATTTTTTAATAAAGAGGGGATTATTTCATTTTAGAGATAAAAGAATATCATGTAGAATCTATTTTTTTATTCACAACTTACTTTTTCTTGCATAATAGTTTATAACATTATTTTACTCAACAATTACAAAATACATCTTTTAAAAAATCTTAATAGTGAATTGTGGTGAAAAACTCAAAGGCAGTTTTTTTTTTTTTAATCTATAAATGACAATCAGAGTACATTCTAAAGTTGGCTAAATTCAGGTATTTTCTAACTCACCACCAAATTTTCAGTATAGATATTCAATATTTTATCGTGTATCATTTACACTTTCCCTTTAATCCCAACAAGACTAAAATTTTTATCTCTGACTCAAGAAATTGGAATTGTCACCAAATGACCCAACAGAGCTCCTGTCCTCAATCCATATTCTTATCCTTCCAATCCATGTCCTTTCTGGAAGGCAGTCTATTAAGGTATTGTATCGGGGGCCTCCCCTGGTGGTGCAGTGGTTGAGCGCTGGGCTGCAAGGCTCCCTGCAGCCTCTGCAGCGCCAGTTTGATCCCCAGCCACTGGCAAGGGTCCCACATGGCACGCAGACCTCTCCTGTCTCACCTGCTGCTCCCCCCAGCAGTGTATTTCGTCAGTCTGCCTGTTCTGCTCCCCGCTCTGGCTCTGGTGAATTCACTCACCCTCCCGCACTTCTGACTATACCCAGTGCTTGTCTAAATAAATTAATCTTAAAAAAAAAAAAGATATTGTATCTGTGTATGTCTGCTCCACCTGCTACTCACAATTTAAGTCTTCCTATTGCTTTTCCACAAAACCCAAACGCTTTCCTACCCATTATGCCTCATTTACAAAATGGCCTCTTTTGTTCTTTCATCGTAAATGAAACCATAGTGATATGCCATCCCACAATATGCCTTTCAACTTTTCCCCTCACTCTGCTTATTCTGCAAAAATAGTAAAGCTTGACCATAAAATTGGATAGGGTGAAAAAAGGCAACAAAAATACCCAAACCCAACTTAAATTAAAAAAAAAAAAGAAATTTCATAAATTGAGAAGTTGTGTGTCAGTCTATAATCTCAGATAATGTTCATTGTCCTCAATAGCCCAGATAGAAATTTCCATAGTAAATGGAGCTAAGATACCAAATTCATGGTTAAATGGACACTATTTAGGAGGAAGGAGTGTTCAATTTTGTGCACTTCTGAACCTACATCAAATTATACCATGATTTAACAGAAAGCAACCCATTAGACTCTCTCAACTTGCATTTTTTTAAAGAGTTGTTTATTTTATATATACAAGAACTGGGGTACAGGTCAGAGGTATGGAGGGTGAAAGGATTCACCATAGACAGAGTGGGGAGTAGAACAGGCAGAATAACCAAAGTACACTGCTAAAGGAGCAGCAGGCAAGTCAGGAGAGGTCTGCTGCACCATGTGGGTAGCTCCCTGGTTGGGGATCGAACTCGTGCTGCAGTGGTTGCAGAGAGCTTCATAGATTGCATCTTAACCCATTGCGCCACCAGGGAGGCCCAACTTGCATTTTTTTTAATTATTTATTTGTTCCTTTTGTAAATATATACAAGTCCAACCCTCAGGAAGACACATTTGTGCCTTGTCTCATGTCTTATTGGCAGACAACCTGCAATAAAAATTAGTTCTACTATCAAAGCTTGTAACATAATGATTAGTTTCTGTATACTTTGGGTACAAAGATAGGTAACACTAATACACAGAACTTTTGAAATATCCTTTTGCAGAAACTTGTACTATTGCCACATGCCACTATATGAACTTTTCACATGCTATTCCATTTATGATTCATTTTTAAATGTTTCATAAACTTTCCATAATCTGAACTTTCAGATTGTGAAATCTCTGTTTTCTATGTTTCCGTACATAATCTACACATTCCTCTAGAAAGATTTCCAGAGTTATAAGTCTGTGTACATTGGTAGGCTGGACACAGAGTTCATTCTAAACCACAAAGCAACTTCACGTAAATCAGTAATTATGACCTAACTCAGTAGAGTATTGTGTGACAAACAGAATGAGCATCCTATTTCAGTTATTTCTTCACATACATAGTGGACTATAAAAAATTAAAAAAAAATTGACACTTGAGCATTTGAGACAGTTTATCTACAGTTAGCAAATTTTCTTGGTATTCTGACACACATGCCTAGAGAGGGCTGCAATATTCAAATATGATCTAGCAAAATCAGTGACACTGAAAATTGTTACTGTGATCTTTTTATGGGTAAATGACTGAAATAACAGACATATAAGAAACCATCCTTCAGTAGCTCAACATTTTCAAGGTTAATTATATTTGAATACAAATTTATCAGAGAACTGTACTTTTGGGTTTAGTTCAAAGTGATCTTAGTTTTTTTTTTTTTAATCAAATGAAGGTATTTTAAGGTATCTCTACCTTCATGCAAATATCACAAGGCGTTTGTGGATATAGTAACATTTTTTGTGTCCCTGCTAAATTCTAAGACTATGCTAGGAAAATACCACAGATATTTTTTCTGTATTGGTATAGTAGTTAGGGGTAAAACTACAGATAGAGCAAATACAAATTCTATATTATACATGAAGGGAAATATCACAAAAATAATTTACATTTTTAATTTGATTTTTAAGATGGCAATGTTTACTCACTTAATAGTATTAACATACTAACAGTTAGAGTAGAATGATATAATTGAGAAATAAATATCATTTTGTATTCTGATAAATGAAAAACATCAAAAATACAAATTCATCTTACATTAATTCAAACAAATAGAAGTAGAGGTTTCTTTATGTAAATGAATATTTTTTCCTAAAAATGATCTCTTCATATTATGCAAAGCACTCTGAAAATACTTCAGGTGAGATAAATTTCTAGAAAAGTCTAGCAGACATTGCATGTAGACATAACTGGGCCAGACATAAAGAATAATGAGGTATCTCTGGGTTAGCAAGGCAGAGAGGAAAACTGAAGCTATGAGGACGGACATAGTATATATGCACCTTTTTGTGAATTTCTATCTGATAATAATGATGAACGAAAGGCATAAATTTGAACCAGTGACCCTGCATAAAAATCTCTCTTATAGGTTTGATATTTTATGAGTCAGCCAATTTTCAAATTAGGTTGAATTTACGTTTAAAAAATAAATTGCATTTTAATATTAAATCCTCCATAGGGACATCTAAAAAGTATAATAGTTTCTGAATAGAACCACACATTTTGGTCACAGAAGCAAAAGGTAAAAGAGAAGTAGGGATCTACTGTAAAAATCATACATTTTACTTAGTTAGAATACAAAGGAGTTTTCCACATTCCACAAATGCTTTGCCTTATATTTAAGGGTTATTATAATGTATCCCCTCATGATTTTTAAAATTCTTATCTATTTATGAATGTCTTAAATCAAGTATTTACAGGAGGATTACAACTTAGAAAGTAGTGTTTGGGGGATCCTTAGGTTGAACGTGAGCTAGTTTTAAAAATATTTATTTTTCTATAATGCATATTTATATTGACAGTGGGATTTCAATGAGGCTTTCAATGACAGCAGACACTTTTCACATTAAACAAGACATTTTTAGTACCAACAAAGGATATCATATATTTTAGTCATCGCTGGAAGGTAGTACTAAGTAGCAATATTTTTTTTCTTTGCAAATGATGAAGGACATTGTACTCCACATTTCCTGAAACATGTATCATTCTTTTAATATAACACATAAAAATATAGTCCTTCAATCTTGTACTTAAGCATCTGTCTGCTCACTGAAAGGATACCAAGAGTATTTGTATGACCTAAAATGTGTGACTTATTTAGATGAGTTCATATTCTTCATGAATGTGATCAAAAATAATCAACAGTAAAATAGATATAATGAACTACTTACATCTTCAAAGTAGATTATAAGAAAGTAATCTGTTCTCTATGTAGTTGTTTTGCATATCTGAATCCCAAAAGTATTTAATGTCTTCATCCTTATGCCTTTAAGTTTAACCAGTTAACACAGTTTAACAGTATATTAAGGGGAATTGAAGGAAGCAGCGGACACTTTAATAAGGAGAGTTTGTTCCTTTATACGTATCATTGATGACCCTTGAAAATATAATTAATATGTCTATATTTATGCCTATATAACCTATACCATGCTTATCTTTTATAAATAATAAGCCATAACATGAATAATGAAAAGTGAAAATATTCATGCATAACTCCTCTTTAACTGGTAATGTTTTTAATAATCGAAACCCCATTTTAACTCTCCAAGAGAGATTTCATTAAATAATTTTGTTCCAAGAAAATTGATGATCATGGCAGCAAACTTGGCTGGGAAAGGCTGCCTGACATTTATCCTACTTCCTAGATGTTTTTATTTGGCACCTATTTCTTTTCTGATGTCATACTAAAGGATACTGGATTAAACCAGCAACTTTTTATTTCAATGTGAGGATAGTTCCTAAGAAGAGTTCCCAGAGTAAATGAAAAAGAAACTGGAAAACTTGTTCACTCCAATTTGTTTACAACAACATATAACTCTACCAAGAGTGGACTCAGCTGTGATGAATCTTTGGGAATTGTTTTCTTGACAGCTACATCAAGAAGATTAGTATCTTCTATACTCCTTTTCCAACTTCTTGAGAAACCAGCCATGGACAAGCACTTAATATTAAAATACAAATATAACAGAGACTTAGCCAATCCAATTCATTTTTATGCCACTTCTTCTCTTTCCTTTCTTCTTTCCTCCATCACTCATCACACTATATGAAAGCAAATAAAATTACCGACAGTGTTTTTAAAACCTCACATGGTCATATGATGTTTTCTTTTGATTAAGTTTATTCCTTTTCCAGAAGATTCTTTTAGGGCCTCCCCTGGTGGTGCAGCGGTTGAGCGCTGGGCTGCGAAGCTGCCCACAGCCTCTGCAGCACCGGTTCGATCCCCAGCCACCAGAGAGGGTCCCACAGGGCATGCAGACCTCTACTGCCATGCCCACTGCTCCCCTCAGCAGTGTATTTTGTCAGTCTGCCTGTTCTGTTCCCCGCTATGGCTCTGGTGAATTTTCTCACCCTCCCGCGCTTCTGACTGTACCCAGTGATTGTATAAATAAATAAATAAATCTTTAAAGAAAAAAGGAAGATTCTTTTAGTGCTAACTTGGTCCACCCATCTTCACCTCACTTTTATAAAAATAAATGGTAAATTTATTCTCAAAATATCAGTTGTGTACCTTCTAGGGGTATTTACTGAATTATTTGAAGAAAAATTGAATTTATGCTAAAAATCATATCCCAAAATGCCACCCGATATATTGCCTTGATAGCATTAATTGCAAAATCCTCCAGAGCTTAAAAATTATGAATAATAATGCGATTAAATACATTTCCCTTTATTCCTTGTCCCCAAGCCTCTTGGCCCAGGATTTCTCTACAGTGTCTTGTCATTTATGCAGTGCACGTGACCTTTTCAAAACACAGAATGTTTTTCCAACAAAGAGGCAAAAAAGGCTTATGCTGCTAGATCATCAGGCATTATTTATTACATAAAGTATCCCTGTCCAACTGCTAAAAGGACATGGGATTTAAAAACCTAATGTGTACAGTTAATCTACACTCTGAAAATAAATAATCCAGCAAAGAGACAAAGCTACAAGCAAGAATGGATGGGAGTAAATATTGAGCTGCCTGGGTATTAGTTTAATAAGCAAATGCATAGACTATTTTACTGATAATGCAAGTAGAAGGTCCTATATGAGATGAAATGCATTCCAAAGATTTTTATATTAGAAAACAATAAAGAAATATTATATTACAATGTTAAAGACAGAGTTTAAAAAAAATGTAAATATTAGCAGCCAGTCAGGAAGAATGTCATGCCTATATCCATGAGTGTATACATTGGTGCTTTAATGTACCCTGAAAACAATTTTCAAAGAAACACACTCCCCAACATACAAAATTGATTTTAAGGTAAACATTTCTGTGGTTCTTTAAGTAAATTGAATATTGTATAGAAATGGTAATCTATACATAAAAATCCATGAGCCTCTACATACACATCAAGAAATAGTCCTGGGCCTCCCCTGTGGCGCAGCGGTTGAGCACTGGGCTGCAAAGTTGCCCGCAGTCTCTGCAGCGCCAGTTAGATCTGCAGCCACTGGAGAGGGTCCCGCATGGCGCAGACCTCTCCTGCTGCCTGCTGCTCCCCTCAACAGTGTACTTCCTCGGTCTGCCTGTTCTGTTCCCCGCTCTGGCTCTGGTGAATTCTCTCACCCTCCCACGCTTCTGACTGTACCCAGTGCTTGTATAAATAAGTAAATTAATGAATTAAAAAAAAAGAAATAGTCCAAATTGTATATTTTTAAATATACCAGGCACTTTCATAGGCACTGTATAACTGATTTGAAAAAGTAATTGAACCTAAATTTATTCTTATTTCATTAGGAATCTGACACCTCAAGGAATTAGCATGTCATCAAATAACTTTCTTCAATTAGGAAACGTAAATTCAAGTACCTGGAAAGGAACACACACCTTGGTTAAATAAAAATTGTAATAAAACCTTTACTTTCAGTGTCTTTGTTAGAGAAATAGTTTTCACTTAGCAGTGATTTTAAACTTATTTTAGGAAAACATAAAATAATACTTTGGATTAGTTTGTCTCAGTTAAGAATTTCTAAGCATAATTTATGGGGTATTGGCTGTCAGATTTTTCAGATTAAAAAAGAAGAGCAGATCATGTTAATGGAATAGTCAAGTATTTTTGAAAGGAGGCTTTTTTGACCTAGCAGGTCCATACCCAGGCATCTACACAAAGGATGCAAAAACATTAATTCATAAAGATATATGTACTCCTATATTCTTTGAAGCACTATTTACAGTAACCGTTATGAAATCAACTCTGATAAATAACAGAGGAGTACATTAAGAAGATGTGGTTTATATACATGATGGAACACTACTAGCAATAAAACAATTTTGCCATTTGAAACAATGTGGTTGAATTGGAGGGGCTTGTGCTGTGAATTAAGTCAGAGAGAGACAAATACCAGGTAATTTCACTCATGTGGGATATTGAGAAGTAGACAAATGAACTGACAAAGCTATGCTAAAACAAACACTAGAGATACAACTACAGAATTAATGCTAGTCATGGGGTAGGAATGGAGAGAGTAGTAGGAACAAAAAGGGAAATTTTATCCTGGTAATAAGAGCAAGACAGGAAGGTCAGAGTCCCAGTGGCAATGTAACCACCAAAGCAGAGACTGGAGTGATCCATTTTGAAAATGGAGACAGAGACCATGAACCAGAGAATTCAGGGAGCCTCTTAAGACTGGAAAAGTCAATAATGTAAATTTTCCCAGAGTCTCCTGGAAGGCAGCTATGCTCACCACTGTACCACCAACTGGAAGAATCTCCTGAAAATATGTAGCATACTGAGTCATGTTGGCTATCTGAACCCTAGAACTGCAAGATAATAAATTTGTGTTGTTTCAAGGTACTAACTGTGGGAAACTGACAAGGCAGTAATAGGAAGTAATATCGCATCCTTCTTGACAGTGTAGTAGATCTTAAATTTTTCTGCCACCAACATCTTTCTCTAAAACAAAACTATCACTATGCCCTCCCACTTCAGTCCAGTTTCTGGTATCTCATGATTGGTTGGACATTAAATATGCATCACTGTTTTCTTACTTAAAGCACCATATCAGAATTGTTAGAGAAATGATTTTCATACATATATTTTTTCTTACATTCAAGTGTTGATTTTTTTTTCATATGGAAACCTATCCATTTATTTTCCTCATTAAATTTTATTCAATTTAGTCCTTCCAAAGCAGCCTTCATTGTGGGTCTCTTTGTGGATCTGTAAATCTGTAGGTCCTGATACTATATCTGATTCACTGTAGACACATAATAAGTCTTATTTTAAATATGAGTTGAAGTTATTATCAGCTAAAAAGTCTAATAAAGTACATGTATATAAAATATTAATGAATGCAATTCTCTTTATGCACTGCAAATGCTGTTCTATGACTACTTTTTAAATATTGTGCTGGCAGTTAATCAAAATAAGCATATTCAATCCAGCACTATTTGATGTGTCTGAGAATACCTTTAACATTAATCGGCAATTTTGTGTGGGGTCAAAAATATCTACCTAAAAATAAGGTAGTCTTTGTAATTTGTTTCTAACTTTCTAGAGAGTGTATATTGGAGTTGATCAGAGGCTAATCATACTGATATGCCAACAGATTAAATATGGAAGCAGATATAAGAATCCACGTTTCTGAATAAGTCAGTCATTAAAGATATTTGGAAAATTGTAAATGAGTCTACATTTTCTCATTATTTTATTGGATTGTAAATTATAGTTATTTTATTGAAATGCCACTTTGTTAACAAAAATGGGTTTTATTACTGCTATTTTAAAATGAATGGCCTTGTTTTCTCAGTTTTAATTTCTAATAGAGTACACGTTGATTCATACATCCATATAACTGATAGATATTTGAGGTTTTCAACAATATTTAAGATGCCAGAAGATTCTTGTCACCAAAGAGTTCGAGAACTATTGACACATGTGAAAGTGTGCATGATACATTGAGGGATCTAATGCTAGACTCTAGATGCTTATAAGATTGCCCCAGGGAGATTTAAAAAACACCAATATATAGTTTCCATCCATAAAACTTAATCTTTGAAAATATGTTAAATTATATTTTTCTTGATTGTATAAACCAGATGGTGTTCCTAGTCGCATAAGCATAGCGGAAACAGATAAATATACATTCATTGTGCATATTCCACTTTAGTTACAACCACACAGGAATTATTTCTAGAAATCTTCAAAAATATAAAATGCAAGATAGAGAAATTTTCAGGAAAAATTGACTGCTGAAGAGAATGCAGAATTTAAACCGCGATGCGGAGAAGGGAAAACAACAAAAGTGACAAGAAAGGTATGTGAAATAGAGAATCAATTCTGCATTCAGCACCTGAGGTTAACTGAAATCATTGAAGAGCCTGAGTAATGACTTAACACAGTTTTTATGGGTAATGGGTGATAGATTGAATACATTTGAACAAGCTGGAGGATTTTCCCCCTGGTAATCTCTGTGATGTTTCTCAAATGGAAAAATCCTGAGTTCTCATCATCCATATTGTTATCCAAGGACTCACGCCACTTGAAAACAAAATGAGAAAATCAGTAGAGTTTTACATGAGAGTTAAACAACTAACAGTAGGTGCTAAAGCCAAAACAACTATACACCTTAAATATTCAATATATTTTTATCTATTTTTAATTGATCCCATTATTAATAACTTCATACTGATTACCTTTTTAGAATCAACTGATATTATTAATATTTCAGTTGCACTCACATCCTCTCCAAAAAAGGAGAAGCAAATGAACATCTAAAATGAAATTAGCAAAAAATTTTATGCCCTTACTTCTTGGCAAACTTTAATTATAGATGTTAATAAATAAAAGTCAAACATTTATGATCCTTTGGCATTTTACTTAACATTAAACCATGGTCAGACTCTTAAACTTCAGCCTTTTTTTTAGTATTCTGTTTACTATCTACTAACTAAATTAGTATTTTTTTAAGATTGATTTATTATTTACTTTTGCATAGAAGAACTGAGGTGCAGGCCAGAGGTGCAGGAGGTGAGAGGATTCTCCAGAGACAAAGTGGGGAGCAGAAGAGGTGGACTGACTGAAATACACTGCTGAGGGGAGCAGTGGGGGAGAAAGTAGAGGTCTGCTGCGCCATATTGGTGAGCTCCCTGGCCAGGGATTGAACTCAAGCAGTTGTGGTGACAGCGTTCAGACAACCCCAAGGTCACCAGGAAGGACCTAAATTAGTGTTTTCAATGCAAATTTATTTTTGGATAATGTATTTATTTTGGAAAGTGAATCATGAAAAAGTGAACATGACAAATTACTTGCATAACCAGACTGATTTCATCATAAAAGTTTCATCTTTAGGGCCTCCCTGGTGGCCTACGGGTTAAGTCTCAGTGCTGTCACCTGACCCACATATGGCCAGCAGACCTCTCCTGTTTCCCCTGCTGTTCCCCTCAGCAGTGCATTTCAATAAATCTGCCTGTTCTGCTCCCTATTCCATCTCTAGTGAATCCTTTTACTCCACCCCCATACCTCCGGCCTACACTTTAGTTGTTCTGCACACACACACACACACACACACACACGTTCATCTTTAATATGGAATTTATCTTTTAAACAGTCATTTTCTTTAAAAAAATCAAGGTAGTGTTAGACTTACAAAACTGAAGTGAAGTATGGTTTAAACTTTACAGAACTTCCTTTTATATTAACATTTTGCATTACCATAAAACTTTTATTAAAGCTAAGAAATCATCCTTGGCAATACTATTGATTGAAATACAGAACATATTTGCAATTATCACATTTTCTACTAATGTCCTTTTGCTAAAGAACAACATACTGAAGAATGATTGACATGGGAAAAGTGAATACAAATCATTTTATTTAGGGATAAGTATACACCCATGAAACCATCAGGACCATCAATGTCATAAACTATCTCTCCCAGATATTCTATCCTCGCCTTTATTATCACTATTATTATTATTGTCATTGTTGTCAGTGTGTGTAAAAAGAACTCTTAATGTGAGATCTACCCTTTTAGCAATACAGTATCGTTAGCTATCGGTTCTATGCTACCAAGATTTCCAGAATTTTGCACAAATGCAGCTCTGTATCCTTTGACCATCTACTCCCAACCCCTGGCAAACACCCTTCTATTCTGCAAATTTTAGTACTTTGGAAGTTTCAACTAAGTAGAATTTTAGAGTATTTATCCTTTTGTGACTTATTTTACTCAGCATGATGTCTTCAGGAGAAACTCAGAACCACATTGAAATGGGCATAGAGGACGATTCCTGTGCTGGTTGCTTTAAGTTGATTTTATAAATTTATCTTAGTTTTACTAGCACTGTATTTTATGTGCTGTGTGGATTATTGTGCATCTGGCTCACCAAGGAATCTGATCATTCCCTACTCACCCACTGCACATATCCTGAGATAAACAACTACAGCTACTTAAATTCCTTTATTCCAGCTTTGTCAGAAGAATCTTTGTAAAAGTAAATCAGTTCATGTGACTTTCAGCACAAAAATTCTCCAAATACCTTCCCAATTCAAAGTAAATATCAAAGTCTTTGAAGGGCCCATAGGGTTTCATAGGGCCTGATTTTATTTTACCCTTCTGAACTTATATCTAAATACATGTTCATTTCTCTTCTAGGCCAGTCTCTCAGGTATTCCTCAGATACATCAGGCAAACTCCTATATTGGTGCTTTTACAGTTGTTACACCACTTACGTACATATATTTTCTCCCATATACCTACAATCAAGTAACAATTCCTTCTGACTTTTGTCAGCTGAAATCTTCTCGTTATTGTCGTGATGTTTAAAGTTGTATCCTTCTTCCATGTAATACTAGCATCATGTTTATTCTAGTCTATATCTCATAATTATAACCCTTAACCTCAACATGCACATATATATCTTGATTTTTATCTATTTCCCCTATAAAGAGACAAATTAAAAAAAAATAGAGGATGTCAGTTGGTTCCTAATTTAACTTGGATAAAAATGCATTTATGGGTATGCAATAGTAATGTATTGTGAATTGTGAATTTGAACTATATTTTATTTATTTATTTATTTATTTTTATAGAGGCTTTTTTTTTTTTTGATGGCTGGGAATCGAATCTGTGCTGCAGTGGCTGAGGACAGCTTCACGGTGCAGCGCTCAACCCACTGTGCCACTGGTGAAGCCCTATAGTCTGCTTTTATTTATTTATTTATTTATTTTGGGGGGTGGGACCCTCGCTGGCGGCCAGGGAACGAACCAGCGCTGCAGAGACTGCAGGCAGCCTCACAGCCCAGCGCTCAACCGCTGTGCTACCAAGGGGAGGCCCTATCATCTGCTTTTAATTGCTAATTTTTTAGTTTGATTTTATCTGACCTTTTGTCTGTTTTCTGAATATTCCACATTGAAGTGAAACTATCTGATATTTGTCTTTCTCCTTCTGATTTATTTCACTTAGCACAATCACTTCCAGCTCCATCTGTATTACCACAAATGGTAAGAGTTTATCTTTACTGATAGCTGTAAGGTATCCCATTGTATACATACTCTTTTTTTTGTTTTTTGTTTTTTTTATTTTTTATTAGATAATAAATTTTATTGTTATATTCCCCATACAATTGCAGCCCCCCCATTCTGACCCAATCCCTCCCCTCCCGCCCCTGCCCCCCTAAAAGTGTCTCTGGTTCATAGTTTTTTGTTGATTTTGATTTTCACTTTCTTATAGTTATTCATTTTCCTGGTCCCTTATTTAAATTTTCTAGATTCCTGCTATGAGTGAGACCATCCGGTATTTTTCTTTTTCTTTTTGGCTTATTTCGCTGAGCATGATCCCTTCCAGCGCCATCCATGTTGCTGCAAATTGCATGTGTTTATCTTTTTTGAATGCTGAGTAATATTCCATGGTATATATTTACCACATCTTCTTGATCCAGTCATCTATTTTTGGGCATTTGGGTTGTTTCCAAAGCTTAGCTATTGTAAACAGTGCTGCTATAAATATAGGGGTGCAGGTGTTCTTTGGAATTGATGTTTCTGTGTCCTTTGAGTAAATACATAGGAGTGGAATTGCTGGATCATATGGAAGCTCTATGTTTAGTAGGTCCAGAAATCTCCACACAGCTTTCCACAGTGGTTGGACCAGTTTGCACTCCCACCAACAGTGGAGAAGAGTTCCTTTTTCTCCACAACCTCGCCAAAATTTGTTGTTGCTAGTTTTTTTAATATGTGCCTTTCTCACTGGTGTAAGATGGTATCTCATGGTAGTTTTGATTTGCATTTCCCTGATGACAAGTGATGTTGAACATTTTTTCATATGCCTGTTGGCCATTTGCATTTCCTCTTCAGAGAAGTTTCTTTTTAGCTCTTCTGCCCATTTTTTGACTGGATTATTTTCTTTGTTGTTGTTGAGTCTCATCAGCTCTTTGCAGATTTTTGTGATCAGTCCTTTATCACTAGTGTTAGGTGAAAAAATGTTCTCCCAGTTGGTGGGGTTTCTCTTTGTTTTTGTTATTGTCTCTTTTGCTGTGCAGAAGCTCTTTAATTTGATGTAGTCCCAGCTGTTTATCTTCGCCTTCACTATCACTGCTTTGGGTGATGTGTCTGTAAAGATGTCTTTGATGTGCAAATCACGTAGTGTTTTGCCTATATTTCCTTCTATATATTTTATGGTTTCAGGTCTTATGTCTAATTCTTAATCCATTTTGAGTTGATTTTTGTGTATGGTGTGAGGTAGTGGTCAAGCTTCATTCTTTGCATGTAGCGACCCAGTTTTCCCAGCACCATTTATTGAACAAACTTTCTTTGCTCCAATGCATAGTCTTTGCTCCTTTGTCAAAGATTAGTTGACCATAAATCTGTGGGTTATTTCTGGATTTTCTATTCGATTCCATTGGTCTGTATGTCTGTTCTTGTTCCAATACCATGCCGTTTTGATGATTATGGCTTTGTAGTATAGTTTGAAGTCTGGGAGTGTGATGCCTCCATTCCCTTCTTTTTTTTTCAGGAGAGCTTTGGCTATTCGGGGTTTTTTGTGATTCCATATGAATTCATCAATAATTGTTCTATTTCTTTGAAGAATGCCATTGAAATTTTGATTGGAATAGCATTGAATCTGTATATTGCTTTCGGAAGGATGGCCATTTTAATAATGTTTATTCTTCCAATCCATGAGCAGGGGATATCTTTCCATTTCTTTGTGTCTTCTTCTATTTCTTTTAACAGTGTTTTATAGTTTTCTTTGTATAGGTCCTTTACCTCTTTTGTTAGGTTTATTCCCAAATATTTGATTTTTTTGTTTCAATAACGAAAGGGATGGTTTTTTGATTTCTTCTTCAGATTTATTGTTTGTGTATAGGAAGGCTACTGACTTTTGCGTGTTGATTTTGTATCCTGCCACTTTACTGAACTGATTGATGAGTTGAATTAGCTTTTCTGTGGAGTTTTTGGGGTTCTCTATGTATAATATCATATCGTCTGCAAATAGTGATAGTTTGACTTCTTCTTTTCCTATTTGGATTCCTTGGATGTCTTTCTCTTGTCTTATTGCCCTGGCTAGGACTTCCAGTATTATATTGAAAAGCAGTGGTGAGAGTGGACATCCTTGTCTTGTTCCAGATCTTAATGGAATTGCTTTCAGCTTTTCACCATTGAGAATGATACTGGCTGTTGGCTTGTCATAGATGGCCTTTATGATGTTAAGGTATGTTCCTTGTATCCCAAGAATTTCAAGGGCTTTTATCTTGAATGGGTGTTGCACTTTGTCGAAAGCTTTCTCAGCATCTATTGATATTATCATATGGTTTTTATATTTCTTTTTGTTGATGTGTTGGATAACGTTGATTGATTTTCGGATGTTAAACCATCCTTGTGTCCCTGGAATGAATCCTACTTGGTCGTGGTGAATTATCTTATGGATACATTGTTGGATTCTGATGGCTAAAATTTTATTGAGGATTTTTGCATCAGTGTTCATTAGGGAGATTGGCCTGTAGTTTTCCTTTTTTGTGTTGTCCTTGTTCGGTTTTGGTATTAGTGTAATGTTGGCTACATAGAACGTGTTTGGTATTGTCCCTTCCTTCTCAATTTTTTGGAAGAGTTTGTGAAGGATAGGCACTAATTCGTCTCTGAATGTTTGGTAGAATTCATTTGTAAATCCATCAGGTCCTGGGCTTTTGTTTTTGGGGAGGTTTTTGATTACCATTTCAATTTCGCTTATTGTAATTGGTCTGTTTAGGTGCTCTATTTCTTCTTTATCTAGCTTTGGGTGATTGTAGAGTTGTAGGAATTTGTCCATCTCCTCTAGATTGTTAAACTTGTTTCCATATAACACTTCATAGTAGTTACTGATTATTCTTTTGATTTCTGCTGTGTCCGTTGTGATTTCTCCTCTTTCATTGATGATCCTGTGTATTTGTGCTTTCTCCCTTTTTTCCTTTGTGAGCCTGGCTAGGGTTTGTCTATTTTATTGATTTTTTCAAAGAACCAGCTCTTGGTTTCATTGATCTTTTGGATTGTTTTTAGTTTCAATTTCATTTATTTCTGCTTTGGTTTTTATTATTTCTTTTCTTCTACTGGTTTTGGGGTTTTTTGTTGTTCTTTTTCTAGATCTTTGAGCTTCGAGATTAGGTTGTTTCTTTGAGTTCTTTCTTGTTTCTTGATGTGAGCTTCTATTGCTATATATTTTCCTCTTATAACTGCTTTTGCTGCATCCCATACATTTAGGATATTGGTGTCCTCCTTGTCTTTCAATTCAAAGAATTTTTTAATTTCTTCTTTCATCTCCTCATTAGTCCAGTGGTCTTCCAGTAGTGTGGTTTTAAATCTCCATGAGGTAGGAAAGTTCCTTGCCTTCTTTATATGGTTTATTTCTAGTTTGATGCCTTCATGGTCAGAAAAGATGGTTGATATGATTTCAATCTTGGTGTATCTGTTGATGTTTGTCTTGTGCCCCAGTATGTGATCGATCCTGGAGAATGATCCGTGTGCGCTTGAGAAAAATGTGTACTCCGTTTTTTTGGGGTTTAGTGTTCTATAGATGTCTGTTAAGCCTAATTGCTCTAGGTCCTTATTTAGAGCTTTGGTTTCTTTACTTATTTTTTGTCTTGTTGATCTATCCATTGTTGATAGTGGTGTGTTGAAGTCTCCCACTACGGATGTGTTTTCTCTGATGTCTGTTTCAGAGAGGACAACAGTTGTCTGATATATTTTGGTGCTCCTTCGTTTGGTGAGTATATGTTAATGAGTGTTATTTCTTCTTGAAGTATTGTCCCCTTGATCATAATGTAGTGACCATTGGGGTCTCTTTTTATTTTTTTGAGTTTGAAGTCTGTTTTATCTGATATAAGTATAGCTGTTCCTGCTTTCTTTTTTGGTCCATTTGCTTGTAGGATTGTTTTCCATCCTTTAACTTTGAACCTATTTTTATCTTTTGTAGCTAAATATGTTTCCTGGAGACAGCAAAAGGTTGGGTTTTGTTTCTTAATCCAGGCTGCAACTCTGTGTCTTTTTATTGAAGAGTTTAGTCCATTTACATTTAGAGTTAATATTGATATGTTAACATCTGTATTTGCCATTGTGTTTGTCTTTCCTTTGATTTTATTTATTTATTCTTTTAATAACTTTTTTTTTTTTGGCCTTCTTTCATTGTTATTCGTCCCTCTGAGGTTCTGGCTTTAGGACTCCTTGTAGTATTTTTTGGAGTGGGGGTTTAGTTGCAATGAAATTCCGGAGTTTCTGTTTGTCTGGGAAAGTCCATATTCTTTCTTCAGAGGAAGGAGAGCTTTGCGGGATAGAGTATTCTTGGTTGGCATCTGTTTTCTTGGAGTCTGTTGACTATGTCCCTCCACTCTCTCCTTGCCTGTAGTGTTTCTTCGGAGAAGTCTGATGTCAGCCTGATTGGCTTTCCTTTGAATGTTATCTGTTTCTTCCCTCTTACCAGCTTCATTATTTTTTCCTTGTCCTGGATTCTTGGGAGCTTTACTATTATGTGTCTTGCTGTATTTTTCCTTTCATCGTGGAAGTTTGGTGTTCTTCTTGCTTCTTGTATATCAATTTTCAGCTCCTCCTTCACATTTGGGAAGTTCTCTTCAATTATCTCTTTGAATATTTTCTCTGTTCCTACTTCTCTCTCCTCTCCTTCTGGTATTCCTATAACTCTTATATTTCCTTTCCTCATGGAGTCAGATAGTTCCCGAAGTCTTTCTTCATTCTTTTTCCTTCGTACTTCTCTTTCCTTTTCTGTTTTGGTTCTTTTTATTTCTGTGTCTTCAAGAGTACTTATTCGTTCTTCCATTTCATCAATTCTGCTTTCATTGCTTTTCCCAGAATTCTTTAGTTCTTCCATTAATTCTTTGATCTCCTGCATTTCTTTTACTTCCCTCTTTAGGGACTCAATTTCATTCTTCTGATCGTTGATTATTTTTCCTTTATCATTGTTTTCCTTTATGACTTCTGTCAGTTTTTTAATCACGGCAATTTTAAATTCTCTTTCTGGAAGGCTCAGAAGTTCTTCCAAGTTACTGTCGTTGCAATCTGGGGGCTGGTTTTCTTTTTGTGGTGTGCTTTTTCTCTGGAGAGTTGCTAGGTTGCGTGTGGTTCTCCTCCTCCCTACTGTCTGTTTTCTAATTTGCCGTAGAGGCATTTTTTTTTTTTTATTTGTTTGTTTGTTTTGTTTATACACTGGGTACAGTCAGAATCGCGGAAGGGTGAGAGAATTCACCAGAGCCAGAGCGGGGAGCAGAGCAGGCAGAAGGACCGAAGTACACTGCTGAGGGGAGCAGCAGGCGGCAGGAGAGTTCTGCGCGCCATGTGGGACCCTCCGCCGGTGGCCGGGGAGCAGCCGGGGATCGAACTGGCGCTGCAGAGGCTGCGCTCAGCTTCGCAACCCAGCGCTGAACCGCTGTGCCACCGGGGAGGCCCTTGAAATATATTTTAAAACAAGGTATAAGTGTTTTATTTGGAATAACAAAAATAAATTTGAATATCATTAACCCTATATACAAATCTATTTTATTCTTTATTTACAGTGAAAGGTATGGATATCTAGATCTCTAATTACAAAATTATTTTTAATAATTTAAGATCCAAAGAAATATTTGGTGCCTGGCAAAAGGAGTTATTATTATTTTTTTTTATTCCAGACTTTTAGTGTACCTGGCTTTTATTATATAATTCATAGGCTATCCAGACTGTCATCATCAAATTCTTTTTTCAAATCACAAGGATGTTTCATATTTTGTTCCAAGATTAAATATATTTATGATACTTGTAAAACTTTAAAATAGAGAATTTTTATCTTTAAAATATACTTTAAAATATAGTAATATATTTGTTCTTAGTCACTTGTGGAAAGAAACATTCTTAGATAATAGCATAGGCTTAGTTGAGATGCCAGTTATTAGATGGGAACATTTCTGTAGTCTTTCTATTCTTCCAGAGGGTTTGGCAAACTTCTGTCATGGATCACATCCAGTCTGCCACCTGTTCTTGTTAATGTTCTGCTGGAACACAGTCAGACTCATCACTTTATGTATTGTCTGTGGCAGCTTTTGTGTTCTAACAGTAGATTTGAGTCATTGCAATGGAGACATATGGTCCACACAGCTGAAAATATTTGTTATCTGACCCTTTGTGGAGAAAGTTTGCCATCCTCCATACTAGTAGATGATAAGGGTTAAATTGTGTGAAATGGAAAAGTCTAAATCTCGATGACTACCTTGATAATTTCTGTCTTTGCAAACCATTTTTGTAAATATACTCCTGTAGCTCTCAAGAGAAATCAAACATTAAAAATGATATTTCATGAAGACTGGAATATATGCTTGATCAGTAATGGACACCAAATGTCCTATTTTTGGGATAAGTAAATAAGTAAAAATAGATTATAACAAATGTAAGGGCCTTAGTTATGTCATTCTTTGTGGCATGGTTTGGTATTTACCAAGGGATATAAACATATGCTACCTTAATATGACCCTCTAATATCAGTCCTTATTTTTTAAAGATTTATTTATTTATGCATACAAGAACTGGGGTATAGGCCAGAGATGTGGGGGGTGAGAGGATTCTCCAGTGACAGAGTAGGGAACGGAACAGGCAGGTCTGCAGAAATACACTGCTGAGGGGAGCAGCAGGCGAGTCATGAGAGGTCTGCTGTGCCATGTATAAGGTCACCTCCTTGGCTGGGGATCAAATTTGTGCTGCAGTGGCTGCAGATAGCCTCATAGTGCTGGGTCTTAACCACTTGCACCATCAGGGAAGCCCCAATTTGTTGTTTTTTATCAAAATATATTGCCTTATAAAATCATGAAGTGCTAAACATAGAAATTCAATTGAACATTATACTTATCTGTTTTAAGCCATGTTTTCTTGTTTTTAAGCAATTGGGCTTACTATAAAAGAAATAATAACAACACTAGTAGTGCTTGTTGAAGACAAATTGTATCTTGGTCTATTTTTGTTGTGGTGATAAGCATGGTAATAAGAGAGAGAATTATAAAAGTATGGAAAATAACAAACAGTTGGAATAGCCATACAACTGACTTCAGTAAAGTATCTGTTATAATTACCCAGAAGATGACAGAAGCATAATATGCCTGTTGGCCTGTTCTACTGCATGCAGCATCACCAGAGGGTGGTTCAAAGGACAGCAGGTCTATGGAATGACTTCTGCTCACTCATTCATTTACTTTCAGTTTTGATATTTTGATGCTGACTCTTGGCTACAACATCACAACAAGGCTGACTCTTTGTGGCTGCTTGGCTTCCTCAGAGCATGCTGACTAGTTCCAAAGGTGAATATCCCTAGAGAACCAGGAAAAGCAGCAGCATTTTTTAGCCTCAGAGATCATAGTCATCACCTCTGCCAGAGTTCAAAAGAAAGCCACATATATTCTACCATTTTATAATAGACCAGTGCAGGTCGAAGAGAACAAAAGAACTCAAGATATTCTTGTAACAAATGTTGGAAAACGGAATCCACATACTGAGGTAAAGAATTATTTTAAATATCATTCACATCACCACGTTTCTAAATCTTGTTGACATAAAAAATAATTGACTATGCTTTGGAATATATTGATCTTACAAGAAAGGCTTCTCTTAAAAAAGGCAAGAAGAAAATCACACTAGAATGTGTTCTGGGCAGCATACAAAATGACACAATGCTTTATTGCTAATTGTCATATACCTAGTGAGTAGCTGCTACAAAGTTAAGAATGACTGTTGAGTGACAATACAAGGAGTCAGAATTATAAATTATCTTATAATGTAGTTCACTATTAGCAGATGGCTTGTTACAGAGAGGCATATTTCAGCAGTCTTTTCCTGGTGCACTTTTCTCTAGTCTTCATTTCCCAATGAGGGGAGCTTGATACCAAATTCATTGCCCAATTGAGGTCCAGAAGATGATAATTTTTTTTCCATTATCATCAGCACTTTTTATCTTCTTAGTCAGTCTCAATGGTTGATGAAACACTAGTGTGCACAAGTCATCCCACTAGGTAAATTCATGCTAATAGGTGAATACTCTAGATTTAGGATGATATTGGATGAATCAAAGGGCAAAAAAAATCATACCAGATCCTGCCAGTTCTGTGTTGGCCAAAATATATTATTGCACAAAGGATGTGTTTGCACTACCAATATTACAACATGCCACAAACATGAATTAGTTAATTCATTATTTTAAAAAATCCTGCTCACTTCTAGATAAAAAAAAGCTCAAGATGAAGGGATATAGGGTCAACCGATGATGACTGTAATTCTTTATCTCAAACACCCCAATGTACAGTAATCATATAAAAAAAAGGGGATGAATAGGGATTTTACATTTTGGTATTTTTTTTGTCATTTTCTCTTTGATTGGTAGTGGAATATGAAGATTAGTAAAAAGGTTGGCCCAGGTACTTGCCACAATGGTCCTTGAAACTTTGAATGTGTGAGATCACTCTAAAGGTAGCTCACATCACCAGTTTTTCAATTTCACTGTGAAAATAGATGTTGATTTTATTCCAGTTATCCCAGCTAATTTTACCCTACACCTAACCAGACAAAACTGCTTTAGATCAGTATCATAATTTACCATATATCTTCTTCCAGGGTACCCTTACTCCTCTGTGAAAGTATGCTGATCATGTCTGTGATCATATTCAAAAATCTTGGGAATCATTCTGTCTTTAGTATTGCAAGGAAGTTAAATGGACTATTTTACCAAGGAAGCCAGCAAAATTGTAAGGAAATTGAAAAATAAATGAATTGTTGGAAGAGAAAAATCACATTACTGAGAGGTATATATACATCAGGGTAGAAAGGAGTAAAGGATGGTGTTGAATTTTATGAGTATGGAAGTGGAGGAATGTTTACTATCTACTCTTGGAGTCAACATTTTCTATTAAACTGCATATTCTGCAAATCATTATCCACATCTTGACACAAAATTGAGGAAGTGAGTTCTTTGTCCCGAAGCACTAATTTCTCAAAAATTATTTTGAATGTTGAAAATGAAATATTTCTCTGAAAACAGAATGATTTTATATATTGTCAACATTGTCACTTTTCTGGAAACACTGAAAGGCGAGTTTTAGGTATGAATATAAATGTAAATTAAATATGCATTGAATTATAAATAGTTGAAATAACATAAAAGATTGCCAGGTAAAAGTAGGGAAAGAATAAGACCAGAATGTCATGCTTCTGCTTGAATGATATTTTACTGCTGAATAATAGTACAACACAATGGACATATTGACAGAATATTAACTCCACTTGTGTTGGAGGAGATACATATTAAACTATTTGTTCTACTTACTTTTCAATGTCATACTCATATCCTTTATAACTAAAAGGATATTTATGTATTTGTTGGAGGTTTTGTTTATCTAGATATATGAATTGCTAATGTTGATAGATAAGGAACTCAGAACTGATTCAATTGTGCAAATATTCAGAATTTTTATTAGAATGCCAAGTATAATATACCATATGTCAACATTCTTTGATCTGTTTCTGAGGAGAAGATGGTTTTAAAAAACGGACTGTCACTAAATATTTCAGTTTATCTCCATGGATCTCAATGAAATCAAATCATGTAATAAAGGCTGAAACTTCATCTAGCAGCATAATATGCTCCTGTCACCTTTTATTAACATGACAAGGTTTAAACCATAATTCATGTGTGCAGGTTTGTTTCTCATTATTCATAGTTATTCTTTTGTCCTTAAGATTTGTAGCTCAGAAATTATATTCAAAATGTGGAATGGTAAGTAAAGCTCTGACAATTACATCAAAGCTATATTTGTTTGCTGCTGAATAACATTTTTAAGAAAAATGCCTATTATTTAATATAAATGCTGATTTTATATATATATATATATATATAATATAAAACCAGTATCTTAACACAAAATTATTTTACCTTAGAAGATAAATTTTAAATAATATCTACCTATGTATAATAATTGAAGCTTATTATTATTTTTTAAATTGCATTATATATTTCCCAACAATTTCCAAGACATTTAATATCTTGGTTTGTAATGCTTCAGCGTTAATAGCTATATGCCCATGAAAACTTTTTTATAAATCAGCTTTCATAAATGAAATAAATAAGCCCAGTTATTGTTTTTACTATGATAACATAAGCTATAAAATGATCTGAGGCAAACCTGAGACCATTATGAATTTCTTACAAATATATATGTGTGTATATATATTATACACACACATATATATTTGTACACATTATATATACATATATGTATTATATACACATATGCACATAAACATATATACATATATCTATATTCACACTCATACATATATACATATATGTGTGTATATACATATAAACACACTAAAGGAAAACACAAGGTAAGTGACCAATCTGGCTGGATATTTAGATACATTTTGAAGATTAAATATATATAATACTATATCACTAAATTGATGGACAATGAAATAAAGTAGAAATTTTATAAATTGACTCAAATGCATGGAAAACATAATCTAGGGCAAAATATCACCACAAATCAGCCATCAACCAGTTAGAAAAGTCTAAAAATTTTACCAAAAAATTATCAGAAATGAGTGAATTTAGCAATGCTATTGGAAGTCTAGTGCATTATTAAAAGCATGAATAAAGTCCCTCTCTTTTCTAGTCTGTATGTCCTACAGCAAATGTTCTCAACTTCACTAAGTAGGATCTCCCCTAAAACGCTGAGTAAAAGCAGATGTCCTTGTTTTGTTCTTGAGCTCAAAAGAAATCATTCTTAGTATTAAAAATAATCATAACTTTAGTGTTGTTTGTCATAAATGTTCTTTATTCTGTTGAGCAAGTTCCCCTTTTCTTCTAAGATTCCAATAATTGAGAGTTTCAGTTTTCACATGCTGTTTCTGCATGTGTTAAGAAAGAAGTATGTGTCTCTTTTAAGTCTCTATGTTATACTCAAGTTAAATTGTGTAAATTCAATTTCATATTGTTTGAATAAGCAACATTTAATGATGACATATTTTAACTTTCATATTTCAATGCATTCACTATCATCTGCATAATTTGTAGGACACAGTGGAAAATGAAATTTAGACACCTTGTTCAAAAAGGCATAACATGAGTGCCTATAAAGGCATTACATTTTATAGCTTTTCTCTTTCTTCTGTGTTTCTCTTAATATACTTATGAATTTTTTCTTTGTCACTGTCTACTTAAAGAAAAATTAAAATTTTGAACTATTAGCCTAGCTTTTACGATGTATCCTCATATTACATTTCAAATGCAGATATAAGGGTACTTATTTTCTAAGTGGAATCATCAAAATTATATACTTCATATGTTGTGTCTCACAAATATATCCATTCCCTCTTAACAGAAAATGGAAACACTACAGAAATCTAAATCAGCAATTGTTATTTCTTTTCTTTTTTTTTTTTTAAGATTTATTTGTTTATTTATTTCTACAAGCACTGGGTACAGTCAGAAGCGCAGGAGGGTGAGAGAATTCACCAGAGCCAGAGCGGGGAGCAGAGCAGGCAGAAGGACTGAAGTACACTGCTGAGGGGAGCAGCGGGCGGCAGGAGAGGTCTGCGCGCCAAAATGTTATTTCATTTCTTGATTTATATATATATATATATATATATATATATATATATATATCACCCCATCAATCTATCCACCCATCTGTCTGTCCGTCCCCATTCATCTATCCATCTGTCTGTCCATCTGTCCATTCACTTACCTAACTACCTACCTACCTACCTACCTACCTACTTACCTACCTAAGAAAGCTCTCCATCTATAGTTTACTGATGGGTTTGCATGGACTGAAAGGAAAATACATTATGTGTTGCATTTTTCCATTTGCTTCCATGTTATGGTTTTCAGCATAAGCGGTTGATCAATATACACATTGTGGAAGGAAAATGCAGATTCTGGGGACTGTTAGTGCCCTACATATTCAGTCATAGCTATTCATGAAATGAGCACAGAATTCCTATGCTCCCCAGTGCATGGTTGTTCAACAAGACTCAGAGTGAATACAAAGCAAGTTACCATAACAAGTACCATGTCTTCACTTGCATCTCACTCAACTATCATGCATTTTGGATTCAGTAGAAATGCTGTGTTCATGGGGTTTGCAGTGTGCATGTAACAAGAGGGTACACAAGGGGTATAATGGAACCAGTACATGTACACTGTGCTAATCACCACTGTTTGCATGTATAGTCGATGGTCACATCCGATTCTGTTCATAAAACCACAATTTTATACATAAACTTATTACAAATTTCAAGAGAGTGACATGAGAGCATTAATTCAACCACAGGGACCCAATAAATTCTGTGTGCCATGCAAGTGACCTGTTATGGATATGATATATATTTTCATGTTTTGCAAGTCAACATACTGCTAAAAAGAGAAAACAAGACATTTAAATTTTTTCTCACTCTATTAAAAATCAAATATTTACATAAACACACATATTATTCCAATTATATTTCTCCAATAGTAATCTTTTTCAAGACTTTTACATTGACTTTTTTCATTTGAACATCTCTAGGGAATCATAGTCTTTCATAGACCTTACTAGCTGAAATTATTATTATTATTATTATTATTATTATTATTATTGCTTGTATCATTGTTACAACTAATGACATTTTCAAGTATTAATGAGAGTCACTTAAGCTAGTTCTTCTGTACCATATGTCATTTTTTATAGTACCATGTTCTCTAATAATAGTGTTATCAGATTCAACCTGACATTTTCTTTGCAACTTAAGGACATGGAAGATCAATGACATTCAAGGTGTCCCTTCAGGGGACATTGGTGTAAGAGACAATGAAAATATAGGGCCAAATATGAGAGTGGGTAATAAGCAAGAGTGTTCAGATATTTTCTAGCCATATAATATGAACAGACTTGAAGGAAATGTCTTATAAAATATATAGGTTTTCAATGTATATTCCAATTAAAGATGTAAATTGGATAATAAATGTTATTATGCCTATTATTCTCAGATACTATGCTTCACCTATCACCTAACTGTTCTATATAAGTGACAAAGATGGATTTTCAAATAACAGCACAGAATGTTATATTTTTACTTTCCTTAAATTTAAGGAAAAAAAGGTTAGTCTTCACCTCTTTTGATTGCCACTCTCTAAGCATAGAACTAATCTTGCATTTTAGCCATTTACACTATGATTCTTACATAGTACCCACAAATTTCAAATGTTATTTATGATGTTTATATTATTTTGACTTGGATTTGTTAATTGTGCATTTACCTTTAAATAATTATCATAAACCTATTCAGAGAAATGACAAAATTACAAAAAAAAAAAAAAAAACCTTTAATTTGATGCCACCTTGACTAAAAACCAAGTTCTTACTAGTCTATAGCCACAAAGAAAGACATCAATTTTTTTGATTTACATACAATGGTAGAGTAGGATTCTTTCTGAATCCTGACATGATGTCAAGTATAACTTGAACTTTAAAAATATACCAAATAGGGCCTCCCCGGTGGCGCAGCGGTTGAGCGCTGGGTTGCGAAGCTGCCCGAGGCCTCTGCGGCGCCGGTTCGATCCCCGGCTGCTTCCCGGCCACCGGAGGAGGGTCCCGCATGGCGCGCAGACCTCTCCTGCCGCCCGCTGCTCCCCTCAGCAGTGTACTTCGGTCCTTCTGCCTGTTCTGCTCCCCGCTCTGGCTCTGGTGAATTCTCTCACCCTCCCGCACTTCTGACTGTACCCAGTGCATGTATAAACAAAACGAACGAACAAACAAATAAGAAAAGAAAGAAAACATGCCTCTAAAAAAAAAATATATATATATATATATATACCAAATAACCAGGCATGCCTGTCACTTTCCAGTTTCTTGAGAGAGCTCCTAAGGCATTGCTGCATCAATAGCTAATACAGAGATGGGATTTTCTGGTCATCAGCCTCAAGACTATCATTTACTTTGGAATGGCTCATATTATCATAGTGGCTGCAATGTGGAATCAACCAAAAACAAGATAATAAAAAAGCGACAATTATGTAAAGAACTAAAATAACAATATGTACTTGTGATAAGAATGAAGGAAATGACTGTATATGTGTCTCAAATAAAGAGGTAGCATTTTAAGTCCAAGGGAAGAGGCAGTAATATCCAGTTTTATATCATATATATGCACCGTAAAGAGAAAATAGTATGATACTAGCAGATGAGAGAATAAGAATTTGTAGGAAGTCAGCTTTGGACATTTTATATAGACTCCTTATTTTAGGCTGTATTTTCTGCAGGAACAAGTTTTGCATACCAGGGCTATATTAGAGAACAGAAGATTGATGCCCTTAGTAATATTATAATCTTAGGATAATGTCTTCTTGCATTCCCATATTTGCTTAATTAGGCAGAATGATCTTTTCTAGATATCTACCTGGACATAGGTGAAGCTGGTATTTTGATTACTCTCAGTGTTAGGTAACAGAATCCCTATGGCTTGCTGCTGGAAGAGCTGCATCCAGTGGGGACCAGGTTCAGTTGTTGCCTTTGTTGGGAGCTGCTGCCTCTGGCTCCACTGCTTTTCAGGTTCTGTTATAGGACTGATAGGAGTCTGCTGATCTACTCTAGGTGGGCTACTTCCAGGTCTGCCCTGGAGCTCAGTGAGGTCCCCAAGGGTGAACTACCAGTGGGGCCACTGCCATTCTGCTCTGGTGCTTGGGGAGCCCACTGTGCTGCAAGGCTTACCTTGCTTTACCAGGTTAGAAGCTTAGCCCGTTCCACTGGTCTGCTGGGTTCCCCCAAATCTGGTCATTGCTCCTAATATGGGCTGTAATTGTCTGTTTTCCCTTAAGGACTTATTGGCTTTTTTCTGCTACAACCTAGCTGTAAGTACAAGGAAAAGGTACCCAGCATCTTCACTCTGCTGAGTCTTACTTCTTACTTTAATTTATATCTTTCTAGCACTGAAAAGATTATAGACATCTGTTGTGCATTTGTTACAAGACAGAAGTTCTGAAATCCAACTTTAAGAACTAATAACAAGATCCTGTGTTCCTTATAAATACAGATCCTGTACTTCAGTTCCATATATATATATAGTTATATATAACTATATATATAAATATATATATATATAGTTATATATAACTATATATATAACTATATATATATATATATATATATATATATATAGTTTTATCCTTATTATTGGTGGTATATTTGGCTGAACTGAATGTTTTCCCCATGGTTTATACTTGAAGAGATCAATGAAAATTCATTGACATTGCCTAGTCCTTTTATAGCTTCGAGGAAACAAGTTAAAATTTCAATACAATGGCATTCTAAAATGAACCCATCATAAGCAATCAAACTCATTTATTTATTCATTTTGTATTCTGTTCTACTGCCTTTCCACTCTGCTACAGCCTAGGCAGAAAGTAAAGTTCACTGCCCTTAAAAATGTGGACAAATTTATGCTGAAGACAAAGCAAGGAGAAACAGCAGGGAAAGAAAAGGAAAAAGGAAACAATTTCTTTATTTTCCCACCTTTATTATGATGTAATCAGCATATAATATTACGTGGTTTTAAAGCACAACATGCTGATTTGATTCCTATGTTAGAGTACAAATTAAGTGACATGCCAGGATTCCCAAACCGTTCATGTTAAAACCCCATTAAAAACCCACCCCTTAAAAGCAAAGCATATTCTTAGTGTATAATACCTTTAATTGAAGAGTACTTAAATAGAATTAGTGGGCATAGAAATAGAAGAGAAGGCTGTAGTGCAGGAGGAAGGATTATATATTGGTTTATTTTCTTTTCACAGTTTTACACTTTCTTGAACTCAATGCCTTTCCTCCATGTTCACCAAGCCCCTGGTGCTCTGAGTTAATCCTAACCCAAAGCTGAGAAGCAAAAAAAATTATGTCTTCACATCTCTTTGTTCCATGTGCCTCCTCCAAACATTTCTCTCAAGGCTTATCACTCTTCAGTCTTTACCAAAAATGATATGGAGAGGTAAAAGTCAATAAATGAGGTAATTATTCAAAATAATTGCTAAAATCCTTCTGATATTATGACCTTATAAAGAGGGTGATGTTTGTTCCTCACAATTGCAAGCACCCCATAGAAAGTGTCAGGAGAACACAAACTGAGGACCATGTAATTAGACTGATGCATCCTCCATCATCTCTGGAGGACATAAAAGTTTTCAAACTCGACAACCGACAGGTTCGAAAGGTAAGTGCCTAAATGGAGCTGATACAGCAGTGGCAAGAAAAAGAGCTGGATTGGGACATGTCCTTTCATGCTTTAGGCATTAGGATGCTTACATTTTCCCACTGCCCCAGTAAATAGTGAGAAATCCATTGTGATTGAGTAAACACTATTTACTTTCGTATTATTTTTTATTGAGGTCATACTGGATTATAACACTCTTTCTGACTTAGAATTATAGTTTCACACCTCTTCAGGTGTGTATTACTACACCACACCGTTCTCCAAGGTACCCACGGCCCTCCACTCTAATCCATGGAGCCTTACTCCTGCTTTACACCCTATCCCCGACCTGACCTCCCACCCCCTTAACCTAAATTTTAGTCAGATTTCTAGAGTTAGTTTTTGGCTTGGTTTCATCTGTTCCTTTCTTTTGTTTCTCTATATTTCACATGAGTGAAATCATCTTGTAGTGGTCTTCTTCCTTCTAATTTATTTCTATTTGCATAATTTCAAGTTCTAACTGTGCTGTCACAAAGTGAAGGATTTCATCTTTTTTACAAATAACTTTAAAATAACTTTGAATCCACCTAGACACAGTGGTTTGTGAAGCGGTGTAAAATTGCAGCTAAGAGAGTTTCTTTGGGATAAACTTTTAGAAACAGAGGTAAAGGCATATTGATAATAAGAATGGGCATCTAGCTGAGGCTGTCTTGTCTTGAGTGTTGGCCAGTGAGTGATAACAAGGAATTGTAACAATCAAGAACACAGAAAAGTTTCAATAATGACAAAACCAGCCTTAGAATTCCTGAGGCATACTTAAATTATATTAATTATTTATGTTTCTCGCTTTTCTTCTAAAATATCTGTCTTCTTCTTCAACAAAAGAGGGACTATGAAGACAACTAGTAAGTTCAAGAGAATGTGAAACTGCAAAGAGAAAATAAACCAATATATAACCCTTCCTTCCCCACCACAGGATTCTTAATTATTATGAGAAATATAGGAATTTTCAACCAATGTTTGGTAATATTTGAAAAAAAATCATTTTTGTATACTCTCAAAATCTGTGTTAATTAATATAAATTAATATACCAATTTATAATATACTTTCCTATTATACTATAAGAAATTGGAAAGCATTTAAATTATACTTAGTTCTATTCCAACTACTTTACCTATTGCTGTGGACATTGAAAAACCTGTAGGCTGCTCTACTGTTTTCACTTTTCTGGCAGGCCATATCCAATGATGAATTGTTTGGGGTAGAAAGGCCTGGGAATTTTATCTCAACTAGAGAAAACTTTGAAAGACTATTCCTGCTCCAAAATTCTCCCAAGTGATAAGTTGAGGTTGTTGCCAGCCTGCATTGCAGCTGAACTATTCCCTTGGACCATTTCTACTTCTTTCTCCTCCCTTGCACAGGTGTTGATATTAACAGTACTTAAAACATCATGCCAGCTAAATTTTGTCCCAGAGTCTGCCAGCAGAATCACCCAACAGTTGTATATATAATAATGTGTTTGACATTAAAACAACCATGAGGTAGGGATTATTAAAGTTCCCATTCTAAGACACAGAAATACAGAAATGCATACACTTTTCAAACAAGTAAGTAAGCCTATATCTATAGTTAATTCTTCCAAGACTCATTTTAAGAAAAATAAATAAACAAATAAATAAAGAACTCCAGTGAGTAGAACTATGAAGGAAAACAGTATATTTGGACACATGAATTTATGAAATTAACAAATGATTATAGAGTAATCAACATTATTTCACCTGATAATACTACTTCTTCCCCCATCTGATAATTTTTGAAAAACCAGATATTCGTCTGTGATATCTAAGCAGAAAGTCTTAGCCATTTGTTCTCAGTCTTTAGGTCTATTTACCTTTTGATTTTGTGTGTTCATAGGACCAAGGTTTTATTTCCCAAATTTCAATTATATTCCCTAGTGCATCCTCTACTTCCCTAAATTCCATCTTTTAGATTTAAAATTTGAAAGAATCCAAGATAAGATGTTTTATCCTAGATTGATAATGGCATCCAAATCTCTAATGATATAAGAAAAACAGGGATTGAGGACAGGAGACTGATTTCTCTTTAGAGACCCATGGATGCAGTCCACTTTCATGTTCATCACCACAAGAGGTGGTTTCCTGCTCATGCCAGCACAGAGGGAGAACAATAGCCCTGGAGTAATGCATATCATACCTGTTCAAGTTTCTTTACACACAACATAGCTCTACCTAATTATAAGAGGCCTGGAAAGTATAGCCTCCTAAGGCACAACTTTTGGAATTTTTTGTTTATTTATTTAATTGTTGTTAATGTGCTTATTTAATATTTTAAATTCATATTTATTGAATGGTTTGGCATTAATAACTTTATAATTTTAATGATCGAGGATAAATAATTCAATATTATGTGCATTATTTAAATTACATAAATATTCCATAACATATTCCAAAAATATATTATATTCAATATAATCATGTGCATTATTTAAATGACATAAAAATACGTAACACAAACATGTGTTCTTATGCTTCCTGAAAAAAGCATACCAGGTATTGATGAACATTGGTAACATTGATAATTCTCCATAATCACCCTATGATTAACATGTTTGGTTCTACCAGTCATATTTGAGTCAACAAAAATATAGAATATTTTTCAATCACTCCAAATTCTCCAACTCTTACTAAAGAAAATAACTTTGAAAACATGAATGCAGAACACTCACTATTATAACCTAACTTTTGTCCTTATCTTTTGGCATCCTAGATTATATTTGGAGGGTCACAAGAATGATTAGCTCATGTACAAATAGTTGAAAATAATTAGCTTTAGTTGAAGTGTCATTAACCTAAAAGTAGACCTTTTGAAACAACATCCCAAATTGATTATTTTCTAATAATCTTTAGAAAATTTAACAGTGCCATAAATTCAAATCATGCATACTGAATATAGTGAATTATTGCTTATATTAAATATCCACTGTGTCTTGAAATTATAGCTAAATTTGTAGAACATATATCCTCTTTTTCCATAGGCTGGTGAGTTTTTCAATGCTTTTTTAATTACAAGTGTGCATCTACAATTAGAGGTAGTTACCATTAGGAAAACTAAAGCCTTTGATTATGCAATTTCCAGGACTGAAATAGTGAATTTAATTTAATAGTATAAACAAGTATTCAGTGTGTTCAAAGTACAAGGTACAAAGATTATGGGAATAATGAATCCAATTAAAATGTATAATGTCAATTATAATGTTTTCTTAAAGAAAAATAATCTCTTACTAAAGTTGTAAGATTATAGATTAAAACTATTAGAAAAATTAAAACAAACACTACATTAACTCTCAAAGAGCTGTTTGTTTCTTTGATCTATTTAGTCAATGCTCAATGATTGACTGTCTATGATAAGTATATTAATTCTATGCATCTCAGACACAGATTGGAATGACTGATTTATAAAATGGCATTCTAGTAAAACCGTCAATTGAATAATTTCAACAAACCATATGCCTAGCTCTGTAAGCCAAGCTGAAACTTTCTTATGGGTCAGGAGATGCCTTGGGCATGTATGTTACATACCAGCTATTCTATTATTGACTCAGCTATAGATCATCTTGATTTGGCATGAGAACTAACCACTTCATCTTTTCTGCTCCAGTTCCTTCAGTTGAATTTCAAAAAAAGATTCTGATTGTCTTATAGAGAGGATATCTGTGTCATGCTGCTAGTTCTAATCACCTATAAGAAAAAAAAGTATTGAATATATCGTACTCTATCTCTACATGTGCATGTGTTCCCTAACAATAAGAAATTCACACTACAGTTATTAATATGTAAAATTAACATTTGACTAAATTTACTTACCATCATAGAATTTTGCCGTTTGAACCAGTAGTGTTTTTTATAGTATTTTTCTTTCAATATTTGGTTCCAGTTTAAAATCTGTCATTTTTCATGTTGCTAGAGATAAAAGGAAGTTTTTGGAACTTTATATTAATTGTTCAAGTGTTTGGATACAGGAAGAGATTGTTTCTGGTATAGGGTCAACTTTTTTAATAGGTCATGTCACAGAGAATAGAAAAATTGCCTCACTAATCTAGATTGTGCTAAAATTGGAAGAACAAACAGACTAACATCAGTCAGAGTAGTTGGAAAGAAGATAATATTAAGTAACACACATATGGAGAATGTATATGACTACAAATTCTAAATCAAGTGGGGCAAAACAGGTCTTTATATACCCTGCTGTGGGACATGGGATTTCAAAGAGAGAAAAGGGAATAATTTCATAGGATAAAACCTTGCCTCAGGATGTTTGTCCTGCTATAAGATATGTTCCTCAATAAAAAAAAAAAAAACGAAAACAAAAAAAAAAAAAACTTATTTCTGGAGATATCCCTAAAACTAGATAACCTACATTATTTAAGTAATGGTATTAGTTTCTCCCTCAAAGTGGTGATTATCAGAAGGGCCTACTGCAGACATCTTGAACAAAGCCAATCCGAACCTTTTTGGAGACACCAGTTCCACATTGGCTGTGTATGAAAGACATTCAAACCCATCTATTAGCATATGGGTATATGGATCTTAACATATATCAGCATGAGGGGCAGCATTTAATAAAGTAGAATATCTTTAAGTCCATCTCTACTATAAAGCATACAGGAAAAATAAGATCACGTATCTGTATCTTAAGACTACTTGCTTCCTCAACGTATTGACAATTTATATAAAATAATTGTATTCTAATGAATTTATTGATAGAGTTACCAAATATTCAGTGAATATTTACTATATCTTGGATTTTTTTTAATTGACAAGATGGGGAGATACAGACAAATTCACAAGAAAGCTCACTACTGAGAACAGGAGATTGGAGAAGGTAGAAAAGTATATTAGCAAGAGTGTTGAAAGTCTTGAGAATTTTAGAATATATTATAAACATGAAAAATTCACTAAAGATTTTAGACAGTACATTTACTTCTATTCTAGAAATATAAAATGGAATACTGTTATAAAAGTATATTTTAGGGCCTCCCTGGTGGCACAGGAGGTTGAGTTCAGTGCTGTGAGGCTGTCCGCAGCACTGTGACTCTGTCCCGTGGCCTTTGCAGAGCGAGTTCGATCCCCGGGCAGCTGGAAAGCAACCCAGATAGATGGCTCAGCAGACCTCTCCTATCTTGCCTGCTGCTCTCCTAAGCAGTGTATTTTGGTACATCTGCCTGTTCTGCTCCCTGCTTTCTGGTGAATTGTCTCACCCCCTGTGACTCTAGCCTGTACCCCACTTAAAAAATACATATGTGTATATATAGATATAGATATAGATATAGATATAGATATAGATATAGATATAGATATAGATATAGATATAGATATATATAAAGTATTTGGTTAATTGACTGAATATGTGACTCCAGGTCACATCCCACTTCACCAAACCCCATTGATTCTATATCCACAATCCTTTCAATGTGACTTTGCAGCAACTCTTATCGTTTACATCTCCCCAACTTGTCAATCTTGCTACTTTTAGCCAGTAGACTGTGTTCCATATCTGAGTGTAAGCCTCATAAAGCACTTCACACTTCTGTTTTCTCTTGGACACTCTAGATTCTCATGAAAACTTGCCCAGGCTAGGCTGCTGTATGAAGATATGCATGAACCACAGCCAGTAGTCTAAGGTGAGGTCATCCTACATCAGAGAACAACCAGCTGAGCATCTGATAGACAGATGTGTCTAAGCTAAAAGCTCAGGACTTCTCTGCCAAGATCACCAGAAGCATCTAACCGTTCTGTACATTCAGGAACCATCAAAATCATTTTTAAGTCACTAGGTTGTGGGGCAGCTGGTATGTTTTTCATTAGAATTTAAGTGTTGCAAGGAAACATAGGTGCTAAGGAGCACAATTAGAAACCTGTTCTGACAGTGGAAGTCAATGAAGATTTTGACACGGACTAAAGATCTATAGAAATGGAAAAAAATAACATATTTGGTATATGCTTTCAAGATGTCAAGACAAGTTCTAGATGGTTTGAATGGGATAAAGACTACTGTTACCAAAAACTCCTTTTACATTTTCCTTCTATTTTGTCTAAGCAAAGTTTTGATATTTCAGTCATTATGAAATGAACAAACATGTCTTTGCTGATTATCAGTTTATAATATTATGATCTGGTATATATACTTAGAATTGAGAATTTAAATAAAACCTCTTATCAGTAAGTGTTTTTAAGGGAAGAAAATACAATCTCTACTCATTAATATAAAATTGCCTTAACATTTGTGATAATTTGAATTATCATTTAGAAATAATTATGTAACAATTGCTGATTATTCTAATAAAGCTGTACTTGAGAAAAGTGTCTTCTTTTCAAAATTTGGTATGAAAGCAATTTCCTATCTTTCTTTTTTTTAAAGATTTATTTATTGATACAAGAACTGGGGTACAGGTCAGAGGTGTGGGAGGGTGAAAGGATTCACCAGAGATAGAGTGGGGAGCAGAACAGGCAGACGGACCAAAGACACTGCTGAGGAGAGCTGCGGGTGAGCCAGAAGTCTGCTGCGCCATGTGTGTTTCTCTCTGGCCGGCCGGGAATTGAAACAGCACTGCAGAGGCTGCGGACAGCTTCACACTGCGGCGCTCAACCCGCTGCACCACCTGGGAGGCCCAATATATCCTATCTGTCTTATCTTTCAATATATATTTATTTTCAAATAAAGTATTGGGAAATGATTAATGCATTTAAATACATTCCCTCATGCTGCAAATATTAGAAGTATACTGCAAGCAATGAGCTACTCATTTTCAGCTGCTTTTAAATGTCAAGACTCTGGCTTTTTAAGACATTTTGTATTAAGAAAGCACAATTACCATTTCATTATTTTTTGTATTGATAGAACAGGCAAAAATATTCTGTGTTTTTTTTTTTTTTCTGCTGCTGTTGAAACACTATAAAATGTCACTCATATAGAAAATAAAATTTCACAAAGTGAAAAATAAAGCATGAAGAAAGCTTGGGGATGCCTTTTCAATGCCTTCAAGAATGTTACAAATGCCTTTAAAGAGTTAGGGAAATGACAAAGGGCCTCATGATCTACTTAATTACAAATTGATCATAACACTGATATAACATTTTACTTTAAAGTCTGTGATGGTTAAGTTCTATGTCAACTTCATTGGGCTTTGGTGTGTACCAATAAACATTATTCTAGGCATGTTTGTGAGGCCATTTCTGATAAAGTTTACATTTGAATTGGCAAAAGATAGGGTCATTTCTTTTTTAGGGTAGAATCTAAAGACTAAAAGGCAGACATCTAAGAAGACTAACCATAGTTTGTATTGGATACTTTGAGTTTATGTTTATATACAACTTGAGGGATGTGGGAATCAAGGTTGTACTCTCTGGGGAGGAGAGGCTATCCTTTTCCTTTACTCTGCATGGGACAATTCAACTCACAGAAGCAAACTCAATCAGGAACTAGAGATGCTACCTAACAAAACCTAAACAACATCAACATGCAAGTATCAGATAAAAAAAAGTATTTTAAGCTATTTGTATTACTATTGGTAATAAGAAATATTAATATATTAGCATATTAGTCTTTTAAGCATACAAAGGTAGCCTGATTGTTTGCTTTTGGGGTCTCATCTGGCATAGAGTTCAGAAAAAGCAAAGTACATAATATAGTTTACTCCAATTAATATTGGCATTTGGATGCAAAGGATCATATTAATATAGATGATTAGCTTCCTTCTCATTGTATAATTCTCATGTGTGGTCTTTGGGAACTTTTTTTTTTAAGATTTATTTATTTATGCATACAAGAGCTGGGTACAGGCCAGAGATGTGCAGGGTGAGAGGATTCACCAGAGACAGAGTGGGGAACAGAATAGGCAGACTGACTGAAATACATTGTTGAGGGGAGCAGCGGGTGAGTCAGGAGAGGTCTGCTGTGCCGTGTGGGTTGCTCCCTGCCTGGAGGGGGAATCAAACTCGTGCTGCAGAGACTGAGGTTTGCTTCACAGTGCTGTGCTTAACCCCTTGTACCACCGCCACCAGGGAGACCCTTTGAGAACATTTTGAGTGTGGTGTTAGTAGAAAGTATTTCAGTGCTTATGGATTTTCCTGGAAATTTTCCAAGACAAAACGATCTTAACATATTCACAGTGTTTTAAAAACACAACAAAGAGAATGTCAGTATTATGTGTTGTAAAATTTTATATAAACCTTGTCCCAGCCGCTTTTGTTAATAACGATTTGACAATATTCAATTAGCTTCTTTTGACTGGAACTCAAGTTAAACTATATATTTAGTAATATGTTGAGGTATCATTAATTATTTCCCCTAAAACATTTCATTTGGTTAACTTACAAATTCAGCAAATCTAATGAAAAGGTTACTTAAGTACCAATATATTGTTATGTAAGTCAATTTTAAATTTTTGCATATTTTTGATGTTACTTATTTTTGCTTTATATTTATCTCAACTTGATTCATTCTGCTTACTTAAATAAAATGAACTCCATTATTTTTATGGATAATAATTTATACTTCTTATCAATTATACATTCCATTCATAAGCAAATAATTTGTTGATGGATTTATATGAAAATTCAATGAAACCAGCAATGCATATATTAATATAGAAATCATACTTTGAGAAAATAAAAATAACTTACATTTTTAAAATGCCTCAATACAATACTTGTTGTTCAAATGGAAGAAGGGAGTAGTATAAGCAATTGTCTTATACTACTTTTAGTTCTGTTTTCCTGTGGAAAATTTATAAAGAAGTGCAAGGACAACAAATTTTCAGGTTCAAATAAAAATTTATACCTTGAGATAAAAGCACGAAGCACAAGGAAACAACATAGATCTTCTCAATAGAAGGTTTCTGTTGTTCCTATTGTAGGCAGTAATGCTATGTGGTCCAAAGTTCCTATGAATTAATCACCTTCTTGACACATTGCTGGGAACTGACTGCTAGCCTTCCCCATACAGAACATCTTTTTTTTTTTTTTTTTTTTTTTTGCAAAAAAAGGGAAAAATCTATGCTGTCTTTAACTTTAATTTTTACCTTTCAGGCAACTCTAAATCAAAATGTTTCTTGTCTTTCTATTATTTTACATGGTATTCTATGAAATTAATGATGCCATTATTTTCTTTATTAAAGAATTTGCACACACTTCCTCTGAGTTTCTGTGTTGTTGCTAAAGCCATAGTCACATTTCTATATTTCCAAACAATGGTATTCAGAATGGTGAAAGTAACATATGTTGGTACATACTTCTTTACGTATATCATAAACTAGTAATATTCCCTTATGATTTCTCTATCAATTCTAATTCAATTAATAACACCTAAGATATTAACTGAAAAGAATAATATATACAGAATGATTTCTAACCAAAATCCAAAATATTAAAGCTACTATTAATAGTAAGACACCTGAAAATGCATATTTTGTCAAAATAAACAATAGTGAACATGCATCAGCACAGAAGATGTTCTAGAGTTTATCTAATTATACAAAACAAAAATATAAAAGCTCACTATATTTCTCCTAAGTAAACACTATCTCTGTAAAGTGTCATAACGATTCTGGACTTTGCATGACTACATATTTCTTAGTCATTAGCAAATTTTGTTCTATCATCAGTGATCAAAAGTATTGATGCATGAAATTTTTCAATAAAGACAAAATAATTCATTCCAAACTTGTCTGGAGGATCCTGGACACATCAACATTGAGAATCAGCCTCCATTTAATGATAGATTCAGGTAAGGGACTCCTGGAGACACACTATTCCATATCTACTTTAACTGTGCAGTAACCTCAGTTTACTTCATAGCCAAGACAAGATGTTGATATCTTTAAACACAGTTTTGACACATCAAAACAGAATATTACCTAATCAGATAATATTACCTTTATCTGAATATTACCTAAATATGTTTTCTCCAAATTCTGTAATTGTAAAAGCTCACTATATTTCTCCTAAGTAAACACTATCTCTGTAAAGTGTCATAACGATTCTGGACTTTGCATGACTACATATTTCTTAGTCATTAGCAAATTTTGTTCTATCATCAGTGATCAAAAGTATTGATGCATGAAATTTTTCAATAAAGACAAAATAATTCATTCCAAACTTGTCTGGAGGATCCTGGACACATCAACATTGAGAATCAGCCTCCATTTAATGATAGATTCAGGTAAGGGACTCCTGGAGACATACTATTCCATATCTACTTTAACTGTGCAGTAACCTCAGTTTACTTCATAGCCAAGACAAGATGTTGATATCTTTAAACACAGTTTTGACACATCAAAACAGAACTTTATCTGAATATTACCTAAATATGTTTTCTCCAAATTCTGTAATTGTTATCTTCTTCCTTTGTTGAATGAGACACTCATGTTTTTTCTGATATAGTCTTGTTGCAATTCATGGACATACTAAAATATTTTGGTGTCAGTAGATCAACTGAGTTAGGAGGTGAGTTACCCTGTGTTTGAGTAGTTAATAAAAGTAACTTTGAGTTAAAATAAAAATAACAGTGGATGAAGCTTTTATCATGATGGTATAGGCTAAAGACTGAAACTAGGAAAGAGTGACAATTCTCTCTGAATCATTTCCCTTCATGAAACTGTGCTGGTAGAAAGTGGGGTAGGGGTATGAAAACCTGAAGTTTTTCTCACTATTGAGGGATCTCCATACAAAAGTCTCTGGAAGCTTTATGAACCCAGCTCCTAGGTGAAGGGTCTGTGGGAGGACTAAGAATAGAAAAGTACCGAGCATTCACTCTCAGTGGATAAAATGTCTTCAAATATTCCCTCTCTTGCCCTCATAAGAAAACCTTGTCAGTGGCACCTGAAAAAGACCTCTATCCAAAGTCTCAGATAAAAGTGACCAAGCATTTTTAGGGCTTAGAGTTTGTTGGCTTTATATGACTGTTTGCTTCATTTCTCTATATGGTTTCGCCATATGAGTAACATCATCTGCTATTTATCTTCTTTTGACTTATTTCACTTAGAATGATACTCTTCCATCTATGTTGTCTTGAATGGCAAGAGCACAATGGACAATGGTGGAGGACTCAGCGTAACTTGGGTGTGGACGTGGTGAGGTAAGAGCACTTGAAAAGGGAGATCCTGTACCTTTAAATCATATACAGTGTTGTAAACCAATGTTACCTCAAAAAATACTGAAATAAAATATTTAAAAAGAGACCTAAGATGAAGGTACCCAGAGGAAGAAAGCAAATATGGAAAGACCATAACCATGCAGTGACATGACTTGGTCTGACTTGGTCTTCCTACAGAGACTGTTCAATAAATTCATTGCAGCAAGGTCAGCTCTCCTTTTATTTCAGGAAAAAAATAAAAGCCTTTGCAATGATCTATGACTGAAGATAAAAAAAAAAAAAAACACCCACAGGTTTTTAACCAGGGGTCACATGTTTCATTCAGATCACAATTGTATTCCTTCACAGTCTTAGCTGTCGAGGCTGTCAGTGCCTAGCTGTAAATGCATACACACACTCATATACACACACATTCACAGACACACACAATCACACACACACACTGAATTTAAACAATGACTAATCATGATGGATATAGGTGGAAAATTTCATTTTTACATTTGCTAATGTGCATGCTCTAATTTTATCTATTGAATGAATAACACTAAGCAATATTGAACTAATAAAAGTTTAGGAGATATGAAATAAAGATAAAAAAGAGTCAATAAAATAATATTTGTTTAAAAAATAATGACATGAAACCATTTCAAACTCAGCAAAAAATCACTTACTATCTCTGAAATTGAAAGTAAAGAACCTGCTTAATGAGGATCAATTGTGTAAGGGAAGATAGAGTAATTAAAGAAATAACTATACTCAAAGAATAAGACTGTTGTCAATGAAAACAGAAATGCAATTTGTCTACATATTCTCAAATATAGAAGAATGCTTTTCAATGGTCTGCATATTTTAAGATTATTAACAGAAACACATTTAGGAACATGAAATGCATTTCAGAGTGAATCAACTCATTTAGATTATTTTTGCAATAGTATTCCAACTTCCATAATTGAAATAGGCATACCTACTCCTCACTTTCTACTACACAATATCATCTCTCACAAAAAATTAAACAAGGAAATACAGGATTGTAAAAATATTTTTAAAATGGCTTGAAAAACTGGAAAAACTAAAACTTAGCTGTATGCACTGGCTTTCTATTGGTTTATTATATGAGGATTTCTGATTAAAAATTAAACATTATATGAAGACTTGAACCCAAAGGAATCACCTCTGTAAGAACTATGCCCAGTTTTATGGCAAAACAAATGACTTCATGCCATCATAAGGATCAATCAAAAAAAAAAAAAAGACTTTTTAGTCACTGTAAGTAATCATGTTCTCTTTCTGGACTTAACCTTATTTAGAGTGAAATTCCTCCTTATTGTATTATCGCTCTTCCTCAAACTACACTTTCAGAAAGCTTTGTTCTATTTATTCTAGCATGACAGGCCTCTTGTGGCTTAACAAACTAATCAACTATCTTCATTTAGATGAATTTTCCATCTTTGGTTATTTTTTCAATACTTTCTCTACACAACATGATTTCTAATTATTTTACATGTTTTCTACACCAAAACACTAAGTGATGTATAACTTGAAATCTTTTTAGCATATATTTGATATTTTTGGTTTTGAGACTCCAACACTTCTTCCTATCCTAGAGCTCAGGGATTTTAAGTGGAAGTAGCTGTTTTTGACAGTGTTTCCTAGACTAGATAAAACTCAGGATCATACACATTGCACTCAAAATTCCAATATCCTTACCTTAAATCTGGAATGAAACTCAGTAATATTCTACTGCAGCTGAGAAGCAACTGTTACACACTTTTAATCTCTTAGGACATTCCAGAGAACTGGAAGTCACACTCAAACTTTGAAATGGTAGATTGTCAAATTAGAACTTCAACTGTTTAAACATTTTTGGTGGCTATGTGCTAGAGAGCTTGGTTGGTCCCTAAATAAATTGTTAGTTCCCTTAAAAAATTCTGTCAGTTAATTCAGGACTGGTACATAAAATCTATTATTAAACTGAAGGTTAGAGAATTATGATTTCATTCCTCAGCATTTCCCATATATGAGTTAATTCAGAGAACCAGATTGTGGAATCAGAAAGTCAATATATCTGTTGTTTCTTTCTACCTGACTCTAAGCCTATAAGGTCTCTCCCATTTGTCTCTCCTGCAGGAGGACTACAGAGAGTTGGCAATGCAATAGTAAAGTGATAGTTTCCATTTCCAAGTTAAATTTTCATAATATATTTTCTCCTGGCCCCAAAACTGACATGTTAACAAAATGGGCTGTTTCCTTAAGATATACCCCAGAATGAAGAAAACAGGAACAGAGCTATAGCCAACATGTAATATAACTTTGGTCTGTATATTACTTGATTGAACATAATTTAGCAAAGTGATTAAACTTCCATTCTGTAGTTGTTATTTTATTTGTATATTCAGAATGGGTCCACAGGAGGGGGGAAAACATAAGTGGCTAAGCCACATTTTACAGTTCCTAGTCAATTTCAGCAGCATACAAGGAAAATGATTGTAGTTGCAAAAAGGTGGACAGATAGATATCAAGAGATATTAAATACAAAAATGAGAGACTCTTAGAGGTAGACTGGTTAAGAAAGATATGGACAAGCAAGGTAAAAACTAAGATTTGCATTTCTGGATGAGAAAATGAATTCATGTCCTACACATATTCACATAAAACTCTGCTTCTTTTTTCTAGAGATTTCCATTTTGTTAACCTATTTTCCCCACATTTATAAATGTTCTTATATTTCTCTGAATTTTATAGTGTAAAAGCTAGTCCCATGATTGAAACTAGATACTTTTTACCTTTATCTTTTTACTCAGTTTAAAGTATTTTAGTGAATGTAAGTATATACAGAAAATCTTAAGGGTACAGCCTAATGAATTTTCACAAAGAGAGCACACCCATGCAACCAGAGCTTAAATTAAAAAAAAATAAATAAATAAAAATAAAAAAGAGAACATTAACTGAAATCCAGAAGCCCCCTGGGAACAACTTTCATTCACAACCCACCGCCTAAAGGGTAACAGCTATTCTGACTTCTAACAACCTAGATTAGTCTTGTTTTTTAGTTTATATATGCTGCAAAAAAAAAAAAAAAGCAATGTGCTGTGTTTAATTTTGTTTTTCACATTATTTGCTTTATAGTGTTTGTAGTTTTAAATTTAATATAGGTAAGTCAAGCAATTCCATCCTACTACATTTTGGTTCACACTATTACAGTCAGACGGTTGATTATTTCTTCGGAAATAGTAACTGCATAAAACAGAGTGATAATAGAAAATAAAAAAATTAAAGGCATGTGCTAAATGCAAAATTGTACATGAAGGAAGAGAGATTTTAGTCAAGTCATATATGTTTTCATAATGTTCAAATAATTGCTGGATTTTGCAATAAAATTCTATTTGTTTTTGATAAGACTCAATATTTATTAGAAATTCATGATGACATTCCCTTTTAAAATAATTATCATTTTGTTATATTATCAAAGAAAATTTGCTGTATTAATTTCTTTGTCAGTAGTTTTCTAAGTTTTTTAATGACTGTTTTCCTCAGGATCGTATACTGAGGTGTTCAGGTTAGAATTCCAGTATTGAGGATGATTTTAGACATTTTCATACTCTTAATTTCAAGAATCTGAGATCCTCTTAACAAAAAGACTTGATACAGGTCCAAAGAAAGCACTGTCTCTATGAGTTCAAGTAGTTGGATATATATCTTTTTTTTTTTTTTAAAGATTCATTTATTTATTTATTTATACAAGCACTGGGTACAGTCACAAGTGCGGGAGGGTGAGAGAATTCACAGAGCCAGAGTGGGGAGCAGAACAGGCAGAAGGACCAAGGTACACTGCTGAGGGGAGCAGCGAGCACGGCAGGAGAGGTCTGTGCTCCATGTGGGACCCTCGCCGGGGCCGGGAATCAAACTGGTGCTACAGAGGCTTCGGGCAGCTTCACAGCCCAGCGCTCAACCGCTGTGCCACCACGGAGGCCCAAATAGGGTCTATTTTTTATACTCTAGTCATGAAAGTTAGAGGAAAGAATATCTCTAAACTATCTTCACTAATCTGTACTCCTGAATACTTCCAACTGAACCTTAATTTACTTTCAAATTCATTATGTTAATTAATGACACTGTTTAATCAATATAAAACATTTTTTCATCCAGCATGCTAATTAGAGAAGTATCTATTGTTGAATGAATTATGAGTAACATAAAGATATTTAGTAGATTTAATAGCCCAATCTACAGTATGGTGCTTTCTTTTATAAAAATTGCTGATTGTCCTCACACAAAGTTTGCTTGATAGAGTTTGTTACCTTACTATATTTAAAATTAAACTGGCATAAACATAACACACCTTTCACATTGACTACATAAAAATGGTGTCTTTACATAAAAAGGATTGTTATCAAAAAGAATAAGATATATTTGAGAATGTATAATTAAAATGAGAAGTATTATTCAAATATAATGATCCAATTTATTTAAAGAAAATTTAACTAGGATTTTAGCAAGCCTGAAGCTAAAATACAGGAAGACTTATTTTAACTATTTAAAGAAATTAAAATTATTTCTTTGCTGCCATCCTCAGCAGAATTTCATGGAGCCATTAGATATTTGAGAAGCAAGATTTAAATATAGCTGCTTCAAAACACTCATCATTTAGAAAGAGAATGTTGATGACTAGAGTATGTTTTTATTAAATTTTAGATCATGAGTTTATATTAATTTTAAAATGTAGCTTTGGATTTTTTTTTCAGCACCCTTTCAAACTGTAAAACAATATTTTCAGAAACAATTGCTATGGGGGAATAAAGGCAGTATCTATAATGTTCATTCAATCTTGGTTTTGGTAGAAGTACCACAGAGTAATTTCAAGAAGTGAAAATGATATATCTCCATCACTTTTTACAGCTGAAGCTCATCGCTCTAGAACTTTCCTGTCAAGAATTATTGTTGTAGCAATACATCTTCAATGTTATCAGCTCACTTGGTCTAAAGCCAATGATGAGGACCAGTCATGCTTTACTTTAAAATAAAGAACAAATACTTTAAGAGTAAAAAGAATAACACTTTAAATTAAAATTTAAAAATATATGATTGATGTTGAAAATAAGTAAGGTCATCTCAAACACTTTTATTATAGGAATGCATTCTTATACTCTTTGTATTATTTATTGTAAAGACCCTCATTGTCTCTTTATTGCTTTCAAAACTATTATGTTATTTCTGGGAGCCTAATCAATGCATTTCTCATCACAGAAACCATGCCATTATGTAGGGTATAGGTTCTACAATATGCAGTATTCTCTCCATTCCCCAACCTTGTCTTATTAACTCTGCCCCTTAGTGCAATACTCCAGGATTACAGGATTATTCACTATCCCACAAACAAACTAAACTCTCCCACTTTAGTGCCTTTGCAAATTTTTTTTTTCTTTATGGCAGACTGTAGGTGTTTGCTCTCTAACCTTTGCATGATTAATTCCTTTTTATTCTATGTTGTTCAGCTTAAAAGTCACTTTCCAGTAAGGAAATCAATGAATGATGTACCTCAGTGGGTTCCATTGCAGCCAAAATTTTTTTAAAGATTTATTTATTTATGCATACAAGAAATGAGGTGTAGACCAGAGGTGCAGGGGGTGAGAGGATCCACCATTGAGAGTGGGGAGCAGAACAGGCAGATCAACTGAAATACACTGCTTAAGGGGAGCAGTGGGCAAGACAGGACCCAGAGTGCTGCGCCATGTGGGTTGCTCCCTGGCCAGCCGGGGATCAAACTCATGTTGAAGTAGCTAGAGACAGCTTGATAGTGCTGTCTTTATACCCTGCATGACCAGGGAGGCCATGTAGCCAAAATTTGAGAGTCCATCACCCTGTTATTCTCTATTAGTACAGTCTATTTCCACCACTGTGTGTACTACCTGTTTCCAGCACAAATAACACTTTTAAACCTAGGGATATAGAGATAAAAGATTGATATATATAAACAAAAGATGGCTTAATTGTTTATTATCTTCTAATTTATCTTTATGTATATGTGCCCACAAACGTGTGTGGGTGTATGTATGTGTGTATATATTTCAGCAACAATGCTAAATATGAAGCCTGCAACATAGAAGACAAATAATAAATGACAAAAAGTGTGATCATTTATTGGGGTCATCCTTAACCTGTTTTTATTCCTGGAAATTTTAAATTACCAATTCATTTACTAATGTTACAGCTGTGATTTAAAATTTAAACATTTCCAAAGTCTAAACATTAGTTACTAGAATATACACACTCTGGGACAGACAACTAAACATAAACTTTCTCTAGCCAGATACATAAACTTTAATTAATCTTATCCAGACTTTATAGCATTATCTCTACCATTATCTCTACCAGACTTTATACCATTATCTTCATTCTTAGTTCTCATTACATCAACCTTGTTTACTTCCTCATCTCTGAATACAGACTCTATCTCAAATAGCATATCCCCCATTGCACAGAATGGTCTCACCATTTTTTCTATAGCTCATGTATTCTTTTTCTTTAATGCTACTACTTTCATTATTCTTCCATTGAAGAAGAATAAAAAATTCTCATAAATCCAAATCAGCCATCTCTTTTTTTCTTAATTTCTGTTGGATGATTTAGCAAAGAATGATGAAAAAGAAGTCCAGAAATCACCCTTAATGATAGTAACTATCTAACTACCCATAAAGATAACATGACTACTGTCTCAGCACATGTTTATTGAATTTATTCCAATTTATATCTATATATTTATTGACATTTCTTCCATTTCACTGTGCTACACTGCCAGTTCCCACATCCATGCTATATTATAATTCAACAAGACACCCACAGAAACATCCAAAAGGCTTTTATTTTCTCTCTTCTTAGCCTCCTTAAAATATCTCATAAAAGATGCCAGTTTGAAACTAAAACAGCCTTGTGACAATGTCCCTCCTTGAAACAATACACTGCAGGGCTCCCTACTTTCTTCAAGGTTGAGTCCAGCTTCTTTGATCTGGCAAGAGACATCTGTGAGATCTGCGGCTGGAAGAAGTTTCCCTTCTCCCTTCATTCTATCCCCTACATCCATTCTCCAATAACTCTTAACTACTTGCCATGTTTGACACAACTTTTCCCCTGCTGCTTCCTCAGCTTGGGAACCCTTCTGCATCATTTTCCCTTCCTTAACTCTTATTTTATGTCATTTCAGAGAATATGTCCTAACAGCCTCATGCTCTACAAGGTCTCCCGATAGGTGTTCCTTCACACATTCCAATAACATGTCGTTATAATGTATATTAGTTTGGCATATTTTGGGTATCAATATTTAGTATATTAGCATACTTCAAGTATGTGTATATATATGCATATATATATATATATATATAAACTCTGTGAATTTTTAAAATTATCTATGCATTGAATTGCAATCCCACATTTGTCACTCTCAGTCGAATGAATTGGACACAATAAATCTCTGTGCCTCGATTTTCTCCTGAGCTATGAATATGATACTTGTACCTAAACGAGAGGCTTGGTATGCAGCTATAACAAACAATGCTTGATTAAAGAAAAACATCCCTTAAAAGTTCCATGCTGAAGTTATTGTGATGATTATTTGTGTCATGGACATTCATCTCTGACTCTCTCTCTAGATTATCAACCCCTTGAAAGCCGATTTCATGATGAGTTTATTTTAGTGTCAGCACAATAGAAAACACTGGTAAGTGCACACACACACACACACATATATATATATATATATTCAAAACTTTGTTTAGCTAAAGACTTAAGAACAAACAAATTCATTGTTTTAGAATATGGATGTTTTCCTACTGCTATAGCATGGTTTTAATTTTTATTCATATTCCAGCATTTTGCAGTCAATAATTATATGTTTAAAATAATGTAATACATCCAAAGTCTAGATATCATTCATACATTTTAGTGGCAACCTCTGGAGCCAGTGCCTAAATTTAAAAAAAAAAAAAAAAAAAAACTACTGGCGAATGAATGGCAGGCAGTGAAAACTGAAAGAGATGTTTACCAACCAGCTTTTGCATTGATCCTGTCTTATTTTCATTCTACCCCAGACTTTAGCCGTTTTTCTGAGATGTGAGTTCTGTGATCCAAAAGGAATTTATTTTTCAAACTTTGAAATGCTTGAGGATAACACTGAGGTGATGAGGAAGAGGAGTGTACATGCAGAAATCACCTTGCATTTGCTATTCACTCATGAAAATGGATGATTTCCTATTTGCATATGCTTTTGCTGAGATCTGCAAATTGGAAATTAGTGGTGACTGGTTGACAAATTGGCCAATCCAGAATATTTTTTAAAACGTGTTTGTATAGTCTAATAATCTTACATTCATTATAGCTTGGAATTTTTCAATATGTAATTATGTGTATGAATGAGAGAGTACATTTAAAAGAAAATGGAGTGATAGCAATAAAACAACATTTTATGAAACTGCATACAAAGCAGTAAAATAAATTATTTGCAGAAAATAAACAAAAATCATCAAGATCGTTTATTTAAGAAATTCTTGATTTGAAATACTAATACTTTTCACATCACATAGTCAGCAATCTTCACTAAAATACAATCAATCAATTTGCTTGCTGCTTCTAAGGTTTACACTATAGTTATTTATTTGCAAAGTAATATAAACATTTTGTTCTGTTTACTGACATTACCTATTGTACTATCCAATAAATATATAGTCTATACAAATTCAGAATGTTCTTCCCAATTTAGGTAGGAACTTTAAATAAATGTGTAGATGTATAGATACCCATACAAATACATATTTACATATTTGTGTGTATATTACTATAATATTTGTGTGTGTATTACTATAACACCTTAAATCATGATTCTATAAAACCCTACTGAAATTTTGTGCTTCCCATGAAAATTCATATATGCATTAAAAGTTCAAGTGAAAGAGACAGTAACCAAAACAAAGAGACATTACTGAATGGAAGAACATATTGCACAACATAGGTATGACAAGGTAATGATATTGAAGATCTACAAGAAGCCAGATCATTTAAGCAAAAGAAAACAAAGAAAATGAATAACTATAAGAAAGTGAAAATCAAAATCAACAAACAACTATGAACCAGAGACACTCTATGGGGGGTGGGGTGTGGGGAGGGGAGGGATTGGGGTCAAAATAAGGGTGTTGCAATTGTATGGGGAATATAAAAATAAAATTTATTTAATAAATAAATAAATAAATAAAATGTTAAAAAAAAAAAAGGAAAACAAAGAACCCACACAAAAAATAGGCAGAAGAACTAACAGGCACTTCTCCAAAGAAGACTCAGAAATAGCCAAGAGGCCTATGAAGGAAATGCAGATCAAAATGATAATGAGATAATGACTCACACTTTTGAGAATGGCCCCTACTAAAAACAAAACAAAACAAAAACAAGTGATTTAAGGGTGTAGAGAAAAGGAATCCTTTCACACTGTGGGAATGTAGACCAGGTTAAGGTCCTGTGGAAAGAAGTGTGACTATTCCTCAGAAGACTGAAAATGGATCTAATATGACCCAGAATTCCACTCCTAAGAATCTACACAAAGAACACAAAAACACTCATTTGAAAGGAAACCCGCACTCCTATATATATATATAAATATATATATATATATATATATTAATAGAGGCATGATTTATTTATTTATTTATTTGTTTTGTTTGTTTGTTTATGCATGCACTGGGTACAGTCATAAGCGCGGGAGGGTGAGAGAATTCACCAGAGCCAGAGCGAGGAGCAGAGCAGGCAGAAGGACCGAGGTACACTGCTGAGGGGAGCAGCGGGCGGCAGGAGAGTTCTGCGCGCCATGTGTGACCCTCCCAGGGATCGAACCGGCGCTGCAGAGGCTGCGGGCAGCTTCGCAACCCAGCGCTCAACCGCTGCGCCACCGGGGAGGCCCCCTGCACTCCTTATATTTATAGCAGCACCATCTACAGTAGCCAAGATACAGAAACAACTTAAATGTCCCAGAGAGATGAGGAGATGAGTAGCTCAAGAAGACCTCTCTCTCTCTCTCTCTCTCTCTCTCTCTCTCTCTCTCTGTCTCTGTCTCTCTCTCTCTCTCTCTCTCTCTCTCACACACACACACACACACACACACACACACAAAGGAATGCTACTCATCAATCAGAAAAGATAAGCACCGGTCATTTGTGGCAATATGGATGGCACTAAAAGGGACTATCCTAAGTGAAGTGAACCAGAAGGAGAAAGAGACACACCAGATGGTTTCACTGCTATGCGGACTACAGAGAAACCAAAGGATCAGACAAACTTTAAAACTGACCCTTGATATCTGAGCATAGATTTAAGGCATCCAGGAGGTAAGGGGTGGGGGGTGGAACAGCAGGGCTGGGGGGAAATGGTGGGAAGGAGCACACAACGGACTATGTTGGAGAACTACAGGTGCTTTGGTGGTGGCAAAAGGATGCTGACACACCTGAGGGGAGAAATCTTATACTGTGAATGAAGAAACAAGGATGTAAAAAATCAGCATGCCAATAATAATAATAGGAAAAAAGTAAAGTGCAATGAATATCAAGCTAAATTATATATCTGTTTTTACTTCATTTGTTGGCACCAAAGCTTGATTTTTTTCGTTTTGATGGGATGGGCCACTGGAGAGCCATAGAAACATTGATTGCAACATTGATGGGGTAGTTGAGGGCTAAACATCAACTAAATGTTACTTTACTTATTTTACTTCCAAAATTTTAGTTTATTCCATTATATTTTTTCTAGATATTTCTAAAAACTATATATCTACTAATATTTTCAGACTTTATTTAAAAAATAATTTGGAAATATGTGAATCAGAGATGAACTGAATTAAATGAGTACACTGTCAACTTTTACGAAAAGTTCCATTTAAGATCGTCTGCAGCTTTCTTGTGTGTTACTCTGCTTATTCCATCGAGTCTCATGTGGGTTGACAACTGCAGATAAACCTAATTAATTTATGTTTTTAATATGACTTTTAATTATTGACATGATGCAACATAAAAGTCTCAACTCTGGAAAATAAACACTGGAAATTTCACTTAATGGCAAGTGTTTCAGTTCCAAAGCCAAGATGTCTCAAATTTTTCTTATGACATATTGTGTGTATAAACACACACAAATATAGATATGCATATATGTATGTGTGACATACATATATATATACAAATATAGATGTATGTACATATGTCATGTGTGACATACATATATACACAAATATACATGACATATATACATATAAATATATATATATATATATATATATCTCAAAGAAGATACATGAGTCTAAATGTGATTCTTCATTCTGGAAATAGATTGTAGACTAATTGAAATTCAAGTCATAGGATAGCTTCTATTTATTTTTCATGTATATTGGTCAAGGGAGGTTGGTCAATGATTTTGCTCATATCCTATTAAAGTCTAATAGAGAGATGATTTAGCCAATTTTCTGACTATTGAACTCATCTCATGGTTATTAACTGTTTGTAACATTATTGTGCATTTATTAACAGATTTAAAATAGTAGATTATATTGTAAGTTTGCAAACTACGATGAGCAGTTTAATAATATTTAATAAGGATGGTTTTCAGGGATCTCAAGTAATAATTATTCCAACAAGACTAAAATTTTTAAAATTGTTGAAACAGCAATTTGACTATGGTATTTTTAACTCATTTTAGTATGAAATCTTAAAATTCTCTGAGTAAGATTATGTAATTATTTAATCATATATATTTGCTTATTATGTAATAGTTCTAAACATTTTCATATTAAATTTTTGACAGAATAGTGCAATTCTAAGAAAGCTTAAAATAGTGGAAATTCTTACATACATTTATGAAACCGAATCATGCTGTCAGATTTATCCCTCATTTGTATCAGAATAATTCAATAATCATCACTTCTAGGCCTTTTGGCTAAGATCAAGCACAGAATAATTCAATAATTATTGTTATATTTCAAGGTACCATCATGTTTCATATGGATGATTAAAGTAGCCTCTTAATTTGTCTTCCTGCTGTTATATGGTATGTTATCTATGAATAGGCACAAGTTCTTTATAATTGCAGATAATGTTCATGTCAGGACCGTGTTCAAATCCTGGAAAGTATTTTAACCTTTATGAGGACCAACACTTTCACTCTGTTCCCAATACCCAATCTGATTAATAGGTTTTTTTCCTCTGGCATCTTTAACTCATGATATCTGCCTCCTCTGCCCCAGAAATACTGGTTTCTCAATTGTTCTTGGTCATACCACACAAGCACAATTTTTTGCAAATGCCACCATATTCTCTTCACATATTTACCAGAAGCAGCCTCTTACAGCTTACAAAGTTCAGCCAATATATCTTTGTCAAAACCTTATTGACCCCCCAATCTAATTTTATCCTCACTTCACTCTGTATCTTCATGTGTTACTTTCTTTTGCTTCAGATAAATTATCTCCTACTGATGTACTATAATTTTAGTTTATTTGACGTTTACTTTTTCTCTATTACACTGTCTTGAAAATAGTGGGGATTTTTTTTGTTTACCTTTGTTGCTGGTGTATACGCTGTATTTGCATTACTATGATGTTTGCTGCACTATTTTCAAGAGTCATAATAAAATTCAAATAACATGCATAGAGATAGAACTGCATTATGTACATAAATTTGGTAAAAGAGCTGGGGTTTTATTTTCATTATTTTATGCTTAAAGGTATTGGTATTTAAGCCATTTAAATAATCCAGAAAACACAGGCAAAACTATTCACCAAATCCAGTAAACTTTCCACCAAATCACAGTTTCCATCACAGGTGAATTTTAATATTTTTCAGAATTAAACAGTATAAGTTGTGCATTTGTTCAAGTACAAACTAAATGTATCCAGATATTAGAATAATAAGATGATTTGATAGTGTAAAGAAGTTTGATAGAAATAAGATATAGGCAAGTGTATATTTACTTGTCCTCAATAAAGGAAATAAAACTATGAGTTGATAAGGTATGGGAGTGGACTGGAGAGGCAGTTATAATAATACATTAGACACTCTACTAGGGATTATAATATCCCACTTATGAAAGTACAAATTTTAAAAATTTAAAAACATGGCAATCATGCAAACCTAAAATATACAAGGTCCATGCCTTTTCACCTACTCTGTTAATTAAGGAATTAGAGAAAACTTAAAACAATTTCAATGAACATTTGAGGAATTAGGTTTGTATAGGTAGTTTAATATAATAGTGTTAAGCCAGGATTGTGGGTTAATGATAACATTAATATCTTAATGAGCAATAAATGCAACTTTCAAACTTTTCTTGAAGTAAAAGGTGATAAATGTTCCAATCAAATGGAAAGCCAGTTACTGAGAACACAGAGTAATCTCCTTTGTCAATTTCCAAGTTTAGTGTATTTTCTAACATTGTCATTCTTTACTCCCCCCAAAAAATGTATATATACATATAAATAGAATATATTAAGTCAAATGAATATATTTGAATATTTCTTCATTTTCCATATGACAAAATAAAGTCGACTTGGCATATAGGTATATAGGTAGACAAATTATGAAAAATTGCTATCAAAAGTCATGATGATGATGCCTCTTTCTTTGAGGAATTTTTTTTTTGGGGGCTTATAGTTGTAACAAAGTTTATCCTCAGGATTTGTGTAGTTTGTTGCTCTATAGTGATCAGGATTTTAACGAGTCAATAGTGTCCTCCCATTTGAAAGAAGACATACACAGAATGGAAGAAAGTGAAGCCATCATGAAAACCTCCTCTGGCCTATGCTCTCCAAGTGCCTTCCGACTCATTCCTGGTTTTTGATTTTGCTTTTTAAATTTATTTTAAGTACCATGTCAAGTTACAGCTATAGTGCTATACATATCGGAACATGAGGTTTCTAAGTCTAATGGCTTAAACTCCACACATAGTTATAGGGAAATATCTGTGAGAGTCACCTCAACCAAACTTTGCACAATGTAGACATTCCATTAATAGTACCCTAAAGAACCATGATGACTGAGGAGATGCAATCACTGGGTAATCTTGAACATATTAATGATTATTTTCTTGTTTTATATTCTCTAAAATGTTGAAAAGTTTTCAACTACTGACAAAATATCAAAACTATATAGACTTTTGAATATTTGCCACTAATTATAATGCTAAAATTTTCCTATCTATAAAAGGCACATCTGAATCTATGGCACCAATCACAGAAGAAAGACTTTTTTTTTTTTTTCATTTAATCATCTTACATTTTAACACAGCATATGATTTTATCGGCAAGGGAATTTGTACAAATGATATAGTTTGGGGTTTCCCATATTAAAACATCTTTTACTATTTCCCTAAATAAAGCACTGAGTTTTTTTTTTTTCTATTAGTTTTTTAAACAGAGTTCATCCTGATCACTAATTTTCTGTGATTGGATATACTTAGAAAAGCATAATGGACCATGGTGATTTGTATGATCAGTATCACCCCTTTAATTGGCAAAGTATAGTGCTGCATATATTAAATAACTCCCAGGAAAGAACAGTCATTATTGAGTGACACCAACATTCTTAAATTCTCCAATTCTCCATTTTATGAGTGCATGGACAGAAGATTTGCACTGTACCCTACTGCAGTCCTATTCATTCATCATCTTTGAGGGCAAGGTCCAGGGTTTTATGTTATTCAAAATGTCCAAGTAGGGCCTCCCCGGTGGCACAGTGGTTGAGTGCTGGGTTGTGAAGCCCCGCAGCCTCTGCAGCTCCAGTTCGATCCCCGGCCTCCTGGTGAGGGTCCCACATGGCGCGCAGACCTCTCCTGCTGCGCCCGCTGCTCCCCTCAGCAGTGTATTTCGTCTGTCTGCCTGTTCTGCTCCCCGCTCTGGCTCTGGTGAATTCTCTCACCCTTCTGCGCTTCTGACTGTACCCAGTGCTTGAATAAATGAATCAATCAATCAATCAATCAATCAATAAATAAATAAATCTCCAAGTAATTTTTAGCTACACTAAACTTTGGAAGATGATTTAGGAGACACATTTATAAAGGCATGATTATCTTTGTTCAAAAAGAACTAATATCCTAAAAAACTGGAGATACTAGTTTATTTATTTTTGATTTTACCAGCTTTCCTTTTCTTACTTTTGCATTGCTGAACAGCTTTTACTAACAAATCTGATTAAGTTGCTGTTACCACAGCACTTTCTATGCTTAGCTCCATTTCATAGTTTGCAAACATTTCATTTCTTTCCTCCCTCTTCTAACTCATTTCAGGGACATCACTAGTGCTATTACTACTCTTAATCCAAGATTACACTATGCCAAAGCTTCTAGAAAATAAACAGTCTCAGTGATTTCTAATTCAGCGTCTGGTTATTACAATCACCTGTCTGGATATTGGTTTTGTCATTTCAATCACTGCTGTCAGAGTTGTGGTGCATTTTCATGAATTGTAGCTGGGCATGTCAACATTTTTTCCTGATGGAAATAGCCAAGAAGCCAGATGAAATCATACTTCAAATTCTGTAAATGTTAGCTTTATAAAATCTGTTATAAGAACTCTATCATTTATTATATAAATAGAGATTTATAAGATAGTTACATGGAAGTTTTGAATAAAACTAAAAAATAAAATCGTCATCCGACTTTGCCATTTTCTCTATTTCTATTATCGGATATATGATATTTAATTAATTCTATGTTAGGCGCCTTTATGTTTCTTTGTCATTCAAGTCGAGACACTGAGGTTGCATTCTGTTTCAAAATATATATATATTTTTTTAAAACTCTGTGACGTTAGGCAAAAGTTTACACTCTGTGGGAATCTAAGAGGCAGGGACTCAAGTTCATATGAAATTTTGTCTGTCTGTGAATTGTTTAATAAGTTTAGAGCCAAGTAACGTTACATACTGCTGCTTTGCTGACTGAAGAGGAGTCTCCTCAACTTTCAGAAACATCCAGAAATTCTTATCTGACTTGACACCCTGAGTAAAGAAGTATCTGTCATAGCCAGGGCTGACTGGTTTCCCTACTTGCATTATGAGACAAACACCTTTATGACTCAACCTATTTTCATTTTACTCCCTAAAAAATGTGGCACCGAATGTAATATCTGATAAAAACAATAAGGGCATAGGTCAGGGATTACTGCCAGGTCCTTTTGGAAAAAGAAACATACACATGTTAACTAGTTAAAGGATCCTTAATCCACAGACACAGATCATGGAATATCTAATTTAAAAACAACAGAAAAAAGAATTCAGTCATTTTATTCCATCTACTCTAGCCTGGGAGATAGTTATGCTGATGTCTCAAGTTTTCCCAAGCCTACATAAACTTTCTTAAATATCTTTAACTTCTATTCACCTACATACCACATAGAATGAATGTCATTCCTAGGTAGTTATTTTGAGAAATAAGTAATAATCTTGATAAAACCTTTAGCAAATTGCTTTATGGACAGTAAGGCCTCAATAAATATTTGCCATGATGATATAGTTTTTTGTTATTTTTATTACTTGTAAGTATAATTTAATTTTTAAAAGTTGTTTAAGTATGTATATTTGCAATTATGATTTTGATATATATACATCATGAAATGATGTACCTTCAAGCTAATGAACAGATACTTTTATATAGCTAGATACAAATGGTCACAGGTACATGAAAATGCATTCAATATCACTAATCAGGGAAATGCAAATCAAGATCTCAGTAGGATAATATCTTATACCTATTAAAATAACTTATCAAAACAAATAAATGATAAGTGTTGAATGGGATGTGGAGAAAATAGAACACTTGTGCACTGTTGGCAGTTATGTATATTGGTACATCCTTTATGAAAACCAGTATGGAGCTTCCTGAGTACACTTACTATTTAACTACCACGTGATCTAATGATCCCTCTTCTTCATATATTCCCAAATAAAATAAAATCAGTACCCTGAAGAATTATCTGTTTTTTTTTTTTTTTTTTTTTTTTTTTTTTTATCATGGGGGCTTACATCCAATTCCATTATTGCTATCATTAGAATTTTTTATATGGAGATTTTAGGTAGTCAGATTAAGGGAAAAATATGGAAATTTCAAAATGAAAGTCATTAATATCCACATCATTCCTAAAACTGATATAGTATTGTAAAGTAATAACACTTCAATAAAAATGGAAGAACAGGAAAACAAAAACAAGTAAACAAAAAATTAATCAACATTTTCCTTGTTGTAGTGCAATTTGGAGACTCTTCATTATGGAATTTCAATATCAATGTTTCCCTTCCATTCCAATCAGATTCTAATTTCCAGCAGTGAGGGCACATTTTAATCATATTACTCCTGTTTGCTCAAACCATCTTTCCTCTCACAGTTTTGCAGTGTTCCCAAAAATTAAGTTCAGAAATGTATTTTGAATGCCATAAAACACAGCATACTGTTGTGTAAACATGGATAGATACTTGTTCTACAAGGATCTTTGATAGCACAAAATATTTGTTTAATTTTAAGGAATTTGTTGAAATATATTTAGAGCTACTATTTTTGTGAGGTATTTATCACTGAAACTTTTTTCTGTGACTTTTTTTTCTTATTGAGGTAACATTAGGTTGCAACACTGTATGATTTTGGGAAATAGGTTTACACACATGATTCTGCTCAATGATGAATACAAACGTTCTTAAAAATATAATTAAGAAAATATGTAGAATAAAGTCATCTCATCTGAGTGTCATTTTCATCTTATTTAACATAACTACACACTAGTTTTAAGCATTTCTATCTTGTTTAGTATATTTGATTCAGTAATGAAAACATTGTAAATAAATATTACTTAATTCTAACAGCATCATAGGGTAAAAATAAGATAAACTTAGGGAAGTAAAACTTTATTATCTTACATTTTGTGAAAAACATTTAGAAACAAAACAAACCAGAAAAATACATGCTTTGATGCAAACTGATATAGTATTAAGTTCATACACATAAAAATATTTTAAAGATTTATTTTTTTATTTATACAATAGCTGGGGTACAGGCCAAAGGCACGGGAGGGTGAGAGGAGTCACCAGAGACAGAGAAGGGAGCAGAACAGGAGAGGTCTGCCATGCCATGTGGGAATCTCCTTGGCCGGCCGGGAATCAAACCCGTGCTGCAGAGGCTGCAGACAGCTTCACAGAGCTGTGCTCAACACGCTGCACCACTGGGAGGCCCCACATAAAAATATTTTTAATCCAAAATTATATGATTAACATTAGTGAAATTAATGAATTTTCTTAAAAGTTCTTTTTTTAAAATATTTATTTATTTATTTGTTTGTTTGTTTGTTTGCTTGTTTGTTTGTTAGTTTATTTATTTATTAGGGTGAGAGAATTCACCAGAGCCATAGCGGAGAACGGAACAGGCAGACTGACAAAATACACTGCTGAGGGGAGCAGCGGGCGCAGCAGGAGAGGTCTGTTGCACCATGTGGGACCATCGCTGGTGCTGCAGAGGCTGCGGGGAGCTTTGTAGACCAGCGCTCAACCGCTGAGCCACCAGGGGAGGCCCTTAAAAGTTCTTTTAAGTCATTACAAATTTGAATTGAAAAGTTCACATTTCCAAGGCAAAACTAGAATATTATTTTTGTCCATGCTACCCATTTACTATATGTAAAGTTATTGACTGCTATGTAATTTTGTGTACAATAACTGACTTTTTTACCATAATCTATAATCTAGGAGGGCAGAGATGATCCATTCTTGTTCACTAGTGAGACTCAAAACTAGAAAAAGTTCTATCTTTAAAATAAAGTACAGTTTACATCTTTGATACTCCCTAGACTTTTGATAACTGAATCACTTTCATTATACTCCCATCAGTATATCATTTGTTCCAACACTTCAGGGCACTAAAATCTTCTAAAAGAGGGATGAGGAACAGCAGGCTATGGCTGAGAAAATGAAGCCAAATCTAAAAATCTGTTAAGGTATGAAAGCCCTGGCAGAGACCATTGGTGGGCATACAAGATATTAATTATATGGAACTAAATATGTCTAAAAGTTTCAGGTGGGAAATGTTGAACCAAGTTGGCAAGAAATTCAGTTTAGAAAAGTTAGGGAAGGTCATACAACTAAGTTATCTAACTCAATCAATCTATCTATCTATCTATCTATCTATCTATCTATCTATCTATCTATCTATCATCTCTCTATCTTCAATCATTTTAGTCTATCTGTGTATTTAGATTGAACCAAAATAACTGAGAGAATTTAGAAAAAGGAAAAATAACCATTAAAACATAAGATAAAGTAAGGCGATCATTTCTCAAATAATACATAGGAATTTGCCAAATTACAAATTTAGACCTATACTTTTAGGTAGCAAGAAAAACAAGTATTGGGCCTCCCCTGGTGGTGCAGCAGTTGAGCGCTCAACTGCAAAGCTGCCCACAGACTCTGCAGCACCAGTTCGATCCCCTGCCGCTGGTGAGAGTCCCACATGGCGCAACAGACCTCTCCTGCCGCCCGCTGCTCCTCTCAGCAGTGTACTTTTGTCCTTCTGCCTGTTCTGTTCCCCGCTCTGGCTCTGGTGAATTCTCTCACCCTCCCGCACTTCTGACTGTACCCAGTGCTTGTATAAATAAATACATAAATATTTAAAAAAAAAAAAGAAAGAAAACAAAGTCTCATAAGTGGCTGCTTATATCAACGCTGGTTCTATTACAGAAATGAGTCCAACTACTGATAATATTAGATTCTCTAAGAGATATGATATTCTTTCTATGGGTCCTCATTAAAAGAAAAAGTAAGAATTTTAGTAACAATGATATGAAAAGCATTCCTCTATTGAAAAACAATCTGGCCTGTACCCTGGTTCTTGTATGCAAGAATAAATAAATCTTTGGAAAAAAAAAGAAATAATTGCTAAACTATTGTCTAATTTGATCAAAACTCTACTCTCAGTTCCAAGACCTTCAAATAAATCCAGACACAAGAAATATGAAGGGAACCCCCTCAAAAGACCATCATTGAGCTGCTAAATCAATCCAAAACACTTGGCTTTATGGATAGTAAAGAAGTATTCGGAATTTTAAGAGCTACATTTAGTCTCTGAGAAGTATAATGTCATAGAGTCATGTGATAGGCTGTAATTTAAAATAATATTTTGTACTAGAAAGAATTGAAAGTAGAAATCCATCTCACCCTGACAGGTTTCACAAATTAATGACTAATGAACATTTATATCACATTGCCACAGCAATTTCAGAAATGTGATCAAGTTTGTCCAGTATATGTTAAAACTATTAGTACTTCCAATAGTGGGTGCCTTACTTAAAGTAACTACACCTGAAGGGGTGATCCTATACTTCTAAAACACAAACAGCGATGTTAACCAAGATTACCTCAATAGAAAATTTAAACACAAACAGCAACAGCAAAACACTTATGAGAGTATACTCTAAATCTCTAAGCTATTTCCAGAACTGCCATTCACACTCTCAAATATGAATTTTTTTAAAGATTTATTTATTTACGCATACAAGAACTCACGTATAGGCCAGAGGTGTAGTGGGTGAGAGGATGCACCAGAGAGAGACAGAGTGAGGAATGGAACAGGCAGATCTACTGAAATACACTGCTGAGGGGAGCAGTGGGAGAGTCAGGAGAGGTCTGCTGTGCCATGTGTGTAGTTCCCTGGCAGGCTGGGGATTGAACTCGTGCTGCAGAGGCTGCAGGTAGCTTTACAGTGCTGTGCCTTAACTCCTTGTGCCACCAGGGAGGCACTCGATATATGAATTTTTAAATCTCACTGAAATTCTTTTTTTTTTTTTTTAAGATTTATTTATGTATTTATGCAAGCACTGGGTACAGTCAGAAGCGCGGGAGGGTGAGAGAATTCACCAGAGCCAGAGCGGGGAGCAGAGCAGGCAGAAGGACCGAAGTACACTGTTGAGGGGAGCAGTGGGCGGCAGGAGAGGTCTGCACGCCATGTGGGACCCTCGACTGGCAGCCAGGGATGGACCCTGGGCTGCAGAGGCTGCGGGCAGCTTCGCAACCCAGCGCCCAACCGCAGCGCCACCAGGGGAGGCCCCTCACTGAAATTCTTTCAGAACTATAAAGGTAGTACAGAAATGATGACCATTCTCTTTTCATAATTTAAAATAAAAATAGCATTATTTTATAATATTCTGTTTCATGAAAACATATAAGTTCCAGGTGTTCATCACTGAAAGTCAACATGTGTGTATATATATATTACATTAAGTTTACCACTGAAGTTCAAGTTTAACCCTCTCCATACAATGGACCCATTTTACTCCATTTACCCACGCTCCCTTTTTCCTTTTTTTCTGGTAACTATGAATCAACCCTACGGTCTAAAAGTTTGCTTTTGCTTTATTTAGTTTATTTGTTTGTTTACTTCTCTATATACTAATTTTACTTATTTGACTAATTTTACTTATTTGATTCTCCTGTATGTATTAGCTCTATCTTAGGCATTATCTCAAATTTCCTTGAACTTATTTCTTCAGGTTCTTTTTTTTTTTTTTCTTCTGATTAGATGGCCTGTAAATTTCAGGTCTACCTGCCTCCCCTGTCTAAATCTCAAGCTCTTCAATCACTTACAGAATATGCAAGTACTGAGATTTGGCTTTTCAGCAGGTATGAAAGGAAAAATGATACCCCCAAAATTCTAGAGGCACCAACTCTTATAAACAATCATTGGCCAATGGAGGCTGATGACAGAAAGAAACTTAAAATACATGTGTTGCCTCCATTGCTGTCCCTACATGAGGTCAAGGCTTGATGTGTCTCTACTTAAAATCTACAAATTCTCAAAATAACCCTATGAAAGGATCAATACAAGGGAAATTGAGGCATCAAGAGTAAATAAATACGGAAAGGAAGCTCTACAGCATATTATGAATCACTGATCAAGTCCACATAGCAAATAGTCCCAGAAAATTTGTCTTTCAAGAAAGAATTATAAAAAATAAAAAAATGTAAATACCTTTAATATTAAAAGATGTAAAAATTATCTGATTATTGGAAGCACACACATTGAATGATTTGCTATCTCACGGTTTATAAAAGACTTTCTTTTTATATCCAAATGCTGCCTTTTCAGTTAATTTTGATAATGGTACTTATTATATTCCTTATTATAGTATTGCATTACACAGCTGTGGTCTCATTAATGTTTTAACTAGTAAAGAACTAGCATTTCTGCCGTGGAAAATAGATTCCATCAGAGTGGCAAGGAAAAAAGAATCTAGGTCACACACATTTTGACCTCTTAACTGACATATTAGCATGAGAGAGCCAGTTAAAAGCATATATTTTTGGAGAAACTTGTGTCTCAATTTTGACATATTTAATTGACATTTTTAATATATTCAGAGAAGAACACTATGACCATAAACAAGTCCACAGAGTCAGGTGTTGCTTTTTCTCTTTCTCATTTATGCAAATTACAAAAATAAGCTAACCTTACCTATGCTGTTTTAAAGATAAGGTAATCACTGTCCTTGGGTGGTGCTGCTAATAAGTGAGCTTCTAGATTGCTGTTAAAGATCATGTTTTGACTTGGCTGCCTGTACAGGGGTATTCAGTTTGTAAAAAAGTCACCAGCTTTGTACTTTGGTTTATGTTTCAATGTATATTTAAACTTAAAAAAAAAGTCAACATGAAAAAAAAAAAAAAAAGAATGGCCACACTTTGCCTTAGGGTATTTTGCAATACAGGCAATGTTTGCATAAAATAGTCCTGCTCCACAAGCTGTCATCACATACTGCAAGGAGAGCTTGTCAAAATGAAGACTAGAAGTACTAGTACTATTTGGTAATTACCTGCAAATCTGAATGTTTCCTTTCAAGAATCTATATAAAATCATACTACTCTCCATGGTCATTATGTTAATATGAACATTAGTATGTTTTGCTCACAACTGAAGGCTACTAGTACTCACAATCACAATGTTACACATTTCTCTATTTCTGTCTTTGGGCCCCTTGAACACAGCAGTGTGGTAAAGTTTCAAATGATGTGCAACTCATCTCCCACATCAGCACTGTTTCTGTGATGAGGAAGGATGTTGTGAAGCACCATGTAGATAATGTGATGTATTTACCCTACTCAATGTCTGGGTAGTTTTTTAAATCTTTTTTCAAACAAATGGAAAAGCTAAGTAATTATGTGTCTCTTTCATCTATATTTATAAATGATTAATATTTTATTGCATATACTCTATCTGCCTATCTATTAATTTACCTTTAAATAGACTTAAAAATGATTCCAATATTATTATTCCATTTGCAAATATTTTCATGAATTGATATAAAATATTTCCCAGGGCCAAAGTCATTGTTTTACAAGAACACAGTAAATGTGGCAGTCATCAAATATAACCTAGATAAACATGATATTTTATAATCCACAATCCACATTCAAATTTTGCTTCTTAATTTACTTATATGTATTGCAGCATTTTTTCTCAATTTAGTATATAACAGGGTGATTCATTACATTTAGCTGTTAGGTCTATTTGGTCTTATTTAAACTGAAAATTTCTGATAATTATCGCGTGCTCATATTTTAAAACAAGACATATGCAGTATGCATAACAAATATATTTCATTGGGCAAAAAAATCCCTACTCAACTGAAATTAAGTGTATGCTAATTGTGAGAATGTTGCTACAGACTGAGGGGTGCTGGGTTGAGGTTCTGATTGGATTATTTCTGTTGTAAGGAGAACAAAATTGTGGATTGTTATCTGGATTGTGCCCAAGAAGATCCCATATATAATCTATGGGCAGTGGAAATCTTTATGTAGTAAAAAAAAGAAAAACCTTACTGATATAATGAAGATGATTAATCAATGACCTTCAAATAGGGACACTATTTGATGGGCCTAATATAAATCCTAAGTTATAAGCAGTAGAGGTAGAAAAGAAAGCGAAGCAGATAAGGCAGAGATAAACAGAGAGCTACACATTATGAAGGAGCCACATGGCCTGAGACCTGGGCTGCCTGTAGTAGCTAAAAAAGGAATAGGAAGCCAACTGTGAAACACAAGAAATTAGAGACACCTATGCTACAACGACAAGAATTAGATTCTGCCATAAAAAAGACTAGACCTGGATTGCACCCAAGAGCCACCAGAAAGGAGCCTGCACTGACCAATACCTTAATTTTACATTTGAAAGACCCTAAAGTGAGCAGGGTCACCTAACCTGCTGACCTCGAGAACAATGATAGAATAAATGGATGCTACTTTATTTAATTTTATTTTTGCAGGACTAACATTTTATTTATTTATTTAAAATTTTATTTTAGATATATTTTTACATCATTTTTCATTTTTGTACAATGTATGCATTTTCTTCTTGGTTATAGTCTCCATACAATTCCCTCTCCCCCCTTATTTTGACCCTAATCCTCTTCCTCTCCCCCCCATAATATGTCTCTGGTTTACAGTTGCTTGTGATTTTGATTTTTACTTTATTATATTTGTGATATTTTATTTTAGAGCAATAGAATACAGATCTGTTTGCTTGCTTCTGAGCAAAGGATTAATAATAAAAATTCTTTGGGTAATTTTAGCTACTTTGGGCACTATCATATCATCTAGTTACAAAATTACTGTATCACAAATCCCATTGTACTTGAAAGAGGTATTATAGATTAATATCAGGACTTTTATTTCTGAGACAATTTTCCTATTAACACTGTTCTACTGTTCCCTAATTAATTATATATTTGACCTACCACCTCCATGTGACTCGATGTTCTCTGGTACAATGGGGGAAACTGACATTTCAGTGTTTTTATTTTTGTCTGTACATGCTTGCATTTTTCTCATTTCTATGGGACTCTATTGTCAAATCTTTATTCATTTCATGCCATTTAAGCTTCTTCCTTATTTGTATAGGCTGGTGAAACACTACCAGGTATCCTGAATGCTCTATTTTAATTCCTTTTATTTAATTACATATTTTTACACTATTCATTCTACATTATAAAATCTTTACCAGCAGGGAGATAACAATGTGTGTGCAATCTGTCATTAGAAATCAGAGTCATATAGATGTACTTTTTTCAGTTTCCTAATTATTTTAAGATATCTGTAACTCATTGGTAGAGTTATACTTCCCAGAATACAGAAAAATGAAATTAAGTTAATATAATTTCTCATGAAATATGACTACAATATAGACATACTATTGAACAACTGGATAGAAAAAAAGGCAAAAAGGATGATTTTCAGCCTTATTTATGAAAAATAGTAACTGTTACCTTTACTATATTTGCATATTTAAACAATATAAGGTCAATAATGCTCTTGTAAGACTGCATATATTTTTTTTTCCATTTTGCATTTTGACACATATTTTTGCTTTAGTTCTTAGAACTAAATGAAATACAGTATTTTTTTCCATTGATATGTTTTAAATATTTTCTACATATCCATTTACATTCCAAGCAATCCTTCAGAAATCCATGTTGCACTATCTTTTTCCTAGAGGCTCAAATATAAGACATTTTTATCTTTAGTGGTAAATAAATCTGACATGTTTAGCCACAAAGTCAACAAGATTAATAGTATCTGTTAAAGGAAAATTAAAAACATTCTTTTCCATCTAAAAAGAAAAAGTAAATTACTGCAACAAATACACTAATGCAGTTAATCCATTACATTTATAGATTCCATTATGTAAATTCATTAGATTTTTATCCAACATCATTTGTTCAGAATAATACAATCTTACATGCCATAAATCGTGTTTGCTAATGTATCCAAATGTTGATATTTTTTAAGCACTGAGGAGTAAAAATGCAAATATAGTTGGACCACAAGTGACTCAAATCATCCATTCATGAATGAAGACCAAAAATTCATAAAGGCAATAAAATGATCAGGTATAAATAAATATCAGAACATTTTTTCAAAGGAACATTATCCTTTGTACATGTTGCCTTTAGTGTCCATGAATGGGAGGATGTTTAATAATAGTTTAGTATGCACTACTTATTCGGCCTAAGAACTCCCCAGTTTTATGTGAAAGTTTATAGTCTTAGTTCAAATGAAAAGTTCTTAGCTTTCTCCTGATAATTTCTTCTTTCTCTCATTTTTGTTTTCTAGAATCAATACATAGAATAATTACAAATTTTATAAAGGTTTTGCTTAAAGAGCAGAGATTAAAAAAAAAGAAAAAAAAAACTATCATGTTTATGCTTCAATCAGACCTCACTAGCTCAATGCCTGATGTTTCTTACCATCCTTTGTTATAATTCTCTCTTTCCTGTTAAATACTTACATTTTCCAGATCCTCAAACTTTTATTCTGGGAAACATTTCATTTATTTCAAATCAATAGTGTTGATTTAACAAATCAATATAAATGTTTAATATTCAGGATTAATAATATTCAGGATTGTGATTGGTTGTTTAATTATATAGGATTATTGTCAATTATTGAACATTGATAAAAGAAGTTAAATATTTCTTTTCAATGACTATGCATTCTCATTTGAAGTTTTCACTATCACCTAGAGCAGCATTTCTCAACTTGTTTGGAGGAATACTTACTAGTTATAAGAAATACTAATAAATATTTCTACTATATAATGCTCAAAAAGTAATTATCGGGTAGGGGTTTGGAATGGGATATGAACTTTCTGAAGAATATTTCATTATAAACATAATTCCACATACATGGTTCCATGTAAATCAAGGCATAGTTATATTTTTATGGAACTCTTAACATGTTCCAGTAATCATAATTCACCAAAATTTGGCTTTTTCTTGTGAAGTTGATTGTCTTGAATAAAGAAAACACATAACATATTATATTCCAATCACATAGATATTTTCAGTGTGCATTGCATGGGAATCCAACTGAGCTCATTTTCCCTATCAAGTAGATGACAAAAGAAAACAGACATTATTTCATTTAAACAGGAAATACTACAATGACTGGTAAGAGCTTTTAAAATTGTGTAAATTAATGACAGTTCAAAAGCTGAATATAGGTATAAGCTGACCTTTAGTTTTCTCATTTGCTAACAAAATGCATTAAATAATTAGGGATAGAGATGCAAATACAGTTTAAAGGAAGTTTTAATGAATAAATATCTAAGGACACATCAATGTTAAATAAATCTAAATGAATATTGTGTGTTTTATTTAATTATGTAATTTATTAAAATTAGAGACCCACTCTCACAAAGATGCTGTCTTCCTGTTTATCCATGGTCATTGCAATTTTGTGTCCCTGTTGAAAAATAAGTTAGGAAAGAAAAATACACAGGGCTACAAGAGTCACTGCACTAGTTTTAGAAATTATAGGAAATGCCATTTGCAGAACTCACTGTTGCAATAAGTAGATCAGATCCATGGTGCCTCTGTTTTGGGGAACTTAGTATACTTCCAGATCTGTATGCCCTAAGTCAGTAACCTTGGATACAATATTTAGCTTAATTTCTATTGTATTATATGAAATTGATTTAATAGTAGTATATTCTTAAACTGTCTTAAATTATGTGAGAAGTACACATTTAGATGATTTAAAGACAAGGATATTGGAGAGAAATTAGAGATGATCAGGACAGTCATATAAATACATGTGGTTTCTGGGGGGGATAAAAGATGATTGTTTTGCTCTGGAAACTGCCATGCAGTGCAGAATTTCAGCAAGACTCTGGGCGAGTCTCCAAGTCAACTGTCAGAGGTATGTTAAGTCTCCCGGGAATGGATCTAGAAAGTATGCCTGCTGAGTACAGTCATTGCCTGGGTGCAGCCCAGTGAAGTGTGTGCTGAGAACAAGCCCTTGGTCAGTGGTGTTCCCTGGAGTCAGGGAACTAGAAAGCACATATCTGCGGCCATCACCACTGCCTCCTAAACTTAAGCACATTATGGAAACAAATTCATAGACATACATGATGGTTCCACTTGTATGTGGGATATAGAGAAACCAAACACAACAAGAAAAAGACAAATCTTGCAAGCTGAACATAATCTGAGACATGAAGAAGGGGCAGGGTTGGGAGCGGGTCCAAACAGAGGATGGTGGAGCACAAGGGACCATGATGATGGTTCATGGGTGCTATGGTGGTGGAGAGATATGGGGCTTTCACCTGAGGGGAGAAATAAAATACTGTACAAAAATGAACAACGATGTAGGAAAATAAATAAATTTAATTAAAAAAAATAAACAGCCTTAATGCTTAATAACCATTTGTTATTACTGGAGACATAAAGTGCTTGTCCTTTAGCAGTGAAATAAACAACAGCTCACATGCAGATACTTAGGACTTTGAAGATAAACAGCATCACAATTGCTAAGTCTGAATGACATGTATAAAACCTGGGGACAAAAAAGATACACAGTGTGAGGAAAAGATTCCTCTTGACCTAACCGGCAGTAACAGCATCAGGAGCAAGAATAGCCTTTATGAAAGAGAAGACAAGGTAAAATCCAATACTTCAGCTTGCTCCTGACACAACTGATTCACCAATTACAGAAAATAAACTACACTAAGACTGTTCAAATATACACCACCCAGTCACCAAGGGCAGGCAGGAGAGAAGTCTCAAGCACTTTTGTGAATAAGCGGGGTATATACAGTTTTCAAATTCTGACAATTGAAATGTTAAATGAATGAGTTTGTGTTGGTATGTGGCACATAGGCTTTCACCTACAATATGATTCCAGGGCAGATTCCTCCCAATGCACACATTTAGCTCAGGTTCAATGTTGCAATATTTGGATATTGGACAATAAAGGGACTTGATGTTTCTAAGGATACATTTACATTTTACACCTTTCTTGTCATACTTCAGTTACAACAAATATACTATGCTCAAGCTTATACTGGGGTCAAGGAGTTGCATTAACAAACTTGAATGTGCGTGTGGATAAAGATCGGAGGAAAGCCAAGGGGCAAGACTATGAGAATTTAAAACTGCACAACATTGTTGAGATAAGCAGGACTATACAGCACAGAGCACAGAAGTGTTTCAGGAGGCAAAAATACCTAAGCATTTCTTTTATACAGCTGCAGATCTCCACATATGAAGCAGATTACAGTTTTGGTTTTTAAATTTTATTTCATTTTGGCAATAAAGAAAATGACCCGGATCAAATTTCTATTCAAAAAAGAATGGATACATCAGGTATCCTAGTCAAAAATCGTCAGCAGCATCTTAACCTTCCTGAAAGCCAATTTTCATAATTTTAAAGTAAGATAGAAATAACTATCTCATAAGAATGCAGGCATATTATAATATTTACAATAAATGTAAATGAAAGGAAGAAGTCATTAGAAAAAAATCTTAAAAATTGATATAATGGGTTATATAGAAGAAGGCAACATTTCTTTCATAAAAACTTAAGTGCTCCCATGTTGGTGAAAATAAGCAGGTGTTGGAAGCTTGGTGACCCCATCACATTAGGCCAGAAACTTTTACATTCAGGACCCTTATGGAATTTACCAGATGTACCTATTCATCTGCCCATCTCTATATCCTTTATAAAAAGCTGATAAATACATGACAAGATCTATGTATGTGTGAACTAGAAATTTCAGACTCAATTGAAAATATGAATTATATAGATGATAGATGAAAATATTATCTGTTTCCGAAAACTAAACACTGAACTCAATGGAATAAGATTTTCAGTTATTTCTAAAGATGAAATCATATCTGGAAAAATGAACAGGTATTGATGCTTATCAGTCATGCTTTAAATTAATCTGTCTGCCTCTATATACAGTCAGAATATCAAATCTGGATGAATTTGATGAATATCAGTGCATCTAATGAGATAGAACTGAAAGTATAGTGTATTTACCTAGAAGATAATAGAACTCTTAGTATAAGACACATATATATGGCTCACAGAATAGTCTAAAAATTTAACTTTGTGAACAAATTTTGAACAACCATTGTGTTCATCAAGCTGTGTGAAAGCACAATTTCATTCATGAAACTGTGAAAACAAAAATTGAATTATTTGGAGCATGTATTAAATCTATTTTATCATAAAACTTGCTGTTAGAAACAGTCCTAAAATAAACTAATATTAACATTTTGCTAATTTTCAATTTTTAAGAATTTATTTTCCATTATTAACAGATGATTTGGTTATCAAGCAATACAAGTTATATAAATGTATATTGATTAGTAGTCAGCTCATTAACTTCTGATAACAAAGGAATTCAATGACTTTAAATATTTCTACCAGACTAAGGAAAAAGTATTCTGTATATCTAACTATCTATACATATTTTAGGATATTCCTCATACAAGTACACATTTTGTTAGCAAAACAATGGTAATAAATAAATGCATGGTACAAAAAAAGCAGATCAAAATTCTGAAATAAGCAATTTCTTTGAAACATTGGGTTTGATCATTTGACCACTCAGATTTTCCATTCATTTTTCTGAGAAAATTAAATTATTGATCATAAACTCTTATATGCCACAGAAGATCAGATTTATGTGGGTTGTAAAGCAAGAAAAAATACATCATACTAAAGTGATTCTCATTTTAACCAACACAGACTTAAAACTTATTAGTAATATAAATGAAAAAAGTGTACAGCGTAGTAATAGTGTCAGTTTTTGAAAGGTTATGCTTGTTTATGTCAGATGTCTACACCTTTCTCATATCTATAATTTGCCTGACTGTAAAGAACCAGTGTATTTAAGAGGTTCTCACTGCTACAAACTTGCTCTGATAGAGTTACCAGAAGACTGGAGGAAAATGCAGGTAACTGACATTTGCACAGTAAATTATTTCAGCTATTACTGTTTCTTTAATCAGACAGTACCTGTCTCACACTTCTTATAACAGTTTGGTGCCTGGCAGAAATTCTGTTTTATCTCTGAATTTCACTGCATGTGTGATCCTTTCTGAATGACTTTGTCCAGTCATTATGCATATTCTTTGATTAATATTCACTCTAATGTCACTGTTTTCACACACTTGTTTTCAAAACTTAGTGGCACCCATGCTTGATTGAATCTGACCCAAGTTGAATCTGACCCAAGTGTTCTTCTGCTTCTATCAGATTTCCAAAGACCAGGTACCTGCCACATTTATCTGTAGAAAGTATCCCTTGATTCAAAAACAAAAACAGAACAACAAACCCTCTCTCATCTTTTTTTTTTTTTTTTTTTTTTTTTTTTTAGCTGGTTGTATTTGACTTTGTGTTTCTATTTATGAACTCATTCATTTGCTGAATTGATGGCCTCTCATCTTTTAACCTCAGGTCACAGTCTATGTCCATTAGTCATTTTTCCCCTGAACATCATTTCTCTCTCCTAAGTTAAATTACCAAAAATTGGTGTACTTCATTAACATGTTTACTCTTAAATGATATCCAATATATTCTGCTTTTTTATTAGAAATAAAATTAAAATGAACACATATTAATTTTATAAAATAACTTTAACTTGTGATTTTAATCTATGAATTAAAATATTCTATCTTGACTCTGTGAAAATATTCCACATAAATTTGCTAATGAAATCAAACTGATTTCTCTATGTATTTATTTATTTTTACATTTTAAAAGGATGGGTTATTAGGAAAAGGAGAACAAAAAAGAGACTCTTGCACAGACACAGGCAGGGAAGGCAAATTTCCCTCTCTAAACTAGTTTCTCTATCTTCAAGAGAAATGTCTATTATACGTACCTTTCCCATTGAGTAACAAATATCATATCAATCTGTTCTTTAAAGCATTTTGCTAGACAAACATTCATTCCTCCTGGATAAAATTTACCTATGAATTATATATGTCACTTTTTGGTTACTACTCTTCCTCCAGCCCATTTCATGTCATAAATGGTCTAGGAACATAAATCAACATAAATTCATAAAAAAATTAAGGTTCAAAAGTAATGATTTTTGAGTGAAAATGATTTGTCAGTATTTTGATATATTTACTCATTTATACGCAGATAAGTTTTAAGGCATCTGAAAGTGAGTTAATGCTTTCTATGTTCACTATTATTTTTTGCTATAAACTACTGATTCTGTGGCTGCCTTGGTGGTGGGATTGGTCTGGGAAAACACAAGTGAAGAGGCAGGATCCCATATTTCTAAATCATATACAGTCTTACAAACCACTTATAAAATAAAACTATTTAAAAACCTATACATAATTATTCTATTTCTTATATATTAGCTATTTTTTATTGTTTTTTGTTTAAGTGTCTTGTTTAGAAGAAAAATTTTGAACTGATTGATTGTATTAAAAGTGTTTAATATTGGAAAAGTAATTTTATTATCCCACAACGATTTACGTATTATACAATTTTGTTTTCAGAAATAAGATTCATTCAACTATATAAGGCACTAAGAAAATGCTCAACAATTTCATAAAAATATCCAACAATGTCACAAGGTATATATTTTGAATTGATATTTAGGTTCAAGGCTTTCAATGGCAACAAGGAATAGATAAATAAGTAGTGCTAGTAAATATCTATTCCCAAGCTTCAACAGAATACAAGCATTTGACCCAAAAGGCTTCCTTCTTACTGTGGTGTACTGCTTTTTAACAAAGAGATAGGAAGTATATAAAAGATAAGGCTGTCAGGTATTTTATACTGTCAGTCAATTCAAAAGCTTTGAGCTCCAACTTTAACTGGAAGTCAGTTATTATCAAGTAACGAAAATTTGTGCTTGGGAAATTTAATATTTAAGAAAATAATTTTGAAAGGATAATTTATTTTCACCATAGCAATTTTATCATGATTCTCTAAAATAAGAGATGATTTATTTTGTTTATAAGATCAATAGATGCATTATTTGTTAGACGAGAGCATAAAGATAACTTTATTTGAATCTGTATATATATTTTTATTTGTATTATTTTTTAAGGTAACATTGGTTACCACACTGTATATGCTTTAGAGGAATAGGATCACATCTCTTCAGATTTGTGTTATTACACTACTCCCAGCACCAAAGCACCCATAATCCCCTATCTTATACATTGGGCTCCCCTCCCCCTTTGTTTTCCTGTCCCTACACTCCCCTTCTTGTAGCCTCAATTCTACAGTAAGATTTCTAGCCTTTGTTCTGATACTTTTTTCTGTTCTCCTGTTTTTCTGTGTTCTCACTATGGATGAAATGATCTGGTATTTGCCATTCTTCGTTTGACTTATTTTGCTTAGTTTAAAGTCCCCCAGTTCCATCCTTATTGCAAATGGCAAAATTTCATGTTTCTTGAAAGCTAAGACACATTCCCTTATGCATATATGCCACATCTTTTGAATTCACTCATCTGTCCTTGGGAAATTGGGTTGTTGACATACTTTGATGATTGTAAACGGTGCTGCAATGAAACTAAGTGCACATATTCCTCCAAATTAGTGGTTTTATTTATTTATTTATTTATTTATTTATTTATTTATTTATTTGCATATTGCAGGATGGATACCTAGGAGCTGAATTACTGGATCATATGACAAATCATTTTTTTAATATTTTAAGAAACCTCCATACTCTTTTCCACAGAGACTTGACCAGTTTACTACATTCCCACTGTCAGTGGGAATGACATCATTGTCAACATCTTTAATTTATGGACTTTTTGATATGAGCCATTCTCACAGATGAGAAGTTGTTTCTCATGTGGTTTTTATTTGCATCTGCATCCCAGATGATAAATAATGAACATTTTTCTCATGTGCCTGTTGGCCATCTGTATGTTTTCTTTGGAGAAGTGTCTATTTAGATCTTCTACCCAATTTTTAAGTATGCTATTTGTTTTCTTTCTGTTGAAGTGTATGAGTTCTTTGTAGATCTTAGATATTAGTCACTTGTAGGATATCTGTTGTGCAAATATATACACATATATACATATTATACATTACTACAGTTTTTTTTAATGGTGTTTGCTCATTTAGGTTATGTGAAGACAGTGAAGATGCGGTTAGAGGATGCCAGTATAAATGAGCACACAGTACATCCACCAGGTCAATATTTACTGGGAGAAACATAAGGGCCTGGAGCAATCATAGCTATGTGGGTTTTCCATTTGCCCTGCATTGTAAGACATTACATTTTATCTTTAAAGCTATATCTCACACTTTAAGTTCTGTTGACTCTTGTTCTGTTAGCTTTTTAGCTCTTGTTCTGTTGACTTTTTAGCTGCAAGTTTGGAGAACCATCACCTTATCCCTTAGTATGTTAGCTATGAAGCTGAGATTCTAGCATTTTATCACATAGTGATATAGTTAAGTGACATATATGGTCTGAGTTGCCATATTTGAACTATGCCAGATTAGTTAAATTCTGCAATTAATTCAAGTTATTTTCCATGGAGCTTTTAAATAAAGAATCAAGTTTCCTACTAGTGTTGAATACTGACATATACTGGGAGACATAATGGATGGCTGGAATAGACTTAATGACTACTCTCAGGAAGTAAGACACATTGGCGGGAGTCAGACTGAGGAGCTCTCTCTGTCAATCTGTCATGCTGTTATGAGATTCCTGCGGTAGTCAAATTCACAGAGTTACAAAGCATATTGGAGGCTTCCGAAAGCTGATAGACATAGGGAAAGGGGAGTTGCATGAACAGAGTTTCAGTATGGGAAGAGAGAAATTCTGGAGAAGGAGTATTATGATACGTGTGCAATATTGTCAATGTAGTTTGAGTCACTGAACTTCCCTTAAAAGCAGTGAAAATAGTCATTTATGTTATGTATATTCTAACACAAATATATGATGTGCATACAAAGTCTAGTAGAATAAATCTATTTGAAACACAATAAGATGTAGAAAAAGTCATTTCTGAGAAATTATTTCTAAAGCAATGAAGTTATAGAACAGAAATATCGAACATATGGATCAAAAATTAAAAAATATTAAAGTTTGTAAAATGTGGTGTACAATAATATTTTTATTAATGATTAAGAAATACATGATGTTGTTTTCATAAGATTAAAAAAATTCAAAGCTTTACTAGCTAGTAAATGAACAAGTACAAAACTACCTGCCATTTTCAACTATAAAACTTGAAATCCTTTTTCTGTTTGTTTGCTTGTTTCCAGTGCTCAATACTAGTGAAGATTTGAAAATGAAAGCTTGCTTCCTTGAATGGGACAGATTATCCCATTGCATGGTGATTTTGGAAAGCACTTGCCAGATGTATCAGAGTGAGATTTTTAATGTATCAGTTATTTTTTATGTCTAGTGACTAGCATGGTAGCTTAATCTTAATAATGGAATAATAAATATTTTTATTCTTATTTTTAGAATTGTTAAGTTGTACAGAATGGCTATATATTGCAGTGCTTATCATAAAACAAACAGTAGGGTTCCTTTCTGCACTGTTGGTGGGAGTGCAAACTGGTCCAACCACTATGGAGAGCTGTGTGGAGATTTCTGGACCTACTAAACATAGAGCTTCCATATGATCCAGCAATTCCACTCCTAGGTATTTACCCAAAGGACACAGAAACATCAATACCAAAGAGCACCTGCACCCCTATGTTTATAGCAGCACTGTTTACAATAGCTAAGCTTTGGAAACAACCCAAATGCCCAAAAGTAGATGACTGGATCAAGAAGATATGGTACATATATACCATGGAATATTACTCAGCATTCAAAAAAGATAAACACATGCAATTTGCAGCAACATGGATGGCGCTGGAAGGGATCATGCTCAGCGAAATAAGCCAAAAAGAAAAAGAAAAATACCGGATGGTCTCACTCATAGCAGGAATCTAGAAAACTTAAATAAGGGACCAGGAAAATGAATATAAGAAAGTAAAAATCAAAATCAACAAAAAACTATGAACCAGAGACACTTTTTGGGGGGTGGGGGGCGGGAGGGGAAGGATTGGGCTCAGAATGGGGCGTTTGCAATTGTATGGGGGAATATAAAAATAAAATTTAATATTAAAAAAAAAAAAAAAAAAAAAAAAAAAAAAAACAAACAGTAGGTGAATTTAATTTATATCTCCAGTTAAAGAAAACAAAAATTGTCTGGTTAATCCTAGGGCTCTTATAAGGAATTCAGAGCTAATGAAAGAAAAAAAGATACGAACAACAGGTGACAGTAGTGCACACCAGCTTTCAGGATTATGCTGGCACAGGTTTGAGTGCAGAAGTTCCTTAGACAAGGGTTAGTCCATAGGCTACCACAGAGATGACCAAGCAGAAAGGAAGCAAGGGAAGGATGTTTTGGGCAGATGGGGACTAGACAGGAGAGCTTTTCAAATCTAGGGTACATCACCTGGCATCATGTAGACAGAGTCAGAGGACATTCAAAGGCATTAAGTGACTTGAAGGTCTTTATGATTCTGCACCTTACCATACCTATGATGAGTCCTTGAACTTTGTGGGATATTAAAAAAAAAAAAAATCTCTTAGTGATGCAAAGTCTGCATATTTGGGCCACATTTAAAAAAGATGTGTGAAAATTTGGCACCAGCAGGCTTTTGAGCTAACAGGTCATAGCCTACTTTGAAAAAATAAACAATTTAGGGGCAAATACAAAGAAGCCATTCTTGACTCTTTTATATAAACCAATGAAAGTGCATCACCCTAAAGGAGCTGCTCAGCAAACACTTCATTTACATCAAAACAGTCATTCTTTTACAGTTAAGAGAGGAAATTCAAGGAAGTAGGTGACATAGTTGAATTCACTCAGTTGACTATCAGTGGAGTGAGTTCTGTGACTAGATATCCCTAATTTAGAACCAACTCTTTTCCATCACTGTTCTTCCTTCAAGCACTTAACAAATTTACACATATCTTTTCAAATACTCAATTTATGAGCAGTCACGTAGTTCAATCTATGGTTTTTGAATGCTGAATCCTAGGTACCTGTCTTTATATAAAGTATATGATAGTGAATAAAACACAATACTTAAAACTGGGGCATCAAGGCCTCCCTGGTGGCATAGGGGTTAAGTTTCAGTGCTATTACCACTATCACTTCAGTTCAATCCCTGGCCAAGAAGCTAATCCATATATTGCAAGCAGACCTCTCCTGTCTCACCTACTGCTCCCCTCAGCAGTGTATTTCAGTAAATCCACTTGATCTGCGACTCACTCTGAATTGGTGAATCCTCTCACCTCTGGCCTAAACCTCTGTTCTTCCACAAAATAAGTAAATAAATATATTTTAAAAATCCTCCCATTTTCCTATTAAAAATTCTTTTTAAATAACAACTTATATAACCATGTGAAATAATACTTCCCATAGATTGAATATGTTTCTCAAAATTCAGATATCTTTTTACCATTAAAAAGCCAAATGTTGAAGGGGAAAACATGTAATGAGTATGATTTGCTATTCTTATCTCTGAAGTGATAACTTGATTGTTGACTGAGGTGAGTGGTTATTTTCCTAACGGGTAAACATAGCCTTTCTGCAGTTGGAAAGGCCATCAAGAGCTTCTAGAAATCAGATTTTAGAACTGGGTGTGCTGTGTAAGTGTATTCCTTTCCCTTCATTTATGACTAAAACACTCTGAAACATTCAAAACTGTTACATTCATAACCAGAGACAGAGAACTATCATGCAAAGCTATGGTTTTCAAATTTTGTTATGCATTTCAAACTAAGCAGTGTTGTGATTGCTGAAGAAAAATAAATCCGTCTGCAAACCCATGCAGAATACAGGGCTGATACAGTCATTTCCTAGCATTCTTGTATATTTATGAGGTTTTCTCTGAATTCTCATTTGGAACACAACTGGATTTTATTTCAATAGCTATCTTTGTGTAGATACAGATCTGTACCATCTCCCCATTTTTCATAAAACTTCATGAGACAAATGCAATTATCCTCATTTTAGACAAGAAAAATTCTAAGGCAGAGTGGCTAAATGATTTTGCGATGTCATATGATTAGCACATAGCACAACCAAGATTCAAACATTGTTTATTTGCTCCAATGGATATATCCTATACCCTACCATAAAAATAAATTACTTTAATAGGAAAACTAAATTAACAGAAACAAATTGCTAAGTTTTAAAACACTATGTTAAAACTATCTAATTATTGTCAAAACAATACCCTTCAGTATATGGTGTGATATTCCACACACACACACACACACATTTACATATGGACTTGACCCACAATGCATTTAATAATTTTACTAACTTGAGTTTCTCTGATTCAGGGGATAAAGGGAAAATTGCCCAAAGGATGCCTTAAAGAGAGTTTGTCCAAAACATAAAAAGAATGATCTATATTCCAGTTATCAAAAGCAATAAAGTATTTTGGTCAGTGAAGGCTGCTATAATAAAATACCATGCACTTGGGTTAGAACAATAGATACTTATTTCTCTAGAGTCTGGAAGTCCAACATCAGGACGCCAGAATGATTGGGTTATGTGAGAGCCCCTCCTTATGGGTGCACATAGAAGAATCCTCATTGTGTCCTCATATGGCGACTGCGGAGAGGAAGCAGGCTCTCTCTCTCTTAAAAGGGCATTCATCTGTTTCAGTGGTTTCACCCTCATGATGTTACCTAATCCTAATTACCTTGGAAAGGTCTACCTCCTAATACCATATAAATCAGGGTAAGTTTCAATATAGGGATTTGGGAAAAGGATGAATAAATGGTCTCAAATCAACCCACAAGTAAGAACTGTTATCCTGAGTAAAGTTCAAATATCAAACATACCAATCATTAAAGTAGGATTTGAGTTCACTTTTAGATGCATGGATAATTTAAATATTTAATTTAGATAGTTATCATGCATTCCATTTGAAAACATTTATGATATTAACATTTATAAGCAAATGAGAATATTTAGTTACAGTATGACTAGTTTGAGGATATTTTCTTTATTGTTTTCAGGGAGAGTGTGAAAGCACTCTTCCACCTCCACAAATTATTCATTTGTTTTTCAGTTTTAGGGAAATTGCAGAGAGCAATAAATAAGCCTCACCCTGGAGCAACCCCATTTTTGAGAATTTTTTTTTAATCTTCTTTACAGGATGTACCTGACTTTTTGAGACAAGGAGAACTCCTGGATAATCCGTGTGATAATGTATGAAATTAGTGGTTTCTGTAAGATTTGATTTTTGATCATGGGTAGTGGGGGAATTTGGTAACATAAGAAATAACTATCAGTGGCTTGTTGCCTCCATTCATCAGCGCACCTCAGTTCTACCATCTACATTGACTATCAGTGAATAATGAGGTCAAAGGATATTACATAGAATTGAAAAAACTTTGAGGCATGTGGTAGGTACATTGTTTTGTTTAATAAATTTTAAGATGGTTTCTACTACAGATCACACACACACCTTTGTATAGACATTAGCGAGTATGTAAATTTAATAAAAATTTCATCAGAAAACATATTTACCCTCAAATTGGAGGCTTCCAAAAGCCTCCAAGAAGTTTAATTTTGATATAATTTTATTCTGACTCTAATTTCCTTCTTTTCATAATTTTATGTAATTATCACAATAAAGGAAGCATCAGACTAATGTTTTGCTTGGATTTTTTTTTTTCCAAAAGAGTGAATGCTACTCTAATCATAGATACAGAAAACTGTGTCAAATTTTATTCTTAAGGATTTTTAATAGGAAAATTAAATCAAGTTACAAATAAGTGTCTATCAATCTATCTCTGTTTATGGCAGAAAATGGTCTCAAATCTGTTGACATTTTAGTATCTCAGATTCCAAGTGATTCTGGAAGCTCACAAGCAAAACAGTACATTATTTACATTCATAATTTGCCTGCTTTTGAGGAAAATGACATCTGTGCAATTTTTTCTTTCCAAAACACATTAATTTCTCCATAGACTAAATTTAGAGATGGGAGAGCTAATGCAAAATATCATTCCTATACTGTCACATTTAAATAACATTACAAAATAGACATTTCTTCAGTAGATGTACTCTTGACAAACATAGGCCAATGTTTTAACAATAAATATATTAATTTTAGAGTAAAAATTCAAAATATTTTTATAAGATTTATTTATTTATACAAGAGCTGGGGTATAGATCAGAGGCACAAGAGGGTGAGAGGATTCACCAGAGACAGCAGGGAGCAGAACAGGCAGACAGACCAAAGACACTGCTGAGGGGAGCAGCAGGCGAGGCAGAAGAGGTCTGCGGTGCCACGTGGGGTTCTCCCTGGCGGGCTGGGAATTGAACAGGCACTGCAGAGGCTGTGGACAGCTTCACAGCACAGAGCTCAACCAGCTGCACCACTGGGAAGGCCCAAAATTCAAAATATTTTTAAAATTTTAGTAAAAACTAATATAATTCTCTTTGCAGGGCAGGTAGTATCTAATTCTGTGTTTTTTTTTTAATTTATTTATATTCATTTATGCATACAAGAACTGGGGTGTAGACCAGGGGTGGTGGTGGGTGGGTGAGAATTCACCAGAGACAGAGTGGGGAGCAGAATAGGCAGATACACTGAAATACCACTGCTGAGAGGAGCAGAGGGCAAGGCAAGTGAGGTCAGCTGTACCATGTGGATTAGCTCCCTGGCCGGGGATTGAACTCATGACGCAGTGGTGGTGCTAGCTTGAGAGCACTGCAACTTTAACTCCTGTGCCACTAAGGAGGCCCTAATTCTATTAGTTTTAACCCATATGAGATTATGTGCCCATCACCACAACCAGGTACAAGAAACTTCCATTACCCCTAAAATTTCCTAACATGCCTCCTTTTAGCCAGACCTCTCCTATCTCCCAACCCCTTCCAACAGTGAACTTTTCTCCATCTTAGTAGAATTCACTTTTCCAGACATTTGTAAAACTGGAATTAAGGTTTATTTAACCTTAAATTTGGCTTTCTTGGGCCTCCCCGGTGGCGCAGCGGTTGAGCACTGGGTTGCGAAGCTGCCCGCGGACTCTGCGGCACCAGTTCGATCCCCAGTTGCTCCCCGGCCACTTGAGGAGGGTCCCACATGGCGCGCAGACCTCTCCTGCCGCCCGCTGCTCCCCTCAGCAGTGTACTTCGGTCCTTCTGCCTGCTCTGCTCCCTGCTCTGGCTCTGGTGAATTCTCTCACCCCCCCCCCCCCGCGCTTCTGACTGTACCCAGTGCATGTATAAACAAAACAAACAAACAAATAAAAAATAAATAAATAAATAAAACATGCCTCTATAAAAAAATAATAAAATTTGGCTTTTTCAACTTAGCATAATGTAATTTTTAATTCTTCCAAGTCATTGGCCGTGCCTATATATACTTTTTGTTTATTACTGAATACTATCCCACCAGTGAATGTACAATAGATATACAGTGTATCCGTTTACTCTTTGTTGGTTGGTGATTAATAATGGCTCTATAAGCATTCATGTACAGGTTTTTGCATGTTTTTGTTTTGTTTTAGCCATTCTGATAGATAAATAGTTTCTCACTGGGGTTTCAAATTGCACTTCCCTAAACGCCAGTGATTTTATGCACATTTTCATGTACTTATTTCTCATCCATTTGTTACCCTTGATGAAATGCCCATTCAGTTGTTTGCTCAGAATTTTATTGTTTTTATGCTGTTGAAGTTTGAAAATTTTTATGTTCTGAACACTAACCCTCTTCCAGATAAGGCATATGTAAATATTTTCTCCCAGCTTTTAGCTTGTTCTTTTATTTAGCTTTTTCATCATATGGTACATGTTTATGAAGATAGATGTTTAGTGTTGATGAAATCATAATATATTTTGTTCTACATGCAGCTGTTTCAAGCATGTAAATCCTAGTAGCTATAGGTTCTATTCCTGAAAAATTACTGTGTAGGCTGAGAGTTTGTGTTTAGTTTACAAGCTGTATAACTGGCGGTTAATTCACTTAATACCCTTTTATCATTAGTTAACATATACAAAATGGTATAAGAGGTTCTGAATTATAAGGCTATTGGAATAATGTATGTAACGGCACTTAGCACAATGCATAATGTGCATTCTATGACTAAATATTAATTAGTAATAAACTTTTTTTTAAATGTGTCATCAAGTTTGATTTCTTTTTCTTTTTTTTAAGATTTATTTATTTTTATACAAGAGCTAGGGTACAGGCCAGAGGTGCAGGAGGATTAGAGGATTCACCAGAGACAGAGTGGGGAACAAAACAGGTAGATTGACCAAAGTACACTGCTGAGGGGAGCAGCAGGTGAGACAGGAGAGGTCTGCCTCACCATGTGGGAATCTCCCAGGCCGGCGGGGAATCGAACCCAGGTTGAAGAGGCTGAGGACAGCTCCACAGCGCTGTGCTCAACCCACTGTGCCACTGGGGAGGACCTAATTAGTAATAAACTTTAAGAAATAATTACATAGGAGCAATTTAAACTTTACTAATCTTCTGGCTTTACCTAATATTTAAATAATATTTTCAGACTTTGACTCCTTTGTTGCATTATTCCATCTATATATTAATGTTGCTGGATATTTTACTACAATATAAAATATGTTCTTCCATATGTCTTATATCAATTAATAGCATAACTACCACATTATCTTACATCTTGAGAATATTAAATCCATTCATTTATTTCTACTTCTTTTTTGCTTTTCATTCATCTCTTATCTTCTGAATCCCATTACTCATCTTTCTCCTGTTCCTACAATTCAGACATGGACTAGATTCTTCTGCTTTTTTATTTTTATTTCCTAAAATTATCACAGAATGTGAAGAGTTTTTCATTTCCTCTCATTTGTGCAATCAATGCATAACAAGCAACATATCTATTTCATTAACTATTCTTAGTTTTGTAGAGTGACGGATACTGCTTAGAATTGCAAGATTCAGGTTGGTTGGAAAAAAGATTTTGTCTGATATCATGATATGTTATCTACTGAGGAAAAGTTTATAGAATTGGGTAATTTATGAACATTATATTTTGATATTGCTTTACCTATCAAATGAATATAAAAAAAATATATTTTGTTTCAGCCAGAAAGAAAAAGAAAGATACCAGATGGTCTCACTCATAGCAAGAATCTAGAAAACCTAAATAAGGGACCAGGAAAAAGAATAACTATAATAAAGAAAAAACCCAAAATCAACAAACAACTATAAACAAGAGACACACTATGGGGGAGTGGGGCGAGGAGGAATTGGGGTGAAAATAAGGGGGGTGCAATTGTATGGGGAATATAAAAATAAATCTATAAAAGATATTTTGGTAAAACAATCTCTTTGAGTAGTAAATGAAAAAAAACAAAAGATATTGGTGGCTTATCACCCTCATCCTTAAGATTTCGCACTGTTGACTTCAATGTCACAATGACTATGAGTCAACTTAGCATCATCTCTAGAACTCATTGTTTTGGGGTCCTCATTTACAATTGTGTAGCTTGTTCTTGAGAGAGGAGCACATTAGAACTCAAAATGTACCAGACAGAAGAACATCCAAAGTAACCTTTCTTGGGCCTCCCCGGTGGCGCAGTGGTTGAGCGCTGGGTTACAAAGCTGCCCACGGCCTCTGGCGCCAGTTCCATCCCCGGCTGCTCCCCAGCTACCAGAGGAGGGTCCCACATGGCGCGCAGACCTCTCCTGCCACCCGCTGCTCCCCTCAGCAGTGTACTTCGGTCCTTCTGCCTGCTCTGCTCCCCGCTCTGGCTCTGGTGAATTCTCTCACCCTCCCGTGCTTCTGACTGTACCCAGTGCATGTATAAACAAAACAAACAAACAAACAAACAAATAAATAAAACATGCCTCTATTAAAAAAAAAAAAAAAACAAAGTAACCTTTCTTGTTTTTAGTCCTCTGATGATAGTGCTTCCCTGCTCTCACCTCCTTCATTATCTGTCTAGCAGACCCATATTGAGATATCACTCATTCCTGAAAACTGTGTATATTAACTTGGTTTTCCTTGAATTTAAGTAATATGATTTGGGGTCTCCTGGAAGCAGACACCTAAATGTGGTTTGAGTTGCAAAAGGGAGTAATGCTTTTAAAAGAAAAGTAGGACTTGATGTATTGAAAGTTCAGATTATGATTTCAACATGACAAAAATCTAAGCCAGCCCAAATGAGAGTTCACAGACAGAAGACTGCCACTATAGAAGCGTCTTAGATAGCAATGGTTAAGACCTTTTACTCCCAAATGATCAAATGTTTGGTGAAGGACAGACTTGGATGTTTAGTGTTGAAAACACAATGTAGTATTTATAGATGCTTATTTTTACTGATGCACACCTGAAACTTATAATAGTGTGCCATATTTCCATTAAAAAATTTTTTGGAGTTCTAAATTAAAAAAAAAGCTAAAAGTATAAAATGTTAAAAGGATATAGAGGGTAAAATCTTCATGACAATGAACAGGCAAAGAATTCTCAGAAAAAAACTACCAAAAAAGTGATGCTTAAAATGAAAATAGTTGTACTTTACCAAAATTAGAAACTCTGTGTACTTAAAAAAAAGCCATTATGAAAAGGAAAAGTCACTGTTTGGGGAAAAAAAAAAAAACATTTAAAAACAAATAGCTGAAAAAAAAAAAAAAAACAAATAGCTGATAAAGGAAGTATATTCAAAATATATAAAGAATTATTTCAATTCAATAATCAGGTGCTAACTAAAACCAATTAAAAGCAGGTAAAACTTTGAATAGCTATTACACATCAAGATAGTTTTTTTCCTAAACAAAACTTTATACATGATAAATGAAATAATTTTATTTATCATACCATTTATAATGTTTTCTTCACCACATAAATCTGTTTGGTTGGTATTTGATATATAACATATGAAGTGGTTTAGGCCTATCTTGAAATTTTAATTCATATACCTTGGTTATTTACATAAATTACAACACAACTTTATTTGCAGAGATGAGGAAGAAGCATTATATTTGGTTTCAATGCATAGTATCTGCCAAAAATATTTGATCACATATAAATTGTTTCTCAGAGCATACATTACTTAAAAGCACTGTTTGAAATTTTATTGTGATTTTTTATAAGTGTGGCTTTTATATATCTAAATAATTGTATTTTATTTAAGTTGAAAAAAGCTATACTTTACCAATATTTTTGAAAGCACACATATTGAATGTGAATGCAGATGACAAGTAGATTCCTGATACTATTTTTCTGATGATTGAGCTCACATTATTGTGCAAATTAGTGACTGAATTGAGAGAGGTATCATTTTGATCCTGAATTTGCTGTCATGTGTTTACTTTGCAGACTCGATGGTGCAATAAGTGAATCATTCTTAAATGCAAATTAATGAGAAAGTTACAGAAACTATGTTCCTAAGGAAATGTTAAAAAGAACAAAAGTCAGTTTTATCAGCCTGCATCTGTTCTTCAATGCCATAACTGCCTTTCCAGCACATGAGATTAAAAAAAAAAAAAAAAAAAAAAAAACTGTACATATTCACCTTTAGAAATGTAGACAAGCTACCCAAAATAAAATGTATACAGAGGCTGCCACAATGATACAAAGACATGCATGTAGCCAGGTGTATGTTTTTGTTTTTGTTTTTGTTTTTGTTTTTCAGACATGATGAGGTTGAGTAGTCATTTTGGAATGTCTACTTTTCATGGAATCATGGATACAACAAAGAGTTACTGCTTCCTTCACTACTCCCCTTTATGGAGAAAAGACACAAAGTAAGCCTGGTGATTAATGTTTGCTGACACTGAATCAAATGTTAAAAAAATCATTAAGGAGGATGGAGAGTAGTAAACTATCAAGTCTAGTTATCTAGTTAATAGTTGAACATCACTGACCATTGAAATGGGGTGAACATGTAAGCTGCTCAGAGTGAACATGTAAGCTTGTGAACATGTAAGCTTCTCAGGTTTTTGAGAAGAATACACATCTAAAATTCTGAAAGGGCATGTGATATTACATAACTGAACACATTTAATTAAACACCCACATGAATCAATATTTTCCTAGCCAAGCACTATCTCAGTTTGGACAATATAAAGCTTGTGAGTTGCCAATTTGCAACCTATACCAATAGTGATGCTTGGGTAGGTATTTGAATGCAATCTTGCTATATAATTCTCAGCATCTTACAAATTAAATGATAAAAAAGTTTAAAGCATCAATGGTTATATAGAGGATTCTCAGCATCTAGAATCACCAAAAAGTAAAAACAATTGATTCTACATTTTTTTATTTTGTTTAAAAATATTATTAATTATTGATGTACATTGTTTGGGGTATGCTTCTTGAGAGAAGCCATGCATGAGCGATTAAACTACTTTTTTCATAAACCGAAGAGGGAATCAATAATAAAGTAGATTTATTCTACTATTTTGAAATAAGTGACTGCAGACTACACATTTTCAGCATTATTTACATATTCGATTATTTTATTAGGAAAGGTTATAAAAATCTTTTAGGTTAAGTACCTAAATAGATATTTTTATCTACCTTTTTAGTCTTCACTTTGTCAAGTATATATAGGGGAAATTAACTTTTGGAACCATACAAAACATCTGCTACAGATGTGAGAATAAAGGAGAATGAGTCCCATAGGCTACTGCTTCAGCAGTTAAGTGAATGTCATAGAGAAGTCATATCCATTATTAAACTATAAAGTGATGTAATTCCTGAAATAAAATGCATATGCATAAAATCAATAAATGTTTAAGAATTGAGAATTTTATATAACTTACTCAAATTTGAGAATTTAACATATAGAAGTATTTTTATAATTGCAGATTCACAATTCCAATTAAATACAGATGATAGGTGATCATAAATGTAATGATTCCATTTAAAATGTAGTTTGCTAGTTAAATGATAAAAGTTCATTTAACTTAGATTTCAAAGAAGATAACTTTACTTCAGTGATTCCCAGCTCCACTTCAGTGAGATGTGTTGTGTTGACGAGATACCATACAATGGAGATATCACAGGATATCATCCTTCACTGCACCATACAAGTAGGTGACTTCCCATTTCTAAATCTTCATACAAAGCTAACAAACTTTGAATTTATTTCCTTTAAAGCATGTTCACAAGCTTTGACATATTAAATTGATCAATCAAGATTTCCACATTAGTCGATAGCCAGCATCTTTGTCCTGGTCAAATTATTTGGTGACGAGTCAATGATATTTTCAAGCAGTTCTGTCTTTGAACTTGTCAGGATGAACACTCTGGTACAAGGACAATATTCTGCTGGAACTAGAACTAGATAGAATCGATTTACTGGCTATACAGCTGGTATTCGCCACCTAATGTAAGAGATAGTAGTTATTTCTATTCAGCACTCTCAAAATTCTGTACATTTTGACTTTAAAAATAAGTTGGTCATCTTATAATCCAATCTATTCATCATTGGTTGCTAATTGGTGTCCCAGAAATGTATTACACATGTAGAAAATATGTTCATCTTAAAAGACTATTTCAGTGAATTCCATGGGTTAAATATTATATTTACTTTAATGTGTTCTGTATTTTCAGATATTTTTTTTCCATTTAAAGTAATATTTCCCATCAATTAATACTTTAAATGTATATCCTTAAAAATAGTGATAAAGACCAGAATTAACAATGTTTAATGTGTGATATTGTAATTTATAAAAATACTGAGAAAAGTTCATTGTTATTGGAAATCAATCAGAATTGAAATAGTGTGCTTCTGCTGTTTAGTAGTCTATCACCACTGCAATTTATTAGCGAAAGTAAAATAAGTGGTGTTTTTAAATACTTACATATGGATTTATTACTTTGAAGTTTCAAGAGAGTCTGCCTGTTGTCTCTTGTGAGAGAAAACCCTGAGCAATAACTAAATGAAAATATCACTCAAAGCAATATTTTGAAACCAATAATGCAAATTATGAATGAATATGACCAAATTGGCTCTGCAACTCAAAAGAGAAAAATTATTGGCTGGAAGCAATGCAATGAAAAAATATAATCAAAAAGCAAATTAATTAATTGCTTGGAGCTTCCTTTTAGGAAAGTTTGAAAATTGCCTTGATAAGTGAATTTCATGAACTAGATAAAAACCTGACAATGCCCTGTAAGTAAATATCTGTCATGTGTTGAAGAAGACAGTCAGGTTCCAAAATCATCACCTTAGGACACTACATTTTAAAATCCTCAAGACATATTTGAAAAAAATAAGAAAACTACGATTAGGCTAATCTTTACAATTAGATAATACCATGTATATCATACACTAAGACAGGTTTTTCCATTTCGATTTATTCATTGTGTTGGTGAATTTTAAGTTTACTTTTTAACAAAGTGTTTGCTTAATTAAAACAAATCTGCAAAAAAAAAAAAAACACTGAATTTACTGGCAAAAACGTTTGCATAGATAGTTGTGAACAGGTGTAAAAATATCAGTAGTATTCCAATCCTAGTTATAGTTTCCTTTTTTGTGGCACATTATTAATGATACTAAGAAGGAAAAGTTAAAAGATATGTGTCTTGCATATCTGATTTTCTAGCATTTTTAAAAATAGTACAATGCTTCTAGGAGACTTCAAATAAATTAAAATTCAAATCGCTTAAATATTGAAAATAAAAACTATAACATTTAATCTTTTGCAAAGTGGCAACATACGCTGCATGCTCATGTGGAATCATATGAGAACAATTTTAAATACTTTATGCTTTTTAATATTCAGCAGACACGCAAATTCTGATTTTTTTCCAATATTAAAGGTGGCAGAAGCATGTCTTAGGATAACTAAGTTGACCTAGCTATCCCTTAGTAATATCAAGATTTAATCTCCTCTGTCTGGCAATAAAACAAATCCTTTCTCTAGAATCTATTCCATCAGGCTGACTTTTGTGATGGGGTGGATGTTCCAATTCCAGTTTTACCAAGAAATGTTTTGTTGTTTGTGACTGTTTTTGTTTATTACATGGGACAGAGTTGTGATGGCTATAAATTTGTGCAGGGAAAATTTCTATGAGTTTATGGAGACAAAGATAGCACTAGACAAGTGTGCAATGCACTTGTTAAAATTTGAGGGTAATCTGAGGATAGTATGTCCAGGAATGTTTGTGTTATCTATACAGAGGAAGAAAATGTCTTCAGTTCCCGTACAAGTTGAGTCCTAAGTGCCTTCACTTACTTTCCAGTAACTATGTTAGCAACTATTTTAGCTCAGGCTGTCAACTAGCAAATTAATTTAGGAAGATCCTCCTGAGGGTGGATTTTGTGACTCGGGCTAGGAACTAAAGAACAATATAGTTAAGATTGTACTACCTGCTTCTACACTTCAAGAGACACTATCATGTGCTCCTTATTTTTAAAGAAATGAAAAAGACACATATTTGAGGGTTTATTTCTAAAGGCATTTCAAAGTCAATTTCTCATCTAATGTAATACTGGAAATATGAATCAATAAATTCTAGTATGTGCTCATTTGTGTATGTGAATATGTGTATACAAATATACATAGATACACATATAAACATCTGTTTTGGTGTGTGCATGTATGATATGCATTTATAGACAAAATATAAGATGCATACCAAATACAAATGTATGTTTTCATTATCTAATCTAGAAAGCTTCAAGAAGCATTATCTAACGGTTTTCAAGTTATGCAAACCAAATGAGTTTGGAAGACAGAAGTATTCTTAGGAGTATTTAAGATTGCCTCATTTGTTCTCAACAGTTTGCATTCAAAAAGTAACTGCTACAAATGCAAATAGCTATCCACCTGGTTTCTTAAAATATAAGTTAGTGATAAAGACTTTTCCATTTAAAAATTAAATGTCCAATGTTAATGTTTTTAAAAATTTCAATATCTAGTGGGGGTTCTGTTCAGCTGTGTAAACCAGATACATTTTTGCTGCATTTTATTTTTCAAACATGCATCTGGAGTTAGAATTAAATCATTAGACTATTAGTTTTTTTTAAAGACCCCATTTGAAAAATAAATGCTAATTTCCCAAAAGTTTCCATTGATTTCTTTCATATAAAGGAATAGCTGCTTGTAGATTTTAAAATATATATTCAGGCAGTACTTGAATGATGGAAAGTCACAAGTATTGCTTTTGCCTGTAATGGAAATATGCATGCAGATTCTGTCATTCAAATGTTCTTTTTACTTTATCATATTTCACAGAACTTTATATCCAAAGGGGAAAGAGAAATTTGCAAATATTTCTCATTCAATGAATAAACATAAGGACAATCCTCACAGCACTTTGCAGCTTGTGCTAAGGCATCAGACTGGCAAGAATGTAAAGGCTCCAAATGCTTTTGTTGGTCTATTTGTTCTGCATCTGCCAGCCTGTGTGTGTTCTAGTTGCCGACACCTGCTTCTCCATTTCATTTGCAAAAATCTACCTATTTCTTAAAAGAGAGAAAAGCAAACTTTAATATTTGAAGAAAAGATTTTACATGGGATAAAAACCTTCTGGCATTGTGTCAAAAATCAAACTTTTCATTTGAGAGAATTTTATAAAAAGCCTATTAACTTAAGTCTACATTTCGGGAATAATTCCTGCCTATTGAAATATTGAGAATTTATAGTGCATGAATTGTTAGGATTGCCATTTGCCATCTAGACAGCTTACCAAGAATATTTGATCACATATAGGATGTGAGGAGATAGGAGGTTTTGTTATGGTTCAGGATAGATTTTCAGCTATTCCTTCACTGAATAAATATTTATTTTGGCAGACACTATTTCAGCTACATGAATTACATCAATAAATAAAGTAGACAAAGATCCTTGCTTCCATGGAACACATACGATTGAGAAAAGAATAGATCATAAGCTAAAGGTGAGAAACCAAATGGCCTGTGTGCTTGTGATGGTTGCAGTTCATGCCTGTTGGCATGAGCTTCTTGTTATAACAATCTTTTCAAGCCTTGAAATTGTTCAATTCAGATAAGACATTAACAGGCCACCTTATCAAAATAAATAACTAGGTATTATATAGACTATTAGGCAATAAATGCTTTAAGAAAAGCAACAGTAAGGTAGGGAGGAAGTACTGAAGTGTGGGGTGATGACAAAGAGGAAGTTGCATATACAACTGTCCCTTTTAGATGAAGAATTTATTTCATTTGTTTTTATTTGATTACTTTTTTAAAAGATTTATTTACTCATGCATACAGGAACTGGGGTGCATGCCAGAGGTGCAGGGGGTGAGAGGATTCACCAGAGACAGAGTGGGGAGCAGAACAGGCAGACTGACCAAAGTACACTGCTGAGGGGAGCAGCGGGTGAGTCAGGAGAGTTCTGCTGTGCCATGTGGGTAGCTCCCTGGCCAGGGATCGAACTCATACTGCAATGGCTGTGGACAGCTTCATAGGTTGAATCTTAACCCCGTGTGCCACCATGGGGCCCCTGTATTTATCTTTAAACCACTTATTTTATTCTATTTACCTGACACTAAGTATGTAAGTGAGTATGTCTGTATGTTTCTTAGTCTTTTGGTTCTGTTTTACTTCACTTTTTAATTCCATTAAGTTTTTTCTCTATTACTTCCAAGTTTTTTCTCTACTATTTCCAAAGCTGTTATGTTCCCTTTCCATAGATTTATTATTTTAATGAAATATTAAGTTAATAAGCGTTTGAATATGATATAACTTTAAAGGTATGTGATGAAAGCCTTTTAAAATAATATATAAATATTGTGAAGTAATTTAGCTTTTCTTTTTATGGCACTTGTTAAAAACTATTTCTATTTTAGTATAATATTGGATTATGTTCAAGTTCACTTGCATATTTTGCATTTCGTTTGCTAGATGTTCTTAGTCACACCTCAGAATTTCTTAGCAATTCCTTATAGAATTTCACATTATTGGTTTGCATTTAGACATGTTTTGTTTGTGTTTTGTATCCACTGCTACTATTAGAAGTCAGCTGACCATACAATGGTCATTCTGTTCTACTAATCCCCCTGCCCTTGGTGTTTTTCAGTTTCATCATGCTATGAACAAAGGTTTATTTTTCTTTATCTTTCTGGAATTCAATAATCCTTATTTAAGGATCTGTGACTTCATACATTTGTGGAAAATTCTCAATAACTCTTTGTGCCTCTCTCACATCTTTTTCTCTATTAACTATTACTGGTGTTCTAAATAAACGTACGTTGAACTGTCTCATTTTAACTTTCACATCTCTTACAACCACTGTCATGTTTTCTATTTTTTTTTTATTTTGCTGCAAGTTATTGATGTTCTTATTTTCAGATTTATTTTTAGAATGTTTAATCTCTTTTCAGATATTCCAAATCCATTATTTATTCAATACACTAAGTGTGTGAACTCTTGCTAATATTTTTAAACTACCATTATTTTACATCCTTGTTTATTATTTTCACAACAAAGAATTTCTCCCCTCAGGTGTGGCCACCCTAGTTGTCCCACCACCAGATCACCATATTCCTTCACCACAGTTCATCTTGCTCACCCGCCTTTTTCTTCCTTTCCCGTCCCTCCTCAATGCATCAATCTATGGTCAGCTTTCAAGGGTTGGTTTTAAAGTTTGTCTTTGTCTGATCCTTTGTTAGGTTTCTCTACATTCCACATGTAAGTGAAACCACCTGGTATTTATCTTGCTCTTTTTGGTTTGTTTCACTTAGAATAATTCCTTCTAATTCTGCCCAGAAATGGTATGAGTTTATCTCTTTTGATCTCTGAGTAGCACCCCAATGTGTATATATACTACACCTTCTTGATTTAATTCATCTGTTTTGGGACACTGAAGTAGTTCCCATATCTTGGGTATTGTAAATAGTGTTTTTTATTTGCTTACTGCCTTTTACTTTTATCCTTTATCTGTACTAATTTTTGAAGACTGGAGTTTAAAAATGTTTCCCTTCTGATTTGTGTCTGTCATTTTCTTGGTTATCCATTTTCAGTTTAAGCTACCTTCCTGGATCACAATTTGAGCACCAGAAGAAAATAGTGAATTTTCCTTCCAAGGAGAATGAAGATCTGTATGTGAGTATTCAGTCTGCATCTGTGTAGACATTTTGATTTGCTCAGTTTTTATGTTTTGCATGCCCTTTCATGGATTCAGCCTTTACTCAGAGTCTATAATTTGACATTTCACCGTGTGTAGATTCCAGGGTCTGTTTAGTATGCTCATGTACACAGATAATTAAAACCCTTGACATAGCACCCAGTGATTACCAAATGCCTTCAGGCAGCTACCAACTTCAAAGATTACTCCCTTCTTAGAATTCCTGCATTATCATCATTTTAGGCTCCTACTTTCCCCCTCACTAATTTCCTGCTGTGAAATGTGCTGGAAAAGAGTTTTCATATTATTTTTTTCAAGCATTTCTGGTTTTCTATACTGCGATATTTTGTACACATTGCTCAAATTGCCAATGATATTCTGCAAATTGGCAATCACTGAAATACATCATCTCGTATTCTTTTATCCCATTCACTTTTTCAAGTAAGTTTCTCTGCGTTTTCTTATTTTTTTTTATTCTAGTTAATGAAGGAGAATGACATTTCAGTAATCCTGCTGTCCTAACAGAAGTTCTTATAACTCCCAAGTTTCTCATCCTATAGTTTTCATGCGGCATGCAATATAGCATCCAGAATTCAATTATCTCAGTGTTTCTGTACATCTTTCTTTCCTTTGGTGTTTTGGAGGTGGAACTGGAAACAAATAGTTGATGCATAATTAAGTTTTCTAATTATTCCTCTAAAGCACTGGAATCTTCCATCCTACATTAAGATAATGCACTTGTTTTTTCATCTCCCAAAGATTTACCAAACTATGGGAGATAATGGCCATCCCAGGCATTGTCACAAATGTTGTAAAGTCACAATATACCATTTTTGCTGTTGTGAAATCAGTTTTGCCTGAACAAATTTCCTTTCAAAATATTATAATAGACACAAATCAGGAAGTGGAATTAAGACAAAGCAAATTGGATGATGAAAGATCACAAATGTAAATCTCTTAATTGAAAAACAGAATAGTTCTATAAAATTAAAAAGAATATATCCATGTCATTCCAAAAATTCAAAACTATATCAAACATCCACGGTACGTGTACCTCTTTCTAAACCTATAGTAGAGGGTCTCCCGGATGGCACAGGGGGTTGAGTGCAGTGCCATGAAGCTATCTGCAGCCTCTACAGCACGAGTTCGATCCCCTTCAGCCAGGGAGCTATACCCACATGGCACAGCAGACCTCTCCTGTCTCACCTGCTGCTCCCCTCAGCAGTAGATTTCAGTCAGTCTGCCTGTTCTGTTCCCCATTCTGTGTATGGTGAATCCTCTCACTCCCTGCAACTCTGGCCTGTACCCAGTTCTTGTATGTATAAATAAATAAATCTTAAAAAAAAAAAAAAAACTAGAGTAAAAATTATTATTCCACTTTTATATATTGGTAAATTTAGAGGCAGGAAGTCTTATGAAGCTAATAGATATTTAAATATGAGAAATGAAAAATTACTTTCAGAAAATTAAAAACATGAGCTATTTCCCTTGTCTTGTGTCTACTTTACAATCATTAATATCATTTAAAAAATCGCTTTTGGCAGTCAGTTTGTGAAAAGTATATTTTTTTTTTCTAATTTCTGCAAAGGAAATTTACAATGAACTTTTTCATTTTAGGAAATAAAATTTATAAATAGTAGATTACAGTTAGAACTGTCAATGGGGGGGCCTCCCTGATGATACAAGGGGTTAAGCACCACACTGTGAAGCAATCCGCACCCTCTGCGGCACGAGTTCAATCTCCAGCCGGCCAGGGAGCAACCCACATGACAAGGCAGACCTCTCCTGAGTCACCTGCTGCTCCCCTTAGCAGTGTACTTTGGTCAATCTACCTATTCTGTTCCCCACTCTGTCTCTGGTGAATCCTCTCACCTCCTGCACATCTGGCCTGTACCCCAGAGCTTGTATGCATAAATAAATAAATCTTAAAAAAAAAAGAACTGTCAGTGGTTTCAGAAAATTGAATAAAAACAGAAGTTTCAGTTTAATAATGGTAAAGAATTAATGACACATCTATTTCAGTTTTGTTATGTACTGTACAGTGGCTTTAAAAGTGTAAGCGTGGGCCTCCCTGGTGGCGCAGACATTGAGCACCGCACTGTGAAGCTGTCCACAGCCTCTTCAGCATGGGTTCAATCCCGGCCAGCCAGTGAGAATCCCACATGGAAAAGCAGACCTCTCCTGTCTCACTCACTGCTCCCTTCAGCAGTGTATTTTCAGCAGTCTGCCTGTTCTGTTCCCCACTCTGTCTCTGGTGAATCCTCTCACCCTCCTGCGCATCTGGCCTGTACCCCAGTTCTTATATGAATAAATAAATCTTTAAAAAAATAAATAAAAGTGTAAGTGTAAGTGTAATGGATGGTTTCATTTATGGAATAAACAAAGAACTTTGGTAGAGGATTATGAGTGTTTTGGTGGTGGGAAAACTATAGTGACCCCCACCTGAGGAGAAAAAACCTATATTGTGAAGAAACAAACAAGGATGTAAAATAACGGTGTGTCCTTTTTTTTTTTTTTAAGTTCAAGACTTTAAGGACCAAATATCCTCCACTCCCTTTCATTAAAAAATAGTATTCAGACTTCTTTCAGCTATGCAATGTTAATCAATGGGAAATATGTTGGATAAGTAAGAATGAGTGAAGGTTGACAAAACCTCACTCTTTGTAGCTTAAATTCTAATGTCTAAGGAAGGCATCAGTCAAGACAACAGATACAATCACTCGAAATACTTATGTCACAAAGTCTAAGAAAACAAGCACACCATGTTACTAGATCATAGACATTTTGGAAGCCTTTCCCTAAAGGAAACATTTGAGGTGGGATTTAAGAATGAGGATGGGATTATATTCGTGAATGTAGTAGGTATAAAAGCACCTAAGAAAAGCTCCTTATCAAGAGTGTGTTTGGCAATAACTAGGTTGACTATATCCTTCACACTGAGAGTAAGTTCCAGGCTGACTTCTCAAGTATGATGCTGGAGCAGTAAATAGAGACATAGATTCGTTATCTTAAGCACAACAGAAAGATGATAAATGATTAAAAAGAATGAAAATAATACAAAAAATTTCCTTTAAAAGATTACTCTTTAGATGGGAGCAGAGAGGGAGGGGGTAGAAGAAACGCATATATATGGACTGGTTAAGGAATTATCTCACCCTAAATGATGCAGGAGTTTTACGAATTCTATCTAATAATAAAGAAGGGGTATTATTTTTCATACTTCCTTCTTATCCACACAAGTATAGAGATAATTCTCCATTACTTGAAAGTGTGAGAATGGCTTCTTCACCACTGCTCAGTTTTGTTCAATGTGATATAGTATCCCTCTACCAGTCCAAATATATGAAATGACAATGTCAGTCAATATCAGCAGATCGCTGCATTTCAAGTTTATCTGTATGTAAGAGGATCTGTTTGTTGAATAAAACTATACTGGTCAACATATATTCTATATCAACTCAAATTTGAGCCAGTTTGTCAGTAAATCTTGAGTCCTTTGAAAGTACACATAGCCCCTATATTAACTCCCCCAAATTATGATGAAAATAAATTGTTATCTATTGAATGGATACAATATACACCTAAAATTTCTCACAGAGAATAAAAGCCCATAGGTTCACAAACTTTTTTGCATATCTCAAAAAATTTCAGCAGTGTATTATGATCTACACCTCAGGTTGAAGACATCAGCTTTAACTTTGAGTTCAGGAAAAACATTAAACTACACAAAGGCATTAGAGAATGGTTATCTATATCTCCTTCCTCAGAAATTATTAGCCATATTACATATTTAGTAGATTTTATAAGAGTAAATAATGATAGAAATGGTCAGACCAAATGAAATTAGTGAAAATATCTGAGAATATATTGAGACAATATATATTGCAATAACATGATCCCAATAACATTACCCCTTTGTTGATGTAATGTACATTATCACAAAAGGTCTTTACTGTAAGTATGGTCTAATCACTACCAATATTTATAGTAATAAGAAGTTGTTATATATTGTGTTTCTGGCTTAAATGAGTGATATTTTTGCACATTTAGAGTATACTTATGGATACATATGCCTTAATATAGATCTACATATAACCACACATCTGTAATTAAGACAATGCAATGAAGAATTTAAAATTAAGATATTTAAATTAGAAAAGAAATTTCTGATTAATTAAAATTATACTAACTTTATTGTTTAAAAAATATGGACCTTCAAAAAAATGTGTGATTTACTCAGTGGTCTACATTGGGGAATAATGGTTTCTTTGGTATTGGGAGTTGTTTAGTGGCATATATATCATAAAAGATGTGATCATATACACTGTTTTAAACCAGTCTCTTAATAAAAATACATTTAAAAATAAATACAATTTTGCCTTTCTAATACAAGAAAAAGTAAAATAGAAAATCAATCTTGAATATCAGGCTTTCATTTTTCTATGTCCATTTATATCCACCATCATTCACTGAATTGACACAAAGTATCCATATAAAATGAACAGCCTCTTTGAAATTATTTTATTAAGGCAGCAATATTGAACCAACACCTTTGATGACTCCACTGTGTCCTGGTTTGGGGAGAAGGGTTTTTTATATCAAACTTATACATTTTATGAGCTGTCCTTTTTCCCTTAACATTTATTTTAAATGCATATCTAGGATATTTGAAAAAGTTGTAAAATGACAGCAAGTCAAAATCCTAAGAGACTTTGGAAATCCTTACAGATAAACTCATACTTTTTTATTTTTTTGTTAATCTTAAAGGCTGACATAAAGAAACAGATAGAATGATAACCCACCTGACATCACATCAAATTATGAAGAGTGTATCATGTCAATGCAAGATTAAATGTTACAACTTAGTAAACAGAGTCTTCTCAACATAATCAAAAAGTTCAGTTAGACTATAAACTACACCAGCATTTCTAATAGCACACTTTTTTTGTGGACTTTGATTCTATAATGAATACCTAAGTTCTTCAGTACTGATATCAGCTAAAATAGATAATTCATAAAAGTGCATTGAGGTATACATTTATTCCAAATGCTTATCAGCAATTACTGTAGACATTAACTCTATTAAAGAAGGGCATGCGCTCAAAATTTGAAGGGTCACCCTTTCTTCTACCACTATCCATTAAAGGATTGCCCAGTGACCCTAAGCTTCTTTCATAGGTAGACATAACAAAATATTTTAATATAAAAAGAAGACTAATTATCAACCCGGCAGTTCCAGATCTCAAATCTGGGTAAGTATAAAAATTTATTTAGTGATCAAGGCAGATTTAATGATATCTATATAGGTAGTCAGATATAGCTTATCACTGGCCAATTACTAGGTTATAACTTCACATGCTAATTTCGGTTTTGGCTCAAGAGCTGCTTAGAGCATATAATGCTCTTGTTAATCAGGATTTGTCTTATTATTCCATTGCTATTTTAAATGTCAATAATTGGAACTTAAGCTTATGTCGTGTTCTTAATTTTATTTTGAAGACTTTTATAATTATAAAGCACACTAGCAATAAATACAGGCCAATAGAAACACCATGTTTGTTTATCATCTATCTCTAGATATTTTTAAGCAAAATCCTTGGGTAGTTAGTGAAAAACTACAAGACCTTCATTAGGGAATGTTGTAAAACATGCAATGGAAGTAAATGATTCCTCAAGATAGCAAGATTATAAGGATTTTGGATCTATATCCAGGCATCACTTGAGGGCTGTATCCATTTTGATGCACTAGTGCCCATCGCTATACTAAATTAATTCACTTTTTAGAACTGTAATTCAAAGTTCTGTCAAAGCCTTGCAAGTCTAACATTACATGTTCCCATATGCATTACTCTTCTTACACACCATCTGCACCTGTGTCTATGGTGAATTACACAAGGAAAATGTAAGCATGGAGGGTAAAAGATAGCCTACTAAGATAGTATAAAGCTCAACTTAGAGCAATTTGGCATAGCTGCATACAGCTGGGAAGTGAAAGCAGCAGATGGGTTATGTTGACTTCCTGAAATCAGAAATGAGAAGGTTTATATCTAACAAAAATTTGCATAGCCTCTAAGGCAAAGTCACTCCAGACTTTTCAAATGATAATCAGAAAATAATAAGGTGACTTTCTTAAAATTGTAAGCAGAGAGTAGTCTTATTGGCAAGAATCTTATAGTACAATTTCAGAAACAATTTCATTTGTTTTATTATAAAATGGGGAACATACTAATAAGTAGATGAAGAGCCAATTTTATATATAAGGCTTATTTTACAATTGATTTTTTCATCCATGAATAGAATATATTGACTACTGCAATTTAAATACTAAAATGAAATATTTAATCAAGTAACATAAATACATAAGTGCAGGAAGGTGTCCAGTTTTATTTGTTTTGTTTTTAATTGCAATATAGAGTTCCTAAGTATAAGGGCAAACAATAATAATAAATCTAATAATATATCATTGTCCAACTGAACATGTAAGCAACATTGAACATTAGCTTGATAAGGACTCTATAAGATACCCTTCTCATTATGAGTTGGTCAGTGATAAAAATTGAACTAAGACTGATAATTTAACTCTTCTCTTCAAAGCAATATTTAGCTATAATATAGGACAATATAGGACAATGACATTTTCTTTTCTCATATTGCTATGTCAAATGAAGTTAAATATTTACTTTTATTAATTATGGAAATGTGCATTATTTTGATTCTATGAATTATATTGAGCAGCTGTTGCATATAAATATCTACACAGCTAACAATAATGTCTTTATTACAAGTTCAAATTACATGAAAACATTATAAATACTTTTAAGAGAAAAAATTTAGATACCAAGATATTACTTTAAAATTATTTGGTTTTAGGTATGATGTAGATTTTAAACATTTTCTTCTCCTTCCTTTCTTTGTATGTTTGCTTGGTTTTATGTCAACTCCTGGTGTCTCTGAGAGGATCAGAGTGGCAAGGGTCAAATGCTAAGTGGTTTCCTGCACTTATCATTTTCCCCACTTATATCATTTTGGTATTGTTGGTTTTTATCTTAGTCACTTGAAAATCTATATAAATGAGCTTTCTTCTTTAACTGTCCTTTCATTTCTATGGCAAGAATAACTTCCCCCCATATCTAGAAGGAAATGTTAGCGTTTATATGACTGCTTGTGTAATAAAAAATGTCAAAATACACATTTCTCAAATTAGTTTCATATTCCACAACCGCCCATCTCTGTTTTAATGGTCATTTGGCTGTCTAGAATCGGTATCTCAGCCCATTTGAAACTGTTTAGTCCTTGGTAAAATTGCTCTGCTGTTCTTTCTCAAACGGTTCAAATGGAGCAATCATTGTCAAGGTGATCTTGAGTTTTTGAAAGAGGAAAAAAATATACAAAAGTTGTATCTGAAGAGCTTCAGAAAATAAAATACACATTTAAGAATGTGATTTCTCATGACAGATCCATGAGCTTCTCCAAAGGCCTTAGCTTTTATTCATTATTTCATTGATAAGATTAAGACACTCGTTTTCAGCCTTAAGGTTGCATTTGTTTATAAGTGAAATTAAACAAGGATGGTGTTAAACATCAGGAGAAGATGTAATTATCCACGTGGCTCATGAGAGACTGAAATACGTTTTCTCCACACACATTTCTTCAAATCTTTTAATATTCGTTATTATATTTTGCCATTTTTGTTGTAAGCTCATTAAAATAGTTACACAATGAAAGGTTGTAAACAGGAGGATTACAGTGTATTTAAATGGACCTATTCCTTAGAATAGGATATATTTCCTTTTCTTATGCTCAGTTATACAAAAATTCATATTAGAAATCTGATAAATTATTTTGAAAATAGAAGAACAATTTTGGAATAAGTTTATTTTTTTGCATATCAAACCTGGCATATTGGACAGGTCCTGGAATAGGTGCTATTCTAGGATGTCAAAAGAGGATTAATGGTCAATGGGACATGACACAGCGGAGGTAGAAGAACATCAAAAATACCTTTATCAACTTGACAAATTTGCTGGGCATTTTCCACTAGATTACACTAGACAAAGGACAGAAATTGTTTTTAATGTGCAAATGCTGACTTACTGGTAATGATCCGAAAGACTTTGTTGAAATGATTTTTGAAGTTAAATTGGAAAAGTCTGATTTATTCATATTGTGTGCCATGGACTGAGGAAAGAATTGTTGAGCAGGCCAACTGCACATTGGGCAGTGTTCTTCTTTACCTTATTTAACTTTATAATTATTCTTCTGCCTCCATGTTTTACTTCTAATATCTCTCCTAATTTTTACATTTTGTGTCTCAGTGTCACAAAGGTCACTTAAGTTGGGACTTCTGGACTTGTCTCTGCTCATCAATCTATATACAAAATCAGTAATTATGCCAATAATTTACCTTTTTTTATTCTTTTTTTTTTTTTTTTTAAAGATTTATTTATTTATTTATACAAGCACTGGGTACAGTCAGAATCACGGGAGGGTGAGAGAATTCACCAGAGCCAGAGCGGGGAGCAGAACAGGCAGAGGGACCGAAGTACACTGCTGAGGGGAGCAGCGGGCGGCAGGAGAGGTCTGCGTGCCATGTGGGACCCTCCTCCGTTGGCCGGGGAGCAGCCGGGGATCGAACCGGGGCTCCAGAGGCTTCGGCAGCTTCGCAACCCAGCGCTCAACCGCTGCGCCACCGGGGAGGCCCCTTTTTTTATTCTTAATAAATCTCAGATATTTTAGCCCTTTTCTGATACTTACTAAAACATCCCCCAGCAGAATTTAATAACAACTTAAATTGTTAACTTTTTTCTGTTCAATATTTTACTTTCTTATTTCACAGATCTTCTTTTTAGACTTATGGGTTTAGTTTTGGGTTGATACAATGATGCTTGGCTATCTGTCCTATTATTTCCCCTCATAAAGAATTTCTCAAGAGGTTTAATTTAGTTAAAATTTATTGGTATACTGCTAATACATGTAAAGGTAATATAAATTATCCTCTATATTCAAAGCAGTTTTATATTTTGGCTAGCATTTGCCAGAATCCATCAAATTTTAAGTTTAAATTATGACTCCATTAATTACCTTTCAAAGAACTCCACCCTCTATTTTAAAGATATTTTGAATTGATACCATCACACCATAATTAAAATACAAGCATATCATATGCAAATACTAGTGGCATTTTAATATTTATATATACTAATTTGTGAGACAATAGCAACATAAAGACAATCAAATTTGCATGCTTTTTCTGGAAATGTTTAAATATTCTTTGTTCAAAGACTAAAGGACTACTATTTGAAAAGCAAGTGGATACAACTAAAGATTTCCATGATAAATAAACACTACAAAGTTAAGGAGATCTTTTCCCTGGGGATATATTATAACTGTTCTTCAGACATACTGTGAACACTAACTGAGGCATATAATGTACTTTATATTCATTATGCCCTAATTGCTTGGGCCATGAACTCAGATAATGTGAATATATTTTGTTTGAACAAATTTCTTTACCAAAGCATGTTTGCTTTACCAACATTTTGATAATAAAAGCTATTTATGATAAAATGTTGGACATGATTCTCTTCTGTCTCCTAAGTTTAGATGCTTTTTCTTATAGAGTGCAGGGAAATGTAATTTATCTGGAAAAAAAACTATTTTTTTTTTTATTTTAATCCTAGCCACTCTTCTTTAGACCTCTTCTAAGAACAGGGAAATATCAGTGTGAATCATATATTGAAGTACATTAAATGTGCCAAAGGGCACATTTTAAATAATTGATAATTCCATATTGAAGTAAGCATGGGTACAAGTGATATTTCTGCTCTAGTCTGGTTAAACCTCAGAGAAATACATGGGTCTAAAAGGCAAGGTTATATCCAGAGCTTCCAACACCCTTATTTTATATGAAATGCCTAGAACTGAGACCTAATCATGTAAAAATGAGAAGTTAAATGACAGAGAGATAAAAAGAAAACTACTTTTTTGGACAGGTAATTTGTGGAGAGAGATATTTACTAGCTTTAGAATTTTCAAACAAGAAATAAAATGAGAAAGAATGGAAGAAGGAAGAATTGGAGTGTGGTGGAGGATTGTGGGCACTTTGGTGGTTGGAAAAAAATACAGTGACAGCAACTGAGGGGAGAAATACTATAATGTAATAAAAATAAACAAGGATGTTAAAAAAAGGAAATAAAATAACAGTCAATTACTGGAGAAAACTGCCCACCACAGTGATATGATCTCCTCAATTTTGGTATGTGAGTGGAAGAAGAGTTCAAATCTATATAAAAATAAAGAAGATAATACACTTTCAATGGTCACATACAAATGCCATGGGAAGGACCTTTTTAAACATTTACTTAAAGAATCTGTAGTGGTAGAGAATGTGTGGTGCTTTTGTGGTTAGGCATGGTGTAGTAGCACACATCTAAAGAGGTGTGAATCTATACCCCTACATCATATTCAGTGTAAGAAAGCATAATACAGTGTTTTTTCCTCAATAAAAAAAGTAATACAGTTAAAAACAAAGAATCTGGAGAACTCTTTGTAGCCCCAGGGATTGTATTTTTAAGAATTAACCAATCTCATGCTGGTAATGTTTATAAATATAAATATGTATATATATATATATATATATATATATATATATATATATATATATATCTTGCTCTAAAATTTATCTTTCTTTCTTTATCTTTCTTTATCTTTCTTGCTCTAAAATTTAAACTTACTTTTAGCCTTTATAAGGACAATCCAGCAAATTTGTCTTCAATAATCAATTTGTCTTCACATGATTTTGCTGGCAATGTTTAAATATTCTTTGTTCAAAGACTAAAGGACTACTATTTGAAAAGCAAGTGGATACAACCAAGATTTCCATGATAAATAGCTAACTGGACCAATAGACCAATAGCTAACTGGATTTCAGTGCTGAATATATGAGAGGAAAATGAAAAATCCCAAAGGATAGATATGTATCACTTGGCAGTCAGAAAAATAAAATTCAGTTATATTTCTGCTCAGTCTTATTTAAGTGTCCATTAGGGTTTTCTTTTTGTGTTTTGTTTGTTTGTTTGTTTGTTTGTTTGTTTGTAGCAATGTGCCCAATGGGATACCAAGAGAAGAAAAATCTTTCTATATATTTCTGTCACCTAATATATTGTATTTCCATCCCTTAATAAAATGTTCAGAAATGTTTACCATTAAACTGGATACTTTGACAAGTCATTTCTGCAAATGTATAAAATTGTTAACAGAAAGCAAACAAGTGACATCTAATTAATCACAGTCCTGTCAGGGTCCTTTGTCAAAAGTCATTCCTATGAAACACAGTGAACTGAAACATACTCTTTAGTGATGACAAAAGGTTTAACAAGATTTTCAAAGAGCAACAGTGTCTACATTTTTTCCATTAAAATTCCATTAAAAACAAAATCAATTAAATGTAAAAAAAATATCTATTTTCAATGCAAGGACTACACATGAGTTCTGATACAATTCATGAATATAATATGCAGCTTATTTCTTAATCTCAAGTGCTGTGACTAGTTCAAACTGGTTTAAACCCATTTCAAACCAGCTTCTACCAGTTCCAAGCAGCACAGAGCAGTTCTGACCAGAACTGGAAAAGTAAACTAGTCCAAACCTGCCCTTACTTGATCAAACAGCTCAAACCTAATCTGATCAGTAACCACTGTCCCAAACCTGTTCTGACCAGATAAAACTGGTTGAAACCAGTTCCAAAATCGTTCTGACTGGCTCAAAGGAACTGAAGCAGGTTACAACTGGCTGAAACAAGTTCTATCTAGCTCAGACCAGTTTCTGACTGATTCAAACTTCCTGAAACCAGTTTCAACAGGCTGAACTTCCAACAGGCTGAAACTGGTTCCAATCCACTGAAACTGGTTCTTAATGGTTCAAACCAGATGAAACTAGTTTTGACTGGTTTAAATCGGCTAAAACCAGTCGTGACTTTTTTAATCTGTCTGAAACTGAAACGAACTGCAACTGCAACTGATTCTGACTGGCTCAAACCAGCTGAAACTGAAACCAACTGAAAATGAAAATGAAACCAACTAAAACTGGTTCTGACTGGCTCAAACCAGAGGACACCTGTTTCTGACTGGTTCAGACCAGCTGAAACCGGTTCTGGCTTGTTCAAACCAACTGAAACTGGAACTGAATCTGTTCAACTGGTTCCAACTGGCTCTGACTGATTCAAACCAGCTTAAACTGGTTTTGATGGGCTGAAACTTGTTCCAACTGGCTGAAACCTTTTCTGACAAGTTCAAAGCAGCTGAGATTGTTTTTGGCTGGCTCAAACAGATAAAATTGGTTTTGACTGATTCAAACCAACTGAAACATTTTCAGTTCACCAAGTCAAGTGAGTTTTATTCCATTATGCCTACACTACATCACTGTAATATGAGAAGCAAAATATTTGGAGATAAGCAAAAGCTCTGGGTCTCAAAATGGGGCATATTCTGAAATATCTATACCGGTCAACAACTCTCAACAATCAATAGCAGAATTGCATTTTTTTTAAGATTTAGTTTTATTTATTTATACATAGAATAACTGGGGTGCAGGCCAGAGGTGCAGCAGGTGGTGAAAGGTTTCACCAGAGACAGAGTGGGGATCAGAACAGGTGGATTTACTGAAATACATTACTGAGGGGAGAGCAGGCAAGACAGGAGAGGTCTGCTACACCATATGCACTAGCTCTCTGGCCAGGGATTGGACTTGTGCCATGGTAGCTGGCAATAGTTTTTATAGTGCTGAGACTTTAACCCCTGCACCACTAAGTAGGTCCCAGAATTGCAGCATTATTACAAATTTCACAGATCTTACCAGCATCCCTCTTAATATCTACTGTCCAGATTTAAAAAAAAGAAGTTTTTAATACATATCATAATGATCAGGATGAAGTGCTGATACCTACAACCCTGGGAAGTGAAATGCTGAGCAAGCTCAAAAGAGAGTGGCAAATGAAAAATACTCAGATCTAAACAATCAGTTCATAATCACCAGAAAATAATCAAAACTAGTTCAGAATTAGGATTTGAGAACGTAAACTCCATTTTATAAATGGAATATTTTCTTGTTAAAATTATCTCTGTAGATTTCTTAAAACTCTAAAAAATGAGTCTTCCTCATGATCGAGCAATTCCACTCTTTGGTATCTACCCAAAAGACACAACAGCACTAGTTTGAAAGGAAACATGAATTTTCATTTTGCAGCACTATTTACAATAGCCAAGCTATGGAAACAACCTGCATGCCCCCAAAAGGATGAGCAGACCAAGAAAATGTGATATACACAATGGGATACTGCTCAGTGATCAAAAAAGATAAACCCATGTTATTTGCAGCAACATGGATGGAGCTGGAAGGGACTGTAAGCAAAATACGCCAGAGGAGAAAGATAAAAAGCAGATGGTGTCACTAATATGTGAAATATAGAGAAACCAAACAAAGGGTTAAAAAAAAAAAAGACAAACTTTAAAACCAACCATTGAAATCTGACCACAGAGCTGAGCCATCCAAACAGGGAGGAGAGTGAGGGAGACATGAGAACAGGGGAAGCAAAGGGACTACAATGGACTATATTAGAGAATTAGAGTTGCTTTAGTGTTGGGAGTGCTCTGCTAACTGTATCTGATGGGAAAGATCCTATACTGTCAAAATATGAACAAGGATGCAAAACAATGATACTTCAATTAATTAAAAAGTTATCTCTTGAGCCCAGTACACTGTAAAAGCTTTGTTTTCCATCAAAGATGTGAAGTTTGAGAAAGTCAAGAAAAAGGAAGTTGGAGGGTGGTGGTCTCCTAAATATTAGTAACAGGTAATTTTCCCCCAGGAAGCTGTTATCCATCATGTAGTGATACAAGTCTTCATAATTTCATGGGAGTAAGAAAATATCCAATATGCTGGCCTTTAGCACTTAAGATTATTATTAGCAGTGTTGTTTTCAGTAAAAAAATAACATTTAGTAGCCAATGTTTGAACTCTGCTGTAGAGAAGTTTATATGGTATTGAAAGACAGTATACAAGTTAGGCAGAAGATAATATAATCAATTATAACTAGCAAGTCTACATTTCCAGATAATAAAGTACCCAGAGGAAAATTAATTACTTTTCAAGATCCACATGGAAGTAACTGAGAGGAAAGTTTCTGGATAGTGGAAAAATGAGACATAATTGGTGGGATACTACTAGAAGAAAGGGTACAACTTAGTACTTTATTTCCTTGCTATACCCAAGCAAAAGGACTGGATGATATCTTAGCATCTATCACAGCATCACTGCTGCAGTCTGAACAGTAGACAAATGGACCAAAGAAGTCACAATAAGGTCACATCGTCTCATAGCCATCCTTAATTTTAACCTAAACCCCTCGTATTTTCAGACAAATTCCAAAATATGAAGCCAGGGAATTAATATTTACTTCATTGACTAAGTATGAAGACTCAAGAGACTCAAGAGTTAACAGTTGAGGGCCTCCCCTGGTGGCACAGCTGTGCTGCCTGCAGCTCTGCAGTACAGCACCAGTTCAATCCCCAGCTGCTGGTGAGGGTCCCACATGGCTCACAGACTTCTCCTGCTGCCCACTGCTCCCCTCAGCAGTGTATTTCTTCAGTCTGCCTGTTCTGCTCTGGCTCTGGTGAATTCTCTCACCCTCCCACGCTTCTGACTGTACCCAGTGCTTGTATAAATAAATAAATAAATCTTAAAAAAAATGCTTTATAAAATAAAAAAGGTTAACAGTTGAAATGATTAAATGAGTGTTAAATTCTATTGCCAGGAACTTATCTACCAATTTTAACCTCAGAGGTTGGGGGGTGGGACACATTTTATTAATCTAATTATCAATGTTCAGGAAACAATCGTGCCTGTGATCTGAAACCCAGAATGCAAACTTAAAATTTTTGTAATCAATGAATGACGATTATCCAAATCTATTTTCTGCTAAGAGGAGAGACTACAATAAACATTATAGACAGAATGCAAAGTGCTAACAATAATAATTTTCTAAAATGCTAAAATGCAATCTGTTATATTTTTATATCCAAAGGATATATCTGTGGAAATACAACTAAAGCTTTTTAGCATGTTTATGATTATAAACTCTAATCCAACAGTCACAAATGTGGCATGAGTAGCAGTCATTTAGGGCAATGAAAGATGTATTTAGGGTCTCAGCATATGGAATTTATATTTGATTATGACCTCCATCATATGAGGAGTCAAGATCATAGGGAATTTAGAGAGTACTGGCATGCTGCTGCTATTGTAATACTTCAGAAAATATGAACCATGCTTCTTATCTTAGATTTGAGATGTAATGCCTACATAGTCATAGGTTGAAGTTGGATAAATATTCCAGAAAGTTTAAGAGCATCAAAATTTTTTGATGTCTTATTTTTTATGTGTTATTAAAATTTCAAAACAATATCAATCAAAGCCTATATGCAGAAAAATATCTAATTTTGACTTTCAGTGTGATTACAACAGTAATGATATTCAAACTTGTCACATGAAATTTTTAATTCAAATTCCCTGATGAAAATAATATCCCTTAGTGAGTTATAAGATGACATATGATCCCTTTAATATCTTATCATCACAGTCAATCAAATTCAGTTAAATTATTAAAGAATGTCAAGGAAAAATGGTTGTTTTCTGTCAAAACCACAAACTTTAACATTCTAGGTAGATCAACACAGTAACTATATGTAACATACCAATTCTCCATGAACTACTGGCATGTGGTTGAGGTATTCTCAATATTACAAATAGAGTTTTGGGCATAGTATAACTTGCAAAAGTCATAACCCCAGCCTAAGGCAATTTCTACAGTCTAGAATTTAGCAAATTTATTATTTTTGTTACAGTGTACCCAATTCACATTAGGTCTAAATTTATGGATGTAACAGTAACAGAAATGCCCCCTCTTTGTCTCAGATTAAAGTGATATTAACATAGTTTCTTTGCTATAATTTATTTGGTAGAAATCAAACTATTGATTAAATTCTACTTTGGTAATCTGAAATATTAAATCAATGACATATACTACTTATTAGGTTGATTAGAGATATTGAAATGAACACTCTAGATTTCCTTTTGATATATATATATATATATATATATATAGGAGATATATATATATATAGGAACAAGTATGACTTATAAACACAGATAAATTTAAAATTTTTCAAACAGTTACAAACTTATTTGGGTCCAATATATGAGCACCTTTTTTAAAGATGAGACATTATGCATACCCCCCCAAATCTCTCCCAATACAGTAGACAGATCACATATACTTTTTATATGATTATATTGGTTCATAAGCAATGTCAATTATTACAGTGGAACACAGAACAGGAAGTTCAGCAAAGTTCCATCTGAAGTTGAGCATATATTTTTCAGAAAGTCTTTAGTAGATAGATGGACAAGCCAACATCTATCTCAAGTCTTTTGACAGATGCATTAGGGAATTCAAAACAACACTCTCTTTTCATTAGGCATGAAAAGAATGATCATGTTAATTAAAAATACCAATAATAGAAACTTAAAAATAAGAATATGAATCCATGAAGTAACAGCCCATTATGGAGTGGTTGAAATACATTATCAAAGCTAACAAAACAATCTGAAAAACATATAATAGTAAAATTGTAAATACATATCTTTCATAGAACTTGACTTGGTGTCATTTTTATTAATAACTTTTGTAAATTCACTGCAAAAAAATAGAAGATGAACTAGACTGGTCTCTTTCCAGCACTTCTGAATGTTTTAGGAGTTGCTATTAAAGCTTTATTATTACCTAATCTTTATGGGAAAGAATGGACATCATTCTCTGTGTCACATATTTTATGAATTTAAAAAGTTAATCTTTACTTCATGCTAAATATTACTATCTTAAAAAATAAGGAGGGACAAGTGGAGTTTGTTAACAAGAAATGCTGCAATGTTAGGTACATGTTTAACTATGACAAACTGGAAGATAAAACTCATTTTTATCTATGCGCACACACCTCAAAAACTTCCACTCAGACTTCTGTATTCTTAATCATACAACTTTTAATTAAGCACTATATTAAAACAATATAAAAATTCTCAGTGAAGGGCCAGCCATCCAATGATATGTATCATTATTTATTGTATATGTTAACATATGATATTTTTATCTTGGGTGAATTTGTTCTATGTTCGGTAATATGGGCCTTTGTAACACTAGAAAATTTTCCAATATATTTTTTAAAATGTGACAAAGAAAATTAATTCTGTAAGAATTCTGGAATACCAAATAGAGATTAGCAAGCGTTTGTGAGACAAGACCTTTTTTTAGGTTGGGTTAAATGTTTGATAAGACATGCTTGTCTTCTTAGAATGAGAATCAGTATAACTAGTACAGTTGTTCTAGGTTTAACCATCAGATCAAGGTTTGGAATATATGTTTTTACCACTGGACCTTATAAGTAACAAAGAGTGAACTGTAAAATGGCCATCAATTAAAATAAAATTTGAAAGAAGTCCCTACACTGTTCTGAGCTTTCATCTGTAGCAGCCATTTGGATTTGTAGCCAATGAATGTATATGCTAATCCTCCAGCACAGGATAAAATACTCACATATTTCAATTACGTGCCATCAAGAAACAAAAACATGTTGATGAGTAACACCATAGCTGTAGTTTGGAGATGATAAAAAAAGTACAAGAAAGATACTAAATTGGATTCTCCATTTTTGAAATTAAGGTCCCCATGATGGATATGAAAGAAAACTCAGCAACTAAATGAAGGACTGTAGAGAAGCACTGTTCTCAAAAGACAATCAACATTAAGACAAAGATAGAGATTGAGACGATGTTCTATGCTACAAGAAGTAACTAAAAATAGTGTAAATTTTATTAGCAGTCAAAAGGCTTTGTGAGTGGGAGATTTGGCACTCTGAGTTAGTATCTGTGTTAGAAATTAAATTAATTGTACAGAAAATACTACTCAGGAGCAAATAATTGTCAAATATTAAGCCACACCCAAATCACCTGGGACAATTATGAAAGAACAGATTCTGGTTCTGAAAGTCTGAGTCAGTCCCAATAATTTGCATATCTTACAACACCCTCCTGAGACAATAAACACTGGTATTCTGTGGACATTGCTTCTGGTAGCAAGATATTGGACAAATAACTGAAAGGCTCACACTGTGGGGAGAAAAACAGGAATAAGAAAGATAACTGCATCTTTTCTTTGAGGAAGGTGAGTACTAAGCTCAGTGGTCAGAAGACTAATATTAAACTGTCAGGATGGATGCTTGAATATATATTACTTCCTCTCACCTCTCCAAATGATTTGTGAGCTGCTTAAGGGGAGAAATCATGTGGAATTTAAAAACTTTTTATTAATTTTCAAGTCTACTTGATTCAATGAAGTTTCCAAATAAATACTTCTTCTTTGATTAATTCATTAACGTGTGCCTTTTAACTGAAGGGAAAATATATTCGTTCATGGAGGATTGCATTAAATAATAAGCTAAACAATAAGGCAATCATTGCATTTTTAAACAATTGTAACTTGTTCATTACTTTGAATTAATATTATGCCACTTTTAGTGATTTGGTTTCATTTTTATATTTGTTATAGCCACTTATCACAATTTTAATTATATCCATTTCAATAATGAAATTTTCTAAATATATATCATTGTTATTCAAAAGGGAAATAGCTCTCAAGATAAATCACACTATAAGAAAGTAATATAGTGTATATTTTATAATATCTGTATATATGAAGATTATTATAGAACTCTATCCACATACAGCAATTTTTTTCTTATATAAATTTATATAAATTTTTTCTGTACAGAAATTCTAGAAAGTATAATACCAAGAATGCTAAGTAATTACTCTTCTTAAATATAATATGCACTAATTATCCACAATAAAGGTTAAATTAGTATACTACCTGATCTATTTTTCCTCCTGTTTGGAATTATATTCAATTCCATTTAATAAAACAAATATTTCTTGCACAACGTTTATCTCCAATGCATTTCATACTATATCATAGAGTTACAATGATGAGTTAAGGTTAAGGTTTAGTGATGTTATTCACATGGGAATCATACAAAGGCAATAAACCTTTCAGAGCACAGAATTCAGTGTAAGCAGTGTAACAGCATAACAAGGAAATGCAAGAGTGCAAAGAATTGTCAATTTCCTTTCCTTATATTTGTAAAAGCTTCATGAGAAGATGTGTGCATTTGAGTTGGAACTTGAAAATTTTAAAGGTGTATAGAAAACATTTAGGTGCTGAGAAAAATATAAACATGTTAGTGGGTTCTTCACTTCTCTTCATGGTGGGAGAGAGCGTTCTGCGGCCTCTTTTGTTAGGGCATTAATCCCAATCACATGGTTCCATTTCCCCAGTCTTACTCTTCTCAAAGCCCACACTTACTAATACCACAAAGATGGGGTTAGGATTTCAACAAATGAATTTGTGAGGGACATAATCACTCAGTCCTTAACAATAAGCAAGACCAAAGATGCATAAGTGCAATTCAGGGAGTATTTTAGACATGTATCCTGGTGGGACTGGACATGGGCAGAAGTATCTAGAACAGGAATTTTGAAGCACAATTATGGCACTTAGAGATAGTATTAGCATGGCCTATGACAAGATAACAAACAAATCCTATTTAGGTTAGTGATAAAGAAAGAGAGCCTCCCTGGTGTCACAAAGGGTTAAGCACCACCCTATGAAGCAATGGCAGCTTCTGCAGCATGAGTTCATCCCTGGTCGGCCACATGGCACAGCAGACCTCTCCTGTCTTGCCCGCTGCTCCCTTCAGCAGTGTATTTCAGTCTGCCTGTTCTGTTCCCCACTCTGTCTCTGGTGAATCCTCTCACTCCCCTGCATCTCTGGCCTGTACCCCAGCTCTTGTATGCATAAATGAACGGCTCTTTTAAAAAAAGGTAATAAAGAAAAATGAACATATTATTAAACATCTAACCTGATATTTTCTATATAAGTATTCTATCTATAAACATATAACATTGAAAATATAAAAAAGACCTTAGTTTGAGCTGAATATTTGGCATGTCATATAAAGTAGATCTTACTCACTTGGTTTATCAATTCAACCACAGAATGGCCTGTTAGTAGGAGCATTTTTAAGTTGTAGTATGTCTATGTTATGATAGGAGAAGTAGAAATGGCCGGTTGATCCATTTCATCAGTTGCAGCAATGAATTATGAGGTGTGGGTGAGTATGAATTGCAATCATCCTCAACTGGGTGAAAGTTGGGGAGTGGCTTCCTAGTGCCAGGTCAAGTACAGAGTAACAAGGTATCAGGGTCCACTTGATTCAAGAGTCAGCAGATGTTATATTGATGTTGCGTATTTGGAATATAATTTTATATATGCTGAAAAGGATGAAAGGGAGAAACAGAAAAGCCCTATGTCATTATAGTTTATAGAAAGAGCACTAATACATGTCAAAGGCAAGAACTTACTGGGAAGTCAAGTCCTGAATAGCTAAGGACATATCACAGCAACTGGAGAGCTGGTGCAGGGGGAGGGGGGAGGGTTTGTGAATGACAAAACAATAGGTGGCAATAGTAAACTGGAGTGTTTTTTTTTTTGGATACTATCTTAGCTGGGGTTTAGATGATTTAAATGTTTTTACTTCAGCATAACAAGCAAACAATTTGACTGCATCTAGTGCAGTGATTATCAACTAAGAATTCACATTGAAATCACCTGGGAAAACATCTCAGCAGTGTTGATGCTCATGTCCTACTGCACATCAACTGAATCAAAATCTCACAAGAGGATATTGTTAGTTTTCAAAGCTCCCCAGATGATTCTTCTATACAGTAGGATTCAAAACTAATGATCCAACTGATCAAGAGAGTGAAATAAAACCCCAAATCCTCAAGACTTGTAGCAAAGAAATCCACCTCCATTCATGCATCTGCTAAGATATCCCTAATGGTTATTCTATGGTTAAGTGAAAGTGGTATTTTTTCCACTGGAATGTGTAAAGAATACTGATGAATTAATTATAAAGAAACACAATAGGATATTGGGTAGTGAATATCACAGATACTTCCCATCTAAAGAAAAGCAATTGTCCAATAAAATTTTGAAAAGATGTTCAGTTTCATTAGTAATCAAGGCAATGACATTTTACACTAAAGTAATTCTCTCTCACAGACCTGGCAAATTTTTGGCAGCTTATTATTGAAGAAGGTAATTCAAAAACCTGATTGCTTATTGACCTTTGAGCTAGATCCTGCCAATTAGAAGACCCTTAGCACCACTACCCTTAGATATGTGTATTTTGCTTCTCTTCCATGCTCCTGAAATTGCCCAAGTCAAATCCCAAGATAAACTGTGTTACTAAGACAGTCTAGACTATACATATTTTTCAACCCAGTTAAAGTTTCTTTCTTGACTTCCCTGTATGGGGGTTGTTAAAAGATTATTCCTGGGTTGTAACCTTACATCTGTATACTGATAAAAGTATAGGAGGAAATATACCAGTAGTACAAAGTGGGGTGTAAAATATATATTTAAAAAGAAAAAAAAAAAACTACTTGGAATATTTGGTGGAAACATTTGAAAAATTTACTAAAATTGCATATCTGAATGCCATAAAAGGTGACAGTTCCATTTCTGCTGGAATACCCCATGAAAATATTTAACATATCTGACTAAGGGTTCAAATTAAGAGTATGTATCCCAGCATTAACTATATTAGAGAAAATCTGGAAAGATCTTAAACTCTTACAAAAATTTAGATATATATTTTGGCATAACCATATAAATGTGTTAAATAAATAGTCACATGTATTAACAAGGATAAATTTTATATATGTGTGCGTGTGTGTAAATAATAGCTGTGTGTGTATCTTTGATAAATGTATGTGCTGGGAAGACTTTATATATTAAATGCATAAAATAATTAATGAGAAAAATATGACCCGCTGCTGCAGAGTATTTGATCTGTCAAGGGGCATACATATGGGATCAAAAAGAATATCAAAAGGGCTTCTCCTGGTGGCGCAGCTGTTGAGTGCTGGGCTGCGAAGCTGCCCTCAGCCTCTGCAGCTCCGGTTCGATCCTGGCCACTGGGCAAGGGTCCCACATGGCGCGCAGACCTCTCCTGCTGTGCCTGCTGCTCCCCTCAGCAGTGTACTTTGCCAGTCTGTCTGTTCTGTTCCCCGCTCTGGGTCTGGTGAACTCTCTCACCCTCCCGTGCTTCTGACTCTACCCAGTGCTTGTGTAAATAAATAAATAAATCTTTAAAAAAAAGTATCAAAAAGAGGTGTGTCTTGGTTATAGTTCCCATACAATCCCCAATTGTGCAAAAATGAAAAATGATGTAAAAATTATATAAAATAAAAAATGCTCAAAAGAATAAAAATTAAAAAAATAAAGGATTTTGAAAAAAATAAACTATTGGCCTTGTAAAAAAAAAATAGGTGCATCTTAGTATTCTATTTCTTGAGATAATTTGAAGTAAATATTGAATGATGTGATCATATTCTTTATCTAAAATATCATCTTAGTTTCTATGCTTAGGAATGTATATAATAAAATGTACTTTAAGAGATCAATTTTAAACAGTACTTGGAGAAAATTATTGATCAATACTATTCCCATTGTCATAGCGGTAGACTGTACTACCCAGCACACCTATTCTGTGAGGGCAAGTCCAGAAACATCAGTATCAAGGACAAAGAACGAACACTATACAATGTTGGGGGTTCCCAATATTCTTAGCTTTCTGTGATCCATGCTAAACTGAAATTAAATTTGTATTCCCAGTAAAACGAAAACACTTAGGGCAGGGAATTTTTTACTTTTTTTTTTTAAATTTCTGTATCATAAGTAAATACCTAAACATTGCCTGTCTCATAGTTATCTGTTGAAGATTTTCTGAATAAAAGAAGTCTTTTAGAGAGATCATCTTATTTTAATCACAAAGTTAGGGGTCATTAAATTGCTATGCAAATTCTTTGCAATATTACAGGAAAATTTCATAAAAGAAATTCCAAATTAAAACAGTTTGCTATAGCAAAATACTGGAAGACCAATCATTATTGAAATTTAAATTTTACCACATTAGCAGTCTAAATTATCATTGATGGAGACAATGAGTTAACACTGAATGGTGTTAAGGTGATGATAAGGACAAACTTAGAAGGCCATATACTTAAGAATATGACAATGAACTGATTTGGTTTGCATCTCTGATAAGGATGTGGCATTGTTAGTTTGGACTTGTTAAGTATTTTGCTCTTTTGATCAAATTTGATTTGGAAGGGAAAGGAGCTAATAGCAATAATATTAATTGACTAACTGCTAATTACTGTAAAATTTAAAATTACATTGTCTTAACTTTGGAAGATATGCAATATCACAGTATGCTAAAGATCACATCTAAATGTGAGATTTCAAATGAATGCTCTTTCCCAACTGTTCAAAGTTTTTCAACAATCTTGGTGTGCTAATTATCTAATTAACTGGGATAGACAGTCCAATTACAATTCTGAAGTTCACTGTGGACCTATAATTATTTTTGTAGTCATTAACTTGGCTTAATCACCTTTAACACTAGTTTTTTAGGTCCTCAACTAATTAGTTTTACTAGCTAATTACTGAATATAGAGAAATTTGATTTTCATTAAGAATCTGATAATATCTATTGTCAACTGGGTAGGTATGGGAGGGCATTGCGTACATGACACTTGATAAAGTTCACTAAAGGTCAACTTTTGTTGAACTTAGAAATACTATAATATAATTGATATATAGGGACCCATGGAGATAAACAACAAGTACTCCATCATTAGACTCTAACAGAACCTTTGATTTTATCTTGCATGTATACTCCTTTCCATATAAACTAATTAATGCTGAAAAGGTCAGTTTCAGTTGAAACTTTAAAATATATTTTAAGAAAACTATACAAATAGGAAAAATAATTGTTTGGGAATCAGTACATATTTCTGTTTGTTTTAATTTACTTTTAGGTTTTCTTTGAATCCAGGTCCCTATTAATTTTCTTTTTTTTTTTTATTATTTAGTTTTCCATTTTAAGGCCAACAGGCAATATCTTTAACTTCAAACATTATTTATAACAGTTTCTCTTTTCAATATGATAATCACTTTGAAAAGTCAGATCCTGAAAGTCATTTACATTGGCACATTTTATTCATTATAAATTCTGGAACCAAGTTCAATAGATATTTGTTCCCTTTAGATTATTATTTGGATGTATTACACTGATTTTGTCCCCAAAGATGAAACAAAATATTTACATATTTATGAAATAAGTAGCCGAATATATCTGAAATTATGCATATGAATACCCAATGGCACATACACTATAAATTTATAACTTTAGAAATGTTGTCATCTGTCTTACAAATGGCAAGAGACCAGTCTAAAATATCTCTGCGATTAATTTTTATTAAATTTTGTTGTGTATTAAAATATAAAATAATTTATATGCATCAATCAAACTATTAGGGGATAAAATCATACTGTCTATCCCTTAATTTTGATTGTTTTAAGCACGAAAAAATCTATTTATGAATGAGAGTTGAAGGGGAACTGTTTTTGTATTTACTAATGTCGAATAGTAAGAAGTCAGAATAATTCACAATGGCAAGTTGTAGCGTAGAATACAAATATGAATTTGAAATATTTAAACAACCACTGCCCATAGACATTTTTCCCTCTATTTTTCTGCAGAAATGGAGATTAATGTCAGAAAAAATAAATAAAAAACAACTTACTTATGATCAAACGGTACTAAATCTTAGAAATATGTACAGTTCTCTTTAAGTCTCCTTACTTCTATTGTGTGATATTGCTTCTCACTCATAGCAGAAATTCAGAGGGTGAAAGAGAAAACATTGTCTCTTCCTTTCAGGAGAGCTGTCATCTTATTAGCAAAGTTAAATGCAGAAAAAATTATCTAAATAAGTAACTGTGAAGGTTCACAAGACATAGTCATTAAATCTAATGCTACACATACAAAACAGCTGGCAATTCATGTATTATAAAAAATTGGCATACGCTAAATGTGGAATAAGCCCTGACATTTTTTTTTTAATTTTCCTTTTTCTTTTTTAATGTAATTGCCTTACTTAAGGTTTGATTGCCCAGGGATCCATTTTTAAGAGTCATCCACTTCAAAGATGGCTATCCCTAATAAATATGCTGCCAACCTCAGAACTAGATGAAAGGCCAGTACTCCATCCACCATGGCTCCTTAGAACTTGGTTGATTTTCATAACTGCCTATTTGTGCAGCTTTATTTTTTTTCTCTTTGCTTTAAATTATTGATTTTATATACAAGTATATCTGTAGGAAACAAGGGCTAATGTAGATTGATTACTTGAATGCCTTTAACACACCCTATATCCGGATTCTTTACATGTGGCATTCAATAAAATGTAGACCAAGCAAAGGAGTTTATTTCCCCACCTCACAACTCTGAGTTCAGCCATGTAACTGGTTTATGCAGTGAGACAGTGTAGAAATGTAAGATTCACAGATACTTGAAGACACTTTAAAGAGGAGATTTGCTTGCTTTTTTAACCTGTGTCTCCACCAGAAGAATTTGCCTACATTAGCCAATTGGATTGATGTGAGAGTCATCTGTAAGTGTCAAATTACCCCAGTTAACTGTTGGCCTGATGCAAGCAATGTAATGGAGACCAAAGACCAGAAAAACAAATTAGTCAAGATTATCAATCTGCACTTTGGTGAGAGTTCAAAAAAATTGTGTTTAGAATTTGCAGTTTAGGATGGTTTGCCATACAACATTATAGTAATAGATAACAAACATAAATGTACGTGTGTTTACTTGTTGAGATATAACTGAGATATTAAATCTTATATTGCATGTTTTTAATCTTAATATTACAGTAATACAATTGATGTAATACAAGTAACAGGAGAGAGTAAAGCAGTATGTGATTAACCTGTTTATCATTGACAGTTAGATGGTATTCTTTATAGTTTGTAATTTTCATACTATATGAAGAGAACTTTCTGAGAAATAAGAAATTAAAATGCTGGCAATTCAACTGAAAGACCTAATTATCTAAATATTGACCTAATTAGCATCTTAAATCAGGTGTCTGTTATATATATATATATATATATATATGAAAATAACAGATTTATTGTAGTGGTATTTTCTAAATATATCCATTCTCACATACTTTTATTAAAGCAACTAAAACTAAAAACAACTGAAACCAGTTCCATCAGCTTAAACTGGTTGTGTCTGGTTCCAACCTGCTGAAGCCTGATCTAACCAGCTCAAACCAGTTCTGACCAGCTAAAAGTGGTTCTAACAAGTTCAGACCAACTGAAACCAGTTCTGACTTGCTCAAACTAAATGCAACCAGTTGTGGCTGGCTGAAACAATCTTAAACTGAAACTGGTTCTGACAGGCTCAAACTGGTTCTGACTGGCTGAAACCAGTCCCAACAAATTCAAACCAGTTCTGACAGGTCTAAATGTTCCAACTGGCTGAAACCAATTCTGATTGGTCGAAACTAGTTCCAGCCAGCTGAGACCAGTTCTGACTGGTTCAACAATTAAAACTGAAACTGAAACTGACTGAAACTCTTTTTGACAGGCTCAAACTGGATCTGACCAATTAAAATCAACAAAATCAACTGAAACTGTTTCTGTTGGATGAAACCAGTTCCAACCAGATCCAATTGGCTGAAACCAGTGTCAATCAACAGAAACCTGTTCTTATTGGTTCAACTGAAACTGAGACCAACTGAAATTGAAACCAACTGAATCTACAAGTGAGACCAACTGAAGCTGAAAGCAACTGAAACTGGTTGTTGTTGTGGCTCAAGCTGGTTCTGACAGGTTCAAACCAACTGAAAATGAAACCAATTGAAATGGAAACCAACTGAAAGTGGTTTTGACTGGCTCAAATCAGCTGAAATCAGTTCCAAATAGATCCAAGTGGTTGAAACAGGTTCAAACCAGCTCTGACTGGCTGGCACTGGTCTGACCACCTTGAAATACTTCCAACCAGCTGAAAGAGTTCCAATGAGATCCAAGTGGCTGAAACCAGTTCCTACCTGTTCAAACCAGTTCTGACTGGTTGAAATCATTCCCAACTGGTTCCAACTGGGTGAACCTGGTTTTGCCTGGTTCAGGCTGGTTCCAACCAGATCCAACTGGCTGAAACCATTTCTGACTGGTTCAAATCAACTTAAACTCAAACTGAGACCAAGTGAAAATGAAACCAACTGAAACTGGTTCTGAGGGGTTCAAACAAGATATGATTGGTTTAAACCAACAGAAACAGAAAACGACAAACTTGTTCAAACTGGATGAAACACATTCATACTCAATCCAACTGGCTGAAACTGGCTCTGACCATCTGAAACTAGATTTGACCAGATCAAACCAGTTCTGGCAAGTTGAAACCAGTTCCAACTGGCTTAAGCCAGTTCCACAACCACTTCTGACCAGCTTTAAGCAGTGCCAACTGTTTCCAAATGTTCCTGGGAGGTTGAAACCAGTTCAGTCTGGTTAATACCATCTAAAACTGGCTCCAAATTGATCCAACTGCTTGAAACCTGTTCTAACCAGCTGAAACAGGGTCTAACTAGTTAAAACTGGTGAAATAGATTTTGACAGGTTCAACCTAACTGAAACCAACTGAAACTGGTTCCAACAGGCTCAAACTGGTTCTAACAGGTTCAAAGTAACTAAACATGAAACTGAATGAAACCTGGTTCTGACTGGCTCAATGTGGCTGAAACATGTTCCAACTAGATCCAACTGGCTGAAACTGGTTCCAACTGGCTCAAACTGGTTCTGACAGGTTTAAAGTGGCCCTGACATATCCCAACTGGTACTGACCACCTGAAACCAATTCCAACCCACTGAAACCAGTTCTGACTGGTTCCAACAACTTGAAATTTGTTCTGACTAGTTCAAACTGGATGAAGACTTTTCTAATTGGTTCAAACAAACTGAAACTGAGACTAAAATTGAAATCAACTGAAACTGATTATGAAGGGCTCAAACTGGTTCTGATAAGTTCAAAATAACTGAAACTGAAACCAACTGAAATTGAAAACAATTGAAACTTGTTAAGACTGGCTCAAACTGGCTGAAACCAATTTGACTGGTTGAAACTGGTTCCAACTCGCTGGGACTGGTTCTGACTGATTCAAACTGGTTCACTGCATTTTTAACTAGAAAAATAATACTGATTCAAATAGGCTAAAATAGCTTTTGACTGGTTCAAAGAGGTTGAATCCAGTTCTGAATGTTTCAGATCAACTGATGCTGACACTAAATCTTAATGATCCCATTGAAAATAATGTTCAGAATTGCTCAGTACATGATAACTATCATTTCATATTAAATCACAGATTACATGATAGACTTCAACCTCAAATATATCTATATTGAAACTTTGTGCTAAATATTACCTTTTTTGAATTTGGGGGCTTTTGTTAATTTCTCATCTGAACTTGATTTCACATCTTCTAGGAGTGGTTTTGGAAGATAAGGCTTGCAAAAGATATGTTTGGAGAAATATAATTAATTTAAATTACTTTCTGTAAGCACTGGTTTTATAAACTAAAACATTTTTTTTTTTTAATTTCCTGAAAGGCAAGAGTAACTAGATAACCGTAGAAGAAGCAATGTTTCACTAAGTGGGTCAGTAAGATTTTTAATATGCCTTGATATGAGAGAAATTTTCATATATACAGAAAATGTATTGTAACTTATAGTTAATAAAGAATGAAGTAATTTGAAGCATCTTTAATAAAAGTAAATGAAACAATCAATTCAGGCCATCTAATGTAATAAACCCAGTTCAAATTAAGTTGTCTCTAGTAGTTTCATCCCCCATCTTTTCTCTACATTTGCAAATTTTTTTCATTTGGACCAAATTAAGGCATTCATCTAAACTTTTATTTCCTTTTAGTGTTAATTAATATTGCTCTGTGGTCTCTGGACTATTTTCTGGCTCAAAAGATTCTCATAATCTTTTATTGATCCTATATACTCTAAAGACTTTCCTAATAAGTTTTCTACTTCATAAATAGCAAAACGAATTTATAGCACATACTAGGATTTCTATATACTTTTTAAAATATAAGAAAATCTTTGGAAACAAGTGTGCAATGTGAAGCAGAAATGATCTATCCAAATAACAAAGCCATTGCAATGTAGCTTTTTTTTTTTTTTAAATCGTAATCAGAAGCAACTTCAGATTTGTCCAGAGAACACTGCAAAATATCCAAATATCTGTGGCCTATTCATTCTATTAAATCTTAATTGATGAGGATGGAACTAGATAATTCATGTTATTGAAATAAAGATTCCCATCTATTTATTCAATATTGTATGTTTTGAGATGTGCTATAGAAATAAGAAATCAACATTGCAATAATAATCAATATGCTATAAGGTTGATTTTTTAAAATAATATTTTATCTCAGTTAATTTAAAAGCAAAAAATAGTATTAAAAAGATAAGTGTTTTAGTGCTTAATATCAGCAGTTACAACTTACATTTATTGAGCCAACCCAGTGCTATGATTATCATTATCATTTATTGATTAGACTGAGACCAGAGGAAAAGTAAATAATTATACAAAGGGTAATGAAATTGGTCATTAGTTGAGCTACAATAATAAAAGGGTTGTCATGTCTATTCCAATAAAGTTTATCTACATGTCTATTATTTAGTCACTTTATTAGATATTCTCCTTTATCAGTGTGTAGCCCACCAGGCTATTTGCATTGCATTGCTTCATAAGTAGTTTTTATTAGGAGGCAAGAAATATTGCTTATATAGATATCAGAATAGTGAAGAATATATTCAATAAAACATGTAGCAGCAATTGGATAATAGGAAGGATGCACACACACACACATATACAATTTTATATGAGCCATGAGCCCATTGAAATGTTCTAGCAGATATATGTGACTTATAGTGGAAAACATGTTTTCTTCATTTCACTGGTGATGTGGAAGAATATATTAAATAATGCAACAAGAGACCACAGGTCCAGCAAAGCCATAATGGTTACATTGAACATATGGAAATCAAGGGAATATTTTAAACTTCCTTATTAAATATCAAAAAGTAAGAGTAATGTACAGTCATCTAATGGTTATAAAAAACAAAAACATACAGACAAAAAATTCATTATCATAGGTTGTTTGATACTCAGGAAATAATAAAATGCCATGAAATAATATATGTATTTTTTTTAATTTTTTATTTACTAAGTTACATTAACTTTCTATTTAAATAGTGTTTATTCAAGATTACTTGCATAACTCAGTGCTATAGAATCAGTTTTCACATATATGTATTTATATTTATTTTGAACTAGGTAAAGTATTTGAGCATTCAGTTCAATGATAAAGGCTATATGTTTATTACATGATAAAAATATTGGCTTAGATATTCACAAAGTGAAAAATATAGATTTTTATATTACAAATAGTCGTTCATGTTCATAAGTGAAGAGAAATTAATGCATCATCAATTAATAGTACATTTTAGTATACTATCTCATTATTCAATGGTCTGGGAAATAAAGTATCTACATTTGGTAGGGAACATGAAAAAATATATTGTCTTCCTATACTGGGATAGTAGGTTCTAATTCATTTATATAACTTATGTATCTATGGAACTTGCTGTTAAAATATTATCAAGGATTATTTTACCCAAAAATACTCACATACACTTACATCTATTTAGGAATCCAAACATACTGACTTTTGAAGAGAAGATAATATGGCATAAACTGACATTATAGGATTAACTGAATGGTATGTGTGTAGGTATATCATAAAGTCAGATATTAAGATATATATATATGTATGTATGTATATATATATATATATATATATATATATATATATATATCAGTTCACACTGATGACATTTCTCAAATCAAGTTGAATTCTCCAATAAATTTCTGGGCAACTTTCAGTTTACTCAATGGAGCATCTCTGGAAGAATATTATAAGTTAATGCTGACAGTATCAATTTAACAGAACAATGTTTTTCTTGGAATATTAAAATGGGAAACATAAATCTACCTTGCTGAAATTTTTGTGATTGCTTACCAAAAAAAAAAAATAATAATCTCTCTTAGTAATAGTGTAGCCATTAGGCAATAGTGTAAAATACCTACGAATCTCCGAAGTGTGATACCAGAGAAATGACATCAAGTTTAAAATGTGCATATGCTAAAATATAAATGTAAAATTAGAAATTATCAAGTATATATTGTCAAAGTAGAAAGGTGCTTGTTCAAATATTATTTTACTATTTACATATAATAATTAGACAAATTAAAAGACATAAAACAAAATAAATTCTTCCACCTCAACATAAAACATGTCTAATTAAAATAAATTGCACGGAATGCTGAATAACATTATCAATGGAATACTATAGCATTCTTTATTTGCATTATCAGCTTTCAGTTTTTCTACTGCCTTTCACACAAACTTCCTGTTTTCAATTTGCCTATTGCCTTTCTACACACTTATTTATCACAGTTTATTTATGATTACTCCATGCATGGGGAAGTTCTCTTAGATGAGAATGCTTAGTTCACATTTATTCTGCCTGATTATTTCCTTATACCTCTAGAATGACCTTCAGTTAGCATTTTTCCATAAGATGGAGAATTTATAAATATCATAATAGCCCAACATTAATGGAAAAATATCATAGGTGAAATGTCACAAGTGATGATTTTTCATGAGTCACCAACATCTTATTCCTGATATTTTACCTTGTCTCCTTTGAAAAATAACTTTTGAAGGATAGAAATATGGAATCCATGGAACTTGCTGTCAAAATATTATCAAGGATTATTTTACCCAAAAATACTGTGCAATACTTGGTTCCTAAATCCATATTCACAAAATGGTTACATATTGGTTGTGCCTACATCCCAATCTGCCAATGAAAGGTATCTGACAGTAGCAGAAAAAAAAAAAGCTAACCAGTGATGTTTCTAAGAGTTCCTGAAACATCTGATATGGAAAGAGGTAGAAGACACAAGGAGATGGTTTCAGATTACCCAGAAAGCTGCCTGAGTAGATGCTCCTTTACTCTAGATTGCCATAAATATCATTTAGAAGTCATGAAATAAATCAGAACCTTCCTAAATCCATTACAAAGAAAATGTGCACTCTTATGCTGGCTATCTTAAGTCAAAATGAAGGAACCACCTCTCAAGATGCTAGCTTGGTGCTAATGTATAAAAAAACCTACATGACCACCTATGATAGCCACCAATGCTGTTTCATCCTTCACCCTATGTTTGCCCTTAGAATTTCTTGAACTATGGTTGAACTACATAATGGAAAATAAAACTATTATTCTGATTGGTGTCCAATATTTAAAAGACACTGAGCAAAGTTGTCCAAGTTTCTCTATCTATCCACAAATCTCCCTCACCAAAGCAATGGCCACAAAAAACCCACCAAAAACAAAAAAAAAAACAAAACTATTAGAAATAGGTAGACTCGTACTAATTCACTTAAAACATATAAGCGTTGTACCTCAAAGACTGCATAAAATAACACACAGGGCTCCTCCATTTGTGTCATTCCACCACACACAACTAAAACATGACAGATTTTCTGTATTCTGCCATTGTTCTCTGTGGGCAACTAGTGTTTGGAGTTGTTTATGCTCTCAATAGTAATGTAAAGAATTACTTTTTGGGCCTGCCCTTGTGGCGCAGCAGTTGAGCCCACAGCCTCTGCAGCACGGGATCGATCCCCGGCCACCGGCGAGGGTCCCATATGGTGTGCAGACCTCTCCTGCCGCGCCCGCTGCCCCCCTCAGCAGTGTATTTCTTGTCAGTCTGCTGTTCTGTTCCCTCTCTGGTTCTGGTGAATTCTCTCATCCTCCCGTGCTTCGACTGTACCCAGTGCTTGTATAAATAAATCATCTAAAAAAATTTAAAAAAAATTACTTTTTTGACTAAAACTAGTAAAATTTCATTCTTGGACATGGTCCCATAATGATATGGTTTGATATCCTCTCACTCATATATATATATATATATATATATATATATATATCTAATCATATATATATATTATATATATATAATTATTAATGGGTGTGTATATACATATAAGTATGTATATATATATATATATGATTACAGTACTTATACAAGAGAAGCAGGGCAAATTAACTATGGATGGCAAATAAGTTCAGTTGTGATAGACATATTTTATATTACAGTCTAATTACAATAGGCCAAAATAAATAAATATATTATAATCCATTTTATAGAAGTTTACAAAGTAGATCATGAAAAAGAAGGGAAAGGGATGAGTGTAACATTATTAGAAAAGGCTTCTGAGAAGAAGTGATCCAGCACACTTATGCAAGCAGTAAAAAAACATTTTTCAGGATATCTCTTTATATTTGTGGAATCATGAATGAAAACTAAAATTGTTCATGTGAAATAAATTATTTTTAAAAGTTATATTTCTAAAGCCTATTCACAATTATATTCAGTCATATAATTTTGAATTACATAGACTTTCCTATGACTAAAATTAAAAAAGAAAAACGATCTCAAAAAATCTGAGTGACTTCGTTCCAGTTCAGATGTTTTGACAGAGATAGCTGCGTAAGCAGGAGAAACTTTATTCAGAAATAATTATTATTTTACATAAGCTAAAGAAATCCTTTTGCTCTTGTCATAGTCTCAGGAGAAGTAGGTCAACATATATAAACACTTCAGATACAAATGCCTTAAAATACTTTACTTGACAAATATATCTGTTTCAGTTACTTTTCCTAAGGTTTGTTTTGTCTTTCTATAATGTAGTAGATGTTTCTTTACTTAATAAATATAGTTAGAACTACCTACTTTACAGTTAATGATACTCATTTTCACTGTGTAAACGCAATTTGCATGAAAACAGAAATGACAATTTCTTGAGAAAGGTAAAGAATAAAACAGCATTATAGAGATCAAAACTAGATTTTTTTTTCAAAACTAGATTATTTTAGGTATTATGACTGAACTATAATTATACAATTAGAAAGGGAAAAGTGATACATTATCCAACACAGTATATGTATTTGGCAGTAGTATATGTAATTCCAAACTTTCCAGGTTTTAACCTTCTAATTTGTTCTGCATATGTTTTTCTTAGGATAGGAAAGAAAATTGGAAATTCAATGAATTTTGAATATTAGCAAAATAATTTCATGTATTGATGTAATGGTCTAGGGATGAAAAGTATTGGAAATTGTCCCACCATGTGAATGTATGAACTTAGTACTACTGGATTGTACAGTTGAAAATATTTAAAGTGGTAAATGTTATGGATGTTTTAGCACAATAAAAACAGCAACATTATACTTATAAGTATGAACAAGCTAGTTTGAATTCAGATCCCTACTATTTTTGACTATATTTCAGTGAAGAATGGAAACCAGAATTTAGTGGTGAAAATAATATACAGATACATAAAATACACAAATACATAAAATACAGATTTCACTTTATGGTGCTGTATGCCTATGACCTACATAGCTTTATAAACCAATGATACTTCCACAAAACTTTTAAAAAATTCAGTATTCATTCTGCTTCTATTTTACAGCAATTAAGCAATCATTAATGTGAGAATTGGGATTCACTGCAACATTACAATGATGTTCCAATGATTACATATTCCTCACAGAGCTCTACTGTATAGTCAGAGAGTTAAAAATTGGTACAAATTATAGAAGGCCACTGAGTAGATGATAGTTTGCTTTAAAAAAAAACTGGAGAAATGTAGTGATATGAAATATTCAATATGTCAAGAATCCAGTCACTAGATTATTAATCAACTATTGTAAATTAGATGCACAATTATGTTAAGGTACAGACATCTATCACCTGTTCAATCATATCCATACTCATAAACATCTACAAGATAGTAGTGTTTCAGTGTTCCATTTCTACTTAATGATAAACTATTTTAGAATCTCGTTCTAAAACATGTCATCAGGGCCTCCCTGGTGGCGCAGGCGGTTGAGCGCCGCACTATAAAGCTGTCCTCAGCCTCTGCAGTGCGGGTTCGATCCCGGCCGGCTGGCGAGAATCCCACATGGCACACCAGACCTCTCCTGTCTCACCCGCTGCTCCCCTCAGCAGTGCATTTTGTCAGTCTGCCCGTTCTGTTCTCCGCTCTGTCCCTGGTGAATCCTCTCACCCTCCCGTGCATCTGGCCTGTACTCTGGTTATTGTATAAAAATAAATAAATCTTAAAAAAAAAAAAAATAAAACAGGTCATCAAAACTATATGCTCTGCAGTACTCATATCTAACAATTTCAACATCTTAAGAAGCATGTACTGATAGAAGAATAAATACACACAAAAAAATATTTGCACATGATTATATTTTGCTTATGATTCCTATTGTGCAGATATAAGAAACAAACCAATAGGCCAAGAGTTAGACACACAAAGAATTTTTTTTCGCCAATGCAACAGTTGTGAAAAACTATAAAAATTAATGCTAACCATTAATTCATAAACTATAAATTATTAATGTGCAAAATTGTAATATATTTTGGAGAAATGAGTATAATACTTTGATTTAAGTGCTATTTTTCTTCAATAGAACAAATGTAGTTAGTGAAATAATGGATTTGGGGGAAGAGAGAGATTATTTTGAGAATAGCAAGTCTCCAGGTATTTATTAGCCAGGAGGAATTCTTTTTTTTTTTTTTTTGAAGCTATATTTATTTATGCATACAAGAGCTGGGGTATAGGCCAGAGGTGCAGGAATGAAAGGATTCACCAGGCACAGAGTGGGGAACAGAACAGGCAGACTGACTGAGGGGAGCAGCAGGCAAGTCAGGAAAGGTCTGCTGCGCCACATGGGTAGATCCCTGGCTGGCCAGGGATTGATCTCATGCTGCAGAGGCTGTAGATAGTTTCACAGTACTGTGCTTATTAACCCCTTGCACTACCAGGGAGGCCGCCACCAGAGGAATTCTCGGCTTTATGTATCTTTAATTCATTTTTATTACAATGTATTTTTCTAAAGTTTTATTAAAAGTCTGTATTTATCAATGTTCATTGGAATTTTTGGTGGAATATTCAAGGTGGTTAACCACAAGATGGTCATTTAGTTTAAATATTTATTTCCTTTCCCATAAGAGGTCAACTTACCACTTAGTGAAAAAATAGCTTTGATATTTCATATCGCATGTAACTAAAAGGAAAAAGTCTCAAAGTAAATTTAAGAATGTTTTGTAGAATATTCATCTTGTTTTAACAAAAGTAACTCAATACAAATTGATGTATTAGCTAGTAAAATTGGTAAACATTATTTATTTGGATGACTTAACCTAAATCCAGTTCCTCACTTTGTCCTTTATTAATACACTTATCTGGGGGAGAATATATGACTAATAATCAACACTTCAGTAGTTTTAAAATACTTGCCTCACATAAGTTTATCTAATGCATTAATTAGTAATGAGAATTATTTAAAGGATTTATGGCAAGAATTCAAATTAGCTCAAATCATGCTACTTTTAAAACAAATGTGGATCTATGAGACAATTATTGATATGTTATCACATTTAATATGCAGATAGTTGAGCCAATCATTTGAATCAGTCAGGTCAATACTATTTTTGGATTCTGGTTGTATAAATACACGTGTTAAGAACATTTTGACAGATCTGAATAATAATTAACAACATTAACTAAGCAAACTAAATATTAATATGCTGAGTAAATAGTTCAGACTAGAATATAAGAATCAGTTAAATATTTGCTTTTACTTGTACAACATGTTAAAGGAAAATATTAATGTTAGGTATTGCGTTTGTATTTTAAAATAATATATTTATAGACACTACTAAAAAATGTATGCAAAAAATAAAGAAAATAATAAAATGTTTTTCAAAGTCCAATGCATTTATTAAGCAAGTCAAAACCCATGCCTAGCAAATAAAACAAAACAAAGTGTAGAGTGAAGTTTTTTTTTTTTTTTTTGCAATTGCAATTTCACATCAAGGCCAAAATGTCATCAGACATTTTGTTCACATGGAATTAAAATTTCCATAGATATATTTCTAGTTCTCTAATTTTCATGAAAAAAAAAAAAACAGGCTTGTAAGAATGTTTGTCATTTCATGGTACATCTTTCATGTAGAGCATTTTTGGGTAAGAAGCCAGTATATCAAGAGTTTGACAACTGATTTCATGGCCTGGTCATGCTGAAATCAACACATTTCACAGTTTGGCATGAATTAATGAAAACAGCTGCAAAAATATAAATAATGTCTATGCCTTTTAGATGTTTCTAATGAACAAAATTAATAAATATAAAAATGTACCTAAATGTGAACTTGACATTTCAGTTACACAAAGTCATTCAGAACTACAGCAAGAGCCCAAAACAATTATTTGACTATATACTAATTTTTAAATGTTACCTTCTTGATGATAACAGATTATTTTTGAAAATTTTATGCATATATCTAAAATGCCATTAGTTGTCTTTCACTTTTTAGAATAATAAAAATGCTTCTTAATGTTGGGTTAACCCATAGAATCAAAATTAACACATATATTAATATTAAATATACTATGTACATTTATCTTTATTTCAAAGTTTTAGAACACATTTCTTAACAGCTTCTCTGTACCTTTGTGATGATATTAATCTCAAAAGATTGACCTTGATCATATACTCACACCTATTTGTGTGATCTCCATTTTTTTGACATGCTCACTTACATAGGTACAGAAATAACACATATAAAACATGTTGAATACATCATGTTTAGCACATTAAGACAAGAGAGTTAGCTTATGTATAAACATTTATATAAAGAAATTGATCAGACAATTGATCAGACAATTAAAAGATGTATTGGTTGTTCATCAATCCCACTGCTATCAAACTATATCCAATATCCTCTATTCACAGATTTTACAGTCATAGATATGAAGTTGAGAGAATCTCCTCTTCAAATTCATCAAAATTTTGAATGCACCTCAACTACCAGGAAGTAATCTTCTCTACAACATCTGAGGCTGGATTGCTATAATTCAGCTAGTAGAAAAGATTCCATTAAAACAAACAAACAAAAAACCTTTGTAAGTTATGGATCCACATAAAGTAAAACATTTGTCCAACTTTGATCATTTTGTTATATGTGACTGAAAGAGATATTATCCAGATGACCATACAGGTTTAGCCTTGATTATAGAATATTTTTAACAATTATTACCAGGAAAATATACAGAATAAGTCTTATTAAACCTATTCACATAATTATGTTCTCAAGAAAAGTATAGAGATTCAATAAAATCATTACTCTGAATTATAAATGAGAGATTAGTAAAGATATGCTACTATTTAACAATATTTTAGCTTATAATGTTCCACTAAGTCAATATTTAGAGAAAGTAAGAAAGATGAAGTTTATTCCAGATGCATATATAAGGGGCTTGGAAGGTAGTGATGTTGAAAACTTTTACATGCACCATCTATGTAATGTCTTCTTTAGAAAAATGTCTATTCATATCACTTGTCCATTTTAATTGGAGTATTTAAATTGTTCACTATTGATGTGTATGAGTTTTTTATATATATTTAGATGTTATATTCCCATTATATAGACATATATATATCCCATCATATATATAGTCATATATATATGTCATATGTATATGACATATATATATAGTCAAAGCAGTAATGAACAAAAGAACAAAGGTGGAGGGAATCACACTTTTTTATTTAAAAATATAAAGCTACGGTAAAAAATATATATTATATTGAAATAAAAATATGCACAACAACTGATGGGACATTCTGGAGTGCCAAAAATAAGTCCAGGCATACATGGTCCACAGACCTTTAACAATGGTGCCAAAAGACACAGTGGAAAAGGGTAGTGTGTCTAGTAGATGGTGCTGAGAAAAGAGGATATCCACAATCAAATCGATTAAATAAGACTGCAATCTTATATTATCACAAGCATTAACTTGATATGGGTTAAATGCAGGGTATGAAAATGTAAGGAAAAAAAAAAAAACAAATAAACAGGGAAAAGCTCCTTTACATTGGCCTTGGCAACAATGTCAAAAATACAGGCAACAAAAGCTAAAATATACTAGTAGGACTAGATCAAAACAAGTCTTTGGACTCTAATGTCCTTGTTAATCACATTTAAATTATAATTATTGCTAGTATTTCAAGTGCTCAAATTTCACAGTTCACACCTGTTTTCCTCTTCCCTCCAGGAGAAGAGCCAGGGGAGAGTTCATGCCAAAAGTATTAATGTGCTAACATGATTCTCCCCCATAGGTATGTGATAGAGATGTGAACAGGTCTGCAAACACCATCTGCTCTATTTCACCAGCTTCGCTTGATGATAAAGAGCATACTCTTGTCTCATACTAATATTAAGGAAAATGAAAATGAAATGGTGGTGCCTATTCCAGTGGGATTATATTTCACATGAGGTTTGCTTGGTTATATAAAGGTATCCCACTATTGTGGACATGGAAGCAAAAATAGCATGTAATTAGCAAATGTTTGTTCAATTCAGGAAAATTAAAAAAAAATGTTTCAGGTACGATGAATGAACAAATTTGTTGAGGTGCAGTTGCCCTTCCACAAGTTAAATATAGTCCAGTGACGAGATTAACTATATTTCTTTGAAAGTGCTTGGATATGAAAGGGGTTGGAATTCCTGTAACTGTTGATCCAAACTGACCTTCACAAAGGAAGACTCTGGGGATTTCTTCCAAATCAGGAGAACAACAGGAGTAGTGCTGAATGTCTTAGGTGAGTTGTAATTTTTTTTTTCTGATTCCTTATTTAATCTTATTGGAAAACCAAATACAGAATTATTTTTAGAAGGATAAAGACTTATGGATGCAGTTGTTTAAAGCTTGATAGTGAGCTCTAGCTTTAACAGAATAAACACAATAATAAAGCATTTATCAAATTGCTATCCTTCCAATTTAATTGTTTCTTATATTCCAAGATAATGAATGCTTTTATAGCACAAACTTCTCCAGATTCATCCACCCAGAGGGATGCAACTGTTGTAACATTTACAAAAGAGAAAATAATTGATGCAAACCCACTACACAGCAGCATCTTATGTGTCTCAGATTCATTTTTCAATCTCTGATTGCTGTAAGGAGAGTTATTGGAATCTCTCATTTGTGCTCATGGGTTTCCATAACCTCAATTTTTACCCCATAACTCCTATCTTATCATCATTGTGTGGTTGAATGAAATACCATAGTGATATTTTCTCTTGATATGAGCAATCACATTGCCAAATAGGTGTGAAAATTAATTCATCTAAATTATTTTCCTAATAGTAAATATTATGCCCCTATTTAAAATCTTAAAGTTAATTCATGTTAATGTTAATATGTTAATTCAAGGGTATTCAATCATTTAAGAGACTGACTAGCAGGAGCTCAGACAAGGAATGGATCTTTCAGTGCTAAATAATGGTTGGAAGGGTTCCATTTCTACCTGAAGATTCTAGAGCACACTATATTTTCTTTCCTTCACAGTGCTTCCCCCACAGAGATTACCTGGATTCCTTGGCTCATAGCTCCCTTTTATCTTCAAAGACTGATGTCCCTTCAGTTTGATCTCATATTGCATCATTCTGACTGACTCTCTTATCTACCCTTCCCACATATAAATGGGTCCTGTGATTACATTTGAATTGCAGATAAGGCAGATATATTACAGATAATTCAGGAAACTCTTCTCATATTAAGGTCAGATGATTAGCTACTTCAGTCCCATCTGCAGCCCCCACAGCTCCTTGCCATGTAATTTAACAAATGCACAAATTCTGAAGATTAGGATATGACAATTTTGTTGTGAACCACTGTTCTGCTTTCCATGGCATCCAGTAACAAGAATTGAAGAAGACTGGGATCAGTCTTTATTTATTGCTGGCTGAATGTCAAGTGATAAAACCATTTTAGTAGAATTGAAAGAATTATGTGATAACACATAAACTCATTATCTTAATTGGTTAACTAAACTAACATGCTTATTTCTTGCTCAATAAAATACCCACTGTCAATCTGAGAAAAAAAGTCTATAAAGATGTATACTTGGTAACTGACATATTGATTGCACTCTTAGGTTTATTTCTAAAATAAATGATTGCATTTGTACTAAGGGAGATAGGTAACAACTCATGAGACCAAAAAGTTGGAATGAAACACCTGTCAAATTGTAGAATACTCATAATGAATATTGTATCTCAGCCAAATGAATAAAATGTAGTGTATTCATTCAATGAATATGACATTTCAGCCAAGGTGAATGAAGTGTGTAATTGCTAAAAAAGTAAAGAAAGTTTTTGGGGAAACCCACTGTCTTTCAGTATTTTACATTCAATCTTAAATGCTAAAAAGCCCTTTATCGTTTTTAAAGGAAATGTATGACCATGAAAGGAATATTTTCAGAATAAATAATTCACATTAATAGGTTTGAAGACAAAATTTGGGGTCTCACTTTTGGGAATTATCCCTGGGAACTTATATTTGCTATACACATATGCCTTTATTACACACATCTCATTGCATTGTATTGATTTGCTTGTTTTCTAATTTTGATGTAGACAGAGACCTCCTGAAAGAATGTGACTAATGAATGTGACTATTCTTAATGTTGCTCTTTATTTCTAGTCTCTATAGCATATGTTTGCACATTTATTCTGTTAAGGAAATAAATATGTTTTGCTTGTCACATGTGATCTGTGTCACACTACTCCATTTCCTGATACTGTACCATAGGAGGAGCCATGAGCATACATAAGGAATGGGTTTGACTGTGTTCAAAATGATGGATTTGATCCACAGGTCATAGTTTAACAAAGGTCTGTCCAAGAACAGTCCTTCATATCTTTTAGAGATAGAAGTATATGGTCGCATTAATTAATTGATAAGTAAATGGTTTTCAAATTGAATTGGCATGCCTTAATTTATATTGGTATAAGTGGAGTGATTTAACTAAAATGTGAGCCCAGATGCAAGTTAGAAAGAAGTGAGACTTTAATCATGGTCTAAATTTTATACTCATATTGAAATCTCTAGTGACATAGAAATAATTTAACGCATTTCTGTGTGAATTTATGTTACAATGTGCCTTCTTGATAGTCACTTTGACATTATTTATTGACTTACAGCATGATATAAAGCATTTCTGAAAGAACTGGGAAGGAATTATATCCTGTTATAGTTTCAATGTTAACTTTAAATTTAACATTCTATATGTGGTTAATCAAGTTTTCACTTAACTTTTAATATTCTACATACTTTTTGCATTATTTAGTTTTTATGTATTGCCTTCTCCTCATACTTGATGAGTGTGTTTTTTGGTTTATTTTACTTAATATTTAACTTCTAAACCAATTCTATGAAAATTTCCTATTATTTCTCTAAAATATCTCAGCAAATTAATAGGGAAATAATTCATAATCAAATGATCCTAATGAAATTGACATATATACTTAAATATCCCCAAATGAGGAACAGATGTGGCTATCCTACATTTCTAATAGCTTGACAATCTATTTGTGGTAACTATTAAGCACTGGCATTTCATTTTTGTTTATGTCTATAGTTAAAAAAATATAATGCACATCATAAATTGACAAAGGACAATATACTAAAAGAACACCCATATTTCCTTTTTTCTCAATTCTATTGTCAGGTATTTTATTCTTATTTTTATATCTAAGACACAACCTATTAAACTCATGATGTTATGGAAAAGGTAAATGCAATGCACAGTTTGAAAATTACTGTTAAAACATGTAATGATACACAGTGTTGAAAATATGTTCACATACTTACTGTTTTATAATTTAGTTACATGTCATGTATTTATTTCTTCAAAATTAAGATAGCAAGATTGAACAGAAAATAGAGTTTTGACTTAATTCAAAAATCCTGAGTTTAATAAGAATATGCCATTTTCTAGTCTAACTGTTTTAAAGGCATTTTTTTTTTTATTTAGCATCCCAATAATTCATTGCAGAAATTCAATTATTTATCATGTAGTTCTTTGATAAAGTTTTGTCAATTTTCTAAGTTGTCAGTACTGCTTATATTAGGGTAGTTTAAAATGATATACTGATACTATTATGCTCAGATTCATTAAAAATAAATATTGATTTTTATAAATATCTAGTTATGTGCAGCACATAAGTTTGTAAAAAAGAAAATTCATTTTAGTGAATTGATAGCAACTATTGATTAATTTAGATTTATTTAGATCTATCTAGTTGGATCTTTTATGAGAAAGAGGTAGTTTTACAATTTTATGACTTCTTTCCCATGATCATATATATGTTAGGCAAACCCCTATAGAGAAAAATTAATTTTCTTATATTTTTTGCAGCTGTGCAGGTAAGAATTGGTCTGCCAGTTTCAAAGACTTTTATGGCTTTGTTTTTGTTCTATTTTAATTTCTTTGTTTTTTCAGACATTATGACAAATGTTATATAGGAAGAAAGGTTGTGTTGTATTAAAAATAATCCAGACTCTGATTCTCTACACTCCATAAAACTGGGACTCTTACATTATCTACAGCTTTCATAAGCACTTGCACCCCAGGTAGAGGTAGCATGATTTAACAAGAGCAAGACACTGAGAGACCATTATCTCTACTATTAAGAGATAAACTAATCATCATTTGAGCATATAATGTTTTAAAGTATCAAATATATACAATGAGATATCCCTACATACCTACTAAAAATGGCCAAAATCTAAAACACTGGTAATATCAAATGATGGTAAAGGATGTGAACTTACTTACAGGAACTCTTATTTATAGCTGGTGGGCATGCAAAATGTTGCAGTCATTTTGGAAGTCTGGCAGTTCTTAAAAAACTAAATATATTCTTATCATATGATTCGCCAATCATACTCCTAGGTGTTTACTCAAATGAGCAGAAAATTTATGTCCATACATAAAACTGCATATATATATATATATATTTATTTATAGCAAATTTGCTCATACTTGTCAAAACTGAAAGCAGATAAATGTCCTTCAATAGGTTGAATGGTTAAAGAAACTATGGTAAAGGCATGGAGTACAATGTGATTCAAACAATAGAAATAAATGAGCTATCTTGGGCCTCCCTGGTGGCGCAAGAAGTTAAGATGCAACCTATGAAGCTAACCACAGTCACTGCCAAATGAGTTCGATCCCTGGCTGGGGAGCAACACACATGGCTCAGCAGACCTCGCCTGACTTGCCGGCTGCTCCCCTCAGCAGTGTATATCAGCCGATCTGTCTGTTGTATTCCCCACTCTGTCTCTGGTGTATCCTCTCACCCTCATACCTCTAGCCTGGACCCCAGTTCTTGTATGCATAAATAAATAAATATTTTAAAAATAGAAAGAAATGAGCTATCAAACCACACAAAAAGACTTGGAAGAATCTTAAATGCATGTGTTTAAATGAAAGAAGCCAATCTGAAAATGCTATACACTATATGATTCCTACTATATGACACCCTGGGAGAGGCAAAACAATAGATGAAAAACAATTAGCAGTAGTTGGCAAGAGTTTGGTGAGAGAGAAGGGAGGAATAAGCGGCACCCAAGAGATTTGTGGGGCAATGAAAATATTCTGTATGATTGTCTAGTGGTAAGATAAATGGCATTGTGTGTTTGGAAAATTCCATGAGTAAACCTTAACTGAAGTATGGACTTAGGATACCAATAATATGTCAATGTTAATTCATCAATTGCTACAAATGTGCCATAACAAAACAATATGTTAATGGGACAATCTCAGGGTAAAGGGACAGGAAGTATTTGAGAAGGGATAGTTTGCATTTTCTACCTACTCTTTCTATTATTATAAATCTGCTTTAAAATATAAATACAGCTGATTTTGAAAATATTAGACTTTAAGATTTTAAAGATCCCATCACAAGAAAAAAAAAATAGTTATGTATAGTAGCAGAGAATAACAAGACTTACTTTAGTGATTGTTTCTCAGTTATACCAAAATCAAATCACTGTGTTGCACACCTAAAACTAAACAATGCTATATATCAATTATACATTAATAAAAACAATCAAATTTTAAAAGGTGTAATGCATGTTCCTTTAGTTGACTTTATTTATATTTTTATTTTAGTTATATTTTAACTAAATATTTGTTATTTAGAAACTCCTATGATTAATAAGGAAAATGATAAGTATTTATACCCTTAGAAAGCAATTGACCCTACTAAAATTAAATCTCCAAATTTAAGGTTTCTAGAAGTAGTACCTCTGATAAACTGGTTACATTAATGGCACCAGTTAATGGCTTCCTTGTAACCAAACCCTTTCTCTGTAACTTCATTGCTTTCTCTGTTTCTCAGCTCTGTCCTCTGACAATTTGCTCAATGCAACAGGGTAAATGTAACTTAAGCATTGTCTCAAAAATGAAAAATAATGTAAAAATATATATGAAATAAAAACAATAAAAAAATAAATATGTGAAAGACAAAAAAAGGGGGTTCCAGATTTCTGTCACTGGAAAGAATACCAACACTGGTTAGTCTGCAGGAACACATGAGAACATACGGAACAGAGACAAGTGAATCGCTCTCCATTTTAGCCCAAGCAATTCTTAGTACTTTTCAACTGACAGCCAACACACCAGCAAAGCAAAACTATGAAGTAAGTCCAGACCAACTTAGGAAAGGCCACTGCCAATGAAGATTCTTTAGCAAAGGTAAATATTACCAGCTTTGTAAGCAACTGAGATTTTACTGATGTAATGTGGCATTATTGTGCTAGGAATATCAATTCAGCTCTTTGAAAATATAATGTTTTTGTATTTTACCAAAACTGAATCAGATTAAGGTGTTAGGAATTTTCTTAACTTACAAAATGAATATTGGATACATGCAACTATTTTTAGATCAATTGCATATTTTAGGCCCGAATGGAATAGAGTATCTTAGCACCTGTCATAAATTAATGGTTTGTTTAAAGAATCAAAATAGACTTAATTAATCCCACATTAAAAAGAAGAGCAAATAGCAATAATTAGAATACTGAAGCAGGTAGAAAAGAAGCAATATCACTTATTTTCAAAGGATTTATAATAATACAAAAAAGTCAATATAAAATATTACATTTAATGTGAAATGAACTGACCTGAGCTGTGTCCCCTAAAATCCATATGCTGATGTTGTAACCCTCTGCATAATATACTGGATAAAGGGCCTATTGAGGAGGTGATCAATGTTAAGTGAGGTCATATGTGTGAGGCCAGAACACAAAAGCACTGGTGACCTTATCAGGGGAGGAATTGACACCAGAGCTCTCTCCTTCTCCAGGTGAGGGCTCAGTGGGAAGGCGCCAGCCATCTGCAAACCAGACAGTGAACCCTCACCAGGAACCCAATTGACTGACACCTTGATCTTGAACTTTCCTGTCTCTAGATCAGTGACAAGTAAGTTTCTGCTGTTTAAACCACCCACTGAGTTGTACTGCTATTTTGTAGACTAATAGGATATAGAAGTAAAATATGAATGCAAATCTCAGGAATCGGCCAGATTTTAGATATTTACTTTCACTGTTTGGGGACTTAGATCCTAAGAAACTTATTTTCTACTGGGCACTTGTATTTGTTTTTCATTTGCCCTGAAATCATTACGCTCACTGCCATGGTGTCATGAAACACATTTGGCCTCTTTTCCTTCTGCCAGTCCTATCTTACGTCTTTAAGAACAAAAGCTCAATATTAGTTGGAGGTCAACAATTTTCACATCCTGCTGTTTGACTCCTTCTCTCCCAGACTGAAACTGAAATCTTTTCTCAAAACAGCAGGCCACCTGGAGGGAGCACTCTGCCGTGCAGGCTTCCATAAACAAGGGAATAACAATTGTAAATGACACACACACATAGAATACTGTATATCTGTGAAGCTAATTTAAATTTATTTTGTATTTATTTTTGTTCTTTGAGAAAATTGGTGGCTCCCTCAGCTTGCTGAATATTAATCAATATATGAAAAATTACAGTTTATTTATCTATTCTCCTACTGTTGGTGGTCTGCTTCCTAAATTAGGCCAGTATAAATATACTTTCTATAAACATTCTTGCACATGGAGGCTTTTTCCCCCCATTTCTTTTTGAAATGGAGTAGACTTGCCAAATAGTCCTTCAAGTAGTTAATTCTTATTCTAATGGGTCCTTTACTTGGTGTTGGTACTATTTTAGCCTTTCTGTTGAGTAGTCAACTATATTTTGCTTGCTATTTCTTTAAGATAGAATTCTATGCTGAGAATTTTTTTTTTTTTTTGCTCCATACCTAAAAATTCACTGAATAAAGAGCATTCTAAAAACCCATAATCATTCTTGAATTACAGTGATGATGACAGGCAGTATGGTTGTTACCATAAATTACAAAATCTCAGCAACAAGTCTAAATAATCCAATTCAGGGATGTCTGGAAGTGTCTCTGTCCTGTGAATCCCAGGAAAGAGCAGTAATAAGTTGCAGTTGATGTTTCATTTGAGGCTGCAAACAACACAGTCACTTGACAGTAAAGGAGAATATTTATGGCCACTCCATTATCACATCTTTCATGTGTCTGTTAATTCCTAACCCACACTTCATTAGTATAGTTGCACCATAGGGAATTCAGAGAGCATCCTAATTCAGTTGATCTTAAACCTCGGAGCTCTAGGTCACGTGAAAAGCAAAGAATGGAAGACACACAGTTATCAAACTGTGATTTTCTGAGACTCCAAGTAGAGGTTCACAAAACAGAGGCTGAAAATATCAACATTCAGCTTTGAGTTTATCTGACAATTTAGGGGAAAAAATAGGACATTTAGGAAAATAGGTCATACAATCAAGAAATGTTTATCTTAATAAGACCTTCACTTTCTAAGGATTAACTTTCTAGAATTTTTTAAGAAGCTAGTATTTTGAGTTAAATCATAAGTATACTCATTACATATACTTTTAATGCTATTTAATTAACAGAAAATAACAGAAAATTAATGGAAAATGCACTCATGGTACTTCTTTTTTGATTAAAATTCTCAACAATTGAAAGATATAAAAAATGTGGTGTTTTCTTACAAAATATATTTGGAAGTTAAACACACTTGAATGGAGATATCCAGCAAACAACAAACACACCACAAATACTACCATATATTTTGAACTGAATGCCAATTCAAAGAAAACATATAAAACACAGCATGATAAAGCTTAAGCTATGAGTGGATGGAAATTTACAATTAAAACTGTGTATTACGGGCCTCCCCGGTGGCGCAGCGGTTGAGCGCTGGGTTGCGAAGCTGCCTGCAGTCTCTGCAGCACCGGTTCAATCCCCAGCTGCTCCCCGGCCACCGGAGGAGGGTCCCACATGGTGCACAGACCTCTCCTGCCGCCCGCTGCTCCCCTCAGCAGTGTACTTCGGTCCTTCTGCCTGCTCTGCTCCCTGCTCTGGCTCTGGTGAATTCTCTCACCCTCCCGCGCTTCTGACTGTACCCAGTGCTTGTATAAATAAATAAAAAATAAATAAATCTTTAAAAAAAAAAAAAAAAAAAAACTGTGTATTACATTAACTTCTTCCTATAGCTAATACACCAAAAATACATTATAATTTACCCATTAAGAATATTGGGATTATACTTAGTGGATATTATAATTATAGTTACACTTATTTTATGACTGGATTCTAGCCAAGACTGCACACTATCAATGTCTCTGCTAAATGTAATAGTAAAAAATCCAGTCAGTTCTAAAAAGACTAAACAAAACTAAGAAAGTTTGAAGACAGAAGACAAATTGCTCTTTTTTGCTGATAGATGATCATATTAAAAAACAAAATGCTAGGAAGTAAAATCGGTGGCTGGTATGCATATTCAAACTGACTTTTAGTCTAATAAGAATATTCAATAATGATTTTCCACTAAACGGAAATAATTTATCTATAGTTAAATTAGAAATTATTTTTCTCTCTGACCTTGATTTTATGTTAATCAGTTGATTGACTTGTGACTTGTGCTGATTGACAGGGCAGAAATGCAGAGGCTTTGCAATTAATAATTCTCTGTTGCTGCTGATGCTGCTGAGCACCAAGACCTTCATTTTAAATTATTACAGCATGTTTCACAATGTAATCATAGCCCAAGGAATGAAAACTATGTTTTTAAATCAAAGCTTCCTCCCCCTTTGAATAAGTGTGACCTTATACAATATTTCAATATGAATCTAAAACACATTTTAATAGTATTGTTTCAAAGATGTCAAAATTATATTTTGTTTTTTATTAATTTTTTGTTTCATTTTAAGTTGAAATGCATCTATACTACACAGCTAATTACAGACATGCATTTAGATTTAAGTGCTTATTTTGGATGAGTTATACTCACACCAAACCTCCATTTTTAGCACAATGTAAAAATCCTGAATGATAGACAGACATTTTCAGTGTGTGATGTACTGACTGTCAAGTATTGCCTTTTTTTGACCAAATCCACCAACATATATTGACCCATATCACTCAAAATATTAAGGGTTGGTGGCAAGCCTATAAACCTTTGTATAAAGAAGTTTTTAGCCTAGTCAAAGTCTGAACAGCATATAAAATATTTCTACAACTTTCGAAGTCACAAAGAAAAATATTTAAAATGTTAAACATTTTCTCTAAAATATTTCATAAAAGTAAAAAAATATATTACTACAAACTTCTGTATATTAAATGTAACTATATATTATTAGGGATAAAAGGGAAGAATGTTTAAGAGGATGGAGTTGAAGGTTTAAGCCCAGGTTTCTTTTAACACTGTTAAATGTACCAGCAACAAGTGTAGTTTAGTAGAGTTAAGCACTGTTCTAGTTACTAGTTTTGTTTTTTTTTTTTTTCTTGGTCAGTTAAATGTAACAAATACTGTTCACTTCCATGGCAATTTATAATTTATAATTATTAGATTTAGCTCTATATTTTACTCGACCTGCTCATTCCCTAAGGAAGCTTATATTATCTTCTTTTTCTTATTATGATTCCAATTCCCTTTATACTAATGTCCACTTTGTTTTGTTAAAGTTATATGTGAAACGATGAAAGATGTATTAATATGTCATGGATATATTGTTATTGAAGATTTAATTTATCTAACCTTAAAACCTATGTAGGAATATAGACACACTAACAATAACCATCCAAACATAGACTTTACTAAATTCTGTATATTCAGAGCTTTATTTGCTTAGCATGCTTTAAGTAAGATTCTGGGTAAGGATTGTCTGATTAAACTCATTGGAAGAACTCCATTCATGCAATAAGAGATCAGAGTCAACAATTTTTTCATTATTTTAAGGTTTAAAGGATTTTAAAGAGAGTAATGGGTGTTTTAATAAGCCATTTCCAGATTTGTAGAGAGAAAACAATTATTTGCAGGTAATAAAAGAAAAAAAAAACATGATTACAGTTCAAGAACTTGAATATAAATACAAACTGAAAAATAAAGACTATTTCTTTTTCTAAATGGGACAGATTTTATTGACTGTCAACTGAATTCACAGCTAAGTTCCTATGACCATAAAGTAATAGTTTTTTTGAAATTTAGAGAACAGTCTGTGTTATTGAGCTGAGGACAGAGTTTACAGGTTTATTTTTTCTTATCAACACTTCTTTTTTTTTAAGATTTATTTATTTATGCAAGAACCAGGGTACAGATACATGGGGGGGGGGGTGAGAGGATTCACCAGAGACAGAGTAGGGAACACAACAGGCTGACTGACTGAAATACACTGCTGAGGGGAGCAGCGGGCGAGTCAGGAGAGGTCTCTGTACCATGTGGGTAGCTCCCTGGCTGGGGACTGAACTCATGCTGCAGTGGCTGCGGACAGCTTCATAGGTTGTGTCTTATCCCCAGGGAGGCCCTTGAATTTTAAATTATTAAAATGTGAGCATTTTAATCATTATGTCAATTTTTTAAAAATAAGATGTATCTGATAATATTTGTTCACATGTATAATACAATTTAGATTTATTTGATCAAATATATTTCATGTTGAGACTTGTCTCATCATCTTTCCTTTTGAAGTACTGATAAACCAATCTAGAGAGCTACAAAGCTATAATTGGTTTTCATAAGCCCTGGCCTGAAATATACACTATATATGGCATCTTTCACAGATACTCTCCTCATATATTTATCATTCATTTGATTTTTCCAGCTCAGAAGAAATATGCTTCCACATTTGTATTCTGTTCATATCTAGATTCCAGTAAAGGTCAGCTTTCCCATAAAAAGGAGTATAAATAGTGCATAAAATGATGATCCAAGCTAGCATATCAGGAAAATAAAAGCATAAAAGTAAAGGTCATTTTCACAATTTTTATCTTGAAGCACTCTCAAAAATATATAGTGTGAAAATTTGTCAAGGTTTTCATAAGAGAAGATTTGATGTGAAAGTTATCTTTATATTTCTATTTTCTTGTATATGACCTTTTTAGTAATTAAAAAGAAATTTTACACTATGAAAGTCATTATCTTCATATTGGTTTAGTTATTACAGAGTAATCCTTGATATCTAGTCAATTATTGGAATAATATTTGTTTAGTTGAAAATAATCATTCTTTTGGAAATTCCTTGTATTTATTTTTTTATTAAGGTAACATTATCTTACAAATGGTATATAGTTCAGAAATAAACTGCTTTTATAATTTATATCATTAACTAGAGATAAAACATACCTTTATCTCCAAGACAAGTAAAAAGAAGACATTTATTACTTAGTAAAATAATTGTTTCAATGAAACATTTCTACCAACGTCAATATTTGGACTTTCATTCAGAGAGTTTATCAGGAAAGCCAATATTTATTCTCAAAAGATACTGTACTTATTAAGTTAGCTATGTATTAATCTATTCACAGTAGTGATTTTGAATCTGGTATAATTTGACTTGATAACTAAGTAATGAGTATGATATTGAACTTTTAAAAGAATTTAGAAAAGATACCTTTGTGGGTTTTTGAGACCCTGAAATATGAAAGTAATGTGAGCTTGCCTCAATGTTATTATATTGAGGGAAATAACAAGACTATGGATGAAGTCTACGGATTCAAGACATACAGCTCTCTCATAACACAAGGGAGCAAATGCAAGACCATGCGTTCTGTAGCTCATCAGAAATCATAGAGCTATAGTTGGAAAAATATTTAGCCCTCTCATGCTTAATTTTCTCAGCCTCATATATTGTCCCTACCCTGATAAATTTCTATATGTCACTGCAATAACTTTCTCAGGTGTGTCTGTTTTTGTCAGCAACAAAATTTTGAACTTGACTGTGTTTCACCCCTCCATTATCCAATAATAAATAATGTTCATTCCCAAATTGAAAAAAATGAATTTAAACACTTTACATAAATGTGATTAATAAAGGACCGATTAGTGTCAGACAATAAAGATACAGAAAATATCTTTATTGGTGGATGGTAAGAAGATTAAGGTATTCTAACAATTTCTTTTGTAAACACTGCATCATTAAAAATATTTTAGTGCCTCCCTGGAGGCACAGGTGTTAAAGCCAAGATACTTCCAGGCACTGAGTTTGATCCCTGGCTAGGAAGCTGACCCATATAACAGAGCAGACCTCTCCTGTCTTACCCACTGCTCCCCTCAGTAGTGTATTTCAATAGATCTACCTGTTCTGCTCCCCACTCTGCCCCTGGTGAATCCTCTCACCCCCCACCTCTGGCCTACACCCAAGTTCTTGTATACATAAATAAATAAAATAAATTTTTAAAAAATAAAAAAAATATTTTATTGATTCTACATTCATTACCTTTGTTGCAAAATAAAACAGAAATAGAAATACATGTTTAGGAAATAATCTTGTAGAAATACAGTCTAATGATGAAAACAATTGAAACAGTCTGACTGTTTGCAAGGGTTAATAATTAAATCATCTGCACTCTGAGCTCTCAACACCAAATTAATCCATTATTGTGCTATTATGAAAACTGCAAAAGAGAATAAAAATACAGGCAAATTATTTTCAATAAGACACTCCATAGTGACAAAATGTCCTATTTACTGTAGATGACAGAGTGTCTTTTTTAAATTCTTGATGAACAGAAACTGCTAATAGTTAATAAAACTTCAATGCCATGGAAGTAATGAAAGACCTTGGGATAAAGTTACAATGATCCTTAGTGGAATACATCAATCTTGACTTTATTTTCACTTCTGAAAAACTTTTCCTTGAAGTTTTAACATTTTTTTCAAGTTTAAACCTTGATAAGCCATTGTAAAAATCCTATTCTTTGATATAAATCAGTGTCTTTATGACATTATATAAAATTAGAACTATTAGCCTGGTGTACTGAATCCTCTTCAAATGATATTCCTATTTTGAAAAATTTTTGACATAAAAACAAAGAAACAAACAAACAAACCCAACTAATCTGCCCTAAGGGTTGAGGTAGACCAGTTCATGATCTATTCTTTGAAATGTTTTCATAATGTGATACAGCTGAATGGCAGTTGAACACAAAAAGAAGCAGATTACTTACATTATTTTGATTTTCTAAACAGATGTTTTGTTTGTGGTAAATCACATTTTAATAACACAGAAAGAAATGAAAAGTGTAATATTTCAAAAAAAGTCTATTATATGCCAGAACATTCTGCCAAAATCATGTATATCACTGCAAAATAAGTGGTATTTCCTTGAAATTCACTCATTGTACAAATATTTGCATAGTAACTAAACATCATTATCAAATTGTAGACTGTCTATATTGTAATTTGAAGCAGTCACTAATTTAATAACTAATAATTGACATCAGGTACTAGGGATAGAATCATAAACCATAAGACACATTTAAGTAATCAGTAGATGTGAAATTAAAGGGATTGAGAAGATTCCTAATAAATTGCAACATGAAATTTTATTAAATGCTCCTGCTATATTATTGCATTTCCTGTTTTTTGCCCTAAAATAAAGAATCCTGGAAGAAAGTACTTCTATTTTTTTTTATTTTATAACATTTTGAAAGTTCAAATAAGATATGGAATATCTTCAGTACAAAACCAGAGATATTCTTTGGCGTAGAATGCATTGCAATTTCCACAAATAACTAGAAGATATAAATACAGAAATACAGACCTATATTTATTGGGGAAAAAAAAACACAAAATGTTCTAAAAGTATACAGTCCAGCCCTAGGTCAAATGAGATATTACAATTATTTCAGTTTTACTACCAGAAATTTCATAATTTTTAATAAATAGTTCAATGGTCCTTTTACTTTTATGTTCTTTGGTTAGTGCTAACAAGCACTGAACCATAAAATATCTATATTACTTTGCAAATTATATTTTGAATTCATTCTTCTTTTTTTTTTTTTTTTTTTTTTTATATCATGTCTTTTTATTCTTTTTTTTTTTTAAATATTAAATTTTATTTTTATATTCCCCCATACAATTGCAAACGCCCCATTCTGACCCCAATCCTTCCCCTCCTGCCCCCCACCCCCCAAAAAGTGTCTCTGGTTCATAGTTTTTTGTTGATTTTGATTTTCACTTTCTTATATTCATTTTCCTGGTCCCTTATTTAAGTTTTCTAGATTCCTGCTATGAGTGAGACCATCCGGTATTTTTCTTTTTCTTTTTGGCTTATTTCGCTGAGCATGATCCCTTCCAGTGCCATCCATGTTGCTGCAAATTGCATGTGTTTATCTTTTTTGAATGCTGAGTAATATTCCATGGTATATATGTACCACATCTTCTTGATCCAGTCATCTATTTTTGGGCATTTGGGTTGTTTCCAAAGCTTAGCTATTGTAAACAGTGCTGCTATAAACATAGGAGTGCAGGTGCTCTTTGAATTGATGTTTCTGTGTCCTTTGGGTAAATACCTAGGAGTGGAATTGCTGGATCATATGGAAGCTCTATGTTTAGTAGGTCCAGAAATCTCCACACAGCTCTCCATAGTGGTTGGACCAGTTTGCACTCCCACCAACAGTGCACAAGAGTTCCTTTTTCTCCACATCCTCGCCAACATTTGTTGTTGCTAGTTTTTTTAATATGTGCCATTCTCACTGGTGTGAGATGGTATCTCATGGTAGTTTTGATTTGCATTTCCCTGATTACAAGTGATGTTGAACATTTTTTCATATGTCTGTTGGCCATTTGCATTTCCTCTTCAGAGAAGTTTCTTTTTAGCTCTTCTGCCCATTTTTTGACTGGATTATTTTCTTTGTTGTTGTTGAGTCTCATCAGCTCTTTGCAGATTTTTGTGATCAGTCCTTTATCATTAGTGTTGGGTGCAAAAATGTTCTCCCAGTTGGTGGGGTTTCTCTTTGTTTTTGTTATTGTCTCTTTTGCTGTGCAGAAGCTCTTTAATTTGATGTAGTCCCAGCTGTTTATCTTTCTCTTCACTATCACTGCTTTGGGTGATGTGTCTGTAAAGATGTCTTTGATGTGCAAATCCCGTAGTGTTTCGCCTATATTTCCTTCTATGTATTTTATGGTTTCAGGTCTTATGTCTAGTTCTTTAATCCATTTTGAGTTGATTTTTGTGTATGGTGTGAGGTAGTGGTCAAGCTTCATTCTTTTGCATGTAGCGACCCAGTTTTCCCAGCACCATTTATTGAACAAACTTTCTTTGCTCCAATGCATAGTCTTTGCTCCTTTGTCAAAGATTAGTTGACCATAAATCTGTGGGTTTATTTCTGGATTTTCTATTCGATTCCATTGGTCTGTATGTCTGTTCTTGTTCCAATACCATGCAGTTTTGATGATTATGGCTTTGTAGTATAGTTTGAAGTCTGGGAGTGTGATGCCTCCATTTCCTTCTTTTTTTTTCAGTAGAGCTTTGGCTATTCGGGGTTTTTGGTGATTCCATATGAATTTCATCAATAATTGTTCTATTTCTTTGAAGAATGCCATTGAGATTTTGATTGGAATAGCATTGAATCTGTATATTGCTTTTGGTAGGATGGCCATTTTAATAATGTTTATTCTTCCAATCCATGAGCAGGGGATGTCTTTCCATTTCTTGTGTCTTCTTCTATTTCTTTTAACAGTGTTTTATAGTTTTCTTTGTATATGTCCTTTACCTCTTTTGTTAGATTTATTCCAAATATTTGATTTTTTTGTTTCGATAATAAAAGGGTGGTTTTTTGATTTCTTCTTCTTCAGATTTATTGTTTGTGTATAGGAAGGCTACTGACTTTGCGTGTTGATTTTGTATCCTGCCACTTTACTGAATTGATTGATGAGTTGAATTAGTTTTTCTGTGGAGATTTTGGGGTTCTCTATGTATATTATCATATCATCTGCAAATAGTGATAGTTTGACTTCTTCTTTTCCTATTTGGATTCCTTGGATGTCTTTCTCTTGTCTTATTGCTCTGGCTAGGACTTCCAGTATTATATTGAAAAGCAGTGGTGAGAGTGGACATCCTTGTCTTGTTCCAGATCTTAATGGAATTGCTTTCAGCTTTTCACCATTGAGAATGATACTGGCTGTTGGCTTCTCATAGATGGCCTTATGATGTTGAGGTATGTTCCTTGTATCCCAAGAATTTCAAGGGCTTTTATCATGAATGGGTGTTGCACTTTGTCAAAAGCTTTCTCAGCATCTATTGATATTATCATATGGTTTTTATATTTCTTTTTGTTGATGTGTTGGATAACGTTGATTGATTTTCGGATGTTAAACCATCCTTGTGCCCTGGAATGAATCCAACTTGGTCGTGGGAATATTCTTATGGATACATTGTTGGATTCTGATAGCTAATTTTATTGAGGATTTTTGCATCAGTGTTCATTAGGGAGATTGGCCTATAGTTTCCTTTTGTGTTTGTCCTTATTCGGTTTGGTATTAGTGTAATATTGGCTTCATAGAACGTGTTTGGTATTGTCCCTTTCCTTCATTTTTTGGAAGAGTTTGTGAAGGATAGGCACTAAATTCGTCTCTGAATGTTTGGTAGAATTCATTTGTAAATCCATCAGGTCCTGGGCTTTTGTTTTTGGGAGGGTTTTTAATTACCATTTCAATTTCGCTGCTTGTAGATTGGTCTGTTTAGGTGTTTTATTTCTTCTTTACTAGCTTTGGGTGATTGTAGAGTTGTAGGAATTTGTCCATCTCCTAGATTGTTTGAACTTGTTTCCATATAACTGTTCATAGTAGTTACTGATTATTCTTTTGATTTCTGCTGTGTCCGTTGTGATTTCTCCTCTTTCATTTATGATTCGTGTGTATTTTGTGCTTTCTCCTTTTTCCCTTTGTGAGCCTGGCTAGGGTTTTGTCTATTTATTTTTTTTTTCAAAGAACCAGCTCTTGGTTTCTTGATCTTTTGGATTGTTTTTTAGTTCAATTTCATTTATTTCTGCTTTGGTTTTTATTATTTATTTTCTTCTACTGGTTCTGGGGTTTTTTGTTGTTCTTTTTCTAGATCTTTGAGCTTCGAGATTAGGTTGTTTCTTTGAGTTCTTTCTTGTTTTTTGATGTGAGCTTCTATTGCTATATATTTTCCTCTTATTACTGCTTTTGCTGCATCCCATACATTTAGGATATTGGTGTCCTCCTTGTCATTCAATTCAAAGAATTTTTTAATTTCTTCTTTGATCTCCTCGTTAGTCCAGTGGTCTTCCAGTAGTGTGGCTTTTAATCTCCATGAGGTAGGATAGTTCCTTGCCTTCTTTTATGATTTATTTCTAGTTTGATGCCTTCGTGGTCAGAAAAGATGGTTGGTATGATTCAATCTTGGTGTATCTGTTGATGTTTGTCTTGTGCCCCAGTATGTGATCGATCCTGGAGAATGATCCGTGTGCGCTTGAGAAAAATGTGTACTCCGTTTTTTTTGGGTTTAGTGTTCTATAGATGTCTGTTAAGCCCAATGCTCTAGGTCCTATATTAGAGCTTTAGTTTCTTTACTTATTTTTGTCTTGTTGATCTATCCATTGTTGATAGTGGTGTGTTGAAGTCTCCCACTACATATGTGTTTCTCTGATGTCTGTTTTCAGAGAGGACAACAGTTGTCTGATATATTTTGGTGCTCTTTCGTTTGGTGAGTATATGTTAATGAGTGTTATTTCTTCTTGAAAGTATTGTCCCCTTAATCATAATGTAGTGACCATTGGGGTCTCTTTTTATTTTTTGAGTTTGAAGTCTGTTTTATCTGATATAAGTATAGCTGTTCCTGCTTTCTTTTTTGGCCCATTTGCTTGTAGGATTGTTTTCCATCCTTTGACTTTGAGCCTATTTTTATCTTTTGTAGCTAAATGTGTTTCCTGGAGACAGCAAAAGGTTGGGTTTTGTTTCTTAATCCAGGCTGCAACTCTGTGTCTTTTTATTGAAGAGTTTAGTCCATTTACATTTAGAGTTAATATTGATATGTTAGCATCTGTATTTGCCATTATGTTTGTCTTTCCTTTGATTTTATTTATTTATTCTTTTAATAACTTTTTTTTTTTTTGGTCTTCTTTCGTTGTTATTCGTCCCTCTGAGGTTCTGGCTTTAGGATTCCTTGTAGTATTTTTTGGAGTGGGGGTTTAGTCGCAATGAAATTCTGGAGTTTCTCTTTGTCTGGGAGGTCCATATTCTTTCTTCATGGAGGAAAGAGAGCTTTGCGGGATAGAGTATTCTTGGTTGGCATCTGTTTTCTTGGAGTCTGTTGACTATGTCCCTCCACTCTCTCCTTGCCCGTAGTGTTTCTTCAGAGAAGTCTGATGTCAGCCTGATTGGTTTTCCTTTGAATGTTATCTGTTTCTTCCCTCTTGTCAGCTTCATTATTTTTTCCTTGTCCCGGATTCTTGGGAGCTTTACTATTATGTGTCTTGCTGTGTTTTTCCTTTCGTCGTGGAAGTTTGGTGTTCTTCTTGCTTCTTGTATATCAATTTTCAGCTCCTTCTTCGCATTTGGGAAGTTCTCTTCAATTATATCCATGAATATTTTCTCTGTTCCTACATCTCTCTCCTCTCCTTCTGGAACTCCTATAACTCTTATATTTCCTTTCCTCATGGAGTCAGATAGTTCCCGAAGTCTTTCTTCATTCTTTTTCCTTCGTACTTCTCTTTCCTTTTCTGTTTTGGTTCTTTTTATTTCTGTGTCTTCAAGATTACTTATTCGTTCTTCCATTTCATCTATTCTGCTTTCATTGCTTTTCCCAGAGTTCTTTAGTTCCTCCATTAATTCTTTGATCTCCTGCATTTCTCTTACTTCCCTCTTTAGGGACTCAATTTCCTTCTTCTGATCTATCACTTTTTTAATCATGGCAATTTTAAATTCTCTTTCTGGAAGGCTCAGAAGTTCTTCCAAGTTGCTGTCGTTGCAATCTGGGGAGTGGTTTTCTTTTTGTGGTGTGCTTCTTTCCTGAGGAGTTTTTAGGTTGCGTGTGGTTCTTCTACTCCCTACTGTCTGTTTTCTAATTTGTCGTATGCGTTGGGACACTGTGTTGCTCGGACTGACTGACATCTTGGGTGAACTTCTCCGCTCCCCTCTGGCTCTTCCAGGAGCCATCTCTGTCTTCTGGGGGAGCTTTCTGCTGGTTTTAGGCAGTTTTTACTGAAGAAATGTCCCTGTTCTCAAATGGCGAAGCGGGATGCAGTCCCTGCGCCTCCGGTTTCAGGCACACTCTTCTGCGCACCCGGTCTGCCCCGGACGTGGGTGCCTGCTCCCTCTGTGGGCTCAGACTGCTGGTCGGAAGGGGCCTGGCGTGGAATAACTTCCTGGCTGGCCACTGGGTCCTCTAGAAACCTTCTGCCCTTTTCAAGCAGTCTTAAGAAATGTCCTGTTTTATAGGGTGTTAGTGACTTTTTTTTTCTGGTCGCTAGGTGGCGCCAGAGATCTCTCCTATTGTCCTTGGGGGGCTGTTTTTCGCCTCCCCCCACCCGTGGACAGAGAACAGAGCGGGAATGGTAGGGTACACCTCAACAGCTTTGGGGTGCTGTGTCTGCCTTGTGCCCCAGCGTCGTGGAGAACCCACGCCCCGAATTTTCGTGCCCCGGGTCTCAGTTCAAAGCCCTCAGTTCCAGGACGCGGGCTGTAGCCCAGTTCAGTGGCGCGGGAATGGCGCCTTTTGCACAGCTCCCGTGCCTGGGCGCCTGGTTCCTGCTCACTCAGGGAGGGACCTTCACCTCAGTGAGGACCTCCGTGCGTCTCCCCGCAAGCCTAGGTCGCAGGCGCGGGGACCTGGGCAGCCGCGATCCAGGTCTGCACTTGCTTTTCAAGCTCCCCGAGCGCACCGCGTTTCCGCGCCAGCTTACCGGCAGCCCGGGCTGTGTGCGCGTCTCCCGGGGTCTTTGTTCTTCTCTAATGGCGCCCGGAGCCGTTCCGAATTCATTCTTCTTAACTATATTTTGTGGGATAAGTTTCCTAATTTATGTTTTATATGAATATTTTGTCATAGTTATTTTCCAAATATTGATGAATCATATATAACATTATATTATAAATTTTACCTATTGATTGCTTCACTTTTCTTCTTTTAATATTATTTATTTATGCATAGAAGAACTAGGGTGTAGACCAGAGGTACGGGGGGTGAGACAATTCATCAGAGACAGAGTAGGAAGCAGAACAGGTAGATCTATGCTAAGGTGAGCAGCTGGCAAGACAGGTGAGGTCTGCTGCCCCATATGTAGGTTAGCTTCCTGGCCAGGTTTGAACTCAGGCCACAGCAGTGAGAACATGATCGTGCTAAGACTTCAATACCATAAGGGAGGCCCAGCTGTATAATTTTTCCTTTTTTTTTTTAAGATTTATTTATTTATTTATACAAGAACTGGGGTACAGGCCAGAAGCACGGGAGGGTGAGAGAATTCACCAGAGACAGAGCGAGGAGAAGAACAGGCAGACGGACAGAAAACACTGCTGAGGGGAACAGCGGGCAAGTTGGGAGAGGTCTGCTGTGCCATGTGGGAATCTCCCTGGTGGGCCGGGAATCAAACCCGCACTAGAGGCTGCGGACAGCTTCACAGCGCTGTGCTCAAACTGCTGTGCCACCGGGGAGGCCCTATATCATTTTCCTTAAACATAAAAAAAGGATATGGGAATTTTCACATGAATCGCTGCTTTTGAATGGATTATTGTACATATATTTATATTTATATATTATAGATGAATTGATTCAAAATTAACATTAAAATAGAGGTAAACAGATTGGAAATGCATTCATTATGGGACATATATTTATATAATACTTAATCTGTGATAAGGATATCATTTTCATTTTTTTATTATCTGTATATACATAAAATTTATAATGTGAGCCATGTAAAATTAACACTGAAAATTCTAATAACATGCCTATATTTAATTTATTTTATTTCTCAGTTCATTTTACTACTGACTATTCCTAAACCAAACACTGACCTAAAAATCACTATTTTTAGCCTTAAACTACTAAGACTTATTTCTTTTCTGATGTGCTTGGTTTAATGGAAAGCAAATAAAATCACATTTGAAGGTTGTTTATAGACAAGCAAATTGAAAGTCACTTATTTTAATTTTTTTAAAGACTTATTTATTTATTTATACAAGCACTGGGTACAATCAGAAGCACGGGAAGGTGAGAGAATTCACCAGAGCCAGAGCAGGGAACAGAACAGGCAGGCCGACGAAATACACTGCTGAGGGGAGCAGCAGGTGTGGCAGGAGAGGACTGTCACACCATGCGAGACCCTCCCTGGAGGCCAGGGATGGAACCGATGCTGCAGAGGCTGAGGGCAGTTTTGCAGCCTAGCTCTCAACCGCTGAACCACCAGAGGAGGCCCACTTTTTATTTTAAATTTAAAGTGAAGCATAGGGGGCCTCCCTGGTGGTGCAAGGAGTTAAGTCTCACCACTATGAAGCTATACACAGCTACTCCAGCATGAGTTCCATCCCCAGCCTGGGGGCTGACCCACATGGCACAGCAGACCTCTCCTGTCTGGCCCGCTGCTCCTCTCATCAGTGTATTTCAGTAAGTCCTCCTGTTCTGTTCCCCACTTTGTCTCTGGTGAACCCTTAACTCCCTGCACCTCTGGCCTGTACCCCAGCTTTTGTATGTATAAATAAATCTTGAAAAAATTGAAGCATAGAACAAGTAATAGCATCTTATTTGTAGAGACAAGAAAAAGATAGAAGCATATTGTTTCCTAATGATTTTTTTCATGTCAGTGTTTGTTTTGTTTGATTTTAACCTAGCACTCTCATGATTACAATGCCATGAAAAATGAGACTGATATTTGACTTAATGCATTCCTGGAAGCAAATGTCCTAGTTCTACAAGTATATGCAGGTCTTGGTGCTATATCATGCTGGAATCCTTGATGTTCAATTTCATGCTGGTTTCCACCACGGGGATGGCATTTTGCATGGGATAAGTTTTCACACCCCAGCACATCACAGTGATATTGTACTGATTTGAAATTTTACAATGACCTAAAGTTGGTGTGCTGAAATACTTTGAAATGATAATTCATCAGATGTTTCAAGAAACTACTAGATGTCAACATAACCAACCTTATGAATATGATGACTAAAATTCACGAGTAGAACAGGAAGATGATTCTGACTTGTTTTGTGTTCTTTGTTTTTTGTTTTTTTTTAAGATTCATTTATTTATTTATTTATACAAGCACTGGGTACAGTCAGAAGCACGGGAGGGTGAGAGAATTCACCAGAGCCAAAGCGGGGAGCAGAGCAGGCTGAAGGACCAAAATACACTGCTGAGGGGAGCAGCAGGCAGCAGGAGAGGTCTGCATGACATGTGGGAACCTCCTCTGGTGGCTGGGGAGCGGCCGGGGATCTAACTGGTGCTGAGGGGCTGCAGGCAGCTTTGCAACCCAGCGCTACCGGGGAGGCCCTGTGTTCTTTGTTTTTAATTGTAAAATAGGCTCTTGCATAGTAGATTTTAATGTACTTTAACATTGTAGTCATTTGTACTTGAACATCAATATTTTCCTAACTTTGTGACTGGCTATATTGCAACATTACTTTTTTAGTTGAGGTAATGGTGGCTTACATTATTGTTGGCATTTTGGAAGTATATGATCCCCTCTCAGGTATTTCAGTGCCAGCCACCAAATGACCCATAGTTTGCAGCACAGTCTATTGTGCTCAATTCCCTTTTTGTTCTCTTATTGTAACTTTAAATACTTTTTAATTGTCTTCTATTTATAAAACCTAAAGTCATTAAATGGGCTTTACTGTTCTTGTTATTGTGTGATATATAAAAGTGAAGCACAGGGTGCCTCCCTATTTTTTATATATATAAAATATATATATATATATATATATATATATGGATGTATTTCTACTCTTCACCAAAGTTTTGTAAGAAACAATAAGAACTTTGGGCAAGGCAGGATATTTTATTGATAATTATTTACAAAACACTTATCTGTATGTTTGAACTCAGGATTACAGTTTTAGCTATCCAGACTCAACTCTAACAACTTTGATTTAAAATGATTAAAGTGTTTCTTAGCTCTTGCTAACATTAAAATTAGGACTGTTTCATTTTTTTAAATATTCAAGTCTTGTGTGGATTCATTTCCAGAAACTTTGTTGATGATTCTTATGACAAAAGGTGGTTAGGAAATATTATTATGTAATGTTTATATACCACAGAATTTTAAATAGAAAGCAGATCAGTTTCCTATGAGGACTACTATTAATAATCTTCTTCCTTAATTTTAATTTCATGAATGTGTTGGGTGCTGCAAATGCATTTGCATATACATAGGATATGACGAGATGTAGTTTAAAGCTATTGCATAAATAAATGTAAAGTCAGTTAAAATCTTTTCATTCTTTGTATTGTTTAAATGATTTTTAGGTCTTCTATGAGAAATTATTGCTTAATTTTGATATAAATTTATTGCATTCAAAGAGAAAAAGGGACAAGGAAATTAAATAAGGTTAAGAAAGGTATATATGTCTTCATAGAGCTATAGTTTCATTAAAAGTTAATGGACATGTACTGGCTAGCACAATCTGAGACAATTAAAATAACTGTGTTTTGATCTGAATATACTTTAGTGAATTAAAAACAATCTTTATGGAAATACATATTTTACTGTCTTGTTTTGGTTATTGTATTAATAAACTTAATTGTCATTACAAAATACCATGGATCGGGTGGCTTAAACAACATAAAATTATTTCTTTACAGTTCTTGAAGCTGGATGTGCAAGATCATGGAGCCAGCAGGGTTGATTTCTCATAAGTCTTCTTCCCTTCGCTTGCAGAATGCCATGTTCTCACTATGTCCTCATTAGGTCTTTTTTTTTTTTTATATTTTTTGCATTTCTTTTTATAAAGATTCCAGTCAAATTAAACATAGGTATCAAACTCAATGCCTTATATATCCATAAATGCCCTCATTAAAACCTTTAATTCCAAATACATTCATAGTGGGGTTTAGGGACTCAACATATGAATATCATGGGGATGCATATAATTCTGTCATATAAGCTATATTTCTGTAGGATGACTGAAGTTGCTATCCCCTCTAAATTATTTTCATGTCTTCTTTCAACATACCAAATTTTATATTGTTAGTCTACAATGCATCACAAATTCAAAGATGGATGGGATGTATATTTAATAAATCTACATATAGCAACAAATAGACTATAAATTAATATAACATAAATCTATGCACAACATAAAGCTATAATATAGATCTGTAATCAAAAATTTACATATAATTTATTATATATCTAAATACTAATGAAAATATTTCTAAAATATTCTAGAAATACAAATACAACTTTTAAAAATATACTCATCTATCAAATGTCACTAGTAATCCTAAACTGCATTACTTCTATCCTTTTTCATTAAAGGTGTTACAATGGTGAGAAAGATCTTTTCAGAGTGCAAGTTTTAGCCTAGAATAACCCCCATGACTACTAATAAGTCTGGAGTTTTTTCCAACAATGTTATTTAATTTAAGGCATTCTAGACAAAGTGCCTGAAACAACTTTCTTGCAAAATCAATTTGGAAAGAATGAAATCCACAAAATACTCTTCAAATGAAAATTACAAACCAGTGCTTTCCTCCTGACTGCATTCAGCAATAAAATATTAAATGGAATATTAAGAACAACAATTAAAGAGCTTAGCTTTTAAGCTGTCTGGTGGTGTGTAAGATTCAGTTCTTTATTGGCTATTAGCAAATTACCAAAGATTACTTTAGTTATTCTAAGTGAATATAGAACAGCCTGCTCAGCAATGGTGACAGGAAGTACTTAATGAGGACTAAAAGTTCTTATATTTTCATTTTGGAAAAATCATTCTTGCAATTTTTCAGAGTCAAGCTTATATAGTTTGTATAAAATTAAAAATGTTATTATATTTATAAGAAATCATTACAACTAAATTGATCCTAACCCTAAGAATGGTTGATAATTATTTCCAAGGTCTCCGCAGAGTCAATCACATAAAAATACATATGTAGTATATTTCTAATGAATATAAATAAAAATACATACATAGGATATAAGTATAAGAAAATCACTGCTGCTTTAAAACAAATGTAATCCATAAGAAACATGAATGCATTGTAAAACAATTATCTTTTCATTAACAACAATTTTATATGTTTTTAATAAAATTCATGCTTGAGGGCCTCCCTGGTGGTGCAAGGGGTTAAGCACCGCACTATGAAGCAATGCACAGCCTCTGCAGCAGAAGTTCGATCCCCGGCCAGAGAGCAACCCACATGGCACAGCAGACCTCTCCTGTCTCGCCCGTTGCTCCCCTCAGCAGTGTATTTCGGTCAGTCTGCCTGTTCCATTCCTCACTCTGTCTCTGGTGGATCCTCTCACGCCCCACATCTCTGGTCTGTACCCCAGCTGTTGTATGCATAAATAAATAAATCTTAAAAAAAATAAAATTCATGGTGAAATGGATGTGAGATGATTGAATGTGGGCGGGCCTTTTAGCAAGTGTTTGTTTAGTTATATAAAGCAGGAAGGATAGCAATATATAGTGATGGAGAAAAAAAATCCCTTTCTTAATGCCAACTGCTGACTGACTATGCTTGATATGAACACAGCTATTATTTCAGTTAGCCCATGTTCTCTCTTTTATTTAGTAATTTTAACTCTTTAGAAAATAGCATGCCACTCTGTGGTAACACAGCCTCTCCTTTTCTGTCTTGTAAAAGAGCTCTGTATCACAATGATAAGAGTCTTTATCGAGTATTTTAGTAGTCGAGGTAATAAGGGGTGGTATAATCGTGGCCCTCTAGGAGCGTTGTGCCAAAAGAAACTCTGCGACATCAGTTCCACTGGATATACTTCACTAGATTCTTGTTTCAATGAGGTCAGACAACAGTAATTTGTTATGTGGGTCATGGCAGAATCCTTTTTCTAAACACTACAAAGAATGACTCCTTTGTCAATATAAATACATCCTAATGCATTTAGTCTCCCTGGAGGCTCTATTACACACTTGAGAACTATTGTGCCAAATTCTGCCACCCATCATTACAATACCTTTTCATCTTGCCTTTTCCCTGATTTTCTAATAGGAGAAACACACACACACACACACACACACACCACAAGCATACACATACATAAAAAGTAAAGATCACATTCATTTTTTTTTAATATATTTTACTTTGCAGACATTATCAAGAAGGAACATCAGAAGAAAAGGCATGCTAGCAAATATATTTCAAAGCACAGGGACATAATACAACAGAAATGTTACATTTTTAATTCAACCCATGCCTATTTTAATATCCCACTCAATTTGTTTCTGAAAACTTTTATTCTTTTTCCTTATTTATGAGTAAATATATATATGTCTTTCCATTGTTATTAATACCATTATTCTAAATTTCTTGTCTTTAACAGGTGGAAGGGATAGGAGGTAGGAAATATCAGTTGAGGGATTCAGTTGGAGTTGGAGGCTGATAGTTAGGTCTTTGTTAGTGAGATAATGTGGTGCATACATTTATCCAGGTGTGAACTGTACTTCTGTGACTTGTAAAAACTGTAAGCCAATTATACATGAATAAAAATTCTTCCAAATTCTGAAATTTTAGATTTGTGTATTGTAAAGCAATTAAAATGAATACATCTTAAAAACATAAATCAACATTAAGTGAAAACTTTTGTTTTATATATTTTTCATCATCTCCATTTTCCTCATCGCTATTCATAAAGAGAAATAGCATGAAGATTTCAAAAGTATCTTCAAATAAACATAGGGGTGCAGGTGCTCTTTGGAATTGATGTTTCTATGTCCTTTGGGTAAATACCTAGGAGTGGAATTGCTGGATCATATGGAAGCTCTATGTTTAGTAGGTCAAGAAATCTCCACACTGCTCTCCATAGTGGTTGGACCAGTTTCTACTCCCACCAACAGTGCAGGAGAGTTCCTTTTTCTCCACAACCTTGCCAACATTTGTTGTTGCTAGTTTTTTTAATATGTGCCATTCTCACTGGTGTAAGATGGTATCTCATGGTAGTTTTGATTTGCATTTCCCTGATTACAAGTGATGTTGAACATTTTTTCATACGCCTGTTTTGGAAACAACCCAAATGCCCAAAAATAGATGACTGGATCAAGAAGATGTGGTACATATACACCATGGAATATTACTCAGCATTCAAAAAAGATAAACACATGCAATTTGCAGCAACATGGATGGTGCTGGAAGGGATCATGCTCAGCGAAATAAGCCAGAAAGAAAAAGAAATACACCGGATGGTCTCACTCATAGCAGGAATCTAGAAAACTTAAATAAGGGACCAGGAAAATGAATAACTATAAGAAAGTAAAAATCAAAATCAACAAACAACTATGAACCAGAAATACTCTATAGGGGGTGGGATGGGGAGGGGAGGGATTGGGGTCAAAATAAGGGGGTCACAGTTGTATGGGGAATATAAAAATAAAATACTTGTTTTACTATGCTATCTTCACTTATTAAATCTCCATATTATCTCCTCTCCCCCCTCAAAAAGGGGAATGCACATAGAATAACAGACAACCTAGAATAGATAATGAATGGGTTAAAAATATTGGATTTCAAATTGTAAAGATAGCTCTATTTTGACTGCTCTGAGAAAAGGAGATTTTGGGTCGAAAAGGTTAGGTTTTGAAGTATGTCTATGCTATCGCTTTGAGAAGAAGGTTAACTCAGACAACCTGTAAAAATGCTTTCCTCAAGAAGCTGTATAAATAAATTCATAAGCAAAAGACAAGTATATTCTCAATGGTCATAATACCTAGAGGCAAAAAACCTTAGACAAGATTTAGTTAAACAAAGGTCATTTGCTCTTTTAAGATTCAAAGATATGGTACTCGTCTTGTTCTCTGAAATCTACACTAAATTTTAAAGGCTCAGATATAGCAGGTATGTTTGTATAAATTTTAGCTTGAAAAATTTACTCCAATTTCAAATTAATCACTGGCAATTAGCTTTGCAAAACAAATCCACACCACCAAGTAGCTACTTGTCTGCTGCCATGTGATACACCTTGAAAAGCAAAATCTTAATCTTAGGTGCTCACGCTCTGACACTGAGCTTCCCAAATGTTTAAGCTTTGAAATGATTTTTTATAAGAAGAAAAGTTATCATTATTTAAATATTGTTAAGTACTTTGCCATATAATTTACAAATATGTCTTATTTACTACTCACAGATTTTATTCTGAGATGAACATAATTGCTATTGACAGCTAAGAAGGTGTCAGAGAATTAATATCCTAGAATTGACCCTCTATCAATGTATGATCGCTAATGTGAATAAATGCTCCTTCCTTTATGGGACAATTCTTAGGTATATCCAACACAGTATTTCAGAGGTTTCCTAGAAAGTGAGAACTCTTATTAACCATAAGAACATTATCATTAAATAACCAATATTGGTTTTCCACACCAAAATATTTTAGTGAGTTCTCTTTAACTTTGTCATTTCCTCCCAGCACTTTATGGAAAAGCCCTCCAAATAAAGTACTTGCAACATAATCTTTCACTTGGAGTCTGTTTTAAGTGAGTTGTGTTAAAGGATGTCATCAAAAGGGTGTGGCATCTGGCTGACGAGTCAACTGGACCTGGACAAACTGAGACTCTTTACCCCTCCCCTGTCTTGAATATATGTTTTGCCCTTACATCCTGTCCACACTAAGAACTATTTCAAGGACCCAGCTTTCAGATAGTAGTGTTTTTCTGAAATCATCTGGGCTGCACATATGGCTATATAAACTCTTAAGCATTTAAGAGGAAACTGTAGAGATCTGCTTAACTCTCTTCTGTCCAACACAGGCCTCCTTTGTAATTTCCTTTGTTTTTTAAACCCAACTACCAATCTGAAATGATCTGCTTTTTTCTCTCTGTACATGGGGTAAGTTTCAGATTTTAACAGGGCAAATCCCATGGTTGCAAAGCAACAACTTGGAGAAAGACATTACAGCTAAAAGTGAAACTAGAAAACAATCTTGGTACAGGATTTAAGAATTTCCTCAGTTAGCAATAAAGATTCTATCAATGCTGTTGAGTGGTGATAATTATCTCAAGTATGCTGCAACATTATAATTAATAAGACTCGCCCGGATGGACTGTGGTGCTTAACTGAAGGAAAGGAAGATGTTTGCTTATAATGTCTCTAGCATTTGGAATTCATGAGGAAAATAGAAATTACAAATTTTTGGTTTTGATAGTACAGAACCTATTTTTGAGTCAAACCAACTCCATCTTTTCCTTGCCATGTTAAGACTTCAAAAGAAATTCCAAACTTTAACCCAGTTTCCAGGTCCCCAAATCTCTTATGAAAGTGAATATTCCTTTGAAGGAAAGTTGGCTGAAATGCTACAGAGATGTATGTTGTAGTAATTCCTCAAATTCTTCCAACAAGGACTGCAAGGGGTTTTAACTGAGTTATTATAAAATGAGGCAAAATGCTGTATTAGGAAAAACTCAGTATGCTCCTGGGTTTATCTTGTACTCTCACTAGACTACCTTATTTACAGCACTTCTGATAACAGATATGTGATCCCCTCCCACATGAGATAATTTCTCTGACCAACTAGATGTTTTACAATTTAAAGATATTATGGCTCTTTCTACCTAGAGATGGCATCAGATTCACAGGTTAAGGGCTTAATTCCATAAAATTGGCCTCTCTCCCACTTCATATACCAATCACAAGTCTCTGTTGTCATTTTTTCTGACAAATCAGTTTTCATTAATATCCTAGAGAGGTTTACAGAACTCAGAAAATCATTTTACTTGTTATTTAGCCATTTATTATATAAAGATACATTAAAGGGCATAGATGCAGTCCAGATGGAAGAAATAGATATGGCAAAATATGGGGAGAGGGGCACAAGGCTTCCTTACCCTCCATGGGGTGCTGCCATACTCCCCGCATCTCCAAAATTTACCATTCTGGAAGTTCTCTAATCCCTCTATACTACTGGGATTTTTAATAAGGCTTCATCATGTAGACATTATCAAATAGTAGCTCCATTTGCAGCCCCAGAACAGGGTTTGGATAGCCTTTTGGTCAAAAACAAATGAGACAATCTGGATTTGCACTTAGCACCTTAAAAGGGTGAAGGAAGAAAGCCTTGTGGAACTGAGGCTTAAGTGTGGGATCAGACACTCCCTCCAGGGACATAGTCTCAGGATTGAGTTAAATTGTAGGACCCCATAGTTGGTGTTAAAGAGTTGCTTGTTTGGGAAACCTACCACATCTGGCATCTGAAATATTGTGAGTGTGGTGGTAGTGTAAGAATAAATGGCATTTTTTCCTACACAAAGGGTAATTCCCACCTCTTTCAAGGACCATAAGACTATAATGTTAGTTAAGTGATATGAGCTGATCCACACCAGTATGCTGCTCTGCCCCAGTAGAGCAGGGGTATAAGAACACATTATTAATGTAGTCTCTTCAAGCCCATCATATGGCGGAGCCATTGAAAACACAGACTCACCCTGAGCTCACTGCCCTGGTTCTTGAGTGCATAGTAATGATATTGGGTTGTCAGAAAAGACATGATCTATTTTTTTGCATAGAGAACATAGAAACAATACATCATGACTTTTCTGACAACCCAATAAATACTCTTAGAATTTGGAAGAATCGTTCCTCTCGGGTGGCGCAGTGGTTGAGCACTGAGTTGCGAAGCTGCCTGCAGCCTCTACAGCGCTGGTTCGATCCCCGGCCACTGGAGGAGGGTCCCACATGGCGCGAAGACCTCTCCCGCCGACCGCTGCTCCCCTCAGCAGTGTACTTCGGTCCTTCTGCTTGCTCTGCTCCCCGCTCTGGCTCTGGTGAATTCTCTCACCCTCCCGCGCTTCTGACTGTACCCAGTGCTTGTATAAATAAATGAATAAAAATAAATAAATCTTTAAATAAAAAAAAAGAATTTGAAAGAATCTTCACATTTTATCCTGGTATTTTTAATAAGAGAATTACAGAGTACAAAGTGCATACCCTTGAAATTGCTTATTTCTGCCAATATAATTATTCACAAGTAATATTTTATTTCTGTAGGGGGTGACAAACGTTAGCTCAACATTCAGAAACTTCAAAGATGTATGGATGGTCATCTGCTTCATATCTATAATTAATCCATCAGGGGCTATACAAAAATGAAAGAAATCTTGGCAATTGAGGAGTACTTATTTAAACTTAATTAGTAACCAAAATTACAAGTGCTGTGCTAATTGGCATCTCAACTGGAAAATAATTAATCCAGCCTTTGTCACTTGACATATGGTTATTGATCTGGTGTTTGTTTGTTTTTTTCTTTTTTAACTTCAAACTCCATTGAGGAAGAAGACAAGGCATCTACCAATGAAGGTCTTTTGTATGTATCTACTGTCACACCCAAGAATTACATTAAATTCTCTGCTCTATCAAAACATATGCTCAAGGGCCCATCATCAGTTCTATGTTCCATAGATTATGTCATTTCTACTATATGGACTGTTATCACATTAAAAGAAACAAAAATAGACATTCTGGATGTCACTATAAAGACACAAATACTGAAAAATCGGATATTGACCTACAAATGATTCAGTGATCAATAACAGAAAAACAGTTACTGAATAACACCTCTCTTGCCACTAAGAAAAGCAAAGTCTTTAATAGGTATTTTGAGTTTTTCAGACAATACATATGTTGAGAAAAATGTTCCAAATTTTTTCACAAACAATTCCAAAGACTGCCAAGTTTTAATGAAGTGCAAACAAAATGGGGGTTCAGAAGCACACCTGAAAATGTACAGAATATAAAAAGTTAATAATGCAATGCAACCTCAATAAATAACAACTTATGAAAAATAGCTTTTTTTTCCCTTTGTAAGACTTAATATAAGCCACAACACAGAATAGTAAGATATTGAAGAAAAGCTTAGGTTTCCATAGTGAGAGAAGATGCTGTTTGAAATCAATTGCTCTGTGATCAGACTTACATAAAGACTGAGCTCTCCATCATGAGAAATTAGACAATGTGACTGGAACTGCCTATCAGATTCTTCTGATCACACAGTAAAGAAGGCCCTGTTTGAACACACTGTCACTAACTTACTAGTTAGTACTCTTATAATATTGGTAATTTTTTCCAATGGAACTGGAGCATTTCATACATTGCTAGGATAGCCTTATTTTTAAAAATGCTAGGATTCAATATTTTTTCATTACTGAAAGATTTTTGATATTTAATGGAACTTGCACTGCATGTACAGTTCCAGAATCACAGAAGTATAACATCTATAATCTAATCAAGACATGCATTTCACTTGCTTAGTTCAACTGATTTTAAGCTACATTTTTTTCTGGCATGAATTTCTGGGTTTCAGAAAATTTACACTGAGACAAATAGATATTTTCACATAAGACACACCTTTTCAAATTTTATTTTCCATTGCCTTTTTACCCCACAAGAAGATTTACTTGCATGGAAAGCTACCAACATACATTCTTTTAATTATAATCTATTTTGTGAAAAGGGACCTAAGTTAAGTCTGATGCCAACTGTTACACTACCAAATATTTTCTCTTTATATAGAAAGATAATCAGAGACACAAAGGGCAGAAGACTTACATAGTTTATTTTTTTTTTAATATTTATTCATTTATTTATTTTGCAGCAGAACTGGGGTGTAGGTCAGAAGTGTGAGAGGTGAGAGGATTCACCAGAGACAGGGTGGAGGGGTGGAAAAGACTTAATGAAATACACTGCTAAGGGGAGCATCAGGCTAGACAGGAGAGGTCTGCTGTGTGATATGTGGGTCAGCTCCCTGGCTGGGATCAAACTCAAGCCATAGTGGTGATAGAGCTTAGATTTAACCTCCAGGCCACCAAGGAGGCCCAGGACATCTTTTAAATAACTGTTTTATTTTGGAATATGTAATGACTGTCCAAAGTAGGTGTATATCAAGCCCTCAATGATACTGTTTTTACAAAACCCCTTATTCTTTATATACACTGAAATATAAATTCTCTAAATGTTGACTTACTTATGATTTTTTTCCATCTGTTTAAAGGCTAAGATTAGAAATGCATAAATATTTGATTGCTTGCTTAATGCATTCATCATTTTATGTATAAAAACATAAAGAACTCCTAAGCTTGTGCAGTTAATTTGAATGTAACATCTTTTTTTTTTTTAAATCTTACTTTGGATTAAATGCCTATATGTGTTCAAATTTAGGCATATTTAGACTTGACATTGTCAGACAATATCTAACTTTGTACATAAAATTCCACAAATTATTCTACATATTATATGCTGATTTTTCTTTCTTTGCTAGAGATCTGTTCATCCTAGCCTCCTTTTCACGACATTCTAAACAACAACAAAAAAATGATGAAAAGGCAAGATATTCACACTGACTGCTGTTGACACTGTGCTCTATATCTCATTCTAATTTCCTGCCATCAATTCACAACAGATCTCTATCTTGGCAATTCCCTGTGACAATCTGCTCACAGTATTATTTACTGTTTTTAAGATAAGTTATTATTTTTACATCCAGGAATAACAACAAATGACCTTTACACTTTTACTAAAATAATGATTGATGATTACTGATAAATTCTCAATCAAGACTTGTGCCAATAACCTTGATTCTTGATATAAAAATAGCAAAATTAGGGCCTCCCCGGTGGTGCAGCGGGTTGAGCGCATTGCTATGAAGCTGCCTGCAGCCTCTGTAGTACAGGTTCAATTCCCGACCAGCCAGGGAGATATCCACGTGGTGCGGCAGACCTTTCCTGTCTCACTGCTGCTCTCCTGAGCAGTGTTTTCAGTCCATCTGCCTGTTCTGCTCCCCACTCTGTCTCTGGTGAATCCTCTCACTCTCCCATGCTTCTGGCCTGTACCCCAGTTCTTGTATAAATAAATAAATCTTAAAACAGAACACCAAGGGCCTCCCTGGTGGCGCAGCACTGTGAAGCTGTCTGCAGCCTCTGCAGTGCTGGTTCGATCCCTGCCAGCCTTGGAGCAACCCACCTGGCGAGCAGACGTCTCCTGTCTCGCCCGCTGCTCCCCTCAGCAGTGTATTTTGTCAGTCTACCTGTTCCATTCCCTGCTCTGGCTCTGGTGAATTCTCTCACCCTCCTGTGCTTCTGACTGTACCCAGTGCTTATATAAATAAATAAATAAATAAATCTTTAAAAAGTAAAATAAAATAAAATAACAAAACAAGAACATCAAAATAACTTGCCTCATTTGTTAAAAAAAAAAAATAGCAAAATTAATTCAAAACAGGATGTCTCCTTTCTCTCTCCCCTCCCAATTCCAGAGATAATTCAGCTCTGTTACTACACCATAACTTTTTCAATGTCATCAAATAAGGCAATTATTTGATAATGCACAGTATTTTGCAATAATGTCTAATATACCACCTGAACCTTAGGTATACAGTGCTGCAAAATACTATGAAACATATCTCAAGATTTCTTCCTGCTGTTCACTCTACCCATATATTAATTCTTCCATCCTCTCCTGAGTATCAGGGAACATGAGCCCTTTTAGATCAGATGTGAACTTTCACAGCATAAGATAAATTAGATTCCTGGTTTGGTTTATTTGGCTTCTTTTCTCCTCTTGTCAGTTTTCCACTTAAGCTATTTCCTATTGTGTTCTCCTTTTTCCTCCTCACTGCAGGGCTGACCTCAGGAGACAGAAAAGAGCAGGCTTTGTTGTAGCTAATTAGAAGAGTATATTTGTGAGAAACTAACTACTGGAATCACAGTAACACTTAAAATCTTGATATTTAACAAACATTTCCCAAATAATGCATCATGTGGATATCTCTGTGCTAAATCCATGATTTACATTTCTTTTTGAGCATATGTCCAATAGCTTGAGGTGATTACATAAGTATGCTATAACCCTACTGAATTTTATTAATAAATTCTAGGAAACTCTGTATTCCCAATTAAAGACTGATATTTGAAATTTAATATGGGATGTAATTTCTTCTTTGTTTCTTACAGTTAAACACACCTATGAGTGCTAAACATACTCAGTTCTGAATTTTGAATTTCAATACTAATTTACAATGTAAACTTTATCAATCTGGAAAAGTATTGGTATTGAATAATTACATGCAAATTGCAGAGGTTTTTATCCTTTCTATATAAAAAGTAGTAAAATTCAACGATGGTTTCATGAATAGTTTATGTGTTTTTTCTGGCTTTAAATAATCTTATAATGCAATGTAAAAATAAAACTATCATGTACATTATATTTTACCTTTATAATAAACAGTTTTTTACCAAATAAAAATGTTTGTAATAACACAGTAAATTGTGAATCTAAGTCAGTTCCTTCGATCATTTATTCTATACACACACACTCACATATACAACCAATGCACCTACAAAGTACAAAGGTATTATAAATAAACTTTATAAATGAAGTATTTCAATCTGTTTTTGACATGTGATTATTTTCTGTTATAAAATGATTATCCCATTGTTTTATATGTATCTATAAAATGATCGGAGAAGAATGTACATGTTGAAATACTAACACCTTATACCTAGTAATGTGACTATATTTGGAGATAGTGTCTTTAAATTGACAATGAAGATACAATTCTGGCAAGGTACCAAGTTGACAAGTGAGATTTAACTTGCCAGCAATTGGTTTCGATTTCTCAAGAAGTCTATCAAAGACTTACACATTTTCAAGCAATATTATAGATCTTGTACTCTCATGTATACTGTCTTCAGATGCTATTAACCATGTTGGTATCTTTGCATGTAGATAGAAAATAGATAAAACACATTAGTAATCTTTGGGAAATCAATGATTATTTATCTATGTTCTCTGTGGGAGTTTTAAATAGCATTTATCAATTTTCCAGATAAGACACAATTTTAAAAATTATCTTTAAAGAAACAAAACAAAGAGTCAGATGAAACCAAACTAATAACAAACCCTAGGTATCTGAATGTAGAACTGAAGCAACCAGAGGGAGAGGAAGAGGGTAGTGAGCCAATGTGGAGGGTTCCCAATGGACTATGGTAAAGACAGTGGTTGCTTTGGAAATGGATTTGGTTTGGTAACATATATCCAAAAGACTGTGATCCTATATGTCTGAATCAAATGTAGCATTGTAAATCAATGCTACCTTCATTAAAAATAAACAATTTTTAATAATAAATTCTGTTCAAACAACCTCAAGACCTCACTTCCATATTTAATTTAGCTTAAACATGTAAATATTTTATATCACTTAATGATAAATGTTTTTGATCTGATTGCACATATACAATGTTTATACTTCCAAGTTTATTGAGGATAAAAAAAAAGGTTGTTAAACTTAAGTGCTTATAAGGAAAATATTAGCAATGTATTGATCTAAAAGCCGATCAATTAGTAGACATAAAACAGTGATCAGCACATGTGAAGATAACTGGAAACACTTTTGTTTGAAATAGCTGGTCAAAATAAAAAAAAAAGTCTTTAAAATCTCTTTTGTCATGGAAATATAGCGGTACTACATAAAAGTGTGACTATGCTAAATAAGAATAAGAATAAATAAGCAAAAAATGAGTGAATGAATGAATGAATGGATGGATGGATAAATGAATGAATTAATAAATAAATAAATAAGAAGTGCCTGGATTTAACTTTTTAAATGTTTGATGTTCAACACAAGTAAGCCAATGACATGTAAAATATGCTAACAAAACATCTATCAGGCCTGGCTAAACATTTCATGGGATTCTAATTAGCTAAGAGGATGTACTCACTGGCAGAATTCTGGATTCTGGAAAGGTCATACTAATTTTATATAGAGATGGAATATATGAGTGTTGTGTGTTATTCTCTTCTGTGCCCTTTTCCTTCCATCATAGAAAGTAGAACAAGCTACTTTTTACTCCTTTGAGGAAGTAGCAACTCTCGATTTTGTTCTCAAATTTATTAGGTAGACATGTTATTATTGTTCTTGCTCTCACCTTATAAATTTTCTCTTATGGCAATAAAGTCTTAAAATTTAGACCCTTTTTAATTATCACAGATTTAATTTTATTGTCTCATAATTTTAAGGATGTTTCTTTTTTTTGAATATTTATTTTTATGCATACAAGAAATGCAGTGAAGGACAGAAGGGCGGGAGGGTGAGAGGATTCACCAGAGGCAAAGTGGGGAGCAGAACAGGCAGATCTACTGAAATACACTGCTGAGGGGAGCAGCAAGCAAGACAGGCGAGGCCTGCTATGCCATGTGGGTCAGCTCCCTGTCCAGAGATTGAACTCATGTTGCAGTTGCTTGCAATATTTTGATAGCACTGTTTCTTTAACTCCCATACCACCAGGGAGGCATGGATATTTCTTTTTTATATGAAACAAAATCAAATAATTTTAATGGATGTCATTTTCTAAAATTTATATATATTGATAAGATAGTCTAATTCTTGTTTTAGAAAATGTGTAATGCTGTGGCACTTTTATTTGCTATTTTATAATTAATTTGATTTGTATTCCTTATGTTGAAGGCTCTTAAGCTGCTGAGCCAATCTTGAAACATGGACTCTGGTAATTACACATGTGGAGAATAATCTTCATTAAATTTCAGCAATAAATAGTTTAATTATCACTAGGAATTTGGAGCATGAACACTACATATTAATTGAGTCAGCATAAGAACACTCTATTATCAATTTCAGACTGAAGGTAAGTAGACCACGCTTGCACTAAAAATCCTCAAATTATACAGGAATGATCAGGAGAGATTTCCACCCACAGAGCAAAGTTTTTGTAAAGTTTTCAGATAATCTTAAAATATTTTGGGAGCTGCGGCCACATCATTAACTTCACAGTATGTGGCTTCTAAAAGAATCTTCAGACAGGTTGAGGAAATCTTTTTACTTGATTTGAAATATAAGAGCTTTAGTGATAAGCTATTCTGATTAGTCTCTCCAATCCTGATTAACAGATTTGTAGATAAGGATTCTTTGGGTCTCAAGAATCCACACTCAGATGATGCACAATCCAGGCAGATCTTTGATAAGAGGTGCCAATTCTCTAGTCCTCATGGTATTTTTTTTTCTTTTCAAACATGAATTTATTCTATTTATATTGTTTAGATTTTACGCGGTCATATATTACTCTGCCTCAACCAAATGTGCCTTTGTTTCTATCTGTCTGTCTGTCTATCTATCTATCTATCTATCTATCTATCTATCTATCTAAGTTTTTGATTAAGGGAAGTAGTAGTAAAGTTTAAAATATTTTTTTCTTTTTTTCTTTTTAAGGATTTATTTTTACTTATACAAGAACTGGGGTATAGGCCAGAGATGCAGTGGGTGAGAGGATTCACTAGAGACAGAATGGGGAGCAGAACAGGCAGATTGACAAAAATATAGACTGCTGAGGGGAGCAGCAAACAAAACAGGGCAGGTCTGCTGTACCATGTGGGTTTCTCCCTGGCTGGCTGGGAATTGAACCCGTGCTGCAGAGGCTGTGGACAGCTTCTCAGCGCAGCACTCAAGCTGCTGTACCACCTGAGAGGCCCTAAAATATTTTTTCAATACAGAAATCATGGTCCAGTATTTAGTACAATGCTAAGAAAATAAACTTTTCTATTGATATACTAATTATAAATATTTAAGTGCTAATATTTAAAAAATAAGATTTTGTTCTATGTTTGGTTGGAAAACTTTTGCCATTCCATCATTTCAAATGTCTTCAACTCAGAAAAGTAAATAAACTCTTTAGATATCAGCAATCATTTCAATACATACTAAAAAATAAGTTGACTGTAGTTTCAAAAGGAAAAATATCACTCTGTGCTAAACCAGGCACAAAATGATTATAGGGCAGGAGAAAGGAGGAAGCAGAGCTACTCTATTTACTAGTAATGAGATGGTTCAATAAATATCACTGGATAAATCTGAAAATTTCAGTTAAAACAGGTGAGATTAAAATGTGTCACAGGAGAAGATCGAGCTGTGGAACAAAGTGTGGAGGGGCCCAGTGGACTCTGGTGGAGCACGATGGGTGACTTGGTGTGTGCAGTGTGGTAACACATCTGAAGAGGCATGAAACTGTATCTCTGAATCATACGTGATACTGCAAACCCATGTAACCTCAATAAAAAATAATTCAATTAGGTTGGGGGCGGAGCAACATGGCGGCGAGGAGACGCTGCGAGTAAGATCTCCCATTAAAAAAAAGTTAATAGGGAGGAAAAGCGGCAGGTCCCAGTGAGAACCGGGACACGGAAGATAAACGGACGACTCCAGCAAACTACCCGAAGAAGAAAGTTGCCATAAAAGAGGACTAGAAGGGAGGGAAGCGCAGAACCCTGCTCCCCTCCCCCGCCCACAGAGGCGGCACTCTCCGACCAGCAGAGAGGAGGAAAACAACAAACTAAAACTGCCAACAAGAGCAAACGACGCAGCAAGCGGGACTGGGAGTGGAAAGGAACTATTGCAGCCACCACACCCCGTGAACGGGAGCTGTGGAGAACCCTGCAGGATCCGCCGCGGAGGTGAGCTCCGGGCGCCATTGAAGAGAGCCCCGCCCAGGAGGAGACCAGCACCAGCACACAGCCCCGGCCGCCCGGTAAGCCTGCGCGGAAAAGCGGTGCACCGGAAAAACAGATGCGAGCGGGATTGCGCGGGGAAAGCGGCGCGGATTGCGTGGATCGGATCGCAGCTGCCCAGGTCCCCGCGCCTGCGACCTAGGCTTGCGGGGAGACGCGCGGAGGCCCTCCCGGAGAGAGCAGGACCCAGGCGCCCAGGCAGGGGAGCGGGATTCAAAAGGCGCCATTCCCGCGCCACTGATCTGGGCTACAGCCCGCGTCCTGGAACTGAGGGCTTTGGAACTGAGACCTGGGGCACGAAATTAGGGGCGTGGGTTCCCCACGACGGTGGGGCACAAGGCAGACACAGCACCCCAAAGCCGTTGAGGTGTACCCTACCATCCCTGCTCTGCTCCCTGTCCCACTGGGTGGAAAATCAGCTCCCCAAAGGCTCCAGGAGAGATCTCTGGCGCCACCTAGCGACTTGAAGCCAGCACAGGCTCCTGAAGCAGCTAGTGGCCAGCTGGGGAGTTAGCCCACGCCTGGCCCCTTCCGAGCAAGTAGTCTGAGCCCACAGGGAGAGCGAGCACCCAAAGCTGGGGCAGACCAAGCGCGCAGAAGAGTGTGCCTGAGACCGGACGCGCAGGGAGTGTGTCCCACATCACCATTATAGAATAGGGACATTTCTTCAGTAAAGACTACCTGCAGAAGGCTTCCTCAGGAGCCAGAGGTGAGCGGGGGAAGTTCGCCCACGCCAGAACCCCTCTGGCCTGCAGTCCAAGCCCAGAGGGGGAGCAGGAACCCACCGCCGGGGCAGACCAGGCGCACAGGGGAGTGTGTCCCCACATCAGCATTTTAGAACAGGGACCTTTCTCCAGTAAAGACTGCTTGAAACTGACAGATGACTCCTGGAGGAACCAGGGGGGAGCAGAGAAGCCCACCCAAGATGCCGGCCAGTCCCAACTACACAGTGTCCCAACGCATACGGCAAATTAGAAAACAGACAGTAGGGAGGAGAAGAACCACACGCAACCTAGCAACTCTCCAGAGAAAAAGCACACCACAAAAAGAAAACCAGCCCCCAGATGGCAACGACAGTAACTTGGAAGAACTTCTGAGCCTTCCAGAAAGAGAATTTAAAATTGCCGTGATTAAAAAACTGACAGAAGTCATAAAGGAAAACAATGATAAGGGAAAAATAATCAACGATCAGAAGAATGAAATTGAGTCCCTAAAGAGGGAAGTAAAAGAAATGCAGGAGATCAAAGAATTAATGGAAGAACTAAAGAATTCTGGGAAAAGCAATGAAAGCAGAATTGATGAAATGGAAGAACGAATAAGTACTCTTGAAGACACAGAAATAAAAAGAACCAAAACAGAAAAGGAAAGAGAAGTACGAAGGAAAAAGAATGAAGAAAGACTTCGGGAACTATCTGACTCCATGAGGAAAGGAAATATAAGAGTTATAGGAATACCAGAAGGAGAGGAGAGAGAAGTAGGAACAGAGAAAATATTCAAAGAGATAATTGAAGAGAACTTCCCAAATGTGAAGGAGGAGCTGAAAATTGATATACAAGAAGCAAGAAGAACACCAAACTTCCACGGCGAAAGGAAAAATACAGCAAGACACATAATAGTAAAGCTCCCAAGAATCCAGGACAAGGAAAAAATAATGAAGCTGGCAAGAGGGAAGAAACAGATAACATTCAAAGGAAAGCCAATCAGGCTGACATCAGACTTCTCCGAAGAAACACTACGGGCAAGGAGAGAGTGGAGGGACATAGTCAACAGACTCCAAGAAAACAGATGCCAACCAAGAATACTCTATCCCGCAAAGCTCTCCTTCCTCTTTGAAGAAAGAATATGGACCTTCCCAGACAAACAGAAACTCCGGAATTTCATTGCAACTAAACCCCCACTCCAAAAAATACTACAAGGAGTCCTAAAGCCAGAACCTCAGAGGGACGAATAACAATGAAAGAAGGCCAAAAAAAAAAAAAAGTTATTAAAAGAATAAATAAATAAAATCAAAGGAAAGACAAACACAATGGCAAATACAGATGTTAACATATCAATATTAACTTTAAATGTAAATGGACTAAACTCTTCAATAAAAAGACACAGAGTTGCAGCCTGGATTAAGAAACAAAACCCAACCTTTTGCTGTCTCCAGGAAACACATTTAGCTACAAAAGATAAAAATAGGCTCAAAGTTAAAGGATGGAAAACAATCCTACAAGCAAATGGACCAAAAAAGAAAGCAGGAACAGCTATACTTATATCAGATAAAACAGACTTCAAACTCAAAAAGATAAAAAGAGACCCCAGTGGTCACTACATTATGATCAAGGGGACAATACTTCAAGAAGAAATAACACTCATTAACATATACTCACCAAACGAAGGAGCACCAAAATATATCAGACAACTGTTGTCCTCTCTGAAAATAGACATCAGAGAAAACACATACGTAGTGGGAGACTTCAACACACCACTATCAACAATGGATAGATCAACAAGACAAAAAATAAGTAAAGAAACCAAAGCTCTAAATAAGGACCTAGAGCAATTGGGCTTAACAGACATCTATAGAACACTAAACCCCAAAAAAACGGAGTACACATTTTTCTCAAGCGCACACGGATCATTCTCCAGGATCGATCACATACTGGGGCACAAGACAAACATCAACAGATACACCAAGATTGAAATCATATCAACAATCTTTTCTGACCATGAAGGCATCAAACTAGAAATAAACCATAAAAAGAAGGCAAGGAACTTTCCTACCTCATGGAGATTAAAAACCACACTACTGGAAGACCACTGGACTAATGAGGAGATGAAAGAAGAAATTAAAATATTTTTTGAATTGAACGACAAGGAGGACACCAATTTCCTAAATGTATGGGATGCAGCAAAAGCAGTAATAAGAGGAAAATATATAGCAATAGAAGCTCACATCAAGAAAAAAGAAAGAACTCAAAGAAACAACCTCATCTCGAAGCTCAAAGATCTAGAAAAAGAACAACAAAAAACCCCAAAACCAGTAGAAGAAAAGAAATAATAAAAACCAAGGCAGAAATAAATGAAATTGAAACTAAAAAAACAATCCAAAAGATCAATGAAACCAAGAGCTGGTTCTTTGAAAAAATCAATAAAATAGACAAACCCCTAGCCAGGCTCACAAAGGAAAAAAGGGAGAAAGCACAAATAAACAGGATCATCAATGAAAGAGGAGAAATCACAACGGACACAGCAGAAATCAAAAGAATAATCAGTAACTACTATGAACAGTTATATGGAAACAAGTTTAACAATCTAGAGGAGATGGACAAATTCCTACAACTCTACAATCACCCAAAGCTAGATAAAGAAGAAATAGAACACCTAAACAGACCAATTACAATTAGCGAAATTGAAATGGTAATCAAAAACCTCCCCAAAAACAAAAGCCCAGGACCTGATGGATTTACAAATGAATTCTACCAAACATTCAGAGACGAATTAGTGCCTATCCTTCACAAACTCTTCCAAAAAATTGAGAAGGAAGGGACAATACCAAACACGTTCTATGAAGCCAACATTACACTAATACCAAAACCGAACAAGGACAACACAAAAAAGGAAAACTACAGGCCAATCTCCCTAATGAACACTGATGCAAAAATCCTCAATAAAATTTTAGCCATCAGAATCCAACAATGTATCCATAAGATAATTCACCACGACCAAGTAGGATTCATTCCAGGGACACAAGGATGGTTTAACATCCGAAAATCAATCAACGTTATCCAACACATCAACAAAAAGAAATATAAAAACCATATGATAATATCAATAGATGCTGAGAAAGCTTTCGACAAAGTGCAACACCCATTCATGATAAAAGCCCTTGAAATTCTTGGGATACAAGGAACATACCTTAACATCATAAAGGCCATCTATGACAAGCCAACAGCCAGTATCATTCTCAATGGTGAAAAGCTGAAAGCAATTCCATTAAGATCTGGAACAAGACAAGGATGTCCACTCTCACCACTGCTTTTCAATATAATACTGGAAGTCCTAGCCAGGGCAATAAGACAAGAGAAAGACATCCAAGGAATCCAAATAGGAAAAGAAGAAGTCAAACTATCACTATTTGCAGACGATATGATATTATACATAGAGAACCCCAAAAACTCCACAGAAAAGCTAATTCAACTCATCAATCAGTTCAGTAAAGTGGCAGGATACAAAATCAACACGCAAAAGTCAGTAGCCTTCCTATACACAAACAATAAATCTGAAGAAGAAGAAATCAAAAAAACCATCCCTTTCGTTATTTAAACAAAAAAAATCAAATATTTGGGAATAAATCTAACAAAAGGGGTAAAGGACCTATACAAAGAAAACTATAAAACACTGTTAAAAGAAATAGAAGAAGACACAAAGAAATGGAGAGATATCCCCTGCTCATGGATTGGAAGAATAAACATTATTAAAATGGCCATCCTTCCAAAAGCAATATACAGATTCAATGCTATTCCAATCAAAATCTCAATGGCATTCTTCAAAGAAATAGAACAATTATTGATGAAATTCATATGGAATCACAAAAAACCCCGAATAGCCAAAGCTCTACTGAAAAAAAAAGAAGGGAATGGAGGCATCACACTCCCAGACTTCAAACTCTACTACAAAGCCATAATCATCAAAACTGCATGGTATTGGAACAAGAACAGACATACAGACCAATGGAATCGAATAGAAAATCCAGAAATAAACCCACAGATTTATGGTCAACTAATCTTTGACAAAGGAGCAAAGACTATGCATTGGAGCAAAGAAAGTTTGTTCAATAAATGGTGCTGGGAAAACTGGGTCACTACATGCAAAAGAATGAAGCTTGACCACTACCTCACACCATACACAAAAATCAACTCAAAATGGATTAAAGAATTAGACATAAGACCTGAAACCATAAAATATATAGAAGGAAATATAGGCGAAACACTACGGGATTTGCACATCAAAGACATCTTTACAGACACATCACCCAAAGCAGTGATAGTGAAGGCGAAGATAAACAGCTGGGACTACATCAAATTAAAGAGCTTCTGCACAGCAAAAGAGACAATAACAAAAACAAAGAGAAACCCCACCAACTGGGAGAACATTTTTGCACCCAACACTAATGATAAAGGACTGATCACAAAAATCTGCAAAGAGCTGATGAGACTCAACAACAACAAAGAAAATAATCCAGTCAAAAAATGGGCAGAAGAGCTAAAAAGAAACTTCTCTGAAGAGGAAATGCAAATGGCCAACAGGCATATGAAAAAATGTTCAACATCACTTGTCATCAGGGAAATGCAAATCAAAACTACCATGAGATACCATCTTACACCAGTGAGAATGGCACATATTAAAAAAACTAGCAACAACAAATGTTGGCGAGGGTGTGGAGAAAAAGGAACTCTTCTGCACTGTTGGTGGGAGTGCAAACTGGTCCAACCACTGTGGAAAGCTGTGTGGAGATTTCTGGACCTACTAAACATAGAGCTTCCATATGATCCAGCAATTCCACTCCTAGGTATTTACCCAAAGGACACAGAAACATCAATTCCAAAGAACACCTGCACCCCTATGTTTATAGCAGCACTGTTTACAATAGCTAAGCTTTGGAAACAACCCAAATGCCCAAAAATAGATGACTGGATCAAGAAGATGTGGTACATATATACCATGGAATATTACTCAGCATTCAAAAAAGATAAACACATGCAATTTGCAGCAACATGGATGGCGCTGGAAGGGATCATGCTCAGCGAAATAAGCCAAAAAGAAAAAGAAAAATACCGGATGGTCTCACTCATAGCAGGAATCTAGAAAACTTAAATAAGGGACCAGGAAAATGAATAACTATAAGAAAGTGAAAATCAAAATCAACAAAAAACTATGAACCAGAGACACTTTTAGGGGGGCGGGGGCGGGAGGGGAGGGATTGGGGTCAGAATGGGGCGCTGCAATTGTATGGGGAATATAACAATAAAATTTATTATCTAATAAAAAAAAATAATAATTCAATTAAAAATCAATAAAAAGGACAAAGACAGGGCCTCCCTGGTGGCATCGGGGTTAAACACAGCACTGTCAAGCTACTGCCAGCCACTACAGCGCGAGTTCACTCCCTGGCCAGGGAGCTACTCACATGGCACAGCAGACCTCTCCTGTCTCCCCCACCCCAGTCTTGTATGCATAAATAAATAAATCTTCAGGGAAAAAAAAAGACAAAGACAAACATTAAAAAAATGAACCCTCGATAGATGACCATAGATCTGAGTTATACAGAGGTGGGGGAGCTGAGAAAGGGGTGGCACAGTGAGCCATGAATGCTTTAGTGGAGGGAGAACTTTGATGACCATAGGTGAGGGGAGAAACCCTGTCAAAACTTTAACAACGATGTATAAACAATGGTACTTTATTAAAATTATAAACTAATAAAAATTTGTGGACTGACCACTATGAACCTACATATTAGAATTGGATTCCTGATCCCTCTCCCATCTTATTTTAACAGTAGAGAAGACAAACTCTAGCTAAGGTTTTAAGTAACTAAATAGAAATAACGGCTGAAATGGAAATGCTATGAAGACTGATTTATTTCTAATCCTTTGAATCTATTCTTTGCAATTGGAGTTAAAACTCCCTAAATAGTGTGTCAGTCTTATCTTACTCCATTCCACTGTTTCTGTAACCACCTTATTCTAACTCTTCACTATTCACTCATGTTTGTCTACTTTTGTAGGAATAGTCATGAGGATGGATGTGTAAATCTTACAACATTCAACTAAGGTGCCTTAAATACCAAATCATAAGTTCCCTCCAATTACCCTGAATGGTAGGCAGAAGAATGGCTTTGTCATAATGTCCACACTATTATCCCCAGACCTGTAGATATGTTAACTTGGGTGGCAAAAGAGAATTTGCAGATGCGTTTAATCGAAGGACCTTAAAATAAAGCAATTTATCTTGCATTATCAGGTACATTCAATCTAACCAGAAGAATACTTAAAAGGTAAAGAATCTCATTGGCCATGGAGAGGGAGTTGTGAGCACAGACAAATGGTCACAGATATAAACAGTCACTAGGGGAAGTCAGTAGAAGAGAAGCTGGACCAAGGATATGGAAAATCTCTAGAAGCTAAGAAAGGAAACAAAATTGGTTTGGGTTTTTCTCTATAGTCTCCAGAGAGGACAAATATAACACTAAAATATCTGTGTCAGGTACACAAAATTGTAAGAGGGAAAAAAATACTGTTTTAAGCCACTAAATCAGTGATAACATATTCATATAATAAAAGGAAATTTAGCATCCATAAAAAAATAAAAAAGTTATCACTCAATTCTCATTGAATGAAACTTTGAGAGAGTTTCTGGTTTGGTTTTGTTTATTTTTAAGTTTTTCTCTTCCCCTGAAGTATACTAATCATATTTATAACTCTTCTAATGCTCAATAAACAGCAACAGGAAGTCAACAAAAGTTGATTGGAATAATCAATGAGGGATTACTGTGATAGATTTGATTATTACCATCAAAAGTTAACATACATAACTTTTACCTTTTTTTGACTTTGAAAGTCAATAACATAATTTATCAGTATCATCCAAAATGTCTGATATATGATTGAGTTTGATTATTTGGCATAGCAGCCAGACACTAGGAGTGGCTAGCAGACCTGTAGTTAGAAAAAGATTTCTGATAATATATATAAGCCTCTGCAGCTGATAAGTCAGCATTTAGTTTGCATGCAAAAATATGAATGTGGACAAAAGGTAAAATAATCTGGAGGCAAGAAAAGATAAACAGGTATCTAGAGAAAGAAGTCCTAATCCCATACCTGTTATCTGTCACAATTACTCAGTGCTCTTGAGTAAATCGCTTAAATTTCCTGCATGTCTCTGTCTTCACATATAATATGAAGGCTTTGCATTAGAAGAGTTCTGTGGCTCTAATTTTGTTACTTTAGGTCATAAATTCTCATTATTATAAGAGTTAAATTTAATAGCAAAAAATCATATGATTTACAGGGGTCAACTGTCACCTAGAAAGACATCTATATCTTCAATAGGAAACTAAGAGACAATTTTCATTCACACTGTCACATTCTTCATGAATTCTATATCCCCTGCCCCTGGGTTAACTGATATAGATGCTCTTTGCTCATATATAATTTTGCTTCCTTGGTAAATAATCTCATTGTTCACAACCTGACTGTTCTTTGCCCAGACATTGTGCAGCTCACTTTATTCACTCTGACCTCTTCGTGTGATGGGAACTTGTCAGGAGACCCAAGGACCACATAAATTTTAGAATAAATGTATTGAATTCACAAAATAATACAATTTGTAATTATTTTTGCATAGCATCTCTGACTCACGTGCAAATCCTGACATTTTATAATATAGTTTCCCGCAATCCCAAAATGTGTAACATTTGACAATATACCATTTTAGTCTTTTATGGAGTTATGTATTTATCCCTTGTCCTAGATCTAAATGATTTTCTCAGATTATTTTTTCTGCTAGTTAACATTAAATAAATATTAATGATTTTTCATTTTATATTAAAGTATATAATATCTTTGTACAAGTTATTTTTGTATGAGGTATGAGATTATTTGGAGGGGACGATTTGTGGGTCACCTATTTTGTACTAGGTCTATGAATCTTCCCTGCATCAGTATCAGACAGTTTTGATAACTTTATGTATATAATAATATTAAAATAAAATAGCATAATGACTACTTTTACATTGTTCTCTTCTATAGTATAGTTATTTTATAGATGCATTAATTATTAAATATATTAATATGGTTACATAATTGTATTAATCATATATTTACATATAAAATAAAAAATGTTAATTAGCATTATTTTGGCCTCGCAAATTCATTTTAACTATAGACAAATATAATTGATTGAATTATATATTACCATAAATACTTCAAGCTTAATAAGCTTTGTTATTCGCAATAGGAGTTAGAAATATTACTATGAAGATTCCCAGGGATTATCTATATCAACAATTATGTAACCTTCAAATAAAAAGTTTCATTTTGACTTCCAGATATGAAAAAGTCTATATGCTTTTTTTGCCTTGGTGCTTTAGCCAAAACTTTCAGCACTGTATTAAGTAAGAGTGCTAATAATGGCCATCATTACCCACTTGTGATATACTGGAAGAAAGCATTCCGTCTCATTAAATATGATATTGCCTATACATTTTTTGTTACTGTTCTTTACAAAGTTGAGGAAGTTTCCCTCTATTTCTATTTTCTGAATTTGGTGGTATCGAGATTTTCCATGTTTTTGCATTATTTGATATGAACATTTTCATCTTTAGTTAATATGGTAAAATACATTGATTTTTTTAACACTAACCAGCGTTCTACCTCTAGAATAAATCCCACTTGGTCTTATTGTACAACGATTTTATATATTACTGAGATCTATCAGCTAATACCTTGATAAGGATTGCTGTGATACATCCATGAGGAATACTGGTGTGTATTTTTCTTTTTTTTTTCCTTTGTTATTTTAGTATCGGGGTTATATTTGCTTCATATAAGAAACAGAAAAGTCTTTTCTCATTTTCTATTTTCTAGAAGAGATTAAGTAAACTTTGATGTTAAATCTTCTCTAATGTTTACCCCAGGGCCCAGCATTCAGATGAGCCCCAAAAATAAATTTAATGCTCTGTCACATTCTGAAATTAGTCATAAATTTTAAAAATGGTCTTTGGATGTTTGTTTTGCACTGGGCCACACAAAAATTTTGTAGCCAGTACTACTCGTGATGTATAAACATTGCTAATTCTAATGTTGCCAAAGAAATAACAGACTCAAAATAACATATGTAAGATTTACACAAAGAGATGTCAAACTCATTTCCTAATTGGCATTGATTTGCAATAAATGACACATTTTGATAAATATTCTTTGGTTTTATGAATTTCATACTTATTGTATGCCCATAAAATTATAAACTGTTTTCCTTTATTGATTTTAATAAAAATATAGCATCATTGATACTTGATATTTTAATTTGCATATTTAATTATGCATGAATTAGAAAATAACCATTAAGAATAAACAGTAGGTTGACTCTACATTAATGTATGAATTTTCTCATTATAATGAAATTTAATTATAAGTTTGAATTATTGATTTCTTGCTTGGGTAAACTAATTCCTCCATTATCAGTGGTAATGCAAACATATCATAATTACAGTCTAGAACTAGGTAATGGAGATGTGTCTCATCATATAATTATACCTCTCAGTTTGATGGATCTTAAACTAGGATGGAGAAACTGACATCAGTTAAACAACATATTTTTATTTGGTTAAATCCCACTTATAAAATTCATTGTCTAGGTCATGACCTGAGATTTGTTTTTTCAATTATTCAGGTAATTAAAAGAGAAATAAACATAGTAAGTTAATATTAACATTAATTTTAAACAGAAATTTTGTAAGTTTATACATTAAACTAGTCATGTCGAGATGATGTCGTCATGATGGCAGAATAGGAGATACGTATCTCTTAAGTAACAGTATATTTATAGACTCACAGACACATTTTGTCAGCTTTCTACAGAGAAAAAGTGGCTTGGGGGGAACCTTAGCACCCTCATGGGGGTTGCTGAACCCTTTTATGGGGAACCAAGACCAGCAGAGTCACTCTGAGACTACAGACCCACAGTTTAGAGCCCACAGTTTAGAGGTTGCTCACTGCGGTATTGCACCTACTGGGAACCTAAAAAAAAAAAAGGCCTAAAGGCCTTTATGCTCTGCTCTGTTGTAACCCCATTTGTTCTTGTTCTGCAAACTCATCCTGTCTATTGAGAGGCAGTAGAAGAGCCACACCTGTGAGCAGGCTTGATAATAGATTACCTTAATCATTAAAACTGAGTTCTAACCCAGCCAAGCCCTGCTCTACTCTGGGACAAATATAGCGTGTTTCCCATTTTTAACCCATACCGGTACTTTCAACAAGTGTTGATCAAGTTAAGCTGAAAATGTAATTTCATCAGAGAAGCAAATTATAACTGTTTTCCTTTTTAAATTTAACCAAGATATGGCCAATTCTAAGACACAGCCAATTATCTAATCTTGGTGATTTATTTTTTGTTTGTTTGCTAGTTTTTTGACTCAATTTTTTAGGGAAATTTTTTTTCAAAATAAGAAATTTTCATAAAGGGCACTGTCTTTTTTCCTATGTGCTATGAAAAAATATAAAAGAAAAATGTAGCAACTGTTCTTTTCCTTCACTCCATGCAGGCTCTTTGCATAAGATTATTTATATTTATCATTTCAAATTTCTATTAATAAATTTCAATATCATTTTAAAACTGTGGGCAAATCTGAATGTTCGACTTATTTTTGCTTGCTTGTTTTTCCAAGGTACAAAAATGAATTAAATGTAATGCATTAATATTAACAGTAAATTATATATATATATACATATTACTATATGAGATATGACCATTTCTTTTAGGCTACCTAATTCACTGGAATAAAGATATTCATAGTAGTCTCATATGATCATCTGTTTCTGAGACATCTATTATAAGATTTTCTGTTTCATTTCTGATTCTGCTTATTAGAGGAATTTTACCTTTCCTTTTTTTCTCAGAAACTGTAGCTAGAGATTGGCCTACTTGGTTTATCTTTTCAAAGAACCAGTTTTTGGTTGAAATTCAGTTTTATATTGTTTATATTTTGTTTATTTCTTCTCTAGTTTTTTATTATTTCCTTTTCTACAATGAACTTTCATTACATTTGTTCATCTTTTTCAAGCTCCGTAAAGTACATATTAGATCACTTGTTTGAGATCTTACATGCTTTTTTTTTTTAATGTGTGTTAATTTTTTTTTTATTCCTGTATAGAAACCTGAGGTGTATGTCAGAGATGGGGGAGGGAGAAGATTCAGGAGAGGCAGAGTGTGGAGCAGAATAGGCAGATTTACTGAATACACTCTGGGCAAGACAGGAGGGGTCTGCTGGTCTACTGCCCCATATTTGGGTTAGCTCCATGGCTGGGGATTGAACTCAGGCCATAGAGTTGACAATGCTGAGACTAACCCCTAGGCCATGAGGGACTCCCCTATGTTTCTTGAGGTGGACCTACAGTGCTCTTAATGGACTCCTTAGTATTGCTTTGTTGCATGCCATAAGTTCTGGTAGCTCATGTCTTCATTTTTGTTACTAGACACTTTTTAATTTATCCTTTAATTGCTTCTTTAACTCAATAATCATGCAATAGTATGTTGTTCAGTCTTCAAAAATTGAAGGTTCATACCACTTCTTCCTTTTGTGTTTGACTTCAGTAACATTTTGATCAGAGGGATTTTTTAATATATTTTTAATATAATTTCAATCTTTATGAGTTTATTGACATTCATTTTGGAGTCAACATTTTGTCTCCAAAGAATGTGCTATGTGCACTTGAGAAGAATGTGCACTCATTTATTGTGGTGCGGTGCTCTATAAAAGTCTATTAGGCATATCTAGTCTAAATTCCTCATTTAAGGCTGTTGTTTACTTGTTGATTTTCTGTCCAGTTGATTTCTACACTGATAAAAGAAGATGTTGAAGTCCCTTAATACAACTGTGTTGTGCCAATGGCTATATTTATATTTATGAATAGTTAGGGCCTCCCTGGTGGCACAAGGGATTAAGTCACAGCACCATGAAGCTATCCGGAGCCACTGCAGCACGAGTTTGATCCCTGGCCAGGTTGCTACCCACATGGTGCAGCAGACCTCTCCTATCTCACTCTCTGTTTCCCTCAACAGTGTATTTTAGTCAGTCTGCCTGTTCTGCTCCCCATTCTGTCTCTGATGAATCCTCTCACTCCCCACACCTCTGGCCTGTACCCCAGTTCTTGCATGCATAAGTAAATAAATCTTTAAAAAAATAGTGCTGAAAAAAATTGAAAGTTTCTCCATGTCAGGAACAAGACATGGGTATTCACTTTCCCACTACCACATAACATAGAATTTGAAGTCCTTGTTAGAACAATAGGACAAGAGGAAATCTGCCATACACGAATGAAGTTCACTTTATACCATATACCTAAATTAAAGACTTGAAACCATAAAATACATAGAAGAAAACATAGGCATAATACTCTGAGTCATGGGCTTCAGAAAAGTGTTTGACAACTAAAATCCAATAACAAGGGAAATAAAAGCAAAAATATACAAATGAGATAAATAAAACTATAAAGCTTCTGCACTATAAAAGAAACTATAATGTAAAGAAAAATATGCATGTAATCTATTGTTAAGCAACAGAGTTGCTTAAATAAACTTTAAGAGACAGTTTGCTAAAATAAAGTTGTACCTGAGAATTTTTAATAGGAAAATATAAGGTAAAGGGACCTCAGTATAGTATAAACCTCAATTTTGAACACAAAAAGGAACAGTGGGGTTTATAATCAAGTTAGGGAGGACCAGATAGAAAATCATTATGAGGTAGTACAACTCTTCCTAAACTGCCCTGAAAGGATTCTTGTGGTAGGCAGATCTTGGTAACCATATGCCAACTGAGTAAGACAGTGGATATGGAATTCGGTGAATGAGTATTATAAGATAATGGTTGTAGGGATTCTCTCTAAATTGATGGAGCAGCATTTATCATTCTTGCTAAAGTTGAATCTATAAGAACAAACAGAAACCCAATGCTGGACCTGATCAAAAAGGCCCAAAGAACCTTACTAAAATTTGGTTAAGGAGAGATTCTTTTTCATCTTACAATAGTTTATTCCTGGGACAAAATGTGACATTTAAAAATGTTTTCAGGAAATTTGTTACATCATGATCTTAATAATCCAATCAATGAAAAGCCCCCAAAGACTTACTAAAAATGGTAGGAATAACTACAAGTTTATCTGACATTTACTTTTAGATCAAGAGCCCATATGAATCTTTCTAAGTGTTGTGTTAATAGACCATGGTCAGAACTAATTAACATACCGCAGGGGTTAGACTCATTTGCAACTGGTTTTTCATTATACTAGAAGAAACCTACAATATAATACACTTGTAGTTTCAATTCCATGGTGAAGTAAGGGTATTGAGGGAGCAAGCAGTGATTTTTTTTAAAGCAAGGGCTTCCTTTATTCTCCAGTGTAAACCTAATGAGAGAATTGTTTTCTCTGCAGTACAATGAACTGAAGGTCATCATCAATTCTGTTTACTCCTGTTGCAAGTGACTCCACTGCTTGTAAATAATTCATGATAGCATGTTATAAATAACATTTTATGTAAAAGAAAACCATGTTTGAGTTTACTAAATGTTTCTTTAATCTTCAGAAATACATCAACTCAAATAGCTTCCACCTTTGTATATAGTCTTATCTTAGTCTCATAAAAATTGCTTTCTGAAACTTTACAGTGAAAAAATGGGGTGTTTTCTGTTCAGATATAGATAACTTGTTTCATAAAGGTAAATTGGCATGGTTTTTGGCTTGTTTTAAGATTACTCAAGGAAAGGCAATATGAAACACTAAATATTTTTTTGAATAAAATGATCAGAGTAGTTATAAAGAGTACTTAGAGACTAAATATCAGAAATTAAAATTTAGGCAGGAGCATATCTTCACATTTCCCCAAAATCATGGTAATGTTCATCCTCCAAAATGATAGTAGAAAGATTTTGGCAGGCAAGAACTCTACCACTGAGTTTGATCCATGGTCAGCCAGGAAGCTGACCCTCATGGTGCAGCAGACCTCTCTTGTCTAGCACGCTGTGTATTACAGCAATCTGCCTGTCTGCTCCCCACTCTGTCTCTGGTGAATCCTCTCACCTCCCCGACACCTCTGGCCTGCATTCCAGTTCTTGTATGAATAAATAAATCAGTCTTTAAAAAACAGGAAGTAGGCGAAACACTACATGACATTGACCTCAGGGATGTATTCTGAAATCAACTCCATGGACAGTGAAACAAAAGGAAAAGTAAACAAATATAAATAAATCAAACTAAAGATATTTTGCACAGCAAAATAATCATTAAAATAAAGACACTCTACTGAATGGGAAAACTATTTGCATATCATAAATCTGACAGTATCAAATACCTACAAAAAACTCATACAATTCAATAAAAAAATGAGTAGAAGATCTAAATAGACACTTCCCCCAAGAAGACATATAGATAGCCAAAAGGCACATGAAAAAAATGCTCATTATCACTTATTAGGGAAACAAAAGTCAAAACCAAATAGACCTTATATATTTTGCAAAAATTATTTCAAAATAGATCAAGAATATAATGGTAAAATACTAAACTATAAAGTCTCCAGAATATATTATAAGGGAAGATTATTATTTGCATATAGTGATGATATTGACATACAATACCATAGCATTATAATATTATGCAATATAATTACTTTGTTTTTATTATTTATATTGCTGTTTTCAAATGTCAGTATGCTATACATTCAGTATTTTCTATTTGTTTAAAACCACAATATTTAGTATCCATTAAAGAACTACCTACTATTAATAAACAGAAATATTTTCTTATACTCGGAGCATAGTTCTAGTAAAGAAACATTCAGAGACGAATTAGTGCCTATCCTTCACAAACTCTTCCAAAAAATTGAGAAGGAAGGGACAATACCAAACACGTTCTATGAAGCCAACATTACACTAATACCAAAACCGAACAAGGACAACACAAAAAAGGAAAACTACAGGCCAATCTCCCTAATGAACACTGATGCAAAAATCCTCAATAAAATTTTAGCTATCAGAATCCAACAATGTATCCATAAGATAATTCACCACGACCAAGTTGGATTCATTCCAGGGGCACAAGGATGGTTTAACATCCGAAAATCAATCAACGTTATCCAACACATCAACAAAAAGAAATATAAAAACCATATGATAATATCAATAGATGCTGAGAAAGCTTTCGACAAAGTGCAACACCCATTCATGATAAAAGCCCTTGAAGTTCTTGGGATACAAGGAACATACCTCAACATCATAAAGGCCATCTATGACAAGCCAACAGCCAGTATCATTCTCAATGGTGAAAAGCTGAAAGCAATTCCATTAAGATCTGGAACAAGACAAGGATGTCCACTCTCACCATTGCTTTTCAATATAATACTGGAAGTCCTAGCCAGGGCAATAAGACAAGAGAAAGACATCCAAGGAATCCAAATAGGAAAAGAAGAAGTCAAACTATCACTATTTGCAGACAATATGATATTATACATAGAGAACCCCAAAAACTCCACAGAAAAGCTAATTCAACTCATCAATCAGTTCAGTAAAGTGGCAGGATACAAAATCAACACGCAAAAGTCAGTAGCCTTCCTATACACAAACAATAAATCTGAAGAAGAAGAAATCGAAAAGACCATCCCTTTTGTTATTGAAACAAAAAAAATCAAATATTTGGGAATAAATCTAACAAAAGAGGTAAAGGACCTATACAAAGAAAACTATAAAACACTGTTAAAAGAAATAGAAGAAGACACAAAGAAATGGAGAGACATCCCCTGCTCATGGATTGGAAGAATAAACATTATTAAAATGGCCATCCTTCCAAAAGCAATATACAGATTCAATGCTATTCCAATCAAAATTTCAATGTCATTCTTCAAAGAAATAGAAAAATTATTGATGAAATTCATATGGAATCACAAAAACCCCGAATAGCCAAAGCTCTCCTGAAAAAAAAAGAAGGGAATGGAGGCATCAGACTCCCAGACTTCAAACTCTACTACAAAGCCATAATCATCAAAACTGCATGGTATTGGAACAAGAACAGACATACAGACCAATGGAATCGAATAGAAAATCCAGAAATAAACCCACAGATTTATGGTCAACTAATCTTTGACAAAGGAGCAAAGACTATGCATTGGAGCAAAGAAAGTTTGTTCAATAAATGGTGCTGGGAAAACTGGGTCGCTACATGCAAAAGAATGAAGCTTGACCACCACCTCACACCATACACAAAAATCAACTCAAAATGGATTAAAGAACTAGACATAAGACCTGAAACCATAAAATATATAGAAGGAAATATAGGCGAAACACTACGTGATTTGCACATCAAAGACATCTTTACAGACACATCACCCAAAGCAGTGATAGTGAAGGCAAAGATAAACAGCTGGGACTATATCAAATTAAAGAGCTTTTGCACAGCAAAAGAGACAATAACAAAAACAAAGAGAAACCCCACCAACTGGGAGAACATTTTTGCACCCAACACTAATGATAAGGACTGATCACAAAAATCTGCAAAGAGCTGATGAGACTCAACAACAACAAAGAAAATAATCCAGTCAAAAAATGGGCAGAAGAGCTTAAAGAAACTTCTCTGAAGAGGAAATGCAAATGGCCAACAGGCATATGAAAAAATGTTCAACATCACTTGTCATCAGGGAAATGCAAATCAAAACTACCATGAGATACCATCTTACACCAGTGAGAATGGCACATATTAAAAAAACTAGCAACAACAAATGTTGGCGAGGGTGTGGAGAAAAAGGAACTCTTCTGCACTGTTGGTGGGAGTGCAAACTGGTCCAACCACTGTGGAAAGCTGTGTGGAGATTTCTGGACCTACTAAACATAGAGCTTCCATATGACCCAGCAATTCCACTCCTAGGTATTTACCCAAAGGACACAGAAACATCAATTCCAAAGAACACCTGCACCCCTATGTTTATAGCAGCACTGTTTACAATAGCTAAGCTTTGGAAACAACCCAAATGCCCAAAAATAGATGACTGGATCAAGAAGATGTGGTACATATATACCATGGAATATTACTCAGCATTCAAAAAAGATAAACACATGCAATTTGCTGCAACATGGATGGCGCTGGAAGGGATCATGCTCAGCGAAATAAGCCAAAAAGAAAAAGAAAAATACCGGATGGTCTCACTCATAGCAGGAATCTAGAAAACTTAAATAATGGACCAGGAAAATGAAAAACTATAAGAAAGTGAAAATCAAAATCAACAAAAAACTATGAACCAGAGACACTTTTAGGGGGCGGGGGCGGGAGGGGAGGGATTGGGGTCAGAATGGGGGGCGGCAATTGTATGGGGAATATAACAATAAAATTTATAAAAAAAAAAAAAAAAAAAAAGATAGGGCAATAGCCCCACAACATGAGAGACAGTAAAGATGAAAGTGTATAGGCAAAAATTTCAGTTTTTTTCTTCTTTTAATTTTAGTTCTCTAATGCTGATCTTCAAAGAATATTTCATATCTCATTAGGGATTATTAGTGAAGGTTTATGGAGATGTAATTGGAAAACACTTGAGTGAACTTTTGACAATTAAAATCATTCTAATTCAGCATAGGATGCAGGGAAACCTTGGGTTTAGTTATGTTTTGCCCATAATAATCTGTTGTAAAAATAGTTTTGTTTTGATTTTCTCTCCAGGCATATTCTTACATTCTGTTTCTTAACTGTAGATTGTAGCACACTAATAAAAATAAGGCTCAACAAAGTATCATTTTAGGAACTAGAAAATGGAGAGGACTTTGCTAGAAGAATTGTGGGACATGGGGATAGAATCAAAGAAAATAAGTTGTTCTAATTATGAACAGCCAAATGTTCTCTGATAAAAGAATACACATTCCACAGTTTATATATTCCAATGCAAAAAATCCACAAAGGCTGTATTAATATCCATTCAATGTCTAAATAAAACATTCTTTTGAAACATGACTAACAAGAATTTCCATTAAAAATGATAGAGAAAAAATACTCGTAATGTATATAATTTTGTTCAACTTTTTTAAATGACAGGAAAATACATTAGAATCAAAAGAAAAAGTATTAAAATATTGGCAACTTCTCAAGTAAAAATTTGCACTGCTTAATTAAATATGTGTAAAAAAATAGTATGGAATCCCATATTGATATATTGTACGGTAAGTGAATTATTGAATCCTATGAGTGTGTGAATAAGGAAAAAAAAAACACTTAATTCTGTCGGAGAATCTCGATAAAATTTAATAATTTGTATTTTTATATAGGCTGATCTAAATTACTCCAAATTATCTCCATTCAAATTGGTAATTTATTTAACTCATATTTCTGAGAATAAATGACACTACTATCCTACAGTCATAATTCAGTCTAATTTTATTTACTTATAGGTGTTAACTGTTTCATTTATTCCCAAGGAACTACACTGTTTATAATACATGAATGCTCTTGCTATGCTAACATAATTGTAATTTGATAATATTCAATCACCATAAGTTATGAAGTATGTTTTAAATATGTTCTTATTTATAACTAAAAGAGTCCTGTGAGAAAAGAACAAGTATTTTTTATCTCTATATTACAAGCAAATAGTTTCAGTGATGTTAAATGGTCTACATTATCCACATACTGAGAAATCAGTGGTACATCTAGGTTTTGAGTCCAAAACTTCTCTCAAGCAGAGAAATCTAGTAAAACAGAAATGACTTGAAGCTGTTATTTAATAATTTATTTTTATCACTGGCAATTTTATGTCACATAAATTTCATAATGGAAGGTCCTAAGTTTAGATGGGAACAAATCAATATTATACACATTAAAATAAATTGCTTTTCTTTTTCACTTTATTTTTGTTATTGCTTTTGTTTTTTGAATTATTTCTAACACATACAAAAGCAGACAATTTTAACAACTATCAATTGATGGAAAATGGTGATATCACTATCGTCTTCCCCTTGTCTCTCCAAAATTATAGTAGAGTTAGTCAGATATAATTTTAGCATAAACCAAAGAAAAATGTGTAAGTGCCATTTCTATCACATTTTTAAGAATTACTTACTATTATCAACTATTCAGTAAGTATGCTGATTTTTCATTTGCATTGCATTAATACTAATTACAATGTCTTGGAATGAACATCTAAATATACCCCTTCCATTTTCATTGACTTGTGTCTAGAGTTTCTCTTAGTCTACTGGTATCTCTGTTGGCTTATTTTTCTCTTTTGCTTTTTAACCTGCCTGTTACATATTTCATTGGAGAAACCTGAATTTTCCCAGAGTTTTGATTTTGTCAGATGAATCTTCATGGTGTAGATATTGTTGTAAATTAAATTCACGTTGAAACCTTTGAGCAAACTCAGGTAGTATTTATTTGTTGTAGGAAGAAGAGGCAACACCCTATACAGCTTCAATCATTATATGTAATATCAAGACTTTTTGTGTTTACTTCACTTTAAAAAAATATATATTACTGTTTCATTTGCTTTATAGGAATGTATGGACTAAGTGCTGCTGCTGCTGCTTTTTTTTTTTTAAAAGATCTACTTATCGATACAGCAGCTGAGGTACAGCCAGAGGCATGGGAGGATGAGAGAACTCACCAGAGACAGAGCAGGGAGCAGAACAGGCAGAAGGACTGAAATACACTTCTGAGGGGAGCAGCTTGAGAGACAGGAGAGGTCTGCTGTGCCATGTGGGAATCTCCCTGGCTGGCCTGGAACCAGGAATCAAACCCACACTGCAGAGGCTGCGGGCAGCTTCACAGTGCTGCCCTCAACCCTTTATGCCACCAGGGAGGCCCAAGGGCTTATTATTCTTAATAATGCTATAGAATATAATATGGTCCCATAAGCAGATCAACTGAAATATCTTTTATTTACTCATTTACTACTTTAAATTAAATTGTCTACCTTCATTTCATTAATTGTTCTCAGTGTGCCCTCTTCCTTCCTAAAATCTTCATCACATGCCTCTACCATTTTCATTCTAACTTTTTCTTTTAATCTCGCTTTTACAAAGCTAGTAGAAAAGAGCAAAATGTCACAATACTTACAGATCAGCTGATACTTACTAAACAGAAAAAAAAAATTAAAAATCCTATACATCATATAGACAAAACATGAGTGTGCCATGTTAAATGATGTTTAAAGGTATATAAACACAGGAATTCAACATTAAACATAATTTAACAAAATTAAAAGGAGTTAAAACAACTAGACAGGGGTCTCCCGGTGGTGCAGCGGGTTACGTGCAGTGCTATGAAACTGTCCGCAATCTCTGCAGCACAAGTTCAATTCCCAAGCGGCCAGGGAGATACTCACATGGCACGGCAGAACTCTCCTGCCTCGCCCGCTGCTCCCCTCAGCAATGTTTTTGGTTCGTCTGCCTGCTCCTGCTCTGTCTCTGGTGAATTCTCTCACCCTCCTGGACCTCTGGCTTGTATCCCAGTACTTTTATAAATAAATAAATCTTAAAAAAAAAACAAAACCTAGACTGATGTAACAAGAAAAAACTGACATTCTAAATGGACATAAGGTCTACTCTAAAGTAAACAATTAAGCTAGGTAAGCAGAAACAAATTAAAGTATTGGAGAAAAAATATAAAGACATTACATAGAAAATAGCATACAGGTGATAGAAAACTAGAAAATATGAAAAAGGAAATGAAGAAATAGAGACTAGAAGGACAAATAGAATCCATACTTCTAATTGGAGTTCAAGAATGAGATGACAGAGGAAACAGTGATACATATTTATAAAGATAATTACTGAACTTTGTCAAGATTTAGTAAATGGGATCCATATTTTGTACAAGCAAATTTACTAAATCCTAACCAGAGTCTGACAGACGATTGAAGGAGGAAAAGAAAGGAGAGAGGTAGGAATGAGAAATGCTTATTAAATAAAAGTTGGGAATTAAATTTTTATCAGTTGCAGTGAACAACTGACCAAATATTACAAGTTAAGTTCTGGGGAAGCAAATGTTGAGATAAATAAAACTTAGAGTTCAAGACATGAATTATGTTCGTTTAAGCAGTAGGATGTAGGGTTGGTGCAGAAGAAGGCAAATCCAAAGTGAAACTGACAAATCCTCAGTCTACCCATCAAGTAACCCTGAAGAATGCCAGGGTTCTGCCTGCACGACGAGAAATGGAGGCATTTCTGTCTCACTTACTGGGTGTGGGTTACTCTGGGAAGAGAATGACTTCAGACAAAGCCAGGATTTGGGCCACCTGAAGAAGCTTACAGAGAGCAGGCAGCAACCTGCTCACCATACTACTCACATTTGTAGGGCAGCCAAGACCTTTATTAAAGGGAACGTGGGACAAACATCCTTACTGTACTGCTATGTCAGTGCCGAAGTTTGGAGGTCAAGGATTCTGTAGTAACATCACCTCCCTAAGTGGGATTCTATATTTTTTAATCACACACAGTACTGTAAACCAATGTTATCTTCATAAAAATATATATTGACATCATATTGAGTGGCATCTCTGCCATGCTAATCTATTTAACACTTTATGTTTTAAAAATGTCTGCTTGATAAATGAATCAAGATACAACATAGAGCAAGATAGTTAGAAAAAAGCAATAGCTATTTCTGACAACCATTTTAAAGAATTCTTTTAAATCAAAAAGAAAAAGATCAACAATACATTAAGAAAGAGCAAAGGAAGTAGTTTGTAAAAGATGCACAAAAATTTTTAAACACTATTGAAATCTGACAAAGCAAACCCACAAAACAGAAAAATATACAATAAAGTTCAATGAGATGCCTGTCTTCATGAAGTTCAATCATTGCTGCACAGTAAAGAAGTATTTGCAATATTCACAGTGCTGACAAATGTTTAGGAAACTATTTCTCTTACATATTATTGAATCAAAGAATGAATTGAGTAAAACATCCTTGCAGGACATTTGCAATATATTTCAAAATGAAAAATGCACTTAACATATTTCCCAGAATTTTTACGTTCAGGCACTTATGCTAGTAAAACACATTGTGTTTGGGGCACAAAATGTAAACTATCAACAACTGCAACCATTGTCTATCAATATAGACCACTTTACTTAAGGCAGTTTTCAGATAATTAAATGTGACATAGATTTTAAAGAATGATGGGTATATGTGCTAAAGGAAGTTTATTCAAAGACTATCATTTGTGATATGGTAGAAATCATTAAAATAGCAAGGTATGCAAGCATGTTGTCATAAACTAGGAGTTATGTTAAAGATATGTATAGCCTTATGCAGACATATATTAGAAATGAAAAATAATTGGGCCTCCCCGGTGGCGCAGCGGTTGAGCGCTGGGTTGCGAAGCTGCCCGCGGCCTCTTCTGCGCCGGTTCGATCCCCGGCTGCTCCCCGGCCACCGGAGGAGGGTCCCACATGGCGCACAGACCTCTCCTGCCGCCCGCTGCTCCCCTCAGCAGTGTACCTCGGTCCTTCTGCCTGCTCTGCTCCCCGCTCTGCTCTGGTGAATTCTCTCACCCTCCCGCGCTTCTGACTGTACCCAGTGCTTGTATAAATAAATAAATTAAATAAAAAAAAAGAAAAAAAAGAAATGAAAAATAATTACACACTGTGCAAAAAGTTGAATTGTGTTTATTGTATTACTGAAACTTATTTCTTAAGATAAGTTCCCTTTCTCTAATGTCATCAGATTTCATCTGAATACAGTCAGGACACAACATCCTTTTTAAATGTTGGCATATGTACTATTATTCATTAGTATATTATTTCTACATGTGTGCCTTAACATATTTTACTAAATTCTCAGCTTCCCTGTGAAGCAAGTTTATGACAAGTCTCACTGTTTTCCTTCACCCTGTTATTCATTATCTTGTGAATCCCTCCCTTTGTCTGTGATTTGGACCAACTGCTTTGCTGAAGATGAAGACGATTTAGCAAAAGGGATGGAGCATTTGAAAAAAGAAACATATTTACAAAATACGCATCTCATAAAAGATTGCTATTCAAAATAAACAAAATACTTAAAACTCAAGAGTAAGAAAATAAATAAGCCAATAAAAATTAACCCAAACATATTAACAGAACCTCATCAAATAAAACACAGATGGTAAGTAAGCCCATGAAAAGATGCTCCATGTCAACAGAAAAATGTTCCATGTTAACAGCAAATGTCAACAGAGAAATGCTCCATGTTAACAGCACATGTTAACAGAGAAACATAAGGTTAAGCTATAGTGAGATGCCACTGCACATCTACTAACATTACCAAAGTTTAGGACACTGATAACACTAAATAATGAGGAACAAAATAAATTCATTCATCGCTGATGGAAATGCAAGATGACACAGCTACTTTTTTCTTTTTCAAAATTTATTTATTTATTTTTAATTGAAGTAATATTTGGATACCTCTATCAGGTATCACCATTAGAGCACCCATCACCAAATCATCCATGGTCCACCACCATAGTCCACTGTGAAAATTCTCTTTATTTCAAAGATTTTAGAAGTCTATTTTTTTAAGTTTTATTGAAAGTACTAAAGGCCATTACTTCCATATTTTCTATCAGTTTCCTCTATATTTCTATAATACATTGTTTAAAAACACACATTTATGTGTATATGTGACATTCAAATATACATATGCATGTATATGTGAAAAATATTTGATACAAATACAAATACATATATGTGAAATATATTCATGTACATTCATATGTAGATGAAACATACATGCACGTGCACATTTATATGCTATGCATATCCAATAAGTTAATCATAGAGGAGCACTCACACACATGCACCTATATTATGCAGGACATTGCTTTCCTTGTCATTTTTTTACTGTTTATGACTCAAACTAAACATATATCATGCTCATAGTGAACAAAGTCATCTTACGATTTAAGTACTTATATCACATCCAATGTATGCCATGTATTTGTACTGCTCGCTTTACCTACTAACTCGACTATAGTACAGTCTGGTCTTTCATTTAACCAATAGAGGGTACCATCCACTAGGTAAACATATAAAATAAATAAAATCATAAAATAAATTTGAAATTTTAGTGATAAAAAAAGACGTAGGGGCCAATTTATTTTGTTTGAAAATAAAATTTAAATACGTAAGTTAAAAAAAACTTGAAAAAAAATGAATGAGCTATTTGGAAGCATGTTACTAACTTGTAATCATTCCTCAGAGAGAACTGCTACTTTTATTAAAAAAGAAAAAGGGAAACAACCTAAGTATTTAAGAATAAAAATGTGCTATTTCCATTCTTGTGGAAATATGGGTTTCTAGAAATCTAAGTATTGCTAGGAGTTTATGCCACTCTTTTTTTTCCTGTAATAGAAATTTACTTCCCCTGAAAATATCTTGTTCATTGCTCATTTTGCTTTCACTTCACATTATATCAAGATTATGTTTTTACTCTTATTTGTATTTCCCTCAAGAATAAAAATAGTTTATATGCTTTTAGAAAAAGGGGGACAGCTTAGGATAGACATATATAGTAAAACACATTAAGTTTACCCATTAGTTTACTCTTACAAGTAGACTGAAAGAAGATTAAATAAAAGCCCTGAGGAACTGGAAATGAAAGTCAAAAATAGAATTTGCGACTAGAAATCGAAAGCTTTAGAGAAGTTTAATCATAAAGAGGCACCTTAAAGATGTTTGTTCAGAGTACGGTAGGGAAAAGCCACATCATGACCTCCGGGCAGTTTCCCCTTATCCTCTGAGTATCACTACATGTAGGCAAACACATAATTACCAAGTTGAGTCGTAGGCAGAACCAGATATTTTGGAAAATGGAGGATAGGATATGTTGTGGGGGCCAAAAATGAAGTGTATTGCTACTTACATAAATATAAAATTTAATTCCCATGAATCATTAAAATAATAAATAGGGTCTCCCTGGGGGTGCGAGGGGTTAAGTCTCAGTACTACGAAGCTAATCGCAGTCACTGCAGCACGAGTTTGATCCCCCTCCCAGGGAGCTGACACACATGGCCCAGCAGACTTCTCCCTTCTTGCCCGCTGCTCCCCTCAGTAGTTTATTTCAGTCAATCTGCCTGTTCTGCTTCCCACTCTGTCTCTGGTGAATCCTCTCACCAACCCCCCAAACCTCTAGCCTGCATCCCAGCTCTTGTGTGCATAAATGAATAAATCTTTAAAAAAATAATAAATAGCCATAGGTTGGTCGATAGTTCTGTGTGTACATATTTTTATTATATTATGTGTGTATACATACACACACGCATATATGTGTATATATATGAACATATATATGTTCATATAGCTAAAACTAAATAGACAAAGTTAAATCATGTTGTTTTATGAAAATTTTAAGGCAATCCCCTCTAGCAGTCTCAAGTTGTGTTACCAGCCTAGAGAAGCCTTTGTTAACTGTTTAGAAAAGTCCCTGACATGATTATGTATTTCTTATTTGAGACATATAAAACATAAATATTAGAATTATCTGAACCCTTTTACAAAGGGGCTTAGGAGTTTGCAATCAAACATTCAAGGGAAAATTCAAATGTGATAAATTATAGAAGACAGAGCAATTAAAATAAATGAGACAACATTCATAAAATATTTTGCCAGCAGTAAATATCATGTATAATTTCTCTTCTATCTAAAATACAATGTATCTTACTATTATCATCTTGATGGTGCCCTCTCTAAAAGATAATAGTATAATGTGGCTCAAAATTCACATATTTTCAAAAAAAAGTCTATTTAAGCTAACTGACTATTTCAACAAAAATCACAGTAGTTTTATTTTTACCTGAATTAGTGTTGTTATGTTGCATCTCTGTGGTGATGTTCTATGCAAACAGTTTGTGTACAGGGTGTATTTAAAATGTTATTACAAATAATTGTGTGTTGACAAAAACTCATAACCTTTATAGAACAGATATAACAGACATTATCGCTATTTTCTCAATATTGAGGCTGTGCTGCAATAATCACTGAGAACTGGTATGACTGAAATAAAAGAGAATGAAATGGAATGAATGAGGTTTATTGATTTGGTCACATGTAAAAACATTGGCTTATGTTTATTTTAGACATCGATTTCCAAAAGTTTTCACCTGTATCAGCCTTCTCTGAGGTAGCTGTTCCTCCTATTGATCTCAATTACATCTTATAATATGCAAACCATAAGCCTTATTGCACTACTTCAAGAGATCACTGAAACTTTTTTTTTTGTTGTTCCTGGTACAAACAGTTTATGGTTGTGGTTGATAGTTCCCTGTATATATATTTTTATTATATTATGAGTGTATACATATATATATATATACACACACACACACACACGTGTATGTGTGTATATAGATATATGTGAACATATATCTTTTAGCTAAAACTAAATAGACAAAGTTAAATCATGTTGTTTTATGAAAAATTTAAGGATAGTACATATTATTTCAACTTTGCTATCATTATAGTTTCATTATTGCACCGTTTCTGGTATATAATCACTAACAGTTCTAACTGCATTAATTATTTGTTTAGTAATATAAAACTGAAATAAAAAGGCTACTTTTTATGATTATTTAAAAATACTTTGAAAGATAGGGGTTTAAAATTAAGATGGTTAAAACCATAAAACTTGCTATGCTTTTAGCTATTGATTTTAGGAAAGGACCCTTTTCAATTTACTATTTTCTTCATTTGTAAAATAAGATGAATCTAGTAGGTATTTTATATGCTCCTTTATAACACCAAACAAGTCTACATTTTTAATGTAAAATAGCTTATTTTATAATTTTGACATTTTGTAATTTAAAAATGAATTTATTATTTGTTGTACTTCATTTCACTTTTACCAAAACTTATTAAATGCATTTAAATCAGGCTGTGTTAATATAATATATATATATATATTAATTATTAAATAACTGTATGAAAATAACTCCTTATATTGGTTTGTTCTTGTACACTGAACTATATATTCTTCTGTCAAGGTATTTGCATTCCTCAATGAAAATTGTATTCTTTTTCATCTAAATACTGCTTGACACTTATAAGTCTATAATAGAATTAAATAATTATATTATTTCCATTTTATTATTTCAATAAAATAATGATTAATTGTAATATTTTATAACCATCTTCATTGCATGTGATTTTTGGGAAAATGACCTTTATGTTAAATCTGTAGTCTAAAGCCTAAGTACTAGAAACCATGAACAGGTTTGAGGAACAGGTTTGAGGAACAGGTTTGAGATTCAATTTCAGTGCATCATCTGAAATTGTAGCCACAATCTTGAATGCATTCGCTTTGCACATTTAGAAATTCTAGCTGTGGCTATCATCAAATTATCAAAGGATTCCAGAACACTCCCCAAATTAAGGAATACTGTACCATACAGATCTTAAAAAATGTTCCGCTTGAAGGGAATCTTTGCATTCTTTTTAATATAACCAAGAATGAATGAGAACAAAAACCTTTATCTTTCCTGAGAATAGATAATTCAGGTGTTGGTCAAGGACAGAAATACTAAATTTTCTTTAAAATGATTCAGTCACCATTGACTTTGTTCTGTTCTGTCCCTTTTCTGTGTGTATGTGGATGTGTGCATCATTTGCCATCTTCATCGTCTACCTCACATTAATGCAAATTTAGATATTTCCAAAGTTTGATTGCATTTGTTCTCTAAGAAACTAACTTTGTAAGTGATACACATTTGAAAAAAACTGTGTTACAAACTGAATTAAGTGGATTATTTCAAGGTCAAAGTAATTTAAAAAAAAATTAAAGATTATTTATTTGTACAAGAACCGGGTTACAGGCCAGATGCGCGGGATGTTGAGAGGATTCACCGGACTCAGCGGGGAACAGAACAGGCAGACTGATGAAATACACTCCTGAGGGGAGTAGCGGGTGCGACAGGAGAGGTCTGCTGCACCATGTGGGCCCCTTGCCGGGATTGGTAATTAAAAATTTTTTTTTTTAATTCAAAATAAGTTTTATTTTTTTTTTATTTTTTATTTTTTAATTTTTTTAATATTAAATTTTATTTTTATATTCCCCCATACAATTGCAAACGCCCCATTCTGACCCCAATCCTTCCCCTCCCGCCCCCCACCCCCCAAAAAGTGTCTCTGGTTCATAGTTTTTTGTTGATTTTGATTTTCACTTTCTTGTATTCATTTTCCTGGTCCCTTATTTAAGTTTTCTAGATTCCTGCTATGAGTGAGACCATCCGGTATTTTTCTTTTTCTTTTTGGCTTATTTCGCTGAGCATGATCCCTTCCAGTGCCATCCATGTTGCTGCAAATTGCATGTGTTTATCTTTTTTGAATGCTGAGTAATATTCCATGGTATATATGTACCACATCTTCTTGATCCAGTCATCTATTTTTGGGCATTTGGGTTGTTTCCAAAGCTTAGCTATTGTAAACAGTGCTGCTATAAACATAGGAGTGCAGGTGCTCTTTGGAATTGATGTTTCTGTGTCCTTTGGGTAAATACCTAGGAGTGGAATTGCTGGATCATATGGAAGCTCTATGTTTAGTAGGTCCAGAAATCTCCACACAGCTTTCCATAGTGGTTGGACCAGTTTGCACTCCCACCAACAGTGCAGAGGAGTTCCTTTTTCTCCACACCCTCGCCAACATTTGTTGTTGCTAGTTTTTTTAATATGTGCCATTCTCACTGGTGTAAGATGGTATCTCATGGTAGTTTTGATTTGCATTTCCCTGATGACAAGTGATGTTGAACATTTTTTCATATGTCTGTTGGCCATTTGCATTTCCTCTTCAGAGAAGTTTCTTTTTAGCTCTTCTGCCCATTTTTTGACTGGATTATTTTCTTTGTGGTTGTTGAGTCTCGTCAGCTCTTTGCAGATTTTTGTGATCAGTCCATTATCATTAGTGTTGGGTGCAAAAATGTTCTCCCAGTTGGTGGGGTTTCTCTTTGTTTTTGTTATTGTCTCTTTTGCTGTGCAGAAGCTCTTTAATTTGATGTATTCCCAGCTGTTTATCTTTCTCTTCACTATCACTGCTTTGGGTGATGTGTCTGTAAAGATGTCTTTGATGTGCAAATCCCGTAGTGTTTCGCCTATATTTCCTTCTATGTATTTTATGGTTTCAGGTCTTATGTCTAGTTCTTTAATCCATTTTGAGTTGATTTTTGTGTATGGTGTGAGGTAGTGGTCAAGCTTCATTCTTTTGCATGTAGCGACTCAGTTTTCCCAGCACCATTTATTGAACAAACTTTCTTTGCTCCAATGCATAGTCTTTGCTCCTTTGTCAAAGATTAGTTGACCATAAATCTGTGAGTTTATTTCTGGATTTTCTATTCGATTCCATTGGTCTGTATGTCTGTTCTTGTTCCAATACCATGCAGTTTTGATGATTATGGCTTTGTAGTAGAGTTTGAAGTCTGGGAGTGTGATGCCTCCATTTCCTTCTTTTTTTTTCAGTAGAGCTTTGGGTATTCGGGGTTTTTGGTGATTCCATATGAATTTCATCAATAATTGTTCTATTTATTTGAAGAATGCCATTGAGATTTTGATTGGAATAGCATTGAATCTTTATATTGCTTTTGGTAGGATGGCCATTTTAATAATGTTTATTCTTCCAATCCATGAGCAGGGGATGTCTTTCCATTTCTTTGTGTCTTCTTCTATTTCTTTTAACAGTGTTTTACAGTTTTCTTTGTATCGGTCCTTTACCTCTTTTGTTAGATTTATTCCCAAATATTTGATTTTTTTTGTTTTGATAATAAAAGGGGTGGTTTTTTTGATTTCTTCTTCTTCAGATTTATTGTTTGTGTATAGGAAGGCTACTGACTTTTGCGTGTTGATTTTGTATCCTGCCACTTTACTGAATTGATTGATGAGTTGAATTAGTTTTCTGTGGAGATTTTGGGGTTCTCTATGTATATTATCATATCATCTGCAAATAGTGATAGTTTGACTTCTTCTTTTCCTATTTGGATTCCTTGGATGTCTTTCTCTTGTCTTATTGCTCTGGCTAGGACTTCCAGTATTATATTGAAAAGCAGTGGTGAGAGTGGACATCCTTGTCTTGTTCCAGATCTTAATGGAATTGCTTTCAGCTTTTCACCATTGAGAATGATACTGGCTGTTGGCTTGTCATAGATGGCCTTTATGATGTTGAGGTATGTTCCTTATATCCCAAGAATTTCAAGGGCTTTTATCATGAATGGGTGTTGCACTTTGTCGAAAGCTTTCTCAGCATCTATTGATATTATCATATGGTTTTTATATTTCTTTTTGTTGATGTGTTGGATAACGTTGATTGATTTTCAGATGTTAAACCATCCTTGTGCCCCTGGAATGAATCCAACTTGGTCGTGGTGAATTATCTTATGGATACATTGTTGGATTCTGATAGCTAAAATTTTATTGAGGATTTTTGCATCAGTGTTCATTAGGGAGATTGGCCTATAGTTTTCCTTTTTTGTGTTGTCCTTATTCGGTTTTGGTATTAGATAAAACAGACTTCAAACTCAAAAAAATAAAAAGAGACCCCAATGGTCACTACATTATGATTAAGGGGACAATACTTCAAGAAGAAATAACACTCATTAACATATACTCACCAAACGAAAGAGCACCCAAATATATCAGACAACTGTTGTCCTCTCTGAAAACAGACATCAGAGAAAACACATACGTAGTGGGAGACTTCAACACACCACTATCAACAATGGATAGATCAACAAGACAAAAAATAAGTAAAGAAACTAAAGCTCTAAATAAGGACCTAGAGCATTTGGGCTTAACAGACATCTATAGAACACTAAACCCAAAAAAAACGGAGTACACATTTTTTTCAAGCCACACGGATCATTCTCCAGGATCGATCACATACTGGGGCACAAGACAAACATCAACAGATACACCAAGATTGAAATCATACCAACCATCTTTTCTGACCACGAAGGTATCAAACTAGAAATAAATCATAAAAAGAAGGCAAGGAACTATCCTACCTCATGGAGATTAAAAGCCACACTACTGGAAGACCACTGGACTAACGAGGAGATCAAAGAAGAAATTAAAAAATTCTTTGAATTGAATGACAAGGAGGACACCAATATCCTAAATGTATGGGATGCAGCAAAAGCAGTAATAAGAGGAAAATATATAGCAATAGAAGCTCACATCAAAAAACAAGAAAGAACTCAAAGAAACAACCTAATCTCGAAGCTCAAAGATCTAGAAAAAGAACAACAAAAAAACCCCAAAACCAGTAGAAGAAAAGAAATAATAAAAACCAAAGCAGAAATAAATGAAATTGAAACTAAAAAAACAATCCAAAAGATCAATGAAACCAAGAGCTGGTTCTTTGAAAAAATCAATAAAATAGACAAACCCCTAGCCAGGCTCACAAAGGAAAAAAGGGAGAAAGCACAAATAAACAGGATCATCAATGAAAGAGGAGAAATCACAACGGACACAGCAGAAATCAAAAGAATAATCAGTAACTACTATGAACAGTTATATGGAAACAAGTTCAACAATCTAGAGGAGATGGACAAATTCCTACAACTCTACAATCACCCAAAGCTAGATAAAGAAGAAATAGAACACCTAAACAGACCAATTACAAGCAGCGAAATTGAAATGGTAATTAAAAACCTCCCCAAAAACAAAAGCCCAGGACCTGATGGATTTACAAATGAATTCTACCAAACATTCAGAGACGAATTAGTGCCTATCCTTCACAAACTCTTCCAAAAAATTGAGAAGGAAGGGACAATACCAAACACGTTCTATGAAGCCAATATTACACTAATACCAAAACCGAATAAGGTAATTTAAATTTTTAAATGAAAAAACCTAATTGTCCATGGATTGACAAATGGAAAAAGAAAAATGAAAGCAAGGGGACTTATGCCTAATGAAATGAGCCAGCAAGCATATATTTTGATATCTGTTTACACAGCACCCTTAACACCACCAAATACCTAGTTTCTATTCATCACTATGCAGCTGACCCATTTATCCAATGTACTTAATGCTCGTCATGGTAGCTACCAATCTGTTCTATGTTAACTAAGTGTTCATTTTGGTTGTATGTGTGCTTATTTGCTTTCTTTCTTTGTTATCCACATTTAGGTGAAGTCATAGAGCATTTGCTTTCTCTGACTTATTTGACTTAGCATTAAAAAAATAGGAAGAGGGTTTAAATAAATATTTCTCCAAAGAAGACATGCAAATGTATATTACTTTTTTTTTAATTGAAGAATATGTGTCTTTAATCTTGTTAATGCTTTGTCTTTGGAATTATAAAATAAAACTGATTAGTGTTCTTTGGAAATTGGTGTCATTTTAGACTTTGTCTTATTTATCAATATGAAGTCTTATGATATCTATGGTTCATATCTAGCCAGTTATCCCTTCTCACATTTTCTTGTGATGTTGGGTCTTTTAAATTCCTCTGTATATATCCCCTATATTTTTAGCATATTGTCCCTTTCTTTTTCAGTTTTTCACTTTTCAGTAGAGACTGCTCTATATTTTAGTTCTTCATTCAGTTGTACTTTTGGGTAGAACAATTATATTCTGTTTTCGCAATATATATTTAAGTTACTCTATGAAACCAACAGCTCCTTGACACTGTCATTATTTAGGTTCTTAGAATTTTGTAAGCATCAAGTTGTTTAATGTTTCTCAATTTGCTATTCTCTGGTCAGTTTATTGTTATTGCTTTTCATTCCAGCCTTTTTTATGCTTGGTTTTTCTTGACTGCCTGATCTTATTAAAGTCTCAAGGAATTCAGAGCTGTGCAATTTTAAATTGCTATTAAGTATTTAAACTATTGCCTTTAGATTTTCTAGATATCCCTTCTGTTTGTTAAGAGAACATCACCATTTCCTCGTGGTTTTACATAATCTGCTTGAACAGTGAAAGTGATTCCTAATTGGTATAGTTGCATAGTTTCAGGTGATCAATTAGTGTAATTTTCAAGGCTACTGTCCTAGTGATATGCTTTTCTCTAACTAACTCCTCTAAAATCAGCATCTTTGTTATATGATCATACAAATTAACTACTATCACTTATAAAAGGCTCTCATGGGACAATCAGGGCTGCAATTTTTCCACTTCCATGATCTCAAATCACAATTAATGTTATGTCTCATCATTTTTTGTTAAATTTTAAATACCTAGACAATTTCCAAGAATAAGATACTAATTTTCAATTTTTTCATTCATAATATATAAAAGGTATTAAAATATCTAGATATTTTAGGAAGAAATATGAGTAATGTTTATTTGCTGTAAGTTTGTTCATTTGGTATTTATAACAGTTCAATAATTGCAAGAAATTAATGTAATATTTCACCTAATTCTAAACAAAGAAAACTACTGAAGTGTTTTTGTTTTTTTATTTCTAAATTTATCTGTCTACTTAAAACAAACTATTTGTGTATCTGACCTATAAATTTAATTATATAATTAGTACTAAATGTTGGGAATATATTGGAAAGGGAGATCTACATCTTTACTAGAAGGAAAAATAATGTTTTATATTTTCACATCTAAAATAATACATAAGAATATTTACAAGGAGGGGGAAAGCAAACTGTTTTTCATTGACCAAAACTTGATTTTTTTGTCAGGAGTTCAGGAATTTTCACTGTGGTCTTCAACAGTGAACTGTTGTCTGCTAGCACATTATCTTTCAAAATATTTCAACTCTTTTTTTTTTTATTTTCACTTCAGAAAAATGTATGACCCAACTGACAGTAATTAAATAAACTTCATAAAATGATCAGTGGCAATTTGATCTTACACACAGATTATATTATCTGAAGAATGACTTTGTTTACAGGGAGACACCATTTATCATTCATCTTGAAAGGTTATAAACAGACAACTATAAACTGATATAAATGTGAATGAAGAAATATTTATTTGGCTGGAAATTCATAACAAAATTCAACCTCTTTGATTTTGCACTTTCTCATTAAGAAAGAGAGGTATATATTTAAATGTCAGCAGGATTAAAGTCATTGTTGAACTAAACATTAGAAATTTGAATAATTTTTGTCATTCATATGACAAGAACAAATCAAAATAATCCATTCTCACAAAAATATTTTAATTATGAATTCTAACTATTCTTTGCATTTTAAGCAATGCTATTAAAAGGTTTTTAAACAATTTCTCCCTGTAGAGGTAAAAAAGAAGTCTTGAGTGCAGTGTTTGTTTACTTTCGTAATGAAAATACTCCATCACTGATTTCAGCATGAGTACATGACAACATGGAATGCAAATGGAAAGGGATGCCAACAAGAGGTTCTGTGAGCCACTATCAGCTGTAAGCTGTCTCCTGCATATATTACTGCTCTCACATGGCTGTGGTGAAATGTAAAGTTGTTTAAGATTATACTCTATATCATCTCTTTTGCATGTGAAAAAGATTTGTATTGTTGATCAATATGTGATACTTATAAAAATATGATTGATATTATGTAACCATCAATAAGGACAGCTTGCTTCATAATTACAAAATGATTAAAATGTATGATTTCAAAGTATATCACACTTTTGATCCAATAAACTATAAAGTGTCTGTTTCCTGAATGTTTATTAAAAACCTGGGAATGTGATTGGAGGTCAACTCCATCCTGCTGCCATTTCCAAAAGTGAAGGGATTATTTCCATTCCAACTTCTGGATAATACTTCGAAAGGTATATTACTTTAAGTGAAGTTTGCTGTGAATTTTTTGTTCTGATGAACATTTTACCTTATTTCTAAACAAATTATCCTTACTTATTATCAAATAATACATTCCCTATAAGATTTTTTTTAAGATTTATTTATTTATTTATACAAGAACCTGGGTACAGGCTTGATGTGCCGGAGAGTGAGAGGATTCACCAGAGACAGAGTGGGGAATAGAACAGACAGATTGACGAAATACACTGCTGAGGGGAGCAGCGGGCGAGATAGGAGAGGTCTGCCATGACACGTGGGACACTCGCCAGCTGGCTGGGATGGAACTGGTGCTGCAGAGGCTATGGACAGCTTCACAGCACTGCAGTCAACTGCCTGTGCCACTAGGGGAGGCCCTCCCTTTAGGATTATTATAGATGATTTTACAGTGAAATATGTTGGGGAAATAAAATAAAAATGAACATTTTTGAGTAGGATAGAAAAGAAAGAAGAGGAAAATCTATTGTGATTTTGTATCTTTGGAATACTGGTAATACTGATAAATTATTTTTTGTTTTTATCGTTGTTGTTGTTTTGTGTATATGTGTATGTGTATGAGAGAGAGAAAGAAAGAGAAAGAGAGGTGCATAAATTTAACTCAAGAGCTATATGGAGATTTCTAGCTCTTTATCAAATCAAGGATTTTAAATCCATATGTATGAAACTACCATCTTTCTGTGTGTAACAATTTGATACAATTTAAAATTTTACTGGTGTGAAATTTGTAAGTAGCGTGCAGAATAATAAGTGGTTTCAAAGAGAAAAGTGTTTTAAAAAGTCATTGTGGTTATCCACTTAAAAAATAGTTTGAACTCTTTGAATCAAAAGTTATATACATTACTTGTATGTTCAGCTTATCCTGAAGCAAAAACGACACAGGGTTATCAAAATGTAATGAAATCTACATCAAGACACAAAGCCTTCGGGCCTCCCCTGGTGGTGCAGCGGTTGAGCGCTGGGCTGCGAAACTGCCCGCAGCCTCTGCAGCGCCAGTTCGATCCCCGGCTGCCGGGCGAGGGTCCCACATGGCGCACAGACCTCTCCTGCTGCGCCCGCTGCTCCCCTCAGCAGTGTACTTCGGTCCTTCTGCCTGCTCTGCTCCCCGCTCTGGCTCTGGTGGATTCTCTCACCCTCCCACGCTTCTGACTGTACCCAGTGCTTGTATAAATAAATAAATAAATCTTTATAAAAATTAAGAAGGGAGAAAAAAGAAAACAAAAGGAAGTACTAAAAAAAAAAAAAAAAAAAAAAAAAAAAGACACAAAGCTTTCAAACTTCCAATAATTCATGACAAAGGATCCTGTAGGGGTTATGCAATAAAAGCAGATTCCCTAAAAATGTTCTCCAACAGTCCTGTATTAGACTTTTCTGAGGAAACATAACAGCAAGTAGAGAATGGAAAGATCTATTAAAGATACCTAAATTAAAAAACAAAACAAAACAAAACTGCCAGCCAGAATGCTGGATACTGAAAGGCTCTAATTCAGATACCAGGGAGAAATAAAGACCCTCCTATCAAGCAGAAGCTGAAAGATTTTGTAAACATTAGTCTCCCATACAAGAAATATTGAGAGTAGTTCTCTTATCCAAATCAACAGAAGAAAACTTATCAAAAAAAAAAGAAAAAGAAAAAGGAAGTATATAGAACCAGAAAACTAAAGTCCACATATCAGCAGCCAATGCCCCTGAATGAATAAACACCCTAAATGTAAATGGACTGAACTCATCATCAAAGGCAAAGAGTGGCTGAGTGGATGAGGAAGAACAAAAACAAAAAGGTCTGCTCTCTCTAGGAAATGCAGCAGAACTTCAAAGATTATCAGAAGCTCAAAATAAAGAATTGGAAAATAATTCTACCAGCAATCTGGACACAAAAGTAGGGACAGCCATATATACACCAGATCCTATAACTTGGATTCATATACACTATTATAAGCCACCATTATCTTAAATATATACAAGTATCTTCTATATCTTATATTTATCATATCCTTTATGTGTGTATCTAGGCCCTCTATATATCATACATGCACACATATATGTAAAATTCTACAAATATAGACTCAGAACCTAATTCCTTTCAAAACATACAGTTAAATTCATTGACATTTCCAAGGGTTATGCATTAAAAATAGATTGCATGATCCTTAGTTTTAAGAGTCATTTATAATATTTTAATAAAACATATGGAGTAGGGCCTCCCAGGTGGTGCAGCGGGTTGAGCGCAGTACTATGAAGCTGTCCACAGCCTGTGCAGCGTGGGTTCGATTCCCGGCCGGCCAGGGAGAAACCCACATGACGCAGCAGACCTCTCCTGTCTCACCTGCTTCTCCCCTTAGCAGTGCATATTTTATCAGTCTTCTGCTCTCCACTCTGTCTCTGGTGAATCATTTCACCTGTCCACGCCTCTGGCCTGTACCATAGGTATTGTATAAATTTAAAAAAATAAATCTTAAAAAAAAAATGGAGTAATCTTAACTCACATGTCTAAGTGATTGTTACTAGTTTTTAAATAGAAAAAAAAAAAAAACTTATGCCCACATGCCAGTCTTATCAACTAGTTTTATGAATATCTGTTTAAAAGAGAAGACAGAAAATTGAATGCCATTAAATACTATTAATTACCTCTTAATTTCATTTTAAATGGATTAAGCAGAAACTGCTCCTGTGTCATTCTTGAGAAAATATGTACAAAATATCATCAGGATTAATTTTTTTTCTAGGATCCATGAGTTAATAAGAATCAATGGCCTCTGAGTCATTTATGGCAACAGAAGTGATAGGAAAATTCAACCAAAATGTGGTATCCTTCTTAGTCTTGGAGATAGTTTTGTCTATTTACAGATCCAAAATTCTTTTAAATTTGTTAAAAATTGTTGCAAAGAGGGCCTCCCCTGGTGGCACAATGGTTGAGCGCTTGGCTGTGAAGTTGCCCTCAGCCTCTGCCACGCCGGTTTGATCCCCGGCCACCAGCGAGGGTCCCACATGGCACGACAGACCTCTCCTGCTGCGCCCGCTGCTCCTCTCAGCAGTGTATTTCATCAGTCTGCCTGTTCTGTTCCCCGCTCTGGCTCGGGTGAATTCTCTCATCCTCCTGTGCTTCTGACTGTACCCAGTGCTTGTATAAATAAATAAATAAATCTTAAAAAAAAAGTTGCAAAGATTATTTTTAAATGTAACTCTAATTTATTCAGATACTAAATAAATTACATTGATGTAATCTGAATGGTGTCTATATCAAATAAAAATAAAATATCAAAGCTTAGCTTTAAACACACAAAAACAACATTTAATGAATTCCTACAATGATATCTGTATTCTGTCAGCTCTGATTAACTTCCTTAAAGTCTCCAAAACTTTTCTTATTTGCATTTTAGAGTAAGAATTTCAATAAACACATTACTCTAAATATTATAATTGTACATCACCATCTCAACATGTAAAGTAAAAATAGAAAGTGTTTTTCCCTCTTAGCAATTCATGTGTAAGTTAGATATTTAGAGAGGCAATTTACATGCAATAACTTTAACACATAATTTATACTAAACAATTAGTCATCTGTCATATAGTTGAATATGCATTTATAAAAAAACTGATATAAAATTTGTTTCTTCTCCAGGTACTAGCATGTGAACTATTCCCACAGAACCTCAGTGAGGGTACACATTAAAAGATAACATGTTCATCCTTCTTTTTATATATACTTATACTTTCTAGAATGTAAGAGGCTCTCTGTTAGCACTGGGGGAAATGTTCAAATAAGTCAATCTACCTGACCTCCCACTCTTGTCAGAGAGAACATGGAAACAATCACATGGCTACAACATACTTTCATGCATACATATATACCCACGTAGTAAAATGTGATCACTTTGTAAATAGAGGTGTAAGAGGGAAACTAAAGCTAGATTGGAGTATATGTCAATGAAGGCAAAATTTAGCTTGATAAGATTTTTTTCTTACATTGCTATATCAAGAGGTGGCACACATTTTCTGTCAAAGGACAGACAGTAAATATTTTAAGCTTTTCAGACCATACGGTCTCTGTCATAAGTATGCAACTCTAACATTTAGCATATAAACAGCCACAGACAACATGTTACCAAACGAGCACAACCGTGCTCCAGTAAGACTTTAATTACAGATGCTAAAATTGAGTTTTACATAATGTTCACATGCCACAATATAGTATTTTCCTTTTGATTTGTTTCATTTGAAATGAAAAGCCTACTTTGTGTGACTCATGGGTCAGCCAACAATGGATGGTCAGCTGAAGTTGGGGTATGAACAGTGGCTTGATGATTCCTTTTCTCTGTATCTGACACATGATGATGAAGAGAACACTTTATTTTTCAGGTATATGTAAAATGATGAAGAAATTGAGGAAAATTGCCCACCAGGCAAGTTAAGTGAAAGATAATATAGAAGATCACAATTTCTTAAAATACTATTTCTATTAATATATGCATTATTCACTCAATCAACAAAATCACATAGTTGGCACCATGTGTCAGATGATGTTCTATATGTAGGAAAAATTCCCATCCCCTGCAGCTTATATTACATTATTGAATTGCTTGATAAAAAGTTATTGTTACTTAGATTCTCCTTTAAGTGGGAATATGGTATAAACCATTTGATTACAGTGAAACCTTGCCACTGTGTTTCTATTTTCCCTTGTCAGAAAGTTATCTTAACAACCAGATAATAAAGGAAATACAGTAAATGTTCCATAATATGCACTGAAATCAGAATTAGCATGCTTACATTTTACATTTTTGCTTCAAATGCTATTTATGAGATTAACAAATTTTAAAATGCAAAAAAAAGCCATATTTTTTCACCACTTCAAATTTTCACTTTTGAAGTAATGAGTACCATGTAAAGCTCCAGTACACATTTTTATCCTTTCTGTCACACAACTATGTGTTTTTTTTGTATGTGCATATATTTCCTTGTTCTATAGGTAATCATCATTTACATATCATCAATGAAGTTTGAACTTATGTATTATACTTAAGCACTTTTTATCCATTACGTCAGGGAGAGTTATTCAGGAGTGACATTCAAACTTTTAAAACATATGTAGTTTTTCAACAACAATCTAATAAACTGGCTGACAAAATAGACTGCGATTTCTAAAATACCCAAATATAAAGATAATATTTACATGTGCCAATTCTTACCTGCAGTTTTTCTTATTGGTGGCATTGAAGGCAGGGGGAATCACACTGAAAGGTACTGTTTAACTTCTGCACTACCATGCTTATACACCAAAATATTGGAAGGTAGAGGGGTCTAAGATAATAAAAGCCTATCCTCAAAATATTGAAACTAAACAAAACTGTAACACATAATTGACTCATATAAACTCTTAATTGGAATACAAAATAATGCCCCACCTTAACTGTCAGAAGAAGAGGAGTTTTCTCTGTTGGGAATTAATATTCACAATATATCCATAAGTCACTTAAAAATGATAATCAGCATAAGAATGGGAAATAGAAGATGTGAAGAAGCAGGATAATGTGTTTTAACATTAAGAGGGAAAAAGACAGTAAAAGATATTTGTATAACCCAGATGTAAGAATCAGCAGTCAAAGGCCTCCCTGGTGGTGCAGCGGTTGAGCACTGGGTAGAGAAGCTGCCCACAGCCTCAGCAGAGCTGGTTCGATCCCCGGCCACAGGGCAAGAGTCCCACATGGCACGCAGACCTCTCCTGCCATGCCTGCTGCTCCCCTCAGCAGTGTGCTTAGTCAGTCTGCCTGTTCTGCCCCTTGCTCTGGCTCTGGTGAATTCCCTCACCCTCCTGTGCCTCTGACTGTATCCAGTGCTTGTATAAATAAATAAATAAATCTTTAAAAAATTTAGAAAAAATAAAAAGAATCAGCAGTCAAGGACTTGAAAACAATAGTTTAAATAAGAGAAATTCAAAGAAAAATGAAAAATATGCATGGGATGATAGAAAATTTCAACAAAATATAAACTATAAATAAAAATAAAGTGCCATTATAAACACTGAAAAAAACTCCTAAAATAGAAAATCTAACAATAGCAAACCATATGGGCTACAGTGGAATGACAGAGGATGTATCACAAATTAGAGGATGATTAATAAAAATTCACCTAAGTAACTAGTTTGGATTTCAAAATAAATGATGACAAGAAGGAGAGAATAAAAAAAAATTGTGTGTGGAAATGGTCAAATGATGTAATATACAGAAACTTGAACTGGAGGAGAGAAAAAAGTCACTGAGGCAGAATAAACTAAATTCCTAATAGCTGATCATTTTCTTTACCTAATTAAATATATCAAATTATGTAATTAAGACAGACAATGCATTTCAAAAAAAGACTAATAAAAAGAAAATGAACATAAATACAACAGAGCACAATCACTGAGAAACAGAGAAGATATGTGCAAAGTAAACAAATAAAAATACATACTATACCTGAAGGATAAAATCTTTTCATTAAAAATTATGGAACCTGGGGGCCTCCCTGGTGGCACAAGGGGTTAAGAGACAACCTATGAAGCTGTCTGCAGCATCTGCAGCATGAGCTCCATCCCCCAACCATCCAGGGAACAACCCATATGGCACAGCAGAACTCTCCTGACTCACCCGCAGCTCCCCTCAGCAGTGTAATTTGGTCAATCTGCCTGTTATGTTCCCCACTCTGTCTCTGGTGAATCCTCTCACCTCCCGCACCTCTGGCCTGTACCCCCCACTCTTGTATAAACAAAAAATAAATCTTTAAAAAAAAGAAATTATGGAACCTGGATTGGATGAGGAGTGAAATTACGTGTTAAAAATTGGAAAAGATAAAAATAACGACAACCACAAAAAAAATCCTGCAGAACACTCAGAGAGATAAGCCATTATCTCTCTGCCCCTATCAACTCTCTTTCCCTTCTTTGCAAGGCTTGGTGATTTTGGACCTAAACCAGGTTGATGTGTCTGCTTTGTGGGTTGGTGAATTAGACTTGGCCAATAGAGGCTGCTAGAAGGAAAGTACAAAACTATGCAGGTGTAAGGCAATATGCTGGTTTCCAATCTGCTTTGATTTTTGTCTAACAACGGAAGTAGGTCTTGTGCACTCATTTCACAGTTCCCCATTAGAGTTCCCCAGAGACAGAAATTTCAGACCTTGTTCTATGGGTGCTCCAACTTCACTCTTACTATTTTACCTTTTCATCCTACTACTCTATATTAGTTCCTGCTGGCCTGGATCCTCTACCAATGGTAGGACCATTCTACTAAACAGCTCCACTCCAAGCTCTATGACAAATGTCCCTAAAACCAGCAGCTGCATTTCATTTCCAATCCTGCCTTCTTCAAAATGTTTGGGGTATAGCACTCCTCTAAGTCCTTACTTCCCTTTATTGTTCATTCTCCTTTACCCTAAAGGTAGCAGGTGCTGTTTTGAACTTGCCACTTTTGGAATCTTAGATACACATTTGTTTAATAGTTAACCACATTTTTCTATTTAATTTTTATTTATATTCCCCTTGCTCAAGTATGGCTATGATTGTGTCTCCCAATAAGATTCTAGTTGTATATTGACAAAAGAGCAACTATACCCAGTAAAACAAATAATGAATGATTATTATCAAATAATGAAGGATTTCTTTTTTAAATTCAGGAACACAAATGTTAATAGAACTTTCAAATCCCTATGAGATACACGTGTGTGTGTGTGTGTGTGTGTGTGTGTGTGTGTGTGTATATATACATGTTATGTTATATGTTATATACGTAAAATACCACAACGAAAAATTATGAGGATTGGAAGTCCGAGAATCCCAAACATCCTATTACCTTGCCCTATAGTTTATCCTACCTCTGGACTACATAACTACATAACTGATTATGTACATTATAAAATGAATGTATAATGGATTCATTTTTATTGCTTAAGTGAAGATATGTTCAAATTAAAAAAAAAAAAGACACTGTTGTGTTATGTAAAAAACAAGGCCAGATTAAAAAAAAAAAAAAAACAGTGAGAGCTCTGTTCCCTTCCTTGAGATTCTGAGGACTCTTTCACTAGTTGTTTTATAATTGGTTAAAGAATCATTATATTGTCAATTGGAACACATAACTGAATATTAATTGTAAGAAAATGATTGACTAATATGTGCATTTTTGTTTTTTACTGAGTAGCCCTCATAGTTAACTAACCAACCCTAGTAAGGATAATGAATATGTTAGGTTCTTTGTGTGTACATGTACAGGTGTATACAGATATGCTATGCAGGGGTTGAAAAGTTTGCCATTTGGTTGGTGGTTTATAGCAACTCAAATTTGTTATGGATCAAGTGATGCCTTGCAATTATCTGAAACAATAAATTGGACGTGAGAATAAGTGTAAAAGCATAAAAAATTGATTAAAAAATCCTGAAAATATAATTTAGTTCCACCTGAATGCTTTAAGCTTTTTAACAGATAAGTATATTTTACAGCATATCTTTATCAATAATATTTTAAGAAAAAATAAAAACGCAATGTATAAATATAAACTCAAACTTTTAAAATGTAAATTCAGAGTACCAATGTGGCTGGAAATCAGTGTATCTTTCATGTCAATGTCTTCACAATATTGTATAAGATCCATTTTTCACTGGAGATTTTCCTGTCTCTTTTCTAAGGACAAGAATTCCTTAGAATGGATTTTTCTCTACTGTATTCAGTATTTTATGAGCTTTAAATTAAAGAATTTTGGTTATTTTAGTTTTAGGTATCCATACTGCTGCCTGGCCAATGTTTCTAATAAAGAAATGCTAAGATTGCTGCTTCATTTCTTAAAACATAGACTGCACATTGTTGCTTTCATAAAGCTTGACTATTCAAGATTCCTGATTGTTTTGCATTTCAACATTTGATATCTCCACAGATTTATAAGGACCTTATCTTTATTTTATATCTAAAATAAGGAGTAAGGAAGACAGAAGTTAAGTTCATCATTTGTCAAACATTTCCACTCACATCAACTATTAAAAAGTCAAAATCATACATTAGTTTCCTACAATTGACACTGGTGAGACCTTAGTGAAGTGTGGAACCTCAGCTCTGGGACTCATTACTATTGAATGACAGATATTTTATCTTAAGGAAGAGGATGTTGAAATATATATATATATATATATATATATATATATATATATATATATATATATATACACACACACACATCACACAGAGAGAGAGAGAGAGAGAGAGATCTTACCAAAAAGCCTTAAAAGAAATAGTTATTAGCCATGATTTGCTTATATTTGATTGGTTTTATGATTACTAAGCAGATATCATTCTCAAAAGAACTACTTTGAGAGGTATAAGAGAAGACTAAGTAAAACAATGACGCAGTGGGTTGAGCACAGTGCTGTGAAGCTGTCTGCAGCCTCTGCAGTGCTGGTTCGATTCCTGGCTGGCCCGGGAGAAACCCACATGGCACAACAGACCCCTCCTGCCTCGCCTGCTGCTCCCCTCAGCAGTGCTTTCGGTCTATCTGCCTGTTCTGCTCCTTGGCTCTGTCTCTGGTGAATCCTCTCACCCTCCCACGACTCTGACCTGTACCCCAGTTCCTATATAAATAAAAATAAATCTTAAAAAAAAAGAAAAAGAAAAACAGCACTGGATGTTGAGGTACTAATAAAATAGAAATGCTGAGGAGTCTGAACCACTACTGACCTGAATAATCAAGCAAGGATAAAATTACATGGGATCAACAATTTTTTGGCAACTTAGAGACAGATTTTCTAAGAAGTGGCAGAAGAAGGCAGTTCTCACACCACTGATACAAGACAAGGATGGAGTCAGGATGATTCTATAGTTTCCTCCAATCATTGTATTATTCTACTGTTCAAGAACAATCACTATATTTTGTTTCATTTACATAGAAATATATCTCCTCATGGAAAAGAAAATACTTTGCTTTTTGCTGACAGAGATTTTTTAAACCTAGCTCAGAATATTTAATATTTTATAATAGAAAAAATGAAGTAAATATTATGTTCTTTTGACATTAAACAAAAATCTCAGGCAAATGAGATTTTTGAGGGGAAATAAAGTTCCAAAAATAAAATTCACATTTAAGCAAGATGGCAATTTTTCAAATAACAAACATGTACAACTGAATATATTCACATAGATGGCAACAAAAGCAAACCGTAATAGAAAAAAAAATCAAGGAAATATCTCTAGTATAAAAATGTGAAATAGAGACCTGACAAAATACCAACAAGATTTCTCGAACATGCAGACAACAAAATCACATCAACTTATTTTTACAGAAACAAACATGGCAATGATTCCACAATTCTGGAAATATAATGAAATCATTAAATTACATATATCAAATAGCTGAACGCTATAACATGCAAATCATACTAAGTAAAATATATTGAAATGCATGCATATACATATGTGCATGTATTTCTATGCATGTTTATGTATGTACTTTTATAAAAAAGTTGACTATATACCCAAAAATATTCAGAACAATTTTAGTAAAAAGTACAGAGGGCAAAGATCCCTCTGTGGATACACTCCTATGCTCTAAGGGATTTAACAATAGGAAGGAACACACACAAATATGCACACACATACAAACACACAAACAGATAATCTATATAGCCCATATAGTGCTAAAACTTATATAGAGTCAAAAAATAAAGACAAAGAACCAAGAAAACATAATTTTTGACCATGTTTGATTTCTTTGCTATAGAAACAGAAAATTGTCAAGTTCAAGATATCGTTAATGAGATTGAGGATAATTTAATTCTAACACTGAAATATGGGGACACACCCTCCAGGTAATTATGGTACAGATTGTATAAAAGTAGTCAGCCTTAAAACCATGGAGGGGGGCAGAGAATGTAGGTAGAATACCATTTCTTTCATATGGTGGTGTACTATGCTTCCATACACCTCACTACATTAACATTCATTTCCTTAGTTGTTCATTCTCAAAATACTGAAATCATTTTAGACACAAAAGTGTATCTTTAATGTATATATTACTAGAAGATTTTTCTTGAAGACAATAAAAGTGAATATATGAGTCTTTCACTTGCATAGCCTTCCCAGTTTCTGAAGGAGATACTAGGTCAAATCTAGGATCAATTCATAGAATAAGGACAACAGGAAAATCTCTAACTCTCTAGGATCTTAAAGCACATGAAAGAAAAAGTCTGATATAGTATTTTGAAATTTGACAATGGCAAAAATTCCATGAATTAGCAATCAGCTACTAACAATAAAACCTGAATGAACAATCTTAAAAAACGATATTATAGGAAAAACTGAATTGATCCATTCTTACTATAGGAAATGAACAATAAAGTCAGTATAAATAAAAAGCACTGAAATAAAGAGTCACTAAGAGAATAAAAGGATTCATGAAGCAAAATTATAAAATTATAAAGGTATGTCAGATAGTTAAATATTTTAATGTTTGATATCTGCAATATTCTTGTTATTTTTTAAATAGGTAATGTGTGTGTTTTATTTTCTAATTCTTGATTCATATTTAGCTTCATTTTAATGTAACATCATGATTTTGTGTTTTAATAAAATGATTCACCAAACTGATTGGCTGCAAAATAGTGGATTTTGTGGTAATTCATTCCAGCATCTCTTTAACTTATTTTATGGCTTCATCTCTCATTTGACTCACTGATTTATCACTTGACTCAGTTCTTCCTTTCATATTCTTTCTTCCAAAATTTGTTTTTCCATCATTACAAATTTGATTGCACAAAATCATAATTTAAACTATCTGAATGGGTTTTTACACACAAATTCTAAAATACTGAGCAAAATGTGACTGTTCTCTGGGAGGTGTCTGACAAAGTTTTTGACCCCTTTTTTTAAAAATAGATGTTTATTATCTTCTTGTCGAGTCTACAGATTTCTTTGTATATTTTGTTAGCTATCTACTAACAGATTTTTTTTGCAATTTTTTTATTCCAGTTTGTGATTTGTCTTCTCATTCTTTTGAAAATTTCTTGCACAGATCATATGTTTTCAATTTTAATGAAGTCTAGTATATTAATTATTTTACTGAGGACTTTGGTGTTCTATTACAAAGGGACCATACTCAGGATCACACAGATTTTCTCTTATGTGATCATCTATAGGTTATACCCTTAATTCTATATTTGTGATCTATTTTAATTAGTTTTGGTGAATAGTGTCAGATGTGTCTAGTTTTCTTTTTCTCTGTATGTGGATGTACAGTTGTTCATATGTTTATATTTTAAAGATGGGTTATTTCAATATTTTTGTATGTTTGATGTATTTTGTCAATGTCTTCCATAGTGGACTTTTTTTTTTTTTCTGTAGAGAATAATACTCATTTTCTAAGATTCCAAGCTACGCTTTAACATTTGAAAAAAAAATAATACTGGATTTGCAATACACACATCATTGTCAACATCCAAATAGCAAATACAGAGGTAGATATATATCTGAGAATGGGAGAGTATATAAAAATTGAATAAGATTTTCAGTCCTTCGAATATATTTTAAAGGATAACAGTAAATATTTTACTTCTCATTTTATGATTGTGTGTTGGTAAAGGTTGTAATGAAAATTGTCAAATCACTTCCATTTTTCTTTCTTGTTAAAAGCTTTCTCATGTGGAAAATTGTCCTACACTGTGTCAGAAGAATAAGTTGTCAGGCTGCTAATGTTTAATACATTCTGAGAATAACTGCTATGTACTATCCTAATTTGACCTTTTCAGAACTCCAAATTTGATTGGATGGACATTTCTTTCCTATTTAAAAACTCAAACCCCTGTTGGGAAGAGCTAGAATGACCATCTGTTAAAATTCAGAATATTAAAAAGGTTAAAGTATACAACCAAATGTTTCAGAGGATATTTCATAATTAAATTTTCACTCTTATTTTCTGTCAAAAAGTATGAGAAACTGAGTTGATGGCATCAAGTTGATTTACATTTTTCAGAAAATGAAAAGTAAGGTGAACAGGTTGTACCATTAGGTGTTATACTGCAGGTCTTAATAATAATGTTTCTTAGTGTTGCTGAGATGTCAAGGATTAGTCTAAATATGACCACCCTAGCAGAAAATAAACTTTTATTCCAGTTCAGAATTACATTTAAGAAAATAATAAGAATTAACAGTTGTCCCAGAATCAATCTTAAGTGTTTAAATCACCTACACTTCAAATTTAGAGTAGAAAATAATAAAGCATAACAGCTAATGTAGCAGAAATCATAAATGATTAGGTAAGTCAAACAATATCAGGACTTTCGTTTGATAGAATTAGGCCTTCATTTGGGCTGCCATGACAAATTATCTTAGGTTGAGTGGTTTATAAGCAAAATAGATAAATCTCTCACACTTTGGGAGACTAGAACTCTCAGAACTGCGTAACAGCATGATCCAGTTCTGAGACCCTTCTTTTTCCCCTCCTCTTATCTAGTTGACTTCTGAATCATTTTAGCATGGTGGAGTGAGAACAAGTTAATGGTCTTTTCTGCTAAAGGGACTAATTCCATTAATGAAAGTTCCATTCTTATGACCTAATTACTGCCTAATGTCCCACCTACTAATCCCATCACAGCATGTATTATATTTCAAGATATAAATTGTTTTGAGGGGGTAGTCAGTCCATATCAGATCATATATTCTATTAATCAACTATTTATACATATTATATAGTAATTAAATAAAAATATTAACACTCATGTATTTCACATAGTTTTGTTATGTATAGATCATTGATAAAATTTGAAGGCAAATTTAATGAATGTAGTTTATTTCCATTATGTAAATATAATGTCATCCAATGATTTAGCAAAATGGTGTATTTGCTGAAATGTAAAAAACTAGGTAATATCAACATACTTTTAATAAATGTTTGAAAAACAAAGGATCAAACAAAAGCTTGGCAAACCATGGAAATTTGACTGTAAAATACATATATATTTTGCACATTTTACTAGTATAGAACTGATTATTAGATGAAAGATGACAGTACATAAATGCTAATATCTCCCGGTTCTTGAATTAGTGGGAACATATTTAATACTTCAGAAACTGTCTTAGTATTCAGTGCACTGTTACTTGCTTTTCACCTTAAAGTGAGACAACTATCCGCCTTCATGTTTCTAGAACTTTTTTCTAACTACATAATTTTTATTTATACCCTAACTTTATATTTTCTGTTACTGACCCTGAGGAGAATGTGGATCCAGCAAGTACTCAGTCTGCCATGAGGAACTACCTTTCACATAACAGTTCAGACATCACTGAGCAACTTAAAATAGTGTATTTCAATATTTTAAGAGTAATTTTAGAACCTTTCAACTGTTTCATTCATCACATTATAAGTCATTTATATATCCTATTGTAATTCCTGAGCTTCACCAGTCAATAATTTTAATTCACAGCCAGACTTTTTAAACTCAGCAAATAATTGTCATAAATATTACACTACACTAAGACTGAATAATAATTTTCTCTGTGATACTTTTCTCTAACTTTTACAATACATTTATTGCATTAAATGCATTAAATAGCATTGTTTATTTATTATTAATTATTTAATTGCATCATATGCATTAAAGGCCATCTTATTATTCTTTGAATGTCCAATAAATTTCTTTGCCAAAATAAATTATTTTATATGATGTTTCAATAAATTAATACTGTATTTCAAAAGGTAATTTGTGTTACCCATTAAACAAGTCAGTTTTATGTCTTCATATCACCTTATGACAGGATTTCTTAACATCATTTTGGGAATGAGGAATTAGAAATATTCACTTTGAAATTCATGCTATTTCTATAACACCATTTTCAATGAAATTGTTCATAAATGTATTGCTTGTTATGTTTAATGCTGTCTGCTTAGTCTGTGAACTTTGAAAGAGAAGGAAAAATAGCTATCTTTATAATATTATAAATGCCAATATTTCTATTAAACTAAAATTTTTAATTTTATTTAATTAAAGGAATCTTTAAGGACAATGTGAATACTTAATTGTACATAATGGAAATTAATGAAAGACAGTATGAGGACAGTAAAAAAGTATAAATGGTATTGCTACATTAAGCAAAAAAGTTTTATATCAAATGTTTCACAATTAGAAAGACCATCATTTTGAAAATTTTTAACTTTTTCAACCAGACCATTTCTTTCCAGAATATATATATTCTTCCATTCCTTGAATTGATGTATAACTGCTCTCCAAATATATACAAGGCTTGAGACTCAATGTCCTGGTGTATAGAAGTGATGACTTCAGGATTTTGAAAGGGGTCTTTAGTACTAAGCATAGGCATAAAGCAAACAGGCAAGGAATGCTAAGAATAAACTCAATAAGTAGTAAACAAAGCTCAATGCCCAAGGATTAATTTTATCTCATGTATTAAAAATATATTTTTTAAAGATATTGAGGATATCGGGCCTCCCCGGTGGCGCAGCAGTTGAGCGATGGGTTGCGAAGCTGCCCGCAGCCTCTGCAGCGCCGGTTCCATCCCCAGTTGCTCCCCAGCCACTGGAGGAGGGTCCTGCATGGCGCGCAGACCTCTCCTGCCGCCCGCTGCTCCCCTCAGCAGTGTACTTTGGTCCTTCTGCCTGCTCTGCTCCCTGCTCTGGCTCTGGTGAATTCTCTCACCCTCCCACACTTCTGACTGTACCCAGTGCTTGTATAAATGCATAAATAAATAAACAAACAAACAAACAAAATAAATAAGTAGATAAGTAAATAAATAAATAAATCTTAAAAAAAATCTGCACTACTTTATTAAAGATATTGAGGATATGGGTCACATGCAATGAACAGTAGCAGGGACAGCACAATAACAACTAGCTTGAGATGTGGGACCATAGACTAGGAAGACGCATGAGGACAGTGGTGCTCATACTATGGTCTGAGTCCCCTACATGAGCCACATAATGAAAACCACAGATTGGTTCCCATGAGCAAATACTACGAGTATTGAGCAGGACCTTGGCTGCTTTCAAAACTTGTACAGTGATGAAAGTGTCCAGGAACTAGCCAGATTTGACGGCAACAGCATATTGCAAATGCAATCAATGATACTAAATTGCAAACTTTAAAATGACTCATGTTTAATTTTATGTTTGATAAATTTTACAAAAAAAAAAAAAATAGGGTTGTGAAACATAAAGATCACGCCCTCTTGCTTGGCCCAGTATCTCAAAATTCCCTAGCCAATAAGCACCTTGCATACCTTCTTTTATTTCAGGCTATGCTACTGAAATTTTTCAACAGTAATTCTCCCTCAACAGTATCCTTTTACCTTAATCACAAAATCAAATCTCTAAAGGAAACATTTTAGGGAAATCCCTAGTTCTCCAGGTGCCCATAAAACCTCCTTGCTCCTAATTGAAATAAGCATCATTGAAAATAATAATTATGTGTGTGTGCTTTTTTCCTTTCCAGTTATTTATGCTGCCAGACAAAGCCACTGGAGAAATCAGTTTTGTTACAGAGGAAATAGAAAAGAAATGAGGAGTTAATGTCCAGATTTGGCACACAGATGGCTCATTTCAGTTCCTAAAATAACACTGTCCAGTAAAAACATAATATAGATAGCTCATAGATAGCTTTAACTTAACTGGAAGGCAAGATTTAAAAATATTAAAAAAAAAGAAAATGTGCTGTAATCAACAAAATATATATGAAAATGCTAATTTTAACATATAATCAATATGTGATATTACTGAGTAATTTTACATAGGGTTTCCTTTAGCATTAGCACATATGTTTCGTACTTTGCACTTGTAACATCTAGATGTGAACAAACCCGTATTTCAATTATTCAATAGCCTTCTGCGACTAGTGATAACAAAGTCTTAGAATACACTTAAGTGTAGTTGGTCATGTATAAATGAAAAAAAAAAAAATCAGCGTAGAAATATTTAAGCTTCCTATATAAAAGTGACTGACTACTTAAATGCTCAGCTTTATCATCTAGCATCATCATATACCATTAGTAGAAGCTTTTCAATGTATAATTGAAAGAGTAGCCATTATTTTCTCAGGAAGCAAGAAAATCTTGCTCATTTTATTTAGAGTCTGGATGGTGAAAATTATGAATCAGAAGGGAGGAAGCACAGTCATAGACTGATTGGGTCTTGGCTACTGTTCTAGCAAATTTAAATTATGAAGAGGTTTAGTGTTAGATGGGGTAACTGAAACACTAAAAACATTGATCAGTGTCAATCGGGGTGGTCTTATGCCAAAGTCTAGTTACAACAAAGTAAAAATAGCTGTACTACATGGTAGACAGAGGAAAATAATGTGTCAATAAACCTAAACCTTAATAAATGGCTTTCTGTTATGTGGATATAGGAATTCCCTATTTCTAGGCATGATGAAAGGAGACACTGAGTTGAGAGTAAATGTCCTAACAAGTGACTCTGGAGAGGGGTAATGGAAACAGAGCAAAGGCTAATAAGTCACCAGCCTTTATCCCAAGCCAGGATGAAATGTTTGTACTCAGAAATCTGCAGGTCAAGAATGTCAACATAGAAGACCAAAGCACTTGCCCAAATCAAAAGACAACAATCACTAACTCTCCCCACAAAGCAAAATTGCAAATTACCCACGGAACTAACCAGACTGTCCACCTGACAGTGAAGATCAGGACTACACAGAAGACGCAAAAGACCAGAGTTCAACTGTCATATTCTAGTGTTATGAACAAAACCAGACAAGCCTCGATTATATACATACACCTTAAAAACAACAACAAAAAAAGGAATTTCTCCAAAGAAACAAAAAGAAAAAAAGAGGCTGCTAAAACATGCAGAGACAGGAATAAGCTAATTAATAAGTTAAAGTATTCTTCTGCAAATTCTGGTGCCTTGAGGCAAAAGAGGCTTAACTAGAAACTTAGTAACCTGTAACATAGTATATGACCTTGTTACCATATGTGTCAATATACTATCAGTTTGAAAGATCACTGTTTTTCTTCCTCTCATTGATAGAGTAAGGTCATCTCCTTTCAATCATTATTTATTAAAAAAAAATCAAGGTAAGGAAAGAGATTCAGTATCACAAGCTACGAGTTGCAAGGACTCAATTCCTTGTTCCCACATATCATGAAGGTTCATACATCACTGTTCTTTCTCATTCTTGAAACCCTTGACCTCCTCTACAAATCCAAGTGCTATAGGTCCTCAGTCATACACAGGACCATTCACTGCCTTCAAAGCATTTCTTATAAGAATGAAAAGTCCCTTTCCTCTCAAGTACCAGTCATTACACACAGACTCTTAAACTTTTGCCTTCCTGATAAGCAATCTAAATTCCACAGAAACAGGACCAAGACTCCCTTTCAGGTTGAATAATCTTTCACAGCATTTCACTAAGAAAAATCTTTAAATCACTTTGCACTTACATTCATTCTGGACAGCTTCACTTTCTTCCTCATCCTGTCCCATCATTTCCTTGATGAACTATCAATAAGAAAGAAATAATAATTATAAATCTTATACTGAGAGCTCATCAAATCCAAGCAACATCCTAGGGAATTTATAGTCATTTAATTATTCGTCAAAATAATTACTTGAGGAATAAACAGAATCTCCTACATATTGGAAGTATAGTAGGGGCCACCTTTGAATTCTAGATAGGGTGGACTGCCAATCCAAGAGTTTGGGTTCCCAGAGTACACTGCTCAAGCCAGTGAAGAGATTGTGTCCTTCTCTTCTACACTAGATCTTTGTATCTAAAATACAAAGTCTTGGGCCTCCCCATTGGCACAGCGGTTGAGCGCTGGGTTGCGAAGCTGCCCACAGCCTCTGCTGCGCCGGTTCGATCCCTGGCTGCTCCCCTGCCACCGGCTTGAGAGTCCCACATGGCGCGCAGACCTCTCCTGCCACACGCTGCTCCCCTCAGCACTGTACTTCGGTCCTTCTGCCTGCTCTGCTCCCCGCTCTGGCTCTGGTGAATTCTCTCACCCTCCTGCGCTTCTGACTGTACCCAGTGCTTGTAGAAATATAAACAAATAAATAAATAATATTTAAAAAATAAAAAAATAAAATACAAAGTCTTCTATTACTCATTCACTAATCTCTGACTCATTCAAAATGTTTTTTAAATTATGTCATTGTTACCTCTTATATTTGCTGTTTCTTTATAATTATCACTGATTAAGTAAAAGAAGAGATAGTGAGGGTGATTAAGGTGATTTAGCTACAATTACAGAAGCTATAAAACTAGCATTATATAATTTAACCTAAATTTTCAAAAGTAGAAGAAACATTTTAATATAAATTGTAATGCCCAGTTTGAGAAATGTAAATAAGCCAGGTTTCTTTATTCTAAAATATTAGAGTATCTGACATATATATTTTACCTCTCCTTTAATAAATGGTTGTGATATTAGTGCTATTTCTTTCTTAAATTTTGGAAAAAAATAATCAGTTAAGTCATCACATTGTTGTTTTTTCTTTTTTTGGAAGGTTTTATAAATTGGATTCATATTCCCTAAAATGATATCAGATTTCAGCTTATATTTCTTTGTCTGCCACGAGGTATTTATTTGAGATAAGTTACCCATGGTATCCAAATTATAAATGCTGTTAACTCGCTACTTTACGGAAGGTCTTAGGATTTGGGGTGACCTTCTCCTTTTTATTAATAATATTGATTATTGTTTTCTTTACTTTTTTCCTTATCACATTACTACAAATTTAGCAATTAAATCAATCTTTTCAATGGACAGCATCTAGCCTTGCTAATTTCCTCTACTCTATCACTGATGTATTTTTCATTGATTCCTGCTCTAATTTGATTTTTTCCCCCTTAGGTTTGATTTCTTGTTATTTTTCTAGTTTCTTCATATGGATGATTAAGTCATTGGTATTTTTTTCTATATTCTTCTATAATGAATACATATTAGGCTATCAATTTGCCTTTAAACAGTGCTATAGCTATATCTTGTAAGAGATAAGTAGTCATGGTTTTCTATTATGTTCAAGAAATTTTAAAATTTTACTTTATTATTTAACTCATTAATTTTTAGTATTGTATTATTTCCCCCTCTAAGTGGATTTTTTTATTTATATATTTGTCATTAATTTTATATTAAATCCATCATGATCAGGAAATGCAATATCTTTTCATATTTTAAAATAGTTGGTCATGGTCATTTTTATGGCCCAACATATGGTCAATTTGTCAAATATTTCTTGCACATGTATGCAAAATGTTCCCTAAATGCCTATTAATTAAATTATTAGTTTTATGTTCATGTTCAGATATTTTATGTTTCATTGATTTTTTGGCTGCCTCTGTCATCTAACACACTTCCCTATAAGAGTTATTTTGCGATGTCCATTTTTTTCTTTTATCTCCCTATTTTTTTCCTTAATATGTTTTGAATCTACATTAGTGAGTATTTTCTAAATGATTGTACAAATGATTACAAAAATCAAAACAATAAAGATTTTAGATTAGGCTTCATGATAGTGGAGTATGACAGACTGAAAAAAAAAAGCAGCAATAAGCACAAACCTTACAGGAAATAAAATAAAAATCTGTTCCTTAAAAAAAAAAAAGAGTATATATAAAAGCAAACTTATCAAATGTAGAGAAGACAGTAATTGTACTTCTGATTTTTAGCATAAAAATTAATAATATAAATATATAATTCTGTTGAAAAATTGTGCAGATGCCATAAATACTTCACACAAAAGATATGCAATTGTGCCATAAACTTATTAAACCAAAAAATGTTCAATTGAGTCAGCTATCAATTAAATGATTTAAATTACACACATAAAAACGTCTAAAATGAAAATAACTTGGTATTACAAGTATTGGCAAGGATATGGAAGCAGAATAATTCATACCCTCCTGATGAGAGTGAAATTTGAAAAATGATTTACAAATCCTTTAAGATATCTCAGTCTTTTAAAATTGATCTTATGCATATACTATGATACCATAAATGCATTCCAAAATAAAAAAAATTACATTTGTTAAGTAAAACACATGCATTAGAATAGTCATAGATACACTATTTAGAACAAACCTCAAGCCCCCAAATACACATGTAAATGTCCATTAAAAGTTGAATGCACAAAGTATAGTGTAGGCAAAAGGAGGTCAGCAAAAGAGGAGCAGAGGAATTTCTAGGGCTTGACACCCTCCCCCCCAGAAGCATCAATTTGAACAGGAAAATAACTTCACTTGAACCATGAATTTCAGGTGAGTGGTGATAGCACCTAGGAGAAGCACAGAAATAAAAACATAAATAAAAAAATAAATCCTTTGAGAAGGGCAGGCAGTAGATTTGCATTGCCCCACCACCCCTACCTTAAGAAAGGTTGTGCCAGCACAAAGGGAGACACTCTCCCAGCAGGAAAATGAGGGAAGTGAATACTTAATTTTCCAGAAGACTCCAGAGTCAACTCACTATCCAGCATGGCCTGACTCCTAGGCCCTACGTGGATGCCAGGAGCCCTAGTTCCTCACCTGGGCACCCGCAGCTCCTTTGTCACCAGGTTCCTGATAGGCTCCTACAAACCCAGGCCCCAGGCTCACGGCAGCGCCTGGCAGCTGCAGCAGGTGCAGGCGGCTCCTGAGGTGGGGAAGTTTGCATGGCGCCTGCCTCCCAGCCATCCCCGCGACCGCCCCAAATCCCACCCACTCCACCCACTCCTGGGCTGGCGAGTCCATGCCGCAGGCGGCTCTGGGATAGCGAGTCCGGGTTTTCTACTGCTCTGCTGCCTACTGGCAGCAACCCCCTTAAACTGCTCTGAGGGTCCCAAGTATTTGAATGGCTTCCAAGTAACCAGGCTCCTGGGACACAGCAGCTCTGGACAACTCACACTGGGTTACCCTGAACCCCTGGTCAGCCAGCGTTTGCGAATCCAGCCTCCCTATCCTGCCCAACGCCATCAGGTTAGATGCTGGGAACCAGACTTTCAACCTGTCTCAGCTCCAGGAAGCTTCCATAGCTCGATGCCGTGCGCAGAGAATGCAGAGTCCTGGTGAGCCTCAGCACCAGGCGAGCTCGGTGGGCTGCATCCTGTCTCCTGGCCGGCTCAAGTGCCTGTCCGGAACAGCAGAGGCACCTTCTAGGCCAACCCTGAAGCCCAGGATCCAGGCTGACTGCAGTGGTTCCAGATTCCAGGCAACCCAGTGCAGGCCCAGCGCCGGTCCCAATTCCAGGCCTGCTCTCCTGAAAGCACACTGTGGCCTGGCCTGCTCCCCGCTGCTGATGTGGATACCGCGTCCACCACCACTGTGGTCCCCAGCACCACATCAGCCCCTGTGAACCCAGAATCAGGTCAGCCAAGGGATATTCTGCTAAAGGTAAGTTACTGTCTAATTCTGAATACTCTAATACAGTAATCTGGTGGTGTATTAATCACGTAATTCGAGAAAATAGATTTAGAGGACAAAAGAATTAAAAATAACTGCAACTAGTGTTAATAGATATGTGATATAAAATAAGTAATTTATATCATAAAGATAAAATATGGAAGGAAAGTGCAAAGACAGTGTTTATGATGAAAGTTCAATTTTTATCAGGTAAAACTTGAGTGTTATATGTATGAAATGATTATTGTATGCCTCACCCTAACTACAGAGCAAGGACCTGGAGTAAATACACAAAAGATAAAAAAGCAATCAAGGCATAACATTGTGGAAACTTTGCAACCATTTGTAATTTTGCAGAAGCAAAAAGGCATATAAATGTTTATAGCATCGCTGTGTATAAAATAAATCACGGAAGGGGGTGAGGATAAAAAAAATCACAGAAAATAGGAAAATGGATATAAAGTATATATTAATACAATGCCACAATTAGAACTAATGATCTTGATAGAAATTAAATTTATATAGACCTGAGAAAAGTAATTTTGAGTAGTAAAAACAAGCTGCATAATTGTACATTTATATGATGCCACATTGGGAAATAAGTCACACAATAATACCATTTATTTTCAAGAATATATATAGTGTATTCAAAGTTAAAAAATAATAAGAAATATGAAATCTATATTTATTACAGTGGACCACTTAAATAAAAAAAAATAAGAGAGGGTGACAGGGACTAGATTAAATTGGACTTAATTTAGAGTTTCACTTTCTATACAGAAAATATAATCAAGTCAAATATGAAAAAGTTTAAAAGGTTATACCTCTCATATGTGGGCATATAGGTGATTATTGTCTATTTCTAAGCCCAGAGACTAGTATGAGGAGCTTTACAACTACTTCTTGTTCTGTCAATGAAAAGTTTATGAACAGGGAAAGTGATTACATTCTGTGCTAAATTTTCTCATGTGTAAAATGATAGTTTATTTTCATAATAAATAATACACTTTTTCTATATATATAAAATACATAGGACATATGCATGTATACATGCATATACATATATACCTATTCTTTTTTACCATATACTGCAAACATAAGTACAAAAGTGATGATGAAAACCACCATCAGATTATATGTTATGCCACTAAATCTCACATTTATTACATAATTATTTTCCTTGATAGTCACACAATTAAGTGTGAGAAAATTTGCCACTATTTATTTAAAATTTTATTTTAGACGACTGGATCAACAAGATGTGGCATATCTACACAAAGGAATATTACTCAGCGATCAAAAAAGATAAACTCATGCCATTTGCAGTAATGTGGATGGAACTAGAAGGAATTAGGCTCAATGAAATAAGCCAGAAGGAAAAGAAAAATATCAGATGGTTTCACTTACAGCAGGAATATAGCGGGACCAAATAAGACATCAGTGTAAAAACATAATAACAGTACAAAACACAACAAAGCAGAAACGGACAATTATAAACCAGAGACATCCTGCAGGGGAGGAGGGAGAGGGATTAGAGGGAGGGAGGGAGGCGCACAGGGGACTGAGGTGATGGTGCACAGGTGCATTGGTGACGGAAACTCTATGGGGACTACACCTGAGGGGGTGGGAGGAAGCAAATAGTGTTTAAAAATGAACAATGATGTAAAAAATTAAACAAATATATTTTAAACATAAAATAAAATTAAGGAAAAAATAAAACTTTAATTTAGGTTGTAGCTTCTAGTGAAGAGAATAAGTGGCTATTGCTTTAATGCAGAACACATGCATATTTTAATATGCAACAAATAATCTATTATATCATTCTCTTGCATCTATATTTTCTCAGCATTTCCTTGTCTAAGAATGTCTTCATCTAATTTTAGAGAAGACAAAATTTACAATGGGAGTTTAAATTTATGTGGTACATAATTGTGTTGCTTTATGCATGGGGCTGCTACTGAGTTTAAGAACATTGTTCATCTGTAACATTTTCTTTCTGTGGGTAAAGTTTGTATATAACCTTTTTTAGATTCAAACTGCCTTATTTTAAGTGATAATACATAGAGATTTTTTCTTTGTAAGAGTACTAAGCTTTTTTTAATATATTGCATAGATATTCATTAAGGCTAAGTTAATTTTAGTATTTTCTGTGTCAACATGATTGGTATCCCATTCCCAGATATATGGCAAACATTATTCTGGATATATCTGTGAAGGTGTTTTGGGTAAGATTAATATTTATAGTGGATTTTGAGTAAAGCAGATTACTCTCCATACTGAGGTAGGCCTTATCTAATTGGTTGAACATTTTCTCCCCTTCATATTGAACAATAGAACTGAGAGTTCCTGATATGAACATGACTTGTATCCTTGCTCAAACTCGAATCAGGCATTAGCAGGATAATTTCCATGTTTGTATTCTCACTCCTGGGAACCATTTTCTAAAAAGAGAAGGACAGTGAGTTCAGGAGGAGTCTAATGCTGTATAATCAAATGTGTCCCTGCTCATAGCTTCCCAGACTTGCCGAAACTTGAAGCACAGCTTAGTTTTTGTGTGGCTGGCTGTGATCCACCCTTACAAGTGTAGTGTACAAATAAATGACTATATTTATAGGGAAAAAATTCTCAAAGGATAACTGTTGTCCTGCCATAAATGTGCCTGTCTCTAAAGATAAATTATACATGAATGTGACCATTCCTATCCCTTTGAATGGTTTCATTTTTTGTTGATAACTTATAATTCATATGTGTATATGTGGCCCATTTGAAGTACTTTAAGATGTGTGATTATTTCTCTATGGTAGTACTGTGAAAGTGGCATATGTTGGTTGAAAGAGATACAATATTAGATACTATTATTGCTTTCCAAAGAGGCCTTACCAGTTTACATTCATATCAACTATGTTTGGAATTCCAATTTTCCATGTGTTCAAATGAATATCACATTGACAGGTAATCTATGCTACTGCATATTTTGTATTTTTAAATTCTATTTTCCCAGATATTGCAGCATTTCACACTATATGGAAAGGCATTAATTGAAAAGCAACTAGTCTTTGTAATGTGCTATTTGATATTTAGGATAATAACATTTTCACTTCATTTAATTAGCTGTTATAACATTTTAAGTATTTCTTGTCCTCATGGAAGTAACATTATAGTGAATGAATAGACAATAAATATGTAATATGTCAGAGAGGGATAAGGACTAAGAGAAAAGATATAGCAGAAACAAATCAAGTTTTGATAGGAAGTGTCCTCATTGATGTTCTCTATAAGATTAAATGTGAGGATAAACCTGAAGGAAGTGTGAAGGTGATCTGGATAAAGATAATTATAGCTATAAATGGAAGAAATTCCAGATTGAATTTAGAGCATGTGCAAATGTCCTGAGGAAAGAGAGTGCTTGATGTATTTGAACAGCAGAAAAACAAAGAGTAGAGTGGAGATTGGGATATGATGAAAAGACATTTTTGTCTTTTATTTTTAAAATAAGTGAAAGAATCACATCATGGGATTATCAAATAGAGTGAGGGAATCAGTGTATAGGGAGATTTTTTTGATAAAGAGAGTCAATTTTGGGGTCACTTCTGGCATAAATGAAAAAAGGGGATAGGACTGAGTGAAATAATAGAAAACCTTGTCTTTGCAGAAAGCATAGATAGTACCTTTGTAGTAATAGAATATAATTCTGATCGGACTATGGTGTGTAGATACATACATTAGTGCAGATATAAGGTCAATCTCTTCTGATTGACTAGATGGTCTCAGTGAAGAGAGAAACAAATCAGCTCACTGTAAGGAGAGGAAAGTGGTAAAGATTTAGAGACAGATATAAGGGTACAAAAAATGGTTTAGGAGAATGAGACAAAGGGAATGACATAAATAAATAAAATAAATTAGCACCAAGGATCCAGTGTATTAATGGTCACGAATTAAATATAAGAATAGTCCTCATGTTTATTTCAGCACTATTTACAATAGCCAAGACAAAGCCTACTAACTGATAAATGGATAAAGAGCCCAAGAGGCACACGCACAATGGAATACTATTCAGCTACAAAATCAGGTTGAAACACTGCTATTTTAGGAGGGTAATTACGCACTGTAAAGTAAGTTAAACAGAGAAAGACAAACACCATATAATTTCACTCATGTGGTTTATAGAGAAAATAAGCTAAAAATAATAATAAATTTTGGATTATTATTAATAAAATAATAAAACACATATTATTATTACATTCTGTTCTTTAGTCAGGATCCAAGATCTGGGGAAGTAGAGAGTTAAATTAATTAACGCTTTTTGTCTAATTGTTCTGAGTTGCACCCTTTTTAAAAATATAATTTCAGCATTTGAGAAAGAAATTTCAAACATTATCTCCCTTGATTCCTTCTTCACCCTCCCCCTGATTACACTGTATTTTCTAAGGATTTTTTTTAGGCATTCCCTTTCAAATTCAATCTCTTCTCTGTCCTCTGTAATTTGCCAAATTTGTGGTTTCCCTGAGATTTGTTTGCATCTCTACATGGCAATTCTTCAACAGAGCCTTTGTTATCTCAGAATCAATTGGCTCTAAAAGTACAGGTTGTAAAAATCTTATGACACATATACAAAAACCAGAAATCATTCTCAGTCTTGGACAGGTCCCCACATGTAATGAGTTTAAATTTGGGTCTCGAGGGTAAGCAGTATCACTTTACTTCACATTCTTAAATCAGATGAAAACTGCTCAGCAGCACTCCCACCCACTTGAATGACTGGAAAATTCAATTGTGTATTGACAAGCTTACCCCATCTGGCTGTCAAAACCACTGGAGGTTGGTGTCAAGGAAAATGTGGGATTAGGCTTTCTTATTATTTATTGTGATGGGAATCTCTTGCTCCTTCTGTTGAATACTAAGGCCAAGAAAAAATTGCCCAGTATTGTTCTGGCTTACCAGAAATGACTTTCACAGTGAGAGGTAAACTTCATATAGACTATTTTGGAGACCCCTGCTTCTGCAGAGCTATCTCCATGGTTTGGAAATCTAACCTCTACTTCAAAAGTAAGGTCCAGCCAGAGATGTTACACAAACTTTATGTTTCCTAATGTGATTTCATTTAGAGGGGTCCTCCACAATAGTTAAGAACATAAATCCATACTGCATTCTTAAACACTGCTAAATACCACAAACATCATCAATTAAGAATGCTTAGTTAACTACCTGGCATCGTTCTATAACCTGGCATGTTCTATAATTGATAGACTCTTCAAATATAAACACAATTTTATTCAATTGTCTATACTTAGAATAGAATTATATATTCTAGTAGAAGAATTGATTTTTTTAAATTGTTGCTAATAAAGAAAAAAATTTTAGCTTTGTGTTTCGTTATCAGTGCTGTCTTATTACAGTGTTATTCTATGACTTGACATGTATAGAAAATGCTATTTCTCCACAAGCTCAACTACACTTATTGGAAATGAGAGGGTTTCTTTTTCCCTGAAAACATATACATTCTTTTATCCAAACAATTTATATTTAAAATTTATAAAATTTGTAATTATATATCTTGAGCCATCAAGTATATTTGTATTAAGAGAAATAATCTATTTTCACTGGACAAGCATGAATAGTCTATTAAAATTTTGTACATCTAATAAATTTCTATAATCAGAACTCAATTCAGAACACTTATTCTGTTTTTTTTTTCCTTCTACTATGCAAATATTTTCAATGCGCAGTGCTCTAGAATATATATTTTCCATGATCTTGAGAACAGCTCTTTATTTTCAATGATAAAATGCACTGCATTGACGGGTGTTAGAATTCCATGAGCCCATTATGTTAGCAGACAAATAAGAAAAGCATCACTATGGATGGAGATGATTCTGTTTCTCATAGATACATTTCACTAAGCCATAATAAATTCATCTCCAATTTAATCTTTCATTCATTTGTTGCAAAACATTATGGACCATGTTTTAGTACCATACACAATGTGAAGTGTTTTGGAGAATAGTCACTGTGAAAGAGGCAGAGGTTTTAACTGAGTACAGTTAAGACACCTTATGTTAAAAAAAATGACAATAACAACAACAACAACAAAAAAAAAAAACTTTAGAAACTACAAGTAGTCAGGACTCTCTAGGATAAAATAAAAATATCTTTTCTAAGCTTTCTGTTTGCACAAAATTTCTTTCTATGTGAATTGTTCCATTATTGTCTGTTTTAAATTCACTCCTTTGTGCTCTCTTATTTCCCTATCCTATAATTTTGGTCACCTAAACCTATGCAAATAATTTTCATTTTACCGAAATTTATTTTCTGAAGCTAAATAGAACCAGAATACACTGAGATATATTCCTCTTCTCAGATGTCATTTGCTGTTGTTGCTTATCCAGTCATTATTTTTCTAATATTTTTTCTGTAAGTGCGTATTTTAATGATGTTTCTTGTATAAACACTGGAAGTACAACGGCCTATTTTCTTGGCACATCTCATCCCTGAAATCCCCACTATTTATCCCATCCTTAATAAAAGCTAATTGTATAGTAATCATAAAGTGAGGAATGATTGATTGTTATCCAAATCATTTTAACTTTCTGTCTTCCCATGCATGTTGTGTTTATTCTATAACAACCTGGGTGACAAATATAGTGCTGTAAAAAATTAATAAAATAGAAGATGAATATTGAAAAAAATACTTGGAGAACAATTATGTAGAAGTTTTTTTTATTTGAGTTTTTTTTGCAGTAAAAAATAAAGCCTTTAATTTTGCTACCATCACTTCACAAGCAGTTTTATATAAAGCATGCAGAATATCCTGTGAATGGGTAGTCAATATCTGTGTTATGTTAACACCACACTGACAAATGGAAGTCATGGAGCAAGCTGTTCAATGCAGGATGCTGCTAAAAGTGTAAGATTTTTATTCTTTTTATTCTTTTTATTTTATTCTTTTTATTTTATTCTTTTTATTTTATTCTTTTTATTCTTCGAAAATTCCTACAGCATCAGTTGCTTGGAGAAAGAGGACAAAGAGAAAAGGGGGGGTGGTTAAACTAGAACTTGTGCTCTGTCATCTATAGTATCAGGGATGTGAGTCAGCCTCCCAGGCTCTTCTCATCTGCTTGATGACTCTTATTGAGATTGAAATCAAGCCCTAGTTCCCCAGCCCTGGTTTCAGTCTTACTAAGGTATTCCACTGATCAGCTTCTGGTATCCCTTGTCATATATCAATCAACAGCCCTCCAGCATTTCCGTTCATACCCATGGTGATGCATACCCTTCCCAGGGTGATCAAGCTTTCTGCTCTTGATTGATTTGAAAGGCACCTTGTAGGGTTGGGCTCCTATAATTCTGATTGACCAGGCAGTTCTGACCTTGTATAGGAATGCAGAACCATAAGAAACAAAAATGGTGGCCAAACAGGCTGGTTAGGGTTAGCAGATCCACAATCTTGAGGCTTTATTTACTAACATGTAAAATGGAAATAATATATACATATATGTTTATATATATAATTCTTGTCATTTTACAAGGAATGATCAGATAATTTCTCCTTTAGAGAAGAGAACGTTTACAAAAGTTTTCATAAAAGTGCTGTTGAAAGCTAGTAAAACAGAGACATCAGATTCACATGGAATTCCTGAATGCCCTAAATACCATTCAAGGATGGCATAGACAGCAGGATAAAAAGTTATCTAGTCTGAATGATATTAAGAAGGAAATTTATGAAACCATAACGAAATTTATGAAGCCATAAAGAAAAATATAGGCCAATAATCATTTCTTATAATCATGTAACTGAGTCATTCTTTAAAATTTTAAATTGACCGTAAAAATAAGCTTAACTAGCCAATTAACTTGCCATATAGTTAGGTTGGTAGTTAGGTATGGAGAAAGAGAGATGAGAAGATGATATACATCTCCTTTTTTAACATAAGGGAGAAAAATATAAACTGTATTTGATGCAGATGATTGGAGAATGTATGTGGGCTTCTTATGTTATTATTAAGTCATTTTTTTTTTTTTTTTTACTTTCTGACTTTTGTTTTCTGCTTATAATGCATAGTTTGTTCTGGAGGAACATGTGAAAGAAGCAGAGGTTTTAACTTAAAAGTGTGGGGAGTCATTAAGGTAAAATAGATTTTTCAAAGTTATATATTAAGGAGAGAGGGTGGGGATTATTTCTTTCCTGCAAAATATCCACTATAATATAGGTAAAGTATATACAAAATTGTTTAAAATATTGTTACGTTGACATCATTTCTTTAGGTGATATTGAGGTTCAAAGAAGACTGGTTTTCCACATTAAATAAAGGCATTCAATTTGACTAAAAGTTATTTCAGTTAAAACAACTGTTATCTGTAATTATTTTACACTCTATTTTCATTTTATTACCTTCCCAATTTAGGCAGCCTTCCAAAAAACAAATTCAGAACTTTTGAAAAGATGGACAGGTAAACTTCTGAACTCAATTTAGCAACTAAAATTTCAACTTAGCTTAAACTTTTCAGTTTTGAATACCAAAATACCATGAGCTATTGCTTCAATTTACTTGAATATTTTTCCAACAAGAACAATTAAGTAGACCTCTGTTTCCCAAGTCAGTAGATTGCAGGAATATGCAGGGTTGTCCAATGTGATGAATGTGGACACAGTCGGTTTAGAAGAGGCATCAATTTCCTCACGGACAAGCAAAGTCAAAAGAGAAAAAACCTTTCTAAGACAAAGAAAAAGATCATCAGTAGATATTCCTATTGGTAAATAAATGTATTTTCAGAGACAACATTTTATCATAGCCAAATGTTGGTGAATATAGAAAATAAATAAAGCAAAACAGAATTGATTCTAAATGGTCACCACTAAAGTAAGACCAAGGTATCAGAGGCATCAGAGAATTGGTACTCCATGTAATCACACAATCATAACCACATACAGAAAATAATATCAACAATATGCCAATTAGGCTTGCAATTGTTCTAACTACACTGAATTAAAAACAATTTTTTTGTCATTATTTCCTAACAATACTTTATAACAACCTTAACATTGCATTTGCATTATATTAAGTATTGTAATTTATCTAGAGATGATTTAAAGTATATATGAGTATACACATAGACTACATTTAGATACTTAGACATTTTATATAAGGACCTTGAGCATCTGCAGTTTTGGTATTTCCTAGGAGGAGCGGGGACTCCTGGAAGCAATTTCCTATAGACTCTAATGGATGATTGTATTTTAGTCTTTATTGCTTTTATTTTTCATAAGTCCTTGTTTCAGCATTATCTTTTATCTGTTGGACATTTTGAACTCTCTTCCATATTCAGGACAATACCTTATACACCTAAAGTCTTAAGTAATTGTTAATTAGTGAGTTATTCAAGTGGCAAGTGAAAACATTGCTGAAAGCATAGAACATTGATGTTTATCATCATTTAAATAATAGTTGTTTATTTTATTTTTTTAAAGATATATTTTTTCATGCATACAAGAACTGGGGTACAGACCAGATGTGTGGAAGGGTGAGAGGATTAACCAGAGACAGAGTGGGGAACAGAACAGGCAGACTGATGAAATACACTACTGAGGGGAGCAGCGGGCGAGACAGGAGAGGTCTGCTGTGCCTTTGGGTGTCTCCCTAGCTGACCCCGGGATCGAACCACCACAGGATCAAACCCGTGCTGCAGAAGCTGCGGACAGCTTCACAGCGCCACTCTCAACCGCCTGCACCACCAGGGGAGGCCCGCTATTTTGGTTATTATATTATATTTTATTTTATTTTTTATAGATTTTTTTTATTTATCCATACAAGAGCTGGGGTACAGGCCAAAGGTGTGGGGGGTGAGAGGATTCACCAGAGACCGAGTGGGGAACAGAACAGGCAGATTGATCGAAGTACACTGCTGAGGGGAGCAGTGGGCAAGTTAGGAGAGATCTGCTGCACCATTTGGGTTGCTCCCTGGCCGGCCAGGGGGTTGAACTCGTGCTGCAGTGGCTGTGGATAGCTTCATAGGTTGCGTCTTAACCCCTTGTGCCACCAGGGAGGCCCCCTATTTTATTTATTTTAATAGCAAATAAACTTTTACTTTATTGAACCTAACATATTTTTCACAATGGGTAACTCTCAATGTAAATTTAGAATTTAGAAGACATCAGTTTATTATTCAATATATTTTTCTCATTTACAAATTTGTGCTTTCATTTTATATCAGTTGTAATTCTCAAGTCCTCAATATTTGTGTTTCTTCAAATTTTATTAAAATTTAAATAAAACTAGAGTATATATTATCATCAACATATCAAACTTGCTTATCCCTTATCTTGGTTTGAATCTATTGCATTATTGATAGTATCATATACAATCCAGAGTTACATTTATCTTTATTTTTCCTTCTATACAAAGAACAGATTGCAAGAGAATTTATGATTTCATTGTTCATGCTCAAGGCTTTTCTTCACAATTGATGGCTCACACACATCAAGGAATATTGAAATTCATTTTCATGATGACCCTTGTCTTTTGCAATAAGCCATACCACCTTTAGCTTACACTGCAAAGATAAAAATGATTGGCAGAAAAGACAACCATTTACCATTTATGTGAAGGACAAAGTCATATTTTCAAAAATGTTAGCTACCACTAGAGCACAGTGTTTGCTTTATAAAGCTTTGCAAAAAATTGAAGTGTAATATTATTCATGCTTAACTAATTATTTTTATAGACAGGCCTTAAAACCAGAAACATAAATATATATGTAATATTTATGTTGAGATTTATACATTCCATTTTATGCATACACGTTGTTTGTAAAAATATGAATTAGATCATGTAAATCCACACTGCTTGTGTAGAATCAGTGATTACACATTATGGAGAAATATCTGTTCCATGCTCTTCTATTAGTTGTTTTATCTTAAGACATTTATTTGCATATTTTATCTATGTTCCCAGCTGTGATAATATGTAGTAACAATTTCATAGATGATGTATATATATATAGTCTATTCCTGAAGATTCTTTATTCATTATTTAGCATATATTTACTCAGAGTCAACTGTAATAATAATCATATACTTTCTTAAAGAAAGATTTATAGTAAAACCATTTTTATCTTACATTGTTATTCAAAAGATAATGATAAACTTTCAAAATCTTAATTATGACCTCAGAGTTTAAAACCATTTAGTAATCATTCAGCTTTAATGTGCCTCCAACCTATTATAGGAATATTTTATTCCTAAAATTCTTATTTAAATATGAAGTGTCATGAACTGTCTACACAATAAGAAATTAAGTGTGCTTTAATAGCAAAAAGATATTCTTAATGTAGTGATTAAAAAGTACAAGTAAAGAATGGATATCCCAATTTTATATCTATCACTCAGTTAAGACTAGAAATACTATAAGTCTACCTGAAATAAATAGCATCATTTATTGAAAGTATCACTGATCATATCTTTAACTGTAGGATAACTGCAATCAATTTGCAATACAGTTGATATACTGTAAGTACATTTTTTTAGCCAAAATTTACAGTAGCTTGAATAAATAGTGGCTTTAATTCTGGCTATACAAAGATAATTTAATTGAATAGCAACATAAATATAATTGTGTGGTTCAGATTTTGCATGGCTTTATTGCTGTAGAAAAAATGTGCATTTATTCAGTGTAATAAATTCATTAATTTCAAGCATCAGTTTTCTTATTTTAGAACACATCGACATTAATATACTTACAAAGAAACTTTTAAATTCAGCAAATATTTATGACTTTGTGTGGCATGATGCAGTGAGCCATTTGTTTGTTAGAAATTTCCAAAGATTTTTATCAAAGGCTCTCTTCTTATCACCCCCTTCTAACTACTTCCTTATTTTTCTTACATAATGACTAAATGTCATTCTTTGAAACACATTCTGGAGATAATAATAGTGATTATCAATCTAGTTATGATAAAGCTTATTGTTTTGTTTCATGTACATTCTTTTTACAAGTAATGCTTTGAATTCATATATAAAAGATAGAGCCTCAGCTTTTCATAATTACGTAAGAAAAAAGGAAGTTTCAATGTATTTTTTCAATCATCTAAAATGAAATGAATCATAATTAATCTGACTCCCATGAGAAAAGATGAATAATCAGTAAATTTCAAAATATGTGACTCAAAATCATAAACTTGCCTTGCTGAATGGTCCTTTATTTTGTACCTAATATCATGTGAGTGGTTTATTAAAAATTTCCTTTCCTTTTAACCTACTTCAAAACTACAAACTAAAAATTATTAAGGGCAGGGACCCAGAAATCTGTGATTTTAATTATCTTACCTGATGATCCTTGTGCACTCTAAACAGTGAGCACTACTATATATATATATACTATATATATATATACTATATATATATATAAACATACTAAAACATTGGTGATTGAATTTATATTAGATGTGTATAATTTATCATGCTACAAAATACTATCACATACTTTTGCTGTTGGCAGTATTTCGAGACCCAATGTTTGTTTTCAAAAATAGTTTGAGTCAATAATGACATAATACAAACATAATTTTAAATGTCTAGGATGGTTTCAACAATTTATTGAATTTTAGTGACTCATATTCCAATCCCAGTGTCTCAAGAGAGAAAATGTTTTTGAAAATCTGAAAATCTTGCCTTGCTTCTGTATTTCTTCATGTTTTCATTATTTGTTTTGTGGATAAATGATTAGAAATTAATAAGCTGAAAATGGTCAGTTAGCTTTATTTTAATGATCATGAATAAAAGATGAGTAAAAACATATAAATAACCAATATTATGCTAACCTTTCTACTTGGGGATGTAATTGCAGGATATAAGATATATTTGGAAATAATGGAATTTTTTCACCTATTTAAAACTAAAATGTAATTATAATTTAAATTTATTATTATACCACAGTAAACACACATTTTATTTCAAATGTAACCTCATGAAACATTTTAGGAAATGGATGGAGATGTAAGTAAAACCATAGGTATTATTAGCTAAGGAAAATTATAGACGTTGTTATTAGAACACTAATAGGTAACTGTGACTGTTACTAAGGAATTATATTTTGGTGATATCTAGGTGAAGATATGAATCTTATTAAAAATGGAAAAGTGAACATATAACAAAAGCCAAAGCCATCTTCAATAACCGGCAGACTGCCAGGCATATAAAATGAGATGTTGGAGATTAATTGGCAAAGAGAGGCTAGAGAGCAATGACTTCAGAAGAAATCCACTTTTCAGAACTGTAGTGAGGAACATGGGGAAAATAAAATGGGCAGTCACTTCTGTGAATACATAAATTGAAAACTCCATTAGCCCCTTCATTTAGACTGGCAAAATGTCCTCAAGCAAATCTCCCTGAGGACAAAATCTAAGCATTACCATATATGCAGCAATGGCTGTTCTCTCATATAACATGTAAGTGCATTACCTTGAGTAAATTGTAGGTTCACAAAGAAAGAAACATAAAACAATTGTTTCAGGTTAAGTTTCTTTCTCTAAAAATACAAGGAAAGTATGAGAAGAGGCTTTTTTTTATTATTTCCAGATATATTTTGATATATTCTTTCAGATAAAAATGTATGCTCATAATCAAAATGAAATATATTTAAATTTTGATATGACATTTAAGTCATTTAAATAACATAGTCACCAAACTGGAGGCACATAACTGAAAACAAACAGGTTGAAATGGGAGGAAACAAACTTTGGGATTGCTGACTTTAAACACACATGCACACAATTTGATGCTTAATAAATCTTTCATTCAAAGTCTGAAATACTTTACAACAGATGTAACTTTACATATTTAATATAAAGCTATTTGGCAAGTTTCAGTTTTTGACATAAAGAGTAATCAAATGTTGACTATCATCCCAAATATTAAATCATTAATAGTTAAAATAATTATTTTTATTTTGACTTTTCTAATTAGACATGTCTAAATTAAATAACTACTTTGTCAAAAAAATTGCAAAATATAATTCAAGCAACATGAGTAATTGCATTTTGTCAACATCAACTTTATATAATCTCAAAAAGTCTATTATGAAAATGACAAAATGCAATCATCAAATGAATAACTAATTACAATGTAAGAATAATAATTGCAGACCTTTCAAGTTATTTGTTCCATTTAATTGTAACTGAATGAAGAACAGAGTCTGACATAATTACATGGCATTTAAAGACAATAGAAGATAAATAAAATACAATATGAAATACTTTTAATAAGTTTTTGCTTATTTATAGGTTATAAAAATTTATTTCTCAATATTACAGAAATAAGCCTATTTGCTAAACATCCCTATTTTGACATTACATTGTATTCAGATTATCAATGTATAACATTGAGTCATAAAGATTGTAGAATATGTTACAATTTTTATAGCAATAAATGCTTTATCAGTAATTGCGCTGCAATTCTATGGCAAGATATGTGTGAATAGTGAATGTAAATTGGGCCTCAGTTAATATTAAAAGTATTTGATCTACAAATTACATATTAACTTAATTTGAAAAACTCTGAGTTTTATATTTCAACTATACTCACCACAGAATTTTATACATCCAGATATCAGAAATGGATTGCTGTAAATACTATTTAAATAAACTCATTCCAATATATTCTGTACATTGTTTTTCTAACAATATTGCATTGTATAATAGATGTCTTTTAAACATATAAAATATCTATCTACAGTATTTTTTAAAGTTGATACACATATGAAATTGGCAGAGAGTTTAAACAGGAATGAAGATACGTAAACACAATATTTCACCTAAGTGAATTTTTAATATGCAAAACATGATGAAACATGTTGCTCCAGCAACCTTGAAGTCAAATAACAGGAGCATAATATATACACAAATACACAAAAACACTATTATCACACAGAAAAATAGAATACAATAGCTAGGACATGGACACCGCCTGACAGAGGAATGGATTAAGTTGATTCAGTGTATGTACATAATGGAAAAACTATTTGGCCATAGGGAAAGATGAAGTGTTATCATCTACAGCAAAATGGAAGGCGTTCAAGGGAATTATGTATAATAAAGCAAGTCAGAATGACAAAGACAAATAGTGAAAGTTTGTTTGCATTGCAGGCAATTCAACAAAGCATATCCTGTAAAAATTGTCGACACTGACAAAGTGAGACTTTTGGGGTGAAAAGGAATAGAGAAAGGGATAAAGGGTCAAGGGATATTAGGGATGGCAGTGGGAAAAAAGAAATACCTGGAGAAGCTGAGATGAATTTGGTGCTCCTAGAAAGGCTTAACATTAACTGGGGGGATTGAGAGGTTAGGATATTGGGAATGTTTTCATTTGTGTCTTTGTGGAGCTAAGACACATTAATAAGGGTAGGAGAACTACTAGGAAGGACAATATTTGTTTTTAGTGGTTTCATTTTGTTTTTAGTGGTTTCATCATGACACTGTGACTTTCATTATCTCCACATTAGACCAGATAATATTGTGTAAGTACAGGATGGATATGGTCATAAACTCTTAACATTAAGAAGGGGATTGAGAAATAACTGCTTCTGTCTGTTCTAACTACAGTACTGACTCTTGGAATGGGTTGACCACATGCCAACTACTGAATTCGTCCTCACTTTCCATTCCCATTTTCTGCTTGTCAAAAAGTGTTTAGTGGCATTTGATGACATTCTCAATATTGATAATGTCAATATTAATTTCTGCAACCCCCCCAACTTTGTCTTTTTTAATCCATTTTTCTCACCAGCAGCAGATTTAAATCAAGTGACACGGGTTAGAAAGAGTTAGAAAGAATTTCAGTATTACTGGCCAGTAAATTGTGAACTCTGGCAGAGGAAGAGGAGTAGGTACATCTCAGTGAAAGCATTTTCAGGTCCAGAAGGAAAGAGATCCAGAGAACTAAAGTTTGACTAATGGAAAGAGAGAACTTAATTTCCCAGGGAGGTGACATAAGAACATCTATGTCATGGTATTCCTCTGTGTGGTAATAAGGATTATTTCAGTTAATTTATGTTAATCATATTTCCCGGAGTTGGGGTGGAAATAAGGGGAACATGGGGGATCAAAGGGGAAGGACAGAGAGAAAGACAGAGAGACAGGCAAGGCCAAAATGGGAGAGGAGAGCAGAGGGAGAGAAGAGTGGCGATAGGAGTCGGGGAGAGCAGAAGGGTGATAAAGAGTTTTATGTAAGAGTGTTTTTGTAGATCACTGTCTTCCTATAGTTAATCAATATCAGAATCATGGCTATCAATCAGCTTTAACTGGTAGCAATGACTTTTCCAATTAATTATGTTTCTAGCCAATTGGCAAATATCAATCAATATTTTATTAACTCTGTAATACTAAAGGACTATATTTCTAGTTTGAGAGGGGTTGAAATTAATCCATTGCAGCAAAAATATTTATTTTTGTAATTTTATGACTTAAATATCAATATTGGGCATGCAAAAAATACCCCAAATTTTCTTGTACTCATTTGTCACTGTATGGTATGCTGCTTTACTGATTGATTGATTGCCAATGTACATTACTTTCTCTTTTTGTTTATCCTCCAGCTACTCCTTAGGGCTTCCTTCATAACAGGGGTAATAACAAGGTCAGATTTCTTGATTTAGAATCAGGGATGCAATTTAACAATTAAAGTGAGAAATAGTTTGTGAAGGTAACTGTCACACGCAGCATGGACACCATTATCATTAGTGATAGGCAAATGAATGTGCCATCAGGAGTATACACAGTCACTATCTAGAAAAAAGTACTAAAATTCAGGTGGTTTTCAAACAATGTCCACCAGTCTTCAAGGTTCAGATTTTTTAGACATGTGTTCATTTGATTAGCATTTCTTGAAAACTAAAAGCCAAAAGATAGAAAAGACTTGTATTAATAATACATTGCCGTGAATGAGCCTCCCTGGTGGCACAATGGGGTTGGGCACTGCACTATGAAGTGATATGCAGCATCTGCAGCTCCTTCGATCCCTGGCCAGCCAGGGAGCATCTCACATGGCCAGGCAGACCTCTCCTGACCTGCCTGCTGTGTATTTCAGCGTATTTCAGTCATTCTGCCTGTCTGTCCCCACTCTGTCTCTGGTGAGTCCTCTCACCACCACCACCCCCGCATCTCTGGCCTGTACCCCAGCTCTTGTATGCATAAATAAATAAATCTTTAAAAAATTATTGCAGTGAAGAAAAGAAAAATCTAAAGAAACTCAAGAATTTTAAAAATCAGTGAAATAGAGAACTTAAAAAATAATGCTGATGATTCTTGAATCATTTTCCTAAGTACTTAATGTCATTTTTTTTTCACTCTGTAATGTCATGAAATCCCAACCTACTCAGCTTACCATCATTGTCACATATTGTTAAAATAATCGTTATTTTTGCCCTTGTTTTAAATTTGACAAAAAATATGATTTAGTATTTTTTTTTTATTTTCCACAATTCACACTTTGGGGAAATTGTGGGGAAAATATTCATATATAAGCTGTCTTATTCTGGTGTCTACACAACAATTTTAGAATATATGCTCTGCTAATGGTTAATGAGCATAATCCGTAATCAATTTTTGTGATGACTAGCAAATTATGTCAGTTTGTAAACTGAGTGCCAGCGGCATAGATGCATATTAATATAAGGTAAATAGTGTGAGGATTAAAATTTTGATTGAAAATTTGGTATGAACAGGGCCTCCCCGGTGGCGCAGCGGTTGAGCGCTGGGTTGCGAAGCTGCCCGCGGCCTCTGCGGCGCTGGTTCGATCCCCGGCTGCTCCCCGGCCACCAGAGGAGGGTCCCACATGGCACGCAGACCTCTCCTGCCGCCCGCTGCTCCCCTCAGCAGTGTACTTCGGTCCTTCTGCCTGCTCTGCTCCCCGCTCTGGCTCTGGTGAATTCTCTCACCCTCCCGCGCTTCTGACTGTACCCAGTGCATGTATAAACAAAAAAACAAACAAACAAACCAGCAAACAAATAAATAAAAAAAAAAAAAAAAAAAAAAAAAAAGAAAATTTGGTATGAACATTCCCATAGAGACTTTTAAAATCTGTTTTGGAAAACTGCTTAATATATTTAAAATATATGTACACACATACATATTTCTACATACATGTAGCATACATTTAAACCTATAATTATATGTGGAAATACAGAATTACATATCATGTGCTTATATAATATATTTTAATAAGTTATCTTTTCTAGTATATTGCACATGGGCTTTATTCACATGACTTCTTTTAGCTACTCATTCAACAAAGACAGTTATCATTAGGATGGTCCTGCTAATAGGATTCAGATTGTTCTAATTTTGCTAGAAATTTAGGATTTTTATCAAATAATCCAGCTTTTTTAGGTTTCGTATAAAGTAAAATATAAATATGTCTTAACATCACTGTTTCAGTACTAAATATATTTATTTTAACTCCAAAAATTCTGGGAATATATTTGAAATCAAACCATTAATAAATTATTGTTTCTGAAATGTCACATCTCTGTCTAATTAATTCAAATTTAGACATGCAAAAACACCCAGAATGAATCATATAAATAAATGTGGATATCATCTGTTGTGTCATCTGACTTTAATATATTGGGATTTCCATGATATCATTCCAACAAATAATGCACATCCCCAATGAATGTTCCTTGTCAGAGAATAAAGAATAATACAGTGTTTTCAAATATTAGAGATGAATTTATTATATATTTTTCACATAGTTTGCATTATAATTGCTATGCATTGTCATATGAGTTAACTAAATAGAAAATACTTTGAATACTTCAAAGATAATCTAAACAAATAGCCTTACAAAAAGTTTTTTCATCAGCATATTGGTACAAGTTTTGAATAGTAGTGATTATAATGAGGCAGGTGGCTGAAGATATCACTTTCCAGACAGCTGGTGGGACTAAAGTAAAAACCAATTATTCAGTTTGGCTTCTAAATTTTTATTTGTTTATTCTGGCATACAGTGATATTTTCTTTCCCATCTGGATTTGGTAAATTCTTCAAATAAGAAGGAAATCAAAGCAACCCACCAAATTTTGATTTAAACATCACTATTTTGCATGCTTTTTCTGTGAAAGCATTGTAGAAATTATCTATAAAATAAGTTATTTTAAATTTTGTGTGACATTGCCATGCATTTCCCAAGGATGTTTTGTCATATAAGCAATGAAAGTTCTAATAGGATATTTACTGACCCTCACACATTAATGATAAAATAGATGAACATGTAAAATGTTCCTTATTATTAATTCAGCTTTTAAGGGAAATGTATAATAAAACACACTGCAGTAACATACAAATACAATCATCATATTTCCCTGTAAACAAACCCATTGGTCTCAGATGGAACAAAGGGAAGTTTTTAGGGGGAAATAATTCTGTATAAGAATTTGATACATAGTTGAGGTGATACCAGCAATATATAACCACATCACATCTGTGAGAATGACTATTCTCAAAAAGAATAAAAAATAGCAAAAAATAGCAAGTGTTTTGATGGAAAGTCCTTATGCTCTGTTGTCGGGAAGGCAAAGTGTTAGAGTCTCAATGGATAATAGTATGGAGGTTCCTAAAAAAAATTAAAAATAGAACTACCATGTAATCCAGCAATTCTACTTATGGGCTTTTACCTGAAGAAAACAAAATCACTAATTTGAGGGAAAATATATATTTGTAGAGGTTTAACTCTATAACTAGCAGACATACAAAATGTAAACCAGGGCCTCCCTGGTGGTGCAAGGGGTTAAGACACAACCTATGAGGCTGTCTGCAGCCACTGCAGCATGAGTTTGATCCCTGGCCAGGGAGCAACCCACATGGTGGGGCAGACCTCTCCTGTCTTGCCCGCTGCTCCCCTCAGCAGTGTGTTTCAGTCAGTCTGCCTGTTCTGTTTCCCCACTCTGTCTCTGATGAATTCTCTCACCCCCCACACTTCTAGCCTGTACCCCAGTTCTTGTATGCATAAATAAATAAATCTTTAAAAAAAGTTTTCAAAATGTAAACCAGCTTTACCTCAATACAATTTGCAAAAATGATGTGATAAAAAGAAAAGCAAAAGCAAAAAAAAAAAAAAAAACCCACGAATACCTCATGTTCAGTGCAGCATTATTTATAATGCCTGAGATATGTAAACAACCTCCATGATAAAGAAGTTTATCATGATACATATATATATGCTATATATAGCTATTCAAAATGCAGTATTACTGCTAAGTGAAATAAGACAAATAAAGACAAATGCCATATGATCTCATTTATATGTGAAATCTAAAAGAAAAGAAAAAGAAAACAAACTTCAGGATACAGAGAATATAGTAATTCTTGCCAGAGGCAAGGTTGGGGATGTACAAAATGGGAAAATGGTATCAAAACAGGCATACTTCCAGTTAAAAATAACTAGTCAAGGTATAGTAAATAATATAGTGTCTATAATTAACAGTATTGTATTACATATTTGCAAGTGGGTATATGGGTACATTTTACAAGTCTTCAATGGCAGACAAAAAAGAAACACTTTATATTAGGGGCAGCTTTTAAGGAGATTTATGGTGGTAATTACTTTGCAATATGTGTAAGTATTGAATAGTTATGTTGCACATCTGAAATTATTAAAAGATTATAATCCTTCTAGACATAAACAATCATTTTTTATAATAGTGCAGGTAGAATCTATGTCAATATTGACAAATTCTAATTTAATCTTATTTGGAGTTATTCATGGGATAATTTGAAGAAAATAGCTATACATATATAATCTATTGTATACTCTATGTCTTGGAATGAATAAAATAAGTTAGACATAACAAGATATCTAATAATGTATTTTTATAATCAAATTTATTATACCTTGTAATTTGGGGGAAAATTCATGAAATGTCACCATAAAAAAGAATGATTACATAAGTGTGTAGAAAGTATTTTATGGATACTGTATATCATATTTCAAATATTAAAGTTATATTCCCAAATAGTTTAGGATATAAAATTGTAAGTTTTTCAAAATCTTTATTTATTTATGATGTGATAACTTTTACTTTTGTTTCAATATAATTCATATCCAATCCCAAGTTATAATATTAGTTGATAGGTGCCACATATTGATTTTGAGGATTCTCATTTACTTAGCATTAGAAATAAGTGGATCTTTACTATCACTATGAAAGTATATCATTTGTAAGATTTTAATTACAGCATTTTTATAGAAAATATTTTCAGTTAGTACCCATGGAAAAGATCAGTAGAAGCTTGCTGAATTCACACTACACACATAATTAGTTTATGAATTATTTATTAAGATAGCAGATATCACACTATATGTCTAATTATATATAAATGAAAACTTTCAAATTTTAAAAGAATGAATTTTATAATAACTACTTGTGCTATGTATTCACAAAATAGTCAGGGTATTCCAGTTATAAGAATATTTTCCCAACTTTATAAATAGCCAAGTTAAGTAAATTTCTTAATTTTCCATAATGCATTCTTAATTTAGTTAATCAGTAGTTATTTTAATTTTGGCTTAAATAAGATTTTCTTTGTTAAAAATGTAAAGCAGTTTCCAAAACACTATGATGCACAAAAGGAATTTCACAGAGCAATCCAATTTAAGAAAATAACTAAGTTCATCTTTCTTCTACATTCCCATAAAACAAGCAAAGTGTCATTATGCTAAAAAAATCAAGTTTATTTTTATTTTTACTGATTGTTTCAGGCAATTATAAATAACATTGGAATGGAATGAAAAACACATTTGAAATTCAAGTAATAGAAATAGTACGTGTAATAATAGTCAATAATCTAACACTAATTGGAATATTCTATTTTTATTATTTTAAAACTTTTAATTTGAAGAGAACTTGAGAAATATGTACAACTTATCAAATGGACATTGCAAGCCAGTGACTATAGAGAATTAAGTTTGATAGTGCAATTTTAGAACTTATAACTTTCATATTCCCACAAAGTAAGCAGCCAAGGACTGATTTGCCTAAATTATTGTCAAGTTTGGGAATTATTCAAGCTGGGATAAAGTCTCTGATAAATTTGCCTTGACAGTAAACACTAAATAGAGTCTAAATTTAAATTAATTATTATTGGTTAATTTATTTTAAGTAAATTATTAAGAACAATTAAATTAGGGGACATGTTGAGGACATTTTCTCAAGTGGAATGACACATGCAAAGTAGAACTGAAAGTTGAAATATTCTTTTTTGTTCTTGAACTGACTTGAGCAAGGTATTTGAACTCTGCCTCTGGTTCATGATTTACAAAATTCTTGTCTAACTAGTCTCTTTTCTGTGGAATTAGACTTAAGGGGACTCACCAATTCAATATTCTGAAAATTGTATTTCCGCTCACAATTAGTTTATAGAGAATATGCAATATGAATTATTTCTTTATGCTAACGTTGAATTCTATATAGTTTTATATTTATTGAACATTGCAACTTGTACCATATGTTGCAGTGAAGAATAATTCCAGCAACCAAGGAAAAATAATCACAAAAAAATGCTTTATTTTATTATCTACAAAATTAGAGGTGTTTTAAATCTTAAGCATTTAAAGAGAGTACCTGGTAGGAGAGAGGCTTTCTAATAAACAATGATATAAACCAGTGTTACCTTAATATAAAAAACTGGAATTAAAATCCACAGTGCCTGTATAATTTGCATTAAATAAGATTATCACTGTTTTATCAGAAATAAAGATTTTAGAATTGCATGATGTTAAATTGTTGCAGGGGATTTGAAACAATGACTGTGAAAATCTTTGCAATGAATATAATAGAGACATTTTCATGTTTACATTAAATAGGAAACATAGGTTAATAATAAATGGTCATGTAGTGGGTTGGGTGAGGGTCCCACAACATTTATACCCAATCACAACCTGTGAATGTAAACTTATTTGGAAAAAGTCTACTTAATTAAGCATCTCAAGATGAAATCATCCTGGTGTTATCCAGCTACATCTAGAATTCCTAGCAAATATCCTTGTAAGAAAAGAGAAAACAGGGCCTCTCTGGTGGCACAGAGTGTTGATTGCAGCCCTGTGAAGCCGCCTGCAGTCTCCACAGTTTGGGTTCAATCCCTGTAGGCCGTGGAGATACCCACATGGCATGGCAGACCTCTCCTGTCTTGTCCACTGCTCCCCTCTGCAGTGCATTTCAGTCACTCTGCCTGTTCTGTTATCTGCTCTGTCTCTTGTGAATTCTCACACCCTCCCCCACATCTGTTCTGTGCCCCAGTATTTGTATAAATAAAGTAAATCTTAAAAAAAAAAAAGAGAAAAAGACACATGGAGAAGAGAATATATATATATATAATATATATATTATATATATAAGCACACACACACACATATATGTTTACAGATATACCCATATTGCCTTATTTTTAAAATAAAAAGAATATTTGATTATTTAATATATGAAGCATAATTATGAATGTTAAAAGATAAATACATATTCCCTCTATACTTACACTATTGCTATTACTATTTCAATAGTGAAGAGGATTTTATTTTGCAAAACTTACCATAGCAGTATCTCCATTCTCAAAAAAATTTTGAAATTGGCTACTTACCCTCTATAAGATAAGTAGATATCTATTGTTGGAACATATTTGAATCGGGAGATAAGGGATTGTAACTCTTCGTTATAGTATTTGATAGTTGGGGACATGCCATAAAAATAAATTCTCTCTCATCATGGGCCTACTTCATGGAAAACATACATGTAGTGTTATACTCTATTCTCTATTCATTTCTAAGTCAATAGCCAGGATCAACTTCCAGGCAAGTGCACTAGTCAGTCTTCAAATTCCTCCAGTCTTCAGGACTTCCAGGTGAGGTCCTACCCTCTGAGGAACCAAAGCAAGCTACCTTACTATCCTGTCTGAATACCTGACATGTAGAATCATAAGGACAATAAATGATTATTTTATTAACTAAGTTTTGCCATAATTAGTTATGTAACTTACTGAAAAAATGATTTCCTATGTAACTTTCAGTATCATTTCATAAAGTGACTCATGTTCATTATAAGGAACAAAAGCACAGAGGCCATGATATTTCTCAAACATCTTCAATGAGAATAATCATACATCAGCAGAGTAGGAAAAACATTAATATACTGTCTTATGTAGAAGAGACTCAAAAAATACTTGTTAAAACAAAGAGGAAGAAAAAAGCAAAGTGTTAAATATGTATGTATTTTTCAACAAAATAAGACTCTAAAGATTTTTTGAGAAAATGTGTTATCATTTTGCCAATACAAGTATATATATTATATATTGAGCTCAATATTATATATTGAGCTTCTATTTGTAGTAAGAAAAAAATAAACATATATTGATAGCCTATTAGAGTAATTTGCATTTTTATCTGTATGTTTTATGTTTCTCAATAGATTAAAAATAAAACAGTGCAATGGCATTTTGGAGTTCTCTTTGGATATCTATGTTGAATGTCTCTTGTAAAGATTTAGAAATCCCGAAATATACAATTTTTTTTCTCAAAATAGATATCTTTATACATATGTAAAGTTAGAAATATCTTACTTTTCCAGATTTATATTTGTTTCAAAATTACTAATGGAAAATCACCTCTATTTTCCTTGATTTTAAATAAAAGTTTTAACAAGCTGCTCGTTATGTGTATACATATTTGACATTGATATAAACATTTTATCCATATCACATTATATATATATGTTTATGTGTGTATATATTTCAGGAACAATTAAATATTTTACAAGCAATTACAGATTAAGTCAACCAATTCTAAGTAATTCTATCCTTATGAAAGTAAACTTGGAAACAAATATGAGAAGAAATAAATTAGAGAAACAACTCTGAATAAATAAGTTACATTTTTATGTAAAAATAAGTGTTATTATAAATAACCTTTAGCAAGGAAGAAAACAAGAACACATTGTTTATGGCTTATTCTTATGCATCATATGTTTTCAAGTAAGTCAGCTGTTTCTAAAGATATAGAAAAAAACAATACTGAAGTATTGTCTGGAAAACAATTATATTTGAAGTGTCGTATAGAAAGATTTATATTAGAAATGTGTTGCTTAGGTTTATTTTTATCTGTGGAAATATGAGGACAGTGATTATAATCAGCACTTATGATATTTCTTTGTGGAGTTTGAAGTTATTAAGCATTTTACAGAAGCTATTGATATCTGATTTTATCCTTTTTGTCAAAATATAGAAATTATTTTCCCATCTAGTATCATAAGTGAAAGAGTTGAATTATATTTTCATATACACTCTAGTCAGCCTAAGCTTTCAAGACAATTAATTTGTCTAATCAATTTTAATTATCTCAGTCTAGTACAACATTCTGAATTTTATTATTTATTTAAAATTGGAAGTTGTAAAGCAATAAATAATTTTTATTAACCTCATTCCTTAAATCATTAATGAACTCCTAATTGTCATAGCTAACTGATATGTGTCAGTTGACAATTTTGGCTTATTGTCATCTTTAATCAACATGTCCCTCCTATGTTCTTGAGCTTTTTCCTATTGTACTCTTTTGATTCTTTCTCTGTGACTCTGGTCTTTTCCTTTCTCCTTCATGATAATCTCCTATCTCATCATTTTCTTATAGCTTGGAGTTTCAAAAATGGCTCTTTTCATGCCCACAGTATGTCAAGAAGAATAATAAAATCCTCTAGGTTTAATCAGCCATTGGTCCCATGTAGTTTAGAAGTTATTGAGAAGAATTAACATTGTAGAAAAATATTAATATTTTCTCACAGTGGCTTTTCAGACTTTATATTAAGTAAGTTTAAACAGTGAAATAAAGTTTGTTGTTTTTTTTTTTTTCCCCTACTCGTTTGTCATTCAAACTTATCTAAGGGAAAATGTGCTAGGATGGGTTATCTTGTCAACCCTTCCTCTCTTTGTGTAATAGCATATAGATCTATATGTTTGACTTTGTGACTTGTCAAATGCCTCTCACCAGTATAAATGGACTGTGTTTCCCTGCCAACATAATATTTGGCTTAGCCATACAACTGGCTTTTTTTTTGTTTGTTTGTTTTTCAAATGAACTTGATGTGAGCAGAAATTTTAAATGTGCTTGCAACTTTAATATGCTTGCATTCTTCTGCATGTGTTCTTATCTTTCTCTAATTCACCTTGGGATGGAAAATAGCTATTATAGTTCCAGAATGAAGAGTCAAGCAGAATACTCCTGTATCCAAGTCTTAGCCTGGAGATGAGAAGCAAGTTTTAAAGAGATTTGGAAGTTGTTATGCATCATTATTACAATAGAGCTAATATGGAAACAATGGATATTAATGTAAGATCTTAATATATTATCTGTGTAAGCAAAATGCACATGATAATAGCTCTACCCAGGGCTTACTTTGCTTTTTCTAATGGCTTTAATCTCCTTTCTCACTCCATTTCTTCCAACGTTGTTTAAATAAGAATGGTGTGCGTGTGTGTGTGTGTGTGTGTGTGAGAGAGAGAGAGTTTCACTGTGAATGCACACACACACACTCATATTCACTATATCAGCTACTAGCTCACCAATCACCCAAAATAGAAAAGAGTTAAATTAAATAATGACACCATTAGATTGGTGGACCTAATGCTGGCAGTCCTTATAAGCAAATTTTAATGCAAACCTGTATATAACTCAGCATTAAATAATCAAAAGCTGGGGCCTCCCTGGTGGCCTAGGGGTTAAGTCACAGCACTATCAATTTGAAGGCCTGAGATCCATCCCCGCCCAGGGAGCTGACCCACATGCACAGCAGACCTCTCTTGTCTCCCCGCTGCTCCTCTTAGCAGTGTATTGCAGTAGATCTGCCTGTTCTGCTCCCTACTCTGTCTCTCTGGTGAAACCTCTCACCCCCTGCACCTCTGGCCTACACCCCAGTTCCTCAATGAATAAATAAATAAATAAATCTTTAAGAAAAAATCTAAAGTTAAGTATAGCCAGTCATAAACCACCAACTTAGTTTTAAGTCCTAGTCAGTCAATAATGTCCTTGTTTTGAGTTCATCTTTTCTTTATACAGGTCTCTCCCTAGCTCCTGTCGGTAGAACAATCCTAACTACTTCTGGTTCAACACTGTCTGTTAAGAATGGATTTTTGTTCAAATGAGCACAAGAATTTTAAATATGTCTTAGTTCATCTTTTAACAGAAGCAGCCTTGACTTTCAATAAGCACCACACACTAATTGGAAATCATCATTTTTGAAATTTGCATCTTTGCCCAATTGACTAATAAAAAAGATGCAACTGTTAAAATGTTACCATAGTTTTGTTTTTTTTTTTAATATGGCATTCTATATTAGACAGTATTATACCCCCAACAACAAAGATAAAACACTGATAAAAGTAATAAAATCATTATTAAATATCTAGCTACTATGTAGAACCTTTATTTCAAGTATTGTTCTATGTATTCTGTCTATAATAACTCAATTTAATTTTCTCATGACAAATCCTGTATTAGAAATGATGAAATGGAGGCACGGAGGTGATAACTCAGTTACCAAAGAACACATGTCTAACAGGTGGCAGAGCTGGAATTTGAACAGGAGCAATCTTATTTCAAGTGTTCAGCAGTTAATTTAATCACGATCCATCCTATAATACTTCTCTATATCTATAAAATAGATTTGCAAATAAGTTTTATCACTCGTTTTAAAAACATGTGAAGCGATTAATCACTTAGGAAATATAATATAGTGTAGACTTCATAATGTGACATAGAAGGTCCTCCGTGATTTATCCCATTCCTCATTATTTAACTTCTTTTCACATTCATCTCAGCATTATTCTTGGCAGGCCATGCTGCTTTTGATCAGACATGCTCAGTCCATTTTGTGATTTGACTCTCCTCTTATCTTGTTAATTTGAAAGCCCCTGTATTTTAAGATTTTTGTCCTATGGTGAATTTAGTCCTAACAGCTTCTGAATCAGGGAGCCAAATTGCTATCTTAGGCCCTCTTCTAGAATTGCCAATCTTTGTGTTACAATATGTTCCTGTAGATAGTCATCTCCATATCTCACCCATTAGGGTTTGAATTGTTTGGACTTTAGGACTGTAAAGTCTTCATCTTTGTTTCTGAACCAAGCCCTAGAAAACATAAATTGTATATCATTCTGATAGTTGTATGTTAGTGTTTAAGCAATAATACCCTATGAAATACTAAATAAGCTTGAACTATTTTTTAAAGATTTATTTATTTTTATATAAGAACTGGGGCACAGGCCAAATGCATGGGAGGGTGAGAGGATTCACCAGAGACAGAGTGTGGAGCAGAACAGGCAGAATGACGAAATACACTGCTGAGGGGAGCAGTGGGCGAAACAGGAGAGGTCTACTTCGCTATGTGGGATTCTCGCCTGCCAGCTGGCTGGCTAGGATCAAACCCGCACTGCAGAGGCTATGGACATCCTCAAAGTGCAGTGCTCAACCGCCTGCACCACCAGGGAGGCCCAAGCTTGAACTATTTTAATGATTAAATAGTTTAAATGTATTTTTCTTTCACTGAATGGAACTTCCAGTGTTATGTTCTGATAGAGGGAGAATGAGGAATAACTACATCCATGAATGAGTCTGACTCTACAGAAGCCCTCATCTATTCTCAAATGCACTTTTCTTAGAATAATATAATAAAGAAATTGAAAAATAAATTCTGCCTTTTTAAAAAAGTAGAGAGGCAGAATAAAAAAGTACTGGAAAATGCAGTGATACATAGTCCACTTTCAGTGCATTGAAATGAAGTTTTCCCCATACTTCTGTTTAATTTTTGAAAAAGGATGTCACAATATGAAATAATTTATATATTATTTAAAAGATTTTTGAGGATATGGTTTGGTAATAGATACATAACTGAGGAGTATTTTTCCTGCAGATGTCTATCTTATTTGACAAGATAAATTAACTGCAACACCTCTATTTGCTTACACTTCTGAAGTAACCAAGCTTGTAAGAGCAAATTTCATCACAAACCATTTCTATTTTTTAAAGTCAAGTCAGAAACTGACCTTGTCATACTATATAGACCATTTTGACCTGTATCTCCTCGTATTCTAGAAATTATAAATCTGATACACATATGGCCCCCACCCATATAAATATGCAGGGGTGATCATGTCAGGGGTGATATGATCATATGTTATGTATTTTTTTCATGGTAGAGTAATTATTTGGATTTTCTATACTCTCTAAATTTCATAGCAGATGTTGCGTTCACAACAGTTATGCAGTGGCAGAATTTCAAATGCCATGTTTGAACTTTCCCCCTAGAATCTCTGTTACTGTGAACAAGGTGGATATGACCTCTGTGATTACATTATATTGTATGGCAAAGGAACTTGGCACATATAATTAACTCTACTAATCAGTTGATTTTGAGTTAATTAAAGAAAGAGATTATCGAAGTGGATCCAATATAATCATAAAAGTAATTTAAAAGCAGAATGTTCATTAATTTGTAGTAGAAAGGGAAGTAAGAGAGATTTAAAGCATTAGAAGGAAATAGATGCTATTGATTGCTTGAGATGGAGTGGGGGCTATAGCAAGGAATAATTGGTCTGGAAGGAAGGTGCCCATTAGCTGACAGCCAGGGAGGAAACAGTGACATTTGTCCTGCAACTAGGAGAAACCAAATTCTCTCAGCAACATAAATGTTCTTGGAAGCAGATTCTCCTCTAACCCTCTAAAGAAAAGTCTCACTCCATGATACTTGTTCTCGGTCTTGTGCCACCGACACTGAGAATCCAGTAATGCCATTCCAGCCCAGAATTCTGGCTACAGAAATTGAGACAATAAACCAATAATTTATCTTCAATTTTGAATTGTATATGTTATTTGAGTAAAATGTGTAGTAATTGCGATGTCAGTTTTTCTATGTAAAAGTCTTTAGAAAAAAAAGCCAAGTTGATGAAGACAGTTACATAGAAAGGTCATGCCAATATAGATAGTAAGCTGAGCAAATCTCTATTGCTTCAGATTTCACTGGGATAGTTTCTCATATTGCTGCAACCATGTAGCCCAAAACTAAAGATTTTCAGTTCCAAAAATACGATGCTGTTTATGAGACTAAAATGTTCTTTTTATGGTGGTTATTTCAAATACTATATTTTTCTGCTGGAAAACAAAACATATATACACAGGTATGTTAGGGTGTATATTCTATGTGAGAGGTGATTTTTAACATTTGATTAGATTATTATATAATCTTTGCCCTCAGTGACAATATGATAGATGGTTTGTACAAATCAAATTCTGTGTATTCAATTTTCTTTCTGTCTCACTTTACACATGAAACTGAATTTAACTATGACAATGTATTAATGTCACTTGTTTTGTTCTTGATATAGAAGCCAGCACCATAATGTCTAAGAAGAAAAAAAAATCTTACAAATAATTAATCCTATTGATTGTAAATTGTATTTGAAGTTTAGTTATAATAAAATTTTATATAACATATAAGTGCACACATATGAAATGTATGCATAACACATACATGTATATATATATATATCTCATTAAACATTGTACACATCTAGATATCAGAATTAAAATAATTTTGGAAATTATAAACAGTATCTAATTTTGACATAGACTGTAGTATTTGGTCATGTGCAAGTATTACATTTTTTTTATTTTAAAATAGTTTGTGCTTATTATAAAATGCATGCCTAACATAGAAAATATGTAGAAAAAACTGGTGAAACTTATATTCAAAATAATAATGTTACTTGATAAGAACACATATTGGCTACATACTTTCATGTAATAGATATATTTTAATATGAAATATTCAGTTATGATGGATTTTACATTTACATTACTTAATATTTTTATCTTATTAAAACTTTCCAAAACCTTTAATATATAAAGTTCTACATGTGTGTATGTATATGCACTGTATATTTATGCTATGCATCGTATACATACTGAAGCATTTCTCTATTCCAGAGCTAGTTAAGTCTTTGATTTGCAGCAAATCTTGCAAATTTTAATCTTTAGCTGCAGTTGTTGATTGTTATCAGTTTGGCTAATGACTAATGGCAGAATTTTCAGCAGGTTTCATATCCTTCTTTACTACTTAATGTATAAATATTTATATATATATATATATATATATATATATATATACAAAATCATTATCAGCAATCAGTTCTATATATCATTCCAAGTTAGCAATGTGGAATTTTCAGATGTTCAACAGAATTCTTTTTCAGTTAAAATATGACATTTAACACTATGAGAATAGATTTACTACTTTTCTCAATACCTAAACTGAGAGAAATGCTAAAATGTGTCCTTTTATTTTGTTCAGACCCTTTTCACAGCAATCCAATGAAATTTCTGATTCATTACTTATTGTGGAAATAATTTAAATCTGAATTACAAAGTAAATATTTACCATTGTGCAAATTTACACCATTCATTTCATGTATACATTATTATAAGTTTTGAATGAACAGTTCATATTTACAAATCATATCCTTGAGACTAGTGGTAGGATTTTTATTTAGTTTCATATCCTCCTTTGCCAAATATTGTAAAATATTTATCTTACATTTTTATTTGTAAAAAATGTTTCATTTTAAAGGTATTTTATGGCTATTGCTTTTATTACTTATAATCATGACAGTTTCAACACAATGTTCTGATTATAATGTTTACTATACACATGTATGAAACAAATTTTTAAGTGTCATACGCTATATTTTAAGGATAGGCTTTAGCCTTCATGAAATTATGAGATTGTAATTAAATTATATCTGTGAATTGATATAGTATCCCCAAAAAGAATTCATTTGTGAACATTTGAAGTCTGTACATGTAATACAAAAGAAAATTTTAAAACCCCTACTGTTTTGTTAATATAAACCAAGCCAATCTTTTTATAATATACTTTGTTTGAAATTTAAATTGACATTAATTACATGTAATGAAATATGGATACACCCTTTATTAAAAAAATCAAAAAAATGCAAGTATCCTTAACCATCAGTCCCAATCCATGTCTACATACATACACTTTGGTGACCTTTCACCGTGTGTCTAGCAACTGGATTCTTAGCAATCAGATCTAGCAACTGGATTCTTTTTCTCTTTGCTTAGCAATCAGAGAACTAAGATATCAAACTCCAGAGAATAGCCATCCCAAAAAGAACCTGTTAGGGAAATGTGCTGCCAGCTATGCCTCTGGAAATGTCTTATTAGTGTTGAAAGCTTCACTAGGCTATCTTGGTTATATATTTTTTTATTCTTTTGAATTTATATAAAACTATTGTAAGAAACTTTCATATCTATCTCATACAGAGTATCTATTTTTAAAAACACAATTGCTTTTGCAAATGGAGAAAACTGAATCATCCTAGATTTGTGAAAGGGCAATATGATATTTCTGTTTTAATGATGGCACAAGTGCCCTATTCCTCCCCAAATGTATCCCTTCTTCACCCTAAGCATAACTCTTCGGTCAATATTATTTGTCATTTTAAAAAATATGCTGCTTGATACTAATGTACAATTGGAAAGGCTTGTATTTATCATTCTTCTATGTCTCTCACATACATCTCTGTATTTTCTGCAAGTTATACTGGTGATATCCACGATCATGTGGCTGCTGCTTTAGAGATCTGTATTAGGCAAAATATTTTAAATAGGTAATATTCAAATTTGAGTGTAATCAATATTCATTCATTCTTTTATTTGATCATTCCTTATTAAGTAATTCATATGAGGTCATTTATTAAAAAACATCTCGTGCTAGCACCAAAAAATAATGTTAATAGTTATTTGTAAAACATGATCCGGATCATTAAAGAAATTACAGTTTGTTCAGGGAAAACAATGGTAATGAGGCAATTTTATAGCCTCATGAAAGTTATGATGGACTTAGAGCAAGGTGATTAAATCAAGAAGGGAAGGGAGAATTAAAGCATCAATATTATTCTATAAGTATCTACTTAAGAGTATCTGTTCAGTAAGTTGTAAATTCATCTAATGTTAACATATAGTAAACTTTGATTAGTCAAATCTCTGTATTTTTATGTGTTCTGAAATAGTGTATGCAAGTATTCCATTGATAGGGAACTTCATGTACTTTTCTGGTAGTTCTTTTTCCATGCTGACATTCTTGACTTTTAGTAGCAGATTTTTTTGCATTTACTGACATAGATCACTTATTATTCAGTTTCCCCCAGCAAACCTAGTTTTGACTCACTTCTAACACTCCATCTGCAACTCACACAGTTGGAGTTTCAGCAATAATAGGAGTAACTTTGCTGATCTTTTTCTCATATTATTATCAATTATCATTATGCTTCTTTTCACTACTTCAAATATACTCAGTCTGTATCCTCAAAGGTAAATCATTTTTGTTGGAACTGTAGCTTCCCAATTGGCAGTATGACAAAAAGTCATGTAAGGGATATATATTTTTTTAAAGATAACACATTTATACAAAGTGTGTGCTCATCTCAAGAATAATTTTTGCTATTAAAGGTATTTGCTATTTAAATACTGTAACGATCATCTGGCATTGCCTTCTGTGAAGAAAAATAAAGTTAAAATATTCATATGTTAATTGGGATACTAATAGGAAAACAAGAAATAGTTATTTTCACATAAGGAAAAACCTATGCTGATAGAACTGTATTTTTTAAAAATTATATTCCTTGACATCTAAATACTTAAGAAACTGCTGGTATTTAAAATGTGCAATAGCCTCCCTGGTGGCGCAGCGGTTGAGCGCTGGGTTGCGAAGCTGCCCGCAGCCTCTGCAGCACTGGTTCGATCCTAGGCTGCTCCCTGGCCACCCAGAGGAGGGTCCCACGTGGTGCGCAGACCTCTCCTGCCGCCCACTGCTCCTCTCTGCAGTGTGCTTAGATCCTTCTGCCTGCCCTGCTCCCCGCACTGGCTCTGGTGAATTCTCTCACCCTCCCGTGCTTCTGACTCTACCTAGTGCTTGTATAAATAAATATTTAAAAAATAATAATAATAATTAAAAAATAAATAAAATGTGCAATATAAATATATAAGGTTAAATACTGATTCTGCTGAGTTGTGTGTGTCAGAGAGAGAGAGAGAGAGAGAGAGAGAGAGAGAGAGAGAGAGAGAGAGAGAATATCCCATAGACAGCTCTACATATACATACAAAGTGTTTTACTTAGGATAATTTTTATGCTATGAAATAAAATGTGTTTGAGTACTTGAAAGTATCCCCACTAGCAATCCTAGATTCCTGGGGTATTAGGAAAATAAGGGGGGGGAAAGTAATGACAAAGAGAAACTTCTGGGATTTATTATCTGCTGTAAGGAGAAAAAAAAAAAAACTCATTGGAGAAAGTAATTTGATTTCTCAAACTTTTCTTAGTCTAGTACATATCACATAAAAACACTTCTTCCTATGGTACCCTGTTAGGAATTTCTTTAATACTCGTGTCTTTTGGATTCTAATAATTTATATGATATTCATAGCAAATAGAATGCATTCTTGAAGATCACATTATATCTAACATTATATACCATGAAATTCAGGTTTTTTTATTTGACTCGTAAGAGGTTATGTACAAGAATAGTATGAGGGATTACACTGAGGTTTATAAAATAGTCATGTAGAGTGTCATCTCAGAATTAGAGATCTGTACCAGAAATGACCTTCACGATAATTCATTATGATTTTAAAGGAGGTATCATGCATTAGAAATATGCGTGTTTGTGTTCACAAGCATATTTACTATCATATTTTCATGCCTATTTTATCTATGAATTATGAAGTTCTGATATATATCAGTGTGGTATTAGACATGCAGCTTTCAAAACCATAAATAAATACAGATGTATTAGGAGTCAATGTCCTACTTTTTATTTTGCTGGTAGGAATGTATGGATAAAATACTTTTGCCATTGTGATTTTCATCATTTAATATCAGTCTTGGACTTCTAGATTCTGGCAAGGCATGTAAGTAACTTGGAAGTCGTCACTCTGTCCTAACAACTTACAAAATAGAGCAAACACCTGGATGGTTATGCCATAGTAGAATGTTGTAGGTGTGGTTTAGGAATATTTTATTGAATATTTTATAGTATTTCCTAGAGGATTAGTGCAATTCTTTTCTCTATAGTTTTAGTCATTATGTAACTTGACTATAGGTATTTTGGGGTACATATCTGCAGTTACATGTGTGAAACCATATTTAGGACTCTTGTCTGACCATTCTGTTAAGTATTTACTCCATCCACCCATCAGTCTACATGTGAATGCATTGAATTGTTAGAATTTAGTTAATATTAATGATTGTGGTTCAAAGAAACATGGGTAATGTTTTCAGATTTTTTTCCCAAACAAAAATAGAAATAAAATGAAAATAGAGAAACCAAATCTGATATCCATCAAAAAAAGAATATTTGCACTTTCAGGATTGGCAGCTAGTTCTAATATTTTTTTTTAAGAAAATTTCATTAAGATGGTGATCTTCAATTTACAATTTGCCCTCAATTCCAAAGAAGTCCTTATTTTGAGACTTAGGAATATTGCTTCCTTTTCTTAGTGTTTTATCTTTCAGATTTCTCTTGTTGGCTTTGATCTCTACTGTGCTAACAGAGATTTTGTTTTTCTATTATTGGAAGAATAAATTCACATATATACCTTAGCATATGTTTTGAAATTTAGGAGTCACCTATTCTTCTGATGAATTTCTTTTTGTTCTGAACATTTCATGATATTAAAGCATTGCAACTTTTTTTATGTAAATATTGGCTGATTTCCTACATAAGGATTTTCATTACAGTATTCTTCATATTTTCAATTTTTTTAATTAAATATTTATTTATTTATTTATTTGTTTGTTTGTTTATTTGATTATTTATATAAGAATCTGGGTACAGGCTAGATGCGCGGGAGGGTGAAAGGTTTCACCAGAGACAGAGCGGGGAGCAGAACAGGCAGACTGACAAAATACAGTGCTGAGGGGAGCAGTGGGCGAGACAGGAGAGGTCTGCCATGCCATGTGGGATCCCCGCCGGCAAGCTGGGATTGAACCGGTGCTGCAGAGGCTACAGATAGCTTCACAGCATGGCACTCAACTGCCTGCACCATCAGGGGTGGCCCACATTTTCAATTTAATAACATTTGTTTTGATAACCATACTATGCTATCACTTTTTTAAATTTCACAGATACGAAGTGAATCTGAAGCTTATGAGAACAGTTGTCTAATCATTTGTGATTCCATGTAATTTTAAAAAATAAAACTATTTCCATTAGTCTCCTTAACTGAAATAATTTTGAAAACTAAAATAATCATTTCACCCATTAAAAAAAAGCTTGACACCTCTATTTCAAAACAAAGAATTCAAAAATTAACAAATCCTCAGCATTTGTCAAAAAATTTTCATTATTCAAATTGTCATTCAGTTCCTAGTTGAAAAATGAAATAACTCTATCAAGTTTAAAGGATAAATGTTATAGGAAGCTACATTGGTTTATAGTTAGAAACCAATGAAATGGTGAAATTCACATCTATCTTTGTAAATTTAGGCAGAAATATTAAACATTAAAATCTTAGATACTTTGGGAGAAAAATAAATTTATTTCATTTAGAGAACTAAGTGAACTTTTGGCAGTCATCTAAATCTAAATCTGTAATAATTATATATAGGAATCTTTTTTAAAAATGGTTATATTTTATAATTCAACAGATATAAATGTTTATTTTAGATTCTGTGTCTCATAGCAAATCTAAAAGGACACAACAAAATAATATTCTATTCATGAACCTCTTAATTCAGCTTCTTAAATGTTTATATGCTTTATTTCATCCATCAGGCATCTAGAATGAAATGAAAGTCAGTTCTCTAGAAAATTTACTTCCCAGGTGGTGGTAGTGTGTAATGTACTGGAAGTAATACAAATTACTGATTTAAGAACCATTGATGAGGACAATGTTTTTCCTAGACAACACTAAAATTAACCTATTTCTTTCAGACATAATTTACAATATGATGTGATGCTTATGATTAATTTTAAAGATAAAATGATATAAATAAGGAAAATATAAGTATCATTATGCATCATGAATTATAATCTATGTAAAAATACAGATATCCACTCCAAAGGAATTATTCATAAATTCCAAGTATAATTTACATAATTGAAGGTAGAAATTAAGCTTTTTGGTTTCTGTAGCAGTCTTTTCAAGGAAAGGTAAAGAACTTCTAGTATAAGTAAGAAGTTATCTAAAGAGAAGTCAATCTTTACTTTGTAAATAATAGCAAATACTAATAGCTTTCTAATTTACTCAAGAGTGGGACACACAAAAATACCATACTCAATGGTGAAAGAAAAATTTTCCTGTAAGGTCTTGTGCAAGGCAGGGATATTCACTTTCACCACTAATATTCAACAGGAAGTCCTGTTTACTCACATAATTATATCAATGAAGAAAAATATATCTGGTAAAATTCTGCATCCATTTATGATAAAAATCCTCAAAAAATAGGATAGATGGAATATGCCTTAACATTAAAAGGCCATATACAAAACCCACAACCAATATCATACTCAGTGGTGAAATCCTAGAAGCTTTTTCTTTAATATATGCACAAGACATTTTCACTGTTACTATTAAACATAGTGCTAGAAGTCCTAGCTCAAGTAGTCAGGAAAGAGAAAGATATAAAAGAAATCCAAATTGGGAAAAAAGAGATAAAAGTACAAATATTTGTAGATGTCATGTTAATCATGTTAGTATAATGCATAATCCTAAAGACTAGGCCAAAAAAATAGGAATAATAATAATGAACTGACTCGATAAAGAGGTAGGTAGGTCACAAAATTAACTTGCAAAGGTAGATCAGAAAAATATATGCATGCACACACACACACACACACATACACACACACACACACACACCCCACAATGAGAAACTACTCAGCTATTAAAAGAAAGAAAAGATGAATTCTTGCCTTTGCAGTGATGTGGATCCAACAGGGAAGAATAATGCTAAGTGAAATAAATCCAAAAGAGAAAGAAAAATACCAGGTTGTCTAACCTAAATGTGGACTATAGGTACATGTAACAGTTAGACAAAACCAAACCAATAACAAATCCTGACATCTGACTACCAGACTGGGCACCAGAAGGGAGGGGAGGTGGCAGTGAAGAGGTTGAGCATAGTGGATATTATTGGGTTTTGGTGATGGGGTGTTGTAAAAATGTTCATTTGTAGAGGTCTAAAACTATTACCCCTAAAACAAGTACAGTGATACAAACCAAATAGACTTCAGTAAAAACAATTGGAGGAAAAACATCTGTAAACAAACATGGATGTCTAATTAATGGATTGTTTCAAAAGAAGTGTCAGAAGGTCTGCAACATACTTTGAAAATGCATCAAAATATACATGGTTTTATAGAATAGCTGCATTTGTGATAAAGTGACTATAATAAAAATATAAAATCTATAACCTAAAAAAAGGAAAATAGTAAATGGTATATATACTTGTGCCATAAAGGTTTGCTGGATTTATTTAGCTTTTATTGCTTTAACATAACAACCACAAATAATTTAAAAAAATAATATATTACAAAGAATATCTTACCACTGAGGTTTTAAAACTCAGACTGATGATTAATATAGTAGTAAAACTATATCTCCTATCTGAAAAAATGTCTCACTTTATCATTTGTTCCCTTCATCTTTTGGCTCATTGAGTGATTTCAACATTTACTATGTTGGTTCTATGAGTGGATGTTCAAGCACATCTCTCAAGAAGTGACATATTCAATATTGGATCTGTGATCATTTTTATGGAAGGTTGGATGATGTGAGATAATAGATTAATCTCAGTTCTTCAGTGCTCAGAGAGTAGTTTAGTCAATTTATCTATTAGCTGGTGTGTTAAGTGAAGCAACACGTCTCAAATTTGTGCTGACAGAGGCTTAATGTATGGTATATTTAATGTAAATATTTAGCATGCATTTTGCTTTATAAATTATAATGTATAGAATGCATTTTTAATTTCCAAATTATTTTTCACAAACTGTAGAGAGCAAATATCATTTTTAATCATATGTGTCTTATTATATATATTTATAAAAATATATATCATGTATATATAAAACTATACAGGTAATAAATATGGGATTTATTCAACAGATTTAAATAAATTTGTTTCATTTAAGTGAGCTTTTTGATCAAATAATAAATTGAAATTTATTGAGCTATAGCAATATTTCCTTATTGCTCTGGGTCTAATAAATGAGAATTTAAAAGTTGGTGTGAAGATAAAAATAGTTTCGCAAAGAAGGATAAATTGCAATTGGATCAGCAAATGAGCAATATTCTTATTATATGTAAAACATCATTGTTTAAAAAAAACCTATTAACCTGTCAATTAGATAAAAACAGTTGTTAAAGAGACATGCTCGTTATATTTTTGCATGTTGAAATCACCTTAAAAGGTCTTATAGTGCCAAATAGGAGAATATTTAAAGAAGTGAAGATATCCATTTACCTAATTGTTGGAAAACAGATCATGTGTCATTATAATTACTCTAAATTGAACTATATCAACACCAACTTAGCTTTTCTTGATTCACATGGTTTTTGACACAGTCAAAATCCTTTTATGTGACTTGATTTGGTCAAGTTGTTCTCTCCGAGACTCTGCAAAAAAGAGTGTTTCTGGCAATTTTAACTTCCTCCCTTCAATTTCCCTCAACCTCATTTCAAAAATCTTCATGAAAGACAAAATTGGCCATGCACTGATGGTCTAGTCCTCCTAAAAGAATGTCTAGTTATATAAAATTCTTACACATATATGTATAGATGCATGAGTGTACAAATGCATGTGTTTATATGTGACATGTATATGTTTATGCATCCATTCATGTATAATTTACATCAATTGTGTATAATTTATATAATCTAAACACCATTGTATCTGTTTCTCTGAGCTATCTAGATAATCGTGATATATATATACATATGATATTGTATCTGTTTATCTAAATTTTTCTGCCAATGTGATTCTATGCTTCTCTAATGTGACTTAGTCTTGCATCCATTCTAATGAACAAGTCCATATTCTGTAGCCCATTAGCAAGCTCCCCATGATTAAAATCTTCCTTTAAAATTTATCCTTTAATTCCAACAAAATGTAGCTGTCTCTTTACACTATATTTACTTTTCCTTAATCCTGTAAGGATTATTTACAAACTCAGGTATGTAGCAGCATGCAGGACGAATAGGGACAGGCATGATGATTGAGAAAAAATGTCTGCGAAGGAAAATAGAGTGAACATTACAAAAAAGAAAGCGAGAAGGGACACTGGAGAGTCATCAGGTCTCAATGCAGACTTCTGTTGTAAGAAGTCTAAAGGAATGGAAGGAAAGAAAGATGCAAGAGGGGAGTGGGGGCAGGAGGGATAGAGGGAGGGAGCATGGGGGCTGAGAGAGAATACATAAAAGGGAAAAGGACTAATTTGCTTGGGCGTATCTATTGTGCTGTACCAAGAAATTACAGCAGACTCGGGGGAATCCTCAAAAAATGTCACCAATCAGGGAAGTGTACACTCTGCCTGGGCTCAGGGCTGCCTGTCTCAGGTCCAGCACTGTTACCAGCGTGAAGATGGATTTCAGAGATGACTTCACAGTCAGTTTTGCGATAGGAGATTCGAGAAGTGCATTTTCATAACTACTGTGTTCCCTGGCTTGGCATAGTTACTTTCATCATTTTTGGGATCTTTAGAAATCCCCCACCCCAACTTCCACTAATTGCTGTATTTGTAGTTGGTTTTCTATATCCTTCGACCTCTAGATATTGAGATGCCCTGTAGTTCCGTTCTAAGACATTTTATCTTCTCTATATCCACTTCCTAGAACACTTTAACCCTATCTTCAAACATCCACAGTATGGTATCTGCACATAGCCAGCCTGGTCTTTCACCAGAGTTTTAGCTTGGTTGTTACCTTATACATTTATTTTAATCACAAAAGTATCTCAAACACAAACAAAACCTCTCTCCTCCATTTCTAGACAACCCTGAGACATTTTTATTATGCCTCCAAGTACTAAGCAGAAAATTCATGCATCCAGCTGGGACATGATAGTTTATTCCAGATTTATCTCTTCTACAATAAATAAACATAAAACTAGATTAAAAATATTCAAGCCAACATCACTCATCACTCATTGGAGAAGTGTGAGTCTTCTAGTATTGGATCTGTCTTGATAGCCCTGTCATTGCAGAATAGGTGGCACAAAATTGTGATCCTTGAAATAAGGGAGAGATTGTAAGCATCACAGTGACTCAGGTGCTGGAATGATGTTTTCTTCTGTCCCAGCAAGCTGGCATCCACAAAAAGTCAGAGGTCCTAAAGAATTAAAAAAAGCAGATATTGGAACTCAGAGTTGTTGGAACAAGTGAAGTTTGTGATGGAAAGCAATGAAGAAAGGGTTCTGATAAAAGGAAGCTGCAAGAAATTTTCAGCAAATCCCTGGATTGTGGGTCTTCTTGCATTCTAGGAATGCTAATGTTGCAAAGAGTTGTTGCTATGGGGATGAGAAAAAACAGAAATTAAAGAAACCGAGAAGAGCTGATAGTGCAGAGACTCTGAAGACTTCTAGTGAACATTGCAGGCAGGGTTTTGGGATGTCTCTAAAGCCCGACACATAAAAATGCAGCTCAGAGAATGCTTACTCTAGGTCACCATAACAAGTTAGCTAGAATGACTAAATTTGACACTTAATGCCACCATATTAGAGAGGCATGGAAATTGAATTTTCCATAGACCACAATATCATGTTATGAAATTTAGCCTAAATACTGTTTTTTTTTTTTTAATAGAGGCATGTTTTATTTATTTTATTTATTTGTTTGTTTGTTTATACATGCACTGGGTAGAGTCAGAAGCGCGGGAGGGTGAGAGAATTCACCAGAGCCAGAGCAGGGAGCAGAGCAGGCAGAAGGACCGAAGTACACTGCTGAGGGGAGCAGCGGGCAGCAGGAGAGGTCTGCGTGCCATGTGGGACCCTCCTCTGGTGGCCGGGGAGCAGCCGGGGATCGAACCGGCGCCGCAGAGGCCGAGGGCAGCTTCGCAACCCAGCGCTCAACCGCCGCGCCACCGGGGAGGCCCTAGCCTAAATACTTTTAAAGACAATAGTCAATACTTAAACTGTCTCCAAGACAGAGAATCCAAGTATTCTTAGAGAATCATGATAAAATTTAAGTTGCTACAATATACTGTGTGCAATGCCTACCATACACTAAAAATATTAATTGTAACTATGACAACCAAAAGAAGTATAATAATACATAACTATTAAACATAGGATGGCACTGTGAATAGGGTTTTGGAATAGAAAATGAGAAATAAAAAATAAGGAAATCTAAATAATACTATCAATGTTACATTATAATATTTGATCAATATAATTTCATTTAGTATGACAAATGTAAGATATTTGAGGGTACTGGATTTAGGATAAGGAATTTTTTTCTAAGTATTTCCATAGATTTGAAAAAAATATATAAATTAGTGTGTTAAAATATAATTGCTAAACATGGACCTAGATAAACTGAATAAACCAGATAAACCAAAGGTTAGTGCTAGAAGGCAAAAAATTAAAGATACTATAAATTGTCTCAAAGAGTGAAAGAACATACATTTAAAAAGGTAAATAATTAAAAAGGAGCAAATAGTTTTTGAAAATAAAAGAGATATCAGCCAAGATAGTAAAAATCTTTGTAAAAATATCAATTGGAAATTCATGGGCTAAAAATTACATTCACTGGAATGAAAAATTAATAGAACTCTCCTAAGATCAGGCTTAATAGAGCGCCTCTGCCATCAGGTGATGGCAGATAGTGAATCTGAAGAGAGATTAGTAGGAAAACTCTGAACTCAAAGCTATATTAAAAAAATAAAAAAAAAATGAACAAATTCTCAGGGGTTTGTGTACCAATATCAAACATTTTAAGGTGTATGTAATTGGGATCTCAAATGAAGTCAGATAATAAAGTAGAAAACTTTTGAAAAAAATCATGTTTGTTTTTTTTTTAAAATTTGATGTAAGGAGGTGACACACATATATAAAAAATTGACATACTAAACATAAAAATCAATTCATTAAACTGTTCTTAGGGACATCATAATTGAAATAGTCCACGTGGAAGAAAAGAAGAAAATCTGTGAGCAATTAGAGGTGGAAATATAAGAAGAAAATAATTGAAAACAATATTTTTCACTAGAAAAATAGCAGACCAGAAGACAATAAAATGAATTTTTAAAGTACCGAAGGATACAACATGTCAACAAACAATTTTTTCATTGTGAACATACTTTTCAAAATTAAGGATAAAATAATGTTTACACATAAATAAAAATTGAGATGACTAGATTTGTATAAGGAATGATAACGTTTCGGAAGAAGGATGATGAACATAGTTTCTTTATTTTTTTATTAAAGCAAGTAAGGGAATACTTAAAAATCATATATCTGTGCATAGTGAAAAAATTTTATGTAGTAGGGTAATACTCATTCCTAAATAAAAGACGTATCACAAAAGCACCAAGGAACACAAACATATTTTTTTTGTCTTTCATTTACAATTTTTTTTTTTTTTTAAGATTTATTTATTTATTTTTCTACAAGCACTGGGTACAGTCAGAAGCACAGGAGGGTGAGAGAATTCACCAGAGCCAGAACAGGGAACAGAACAGGCAGAAGGACCGAAGTACACTGCTGAGGGGAGCAGCGGGGGGCAGGAGAGGTCTGCGAGCCATGTGGGACCCTCCTCTGGTGGCCGGGGAGCAGCCGGGGATCGAACCGGCGCTGCAGAGGCTGCAGGCAGCTTCGCAACCCAGCGCTCAACCGCTGCACCACCAGGGGAGGCCCTCATTTACAATTTTTTTAAAGATTTATTTATTTATGCATACAAAGCTGGGGTGTAGGCCAGAGATGCAGGGGGGTGTGAGAGGATTCACCAGAGACAGAAAGGGGAGCAGAACAGGTGGATCCACTGAAATACACTGCTGACAGAAACAGTGGGAGAGATAGGACAAGTCTGCTGCACCATTTGGGTCAGCTCCCGGGCCAGGGATCGAACTCTAGCTGCAATTGGCTGCCAATAACTTCTTATTGCTGAGACTTAACCCTTTGCACCAGGAAGGAAGCCCTAATTTATAATTATTTGAAGTGGAAACTGGGTAAACTAGTATGAGAAGTGGAAAATATGCAGTGTGGAGTAGACACAGCGAAGGTAAAGTAGGGTATGGAAAGTGCCAAAATGAAATGTTTATTTTTTCAGAGTAAATCATTGTCAATATTATTTCTAAGGAGTGTGATAAGTTGTGCCCACACTTATAACCCTGTACATTATAACACCTATGGACAGAATAATAAAATAATGCTGATCTAAGATAACAAGAGAAGACATAAAATTGAAAGTGAAAAAATATTTCACTGACTTATAAGGAGCCAGAAAGATGGTAAAAAGAGGTAAAGAAAATAGAAAGGAAAATGAAAAGTGAAATGGTATCTAATCACATTAATTATTGTGTTAAATATAAATAGAATAAAAAGTTTGATTTACTTACTGACATTGTTAAATTGGAGAAGAGGTCAATATTGAATAGCATGTTGCCTCAAAGATATACACTTAAAATGGAAACCAAAATAAAGTTGAAATAAAAATGCAAATTGTTAGCTGAACTCTCTCAGCTTTATATATCTGAAAATCATAATTTTGTTCTCATTTTTTATGTTGCTCCAGGATCGAGTAGGTCAAAACTAGAGTGTGTTTAGATCCTTCTAGCCATATATGATGTAAAATAAGCTTTTCAGTAATCAAACAGCAGCAGATATTCACTGCATTCTGTGCAATTTCTTATTTGCCAAAATCATATTTTTCCTCTTCAGTCTTTTAAATTTTAATAGTCTCTAAGTTATTTCTCACACAGTTACACGAAGAAGGGATAAAATCCTCTATCACAACCTTAACTTGGTGTCCTGAAATTTGTCCTCATGCACTATACAGATATTTTTGAAGTCAAGGTATGGATTAGATTCACCTACTAGCTGTGATAAAATAAAGTTATATGTATTTTCTTTTGGTCTGTTGTATATTTGAAGTATATTATGGGAGGTGAAAATGCCTTTTAAATTACCTAGATAACACTTTTTCCAAGGTTTTCTCTGAACTAATGTATGTAGTCACTATAATTTAATGATGGAATGAATATAAAAATTGCAGTGAGGTAGTGTAGTGAGGTTATTTTATGAAGTAACATGCTGAAAGGTTGTGTTTTTTTTTTTTTGAGATAATGTTAGTTTTCCAACATTTAGAGGTATATGTTCACATCTCTTTGGGTGTACATTAGCAGCCACAAAGCAAGCAGAAACAATAAGATCTATCCAATAAAATCATACAAAGAGTAAGTGGTTAATAGAATAAGGTATTGCTTTATTTGAAAAGTATTGCATTGTTTTTACAAAACCACATTTCAGACAATGTGGGAAAAATACAGCAAAAATGTAAGTTTGTTTTTTTTTTTTTTTCAAAATAAACATGGAAATTGTTCAAAATATTTTTTTTTCCCTTTTAAAATGAAGCAGAGTCCTTCCTGGTTTGTTCTCTGAAATTAGACTTTCTAGTTGTCAGGTAGAATGAACAATTCCAGAGGGAGGGAGTGAGTGACAACAGCCACCTTTTGTTCATCGCATTACTAGAGAATACCCATGAATGACAGTTTTTGCAATACTGAACCTGCATTGTTATTTTAAAAAATGAAGAATGACTTATGAATCTCTTAGCTGTAATGATGCTTATCCCAAAAGATGAGAAAAAAGCTAAGTAGCTGCAAAATGCTGTTTGACCAGGAGGATTATGATTAAAGAAGGAACACATCAGGGCTTTTATAAACTTGATAGAGGGATTATGTGAACTGTAGAAAATAATGGAGTGTTAGCCATCATAATACCTCTCCTACTTGATTCATTGAGAATTAGACAATGTCTAAAATTGTTCCGTTTGCAATATATGTCAAGTTAGATCATATTCCAACTCGCGTTTAATCTATAAAATATAAAATGGTGCATTTAATTATATAAAGTATATTATTATATGTTAAATAAAAATTTAATGCATAGACCATACACAAAGCATACCTAAAATATATGTACAATTGTCAATACTGCTTAAAATATTTGACAATAGTGTGATTTGCAAAACAGGAATGAAAGTGAAGATCTCCTTAGATGTGATTGTACCATAGTATGCTATTACATATAACTGGTTATATTCTGTTCATTATTGGATTTTGAATATTAAATAATGAACATCTCAAAAGGAGTGATGATATTCTGATGCAGTCAGTGAAAATAATCTTGAGCCTATTTTTGAAAATATACACAGACTGAAAAACTAGTGATATCCTGGATGTCCCCCATCAAAATTATGAATCTGAGATTTTATTAAATGAAAGAGAGAGAGAAAGAGAAGGAGGAAGAATGAAGGAAGGAAGGATAGAAGGAAAGAAAGGGATTGTGGGATGGAGAGTACCAAGCAAAATTTAAAGAGTTCTTTAGTTGTTAAATCCAAGCATCGCTCAAGTAAAATTCTTGCAGCCATGGAACATTTCCTTGCACAGTTTAAGCCATTCAACTTAGAAACCGCATGCTCTGGTATGCATAGCACTGTAGCTGTTAACTAGACATGGTACACTTAAAATTAATTTTTAAAGCCAAACAAAACTCAGGAATGAGTAGGAAGGCATTTGGGGGGCACAGGCAGGAGGATATTTCCATGATGGCTTCACTCTTTTTTTCCATTCTGTGTATGTCTTCTTTCAAATGGGAGGAAGCTATTGACTAGCCACAGTCCAGAAACTTTCATCACTATAGAGTCACAAATTATTCTCATTCTTATATTGAGAATAAGCTTCGATATAGCTATAAAACCAAAGCATAAAATTCCTTTAGAAAGATGCATCATCATGATGACTTCTGATAAACTACTTGACTCGGGGGTAACGGTGGTGGTCAGACTGTATCACAAGGTAGAGGAATTATACTATCAAAAATCTTATGTAGGGGCTCCTTGGTGGCACAAGGGGTTAAGCACTGCGCTATGAAGCAATCCAAAACCTCTGCACCATGAGTTCAATCCCCAGCCAGCCAGGGAGCAACCCACATGGCGAGGCAGGCCTCTCCTGTCTCACCCGCTGCTCCCCTCAGCAGTGTATTTCAGTCAGTCTGCCTGTTTTGCTCACCACTCTGTCTCTGGTGAATCCTCTCACCCCCTGCACCTCTGGCCTGTGCCCCAGCTCTTGTGTGCATAAATAAATAAATGTTAAAAAAAATCTTATGTAACTTTAGTGTTTCAAGTAGAGTCAAATTTTTGATGTTACTTATCAATTTATTTCAAAATTGATTTTTCACATAAATCACAATTAAATACCTCTAAATACTAAGAAAAAAATAATCCCTTTGTACTCTCAGAAATAAAAATGTCATTTACCAAATAATGATCAGAATGTATTGCTAACTTTCATGCACAGCATGTGTTATGTGTCACCTGGTTTAGGTTCCAATGGACTTGAACAACACAGACTCACTGAATGTTTACACATCATTGGTAACCTCTGTTCCACTAGCACTTTGCACCCCAATGTGAAGTGACCATGTATTTGAGGAATAAATTTATAGTTAATGAGCTAACGTGAAGAACAGTCAACATAGGAAACAAACCCTGACCTTTGTTTCTTTTATTAAATAGTGAAAATAACCAGTAGGAGAGTCATTTTCCAACTTTTCTGCTCTTTGCCTTTCTAGAGTGATTTTTGTCTTGTCAGTTCTCCCTATTCTTTTGCAAACAGTTAAAGCAAAAAGAGTTAGAATATACATATTATTATTATTTTATTAATGAACTTTGGGTGAGCTTTAAAAATTTTCATGTTATTGGAATGATTGATGGGTTATTAAGAATTTGCAATAGATCTTTATCTCACTTAAGTAAAATATATGTCTAGCAAAGCAGACTCACTAATGTATTAACTATTATGCATATACTGTAGCTTTTGATATAAATGTTAATGTGAAAGATTTAAATATGGAAGCTAAACATAAAATAGTAACAATAAAGCCCATAGATAGGATGGGGTGTAAGGGAGAGTGTATGGAAAAAGATCCCCTCTCATTATTGAGATAAATGTTTATTAAATTGAGATAAATGTTTATTAATATCTTCACATCATTTCTCTATGCATTTCATATTTTATTCATTTTCCACTGAAACTTTAAGAGCATCATGAAAGAATGATTATGTTTTTCATTTTCTAATTTTGAGACAACTAGGAATGGGCATCCTCATATAAATGATTCTAATATAATCACAGCATCGTCAATGAACAATGCACTGAAATTGACTTCACCATTAGCTTCAACAGTTAAGAACCTTCATACTACATTGATTTTATGACTTTTCTAAAAATTCTAAACCTTTACAATTAAGCTGACACAAGTGAAAACATGAATTTTTCATTAAAACAGTATGAATGAATTTCATTTTCCTTGGCTTCTTAAGAAATATGACAAGAAATTCTATATTACAGTTTCAAAAACTTAAAAGATCCAAATTTCTCAATAAATATGCATACAGAGCTTATGTGTGTGAGATCAAAATTACTTAGAATGTGAACACTCCATATGATGGTGTTATCAAGATTTGTGTGAAAACAAATGTTCAAATTAATTCATATTACATTTTATGTTACATCATCTGTTGCATTTATATTTTACAAATGATTTTACTATTGTAGCTAATTCTCTTTTACAGCTAATTCTCTTTTCATGTTCTAGCTAGTTTTTTCTTATGTAGCAAATTTTCATTTTTTTTATTTTCCCATTTACCATATTTCTAAAGATTTTCTCTGTTGTCAATATAATATCCCTTATATATGTGCAGAGTTATTCTTTAAGAATCTAATATGTCAAATCCAGTTTAGAGCAACAATTGTTAAGCTAAGTTCTTATGCTAGTTTCCTCAATAATAATGTGTTCATCAAGCATAGTGATAACAAGGAAAGGGGTGACCATTTATAATCCTTTTCAGGTATTTTTATTGACCTTCATGACTCAACATAGGTCCAAATCACAATTCCTGACAGCTGGGGCTTTTGAGCAGCTTATCTGAAATACCAAATGCAATAAGGCTATAGTTTTGAAATTCAGTTTTAGTTCTCTGGAATAAGGTCACATTCTAAATCAAGATAAGGACACTGATTTAATGAATTTTTCCAATAGGAAAAATGTATCTGAAGAGGATTATATTTCTAAATATTCAGCTGTTGATAGCTGAAAGAAGTTCCTAGACATTGCAGGAAAAACATGGAAAGCACATCTAAAATATTGGCAATATTACTTAAATCTGCCCTATTTTTTTTTAGATCTTTTTCATAGTATCAGTGTTAGTGGATTTATTTGATTTTGAAAAAAAGAAAGAATTGCATTTACCAAAGTCAGTCACCATAGTAGATCAGGTTTGGCAAGAACCTAACTTATCTCACCAGTGTAAATCACACCTTAATCTCTTCAACCCGCAGTCACATTTCCATGCAGCTTGTTCCAATTAAATGTCATTTCTTATTTATGCAGGCTGTGTAAGAATGTTTAGATACCTTTCTTTGTTCAAGTCCACTTATCATTTGAAAACAGAGTTCAAATACTTTGATACACCAAGGCAGGATTAGTCCTTCTAATGTTTCCATGTAAAGATAGACATGATCACTTACTGCATGATAAAGGACTGACAGCACAAAGCTTTCTGTGCTAAGCAACCCACACAGTCTTAGGGGAAGAATGCACATTATGATTGCAATAAAATGAAAACAATAGTTTTTCCTTTCCTAAGAAAATAAGTTATAAAAGCATTAGCTGATAGAAATTGCTAAAACGCAGGATCATATAATAGTTGACATTTTAAATGTCTAAGCATAGTTTCACAGATTTTTTAATGAATTTTGATATGAATTGCCCCCATGAAATGTTTATATATTAGGGCCTCCCCGGTGGCGCAACGGTTGAGCGCTGGGTTGCGAAGCTGCTCGCGGCCTCTGCGGCGCCAGTTCGATCCCCGGCTGCTCCCCGGCCAGTGGAGGAGGGTCCCGCATGGCACGCAGACCTCTCCCGCCGCCCGCTGCTCCCCTCAGCAGTGTACTTCGGTCCTTCTGCCTGTTCTGCTCCCCGCTCTGGCTGTGGTGAATTCTCTCACCCTCCCGCGCTTCTGACTGTACCCAGTGTATGTATAAACAAAACAAACAAACAAATAAATAAATAAAAAAATGCCTCTATAAAAAAAAAAAAGAAATGTTTATATATTATATATATAACATTTATATAGGGTTGATCCTATACAATGCCAAAACAGTTATCCAAATCAATCCAACCAAAGTATAATTAGTGTGAGGCATAATAGATTATTTATTGTGTTTTATTTGTGGTTCAATCAAAAAGTTAAATTCATAAATAATTGGACAAAATCATTTAGACAATTGTGTGAACAGAAATTGTTATATAAAGTAAATCAGCAAATGCAAGTCTATCTTTTAAATGGCTGTTAGTTCTGTTTTGCTTAAAATATAATGTTAATTCATTCATGATGTATAATTTTCCTATGATTAACAATAAAAAATCTTTACAAAGCTATTTTTTATATTTATACTATGTATAACTTCTATATAAATTGTTCAAGGGGAAACTCTTAAGTTCATAGTTTATGAACATCAGTAATATAGTGTGAGGATATACTACTAAGTATTGACTCACTTAGGCCCCAATGGGAGCCTCCTTTGCTCCCACTCAGAAATGAAAATCAATTTCCCCCTCATATTTGAAATCAGTTATCCTCTCAGCTTAGTGACTAGAAGGTCTTAAATTCCATTTCATAGGAACCCGTTACTTTCTTGGTAGTTTCATTCAACTATTGGTTCTTTGACTTTCTAACCTTTTGCAGGGACAGGAGGCAAAACATTTTATAATGTTTTACTCCCCATTTCTCAAGTCAATGTCCTGTTTATCTAGGAGAAAGGGTATCTAATATTGGCCACTATGCTTAAATGGATGCCATATAATATAATATAGACTAGTCACTTCATTCCCAGGATTTTATCTTCCAGTTGGTAACATAAGTTAACCTTCATAAGACATTCCATATTTTTATCAGGTCATGGCCTAAGATAATGGGGAAGATGTTAATATTAGTAAATTCAACAAACACAAGCTAATTTATGTGTTTGTTTTTAAAAATAGCTTTGTTGAGGTATGATTGTCATGGAGCAAACTGTATTTTTTTTAAGCAGATCTTGAGAAGTTCGATATATGCAAACACCAATGAAGCCATCCCCATGATCAGATGGTGAATACATCCAATTACAACCATGTTGTTTTGCTCCCCACTTTAATCTCTTCCTTATGTCACTTCTATTCATTCCTAACACACATCCGCTAATCAATTTTTTCCTATATTTTCTTTGTTCTTGTTGTTGTTTTTGTTTATTTATTTAAGGAAAGAATACATCTGTTCTTTGTTACTCCATCTTGATCAAAAAAAAGAAATTCTGCATTTCTTAAACTGCAAATATTTCAAATAGAAACAATATTGAATAATAGTGACATGACAATAGATGAATATTGTTTCACGCACCTAACTAGCAATGCTGATAAAAACGTTATCGTCAGAAAAGGCAAATTCATACCCAGAATATGTATCTTTTTCTGTGAGGAAAAAAAAAAGTCACTCAGCAATCCATGTCAAAAAAAGGTGAATAAAAAAAAAAATAGCTTTTGTTTTTCAGGTCACACCATGATAATTGTGTCGTATTGGTATAGTGCTGGTTGTGTACTAAGCAGAAGTATGATGGAGAGAAACCTTGGTGAGAAATCTACATATCTGAGCTCATGATATTTCACTATAGTTGACACTACATATCCATTAGGCTGATGCCATCAGGCATATCCTTTGGACAAATATCTCTACATGATACGTCCACATAAGAAGTTCCACATACTCTTTTCTCTTCCTCCCTACTCTCACATTAATTTATTTCAATTTTATTTTCTTTTTATTGATTTTTTTTGGATCCTTAGTGAAACTGGTCAATTTTTCAGTCACTGCCTAGGGTCCATAGGTGGATATATCTATATCTCAAGACACCTATATTTCTGCACATATTGGAAAAGATGTTTCATTCAAATATGTTTACTGGAAAAACTTCCTGTAGCTAAAGTCATTCAGGACAGCCAACTAGTATTGTCACACAGCGAACATTACTAGACTGTTATATTTGGAACACAATGCAGATACATTTGTAACAAGAATAGACCATTGACATGCCTCATGAGCCCCAAGGTATGGCTTTGAGAGAGAGAGGTACAGAGTAGTTAGAGCATGTACCGTGGAGCTGTGAACCACCTGCTTATGTATATTGTTTGTATTCTCATGACTTTATGGGCAAAGTAAACACATATATTTTATATATGCAATGATGTATGTATCTATACATACATATATAAGTAACAAATGATCATTTATATTTGATTTCTATAGGGCACATCTAATTTTTGGTTTAGTACGTCTCATTCACTGTGTGTGGGAGGAGTGATTATGGAATCCTAGTAAGTCAGTATCCCCTGGTCAGGAATTTAGCTTCTACCAGAGCTCATTAGCAAGCTAAAATGTGGCATTCCTCCAAAACCCTACTGATTTGTGCTATGATTCTCCAAAGAGAGCTCACCAGAAAATCCACTCAGGATTTATCACTGCCATAGATACTTCTAATGCTGTTTGATGTGCTGGGTCATAAAGCAGTACAGCTTGCATCACAGCTTGAATCTTATACAGCGACCTATATTGCTCCATGACCCACTCAAAACCAGCAGTCTTATGTGTTACCTGATAAATGGATTAAGCAAAATATCAAAATGTAGTATGCACTTGCTCCAAAACCTGAGGACACATGAGATTTTTGCCCTTTTTTCACAGTGTCTTATTTGACAAAAGGACAACTGCCACTCCTCTGCATCAGATATTTTAAAGGATAAACTTTCTTTTCAATAGTGCCATGGCAAAGAGGAAGGAAATTGTCATAGCCCAGGAGCAAAGTAGCAAGTATAATTTTAACCTAGTTTAAATTATTATTATTTTTCTTTATTTCTGGAAATTAGAAAAAAATATGTATAACTCAATACCAAGGTTTGCAGTCTTTCAAAAAAGATACAATATCTGGCAACACCACATAAGAATGGCATCATGGTATCACTGTGACTTATCTAGATTTAGCATGGATCAAAGTGTTGTAATGTAGATAAAGGGGTAAATATCAACCTATGCATTCCTCAAGCCTTTAGCAGTAATGGCAATTCTCTACAATTCATCTCAAGCCCAATAATGCTATGGTTCACTCTCTTTGTAGGATGTGGCTGGTTTTAAGAACTTCTAGCTGACCTTTACTGTATGTTATGATGCCTATCTATAATATCACTGTAAAGGTTAGTGCACCAGTGTGGGGATTCTAACAGAAGCTAAGCTCATCTACTCTGACTACATCTTCTGGGACAGGAAAATCCTATGGATTGATCTGTAATAATATTGAACCCACAGTTAGGATGACTTGTAGTAATATTTAATTTACAACTATTGTGATTAATGAACTGATATGTTTGTGTGATTTTTTTTATCTGCTAATCAGAAAAAGTCAAAAGTAGTTGTAAACTACCTTCAACTTATATCTGAGAATGTTATTGGCAAATAAATAAAATTCTCTCTGATGAAGGCTTTAGAAAATAAATCTCAGGATTTATATGTGTCCCAATGTTGGACTTTTTCTCCTCCACAGTGAAAGACCAAAGATAGTTTCTAGAACTTTGGAGTTTATATTAGTTTCCTAGGACTACCTAACACATTACCACAAGCTGATACATAAAAACAGAAATGTCTTCCCTTATAGTTATGGAGGCTAGAAATCCAAATTTAAGGTATCAGCAGATTTGGTTCTCTGTAGATGCTCCAAAACAGAATCTATTACTTGCCTGCTTCTAGTTTTTCATGATTGTTAGCAGTCATGGATGTTCCTTGGATCTTAGCTGCATTATTCCATCCTCATATGACCTTTTCCTGTGTCCCTCTGTGTCTTTGTGTATCTCCAAAACTCTTTCTTCATAAGGGCAAGTCATTAACCTAGTATGTCTTCATATTAATTTGATTACATCTGCAAAAAAACACACTATTTTCAAATAAAGTCACATTCACAAGTGCTAGGTATTAGGACTTCTATCTATCTTTGGAGGGATGCAATTCAGTGCACAACAGGTATATAAACACTACAAATGATAATATAGTGACTCTGAATGGAATATAATGAAAAGCAGTGACTACTGTGGAGAGGATTAGAAAGACAAATGTAAAATAGTGACTATTTTGCTCCACAAGCCAACTAAATAGAATCATCAAGAGAAATAGTTTCTCGGAATTAAACTCTGAGCAGCAAAAAAAAAAAAAAAAAAAAAAAAATGGTCTGGTCAAGGAAATAAAATCACTGTTACATCAGATTGTATTTGAAGTTGTTTTGCATTATGATGCAGTATATGCTTTGGATTAAAATCTGCACTGTAATAATTAAGCCTGTAATTTTCCAAATGGGAGTTTTATATCAATATTCTAGTTTTTACTCTACCTTTGTGTAGCAGGTATTTTGGTAATGGCTGCAATTTATCTTTATCCATGTGAAATTAACTGAAATTCTGGACTTATACGAGGATATCAAATATTGGTAAAACTCACATTTATTTTCTTTCCAGAAAATTAATGATACTGTCTTTTAAATTATTTTAAGGTAAAATTCATTTGCAATACTATATATGATTCAGAAATACAGGATCCCACTTCTTCAAGTGTATGTTGTCACACCACACCTACCACTAAGACACCCTTAGTATATTAGATTGAGTTTTATTAGCCAAGTTGTCAGTATGTTGTATGACCATAACCATTGTTTATAGATTTTTTTTTCTGATCAATCAATGCCCATAACATATTGATCATTAAAATTTTTGACTGGATATATGGGGTGGTGATAGTTTCCTTTTCAAAATATGCCTCTAAGAAAATGCTCGATATGCATGCTCTATAGCAAAGTTGGACATGAAACTAGATGTTTACTGTTTGTGTCATTCAGCATCAGCTGTTCATTTCATTATGTAAAAACCTTTGGACATCTGAAATCTCCAGTAATGAGAATGTGGGAAGCTTAGAGTGCTTGAAACCACATTCCATAACTCTCTTCAGATTGAAACTAAACAAAAACGAGTGGAAAGTAAAAATGACAGATATGTTGAAAGAGAGACAGACAAATCTCATTTTAGAGCATTTATATAGGTTCATGCTATAAACAAGAAAGCTGAGTCAACACATTTGGATAACAGTCCTTAAGGTCATTTTAACAATCTCATGAAATTGTTATTTTGAGAAATTTTTGCTTCAATGAACATAATAACTGATGTCTAAGTTTTAGGAAGTGTTTGCTCTACCAATATACATTTGTCCAAATCCAGACTTTGCCTTTCAATTCCATTTAGGGGCATCTGATGCCCCTGGGAAAATAAGTCTGGTATTCTCTGTCTATATATAAAATAATGAAAACAATAATCATTCATCTTGGAGTTTCTCTTCTTATCACCCTAACTTTTTTTTCCTCATTCTATTACCGGAAGTCATTACTCTCTTCTGTAATAAGAAATTACTTTAGCCCATTATGTTTTCTTCCCTTCAATTATTTTATCTCATGGCTGTTTTGAACAAAATTCAAATAATTTATATTGAGCAATAGCAATTTTTTCCCTAATTGCCTGATAGCATATACCCCAACCTAATGACTTTTTAAAAAAATAGCAATAATTTAGGCCAAACCTTCTAATTTGTTGTATCACTATTCCACAATAGAAATAAAAATGTTGATATTATTGCTTACAAATGTGAATATATATTTTGCTTAGCTACATATTAGTGTATATCTAGACTTAAAAAAAATAGAATTTAAAAACATGATGCAAAAAAAAAAAAACAGGAGGGATAGATAGGGCTTATACATGCCAGAATTCACTGGAACTTGGAAAAGGCAGAGTGCAAAGACAATTAGTTAATTGAAGCATCATTCCCTTAGGTCTACTTGAGAAATACTGTATGAATGTTCAACAGCCAAAGACGGACCCTTTAATGGATGTTTTATATTTTGGCTAACTCAGCATCATGAATCTCTTCTTACTTAGGGCCATACCCTATCTTATATGTCTGTAGCTGTAGGTAGTGTCCCGCCCATCTCTGTGGAACACTGTGGAGGAGACTTTTATTTCTCTCTCTCCATGACCATTATGATGTGGCAGGATCAAGTTGAGTCTTCATACCTATATCTTTGAGCTTTGAAAGAATGATGCACTCTCTGTTGGGTAGAGATGTAGGTTTTGAGACAGGGAATCCATACTGACCATGTAACACCATCATGGTCTATCTCCTGCATTCTTGACCATTCTTTGAAATCCCATGTATCCTGCCTGTACATTCACTTTATACCTAATTTAATCCCAGGCAAGTTCTGATTTTTTTAATCACAAATCTGCTTGATTCTCTACCTCTGCAATTAAATTTCATATTGTTATCCTCTCTTCCCCCACCACACAGTATCACAGGCCTTTTTTTTCCCCCCATTTCTTGAGCATGGCACACTTCTTTCAATCACAGAGTCCTGGAAAATACTTCCTTTCTGCCTAAGTATAATTTCCCACAGAACTTGCCATGACTGCTACATTCAGGTCTCCTTTGAAAGATAGCATGCCTTGGTTCATTTTTTAAAAAGATTTATTTATTTATGCATATAAGACCTGGGGTACAGGCCAGAGGTGTGGAGGGTGAGAGAGGATTCACCAGAGACAGAGTTGGGAACAGAACAGGCAGACTACTGAAATACACTGCCAAGGGGAGCAGCGGGGAAGTCAAGAGAGGTCTGCTGCACCATGTGGGCAGTGCCCTGGCCAGCCAGGGATCAAACTCATGCTGTAAAGGCTGTGGATAGCTTCACTGTGCTGTGCCTAATACCTTGCGCCACCAGGGAGATCCCCCTTGGTTCATTTTTACAATACTCAAAGTGAAATGAAAGTGTTTCATCATACATCTCAAATGTATGTAGATATATACTTAAGTGCCTATATTTACAATTACTTATTTATTTTTTTAACTCATTTTTTGCACTCAGGTATAAATACTATGAGAACTGGGACCTGGACATTCACGATCTTGAGTGTTGTACAAATAACCCAGAATAACACCTACTGCTGTGTTTTTGTATGGACAAAAATTAAATCAAATAAAAAACATGCTGGATAAATTGTTATATCACAAGGATTTGTATAACCGCTGAAAAATAATAGAATATTTAACTCTACTTCTACACATTCCATCTTTCACCTTAACATTGATGTCTTTCATGATAAACTTTTGACTTTTTAATGTAATACCTGTTTTGTTATTTGATAACCTGACTTAATGGATAATTTGGCTCTATTAAAAAAAATTGCTTGATATAGTATAGGAAGTGTTACTGTGAGGAGAATGGACTAGATTAGAGCTTGAGAGTGGTGGCTAGGGGTCCATAAACTAGATAAATCTAAAAGACAGAGTTAATAAAAACCCCAAAATATGATTCTGTAGTGAGAGGAGGTGAAAAAAATTGAAATGCCCTAAACTTGGGAAGAATTTTTTTTTTTTTTAAATTTGAGTGAAACTATCGGTGGGGACATGTTTTCCTCTCTAACACTTTGTTATAATTAATGGTGGTTTTCTTAAATCATGTGGTTAAATTTGACAACTAAGTTCTGAGCAATTATAATTGCAATGCTATCCTAACTCAGATGCAGTCCCTTCACTCAAAGTACATCTCCTTTCAAATAGTTCCCACTGTTAGACCAGAGGTTTAATGTGGGAAGATTATACGTGGATCAGAACAATACACATAGAAATCGACTTCAAGGAGACTCTATCCCAAGCTGGAAATCTTCACCTTATTCTATTTTCCATCTCAATTTATGTTTAAAAACTCTGACAAAAATAATATGTGAGGTGTGTATTGAGGATGAATAACATCGTTAAAATAAATTTCAAGGGCCTCCCTCGTGGCATAAGGGTTTAAGATGCAACCTGTGAAGCTATCTGAAGCCAATGCAGCACGAGTTCAATTCCCCCGCTGGCCAGGGAGCAACCCACATGGCATAGCAGACCTCTCCTGACTCGCCTGCTCATCACCTCAGCAGTGTATTTCAGTCAGTCTGCCTGTTCTGTTCCCCACTCTGTCTCTGGTGAATCTTCTCACCCTCCCACACATCTGGACTGTGCCCCAGATCTTGTATGCATAAATAAATCTTTAAAAAATAATAAAATAAATTTCACTATCTACTCCAAAGTATCAAAATAAGTCTTGAAATTTATTTTTTTTTTTTTAATTTTTTTTTTTTTTAATAGAGGCATGTTTTTATTTTTATTTGTTTGTTTGTTTGTTTGTTTTGTTTATACATGCACTGGGTACAGTCAGAAGCGCGGGAGGGTGAAAGAATTCACCAGAGCCAGAGTAGGGAGCAGAGCAGGCAGAAGGACTGAAGTACACTGCTGAGGGGAGCAGCGGGCGGCAGGAGAGGTCTGCGCGCCATGTGGGACCCTCCTCCGGTGGCCGGGGAGCAGCCGGGGATCGAACCGGCGCCACAGAGGCTGCGGGCAGCTTCGCAACCCAGCGCTCTACCGCTGCGCTACCTGGGAGGCCCAAGTCTTGAAATTTAAATCTCAAAGATTTAAAAAAGACAAATATATTTAATGTTGCAATGTGTTATTTTATTTTGAATATTAGAAGTTTGATGTGTAAAATACTAAAGATGAAATAAGGAATAAATTACATCAAATGACATTCCATGAGCAGGGGAATGATCTTGAGTTTGTAAACAAGAGTCCATTAAAAGTATTACCTGGGCCTCCCTGGTGGCGCAGGTGGTTGAGCACAGCATTGTGAAGCTGTCTGCAGCCTGTGCAGTGGGGGTTGATCCCGGCTGACCGGAGAGATACCCACATGACGCAGCAGACTTCTCCTGTCTCACCTGCTGCTCCCCTCAGCAGTGTATTTCATTCAGTCTGCCTGTTCTGTTCCCACTCTGTCTCTGGTGAATCCTCTCACCCTCCTGCGCATCTGGCCTGTACCCCCGTTCGTGTATGCATGAATAAATAAATCTTAAAAAAAGAGAATATTGCATAATAATAAATATGTCATTAACATTTTAAAAAATAATAATAATAAAAGGGTTACTTCCACAGTTCCTTCTTAGGCTTGACTATAGAATGGAAAGCAGAATAGTAGATTTGTGCTTCTCATTTAAGACCGGCATTAATAATGGGAGTCAAGACACTCCAACATTTTGTAATACATGGAGATTTAGTGCTTTTGCAGTTTAAGTGCATTAAAAGCTCTTTTTTCTGAGCCATGCAATGCTAAAAAATTCTGTAAATATTTTTTGTTTCCCTTTTGCCCAGTCTTTTCCTTTGAAATTGCTACTCTTCAATTGTGGCCATAGTCCTCCTGATCGTGGTGCTAGTATGCCTGTCAGCTGGGGAATGCTCTCCAGGCCTGCAGGGCTGTGAATTCTCAGATATTTGTATTGTTCTTTTTGCATCTCTCTATGCTGCCTCCATAGAAGCTCCCAACTTCCAGGAGTTTCCACCCTCTTTTGTTTTCAGAAGCATTGTAGTGGTAGCAGGACCACAGAGCGGGTTTTCTATGATTGGAGCTGATGGGTGAAAGAGTCTTGGAAACTTGGTGGCTTTTTTAGGATTTTATTGGGACTTTACCAGGTACCTGGTACCTGGCAGGAAGAGGTTCTGGGGGGACAGGTGGCAGGCTGGCCTCCTGAGCCCTGGCGAATCTTCACTCTTTTTGGGCTCTCTGGCGTTCTCTCGTGGCCTCTGTTTCTCTTTCTCTGCTGGTCCTCTTCCCGTCTCTTGCTTGTTCTCCTTCTGGCTGTTTCTACTCTTCTGGCATCTCGTGATATCACCCTTATGAGTCCAGTCTTAGCCCAGGCGAACCCACCTACGTATGCCCACACCCTACTCCAGATGCCCGCCATCAGGCATGCATTCAGGACCCTAGGGCTCCATCAACAATCCTAATGGCAGAAGGACACAAAAACCTCATACTTACCCTACTAGCATCTTATAAAAAAATACCCTTTTCCTTACTGGGACATAAGAAATAAAACAAGAGAATATCTATTAATGAATAAAGTTATTATTATTTCTGATAAGAGGGAATTTTAGACAGGATCAAGAAGACTATGCTTGCTCACTTCAGTCCCACAAGAAGCTCAGACAGATAAACCTCCCTGACATAGGGAGTGCCTGATGATGAACTCAGTTCAGGCCTAAGGAAACTAAATTCAAAAGAGAGTTGGCATGCCAATGCTTCAGTCCTCAAATTGCAAATCAGTTATCATCTCATCTCTGTATGTACGAGCAAAGGAGCAGAGAGGATGTTGAGTGTGCCATGGAGAGTGGTTTCAGTATGGAAACTTGGAGATGGGGAAAAGATTTTTCTTTTTTTTTTTTTTTTAAAGAGGCATGTATTTATTTATTTGCTTGTTTGTTTGTATGTTTGTTTATACATACGTGCACTGGGGGGTACAGTCAGAAGCACGGGAGGGTGAGAGAATTCACCAGAGCCAGAGGAGGGAACAGAACAGGCAGAAGGACCGAAGTACACTGCTGAGGGGAGCAGCGGGCGGCAGGAGAGGTCTGCGCGCCATGTGGGACCCTCCTGCGGTGGCCGGGGAGCAGCCTGGGATTGAACCGGTGCCACAGAGGCCGTGGGCAGCTTCGCAACCCATCGCTCAACCGCTGCACCACCGGGGAGGCCCAGATTTTTCGTTTTTAAGAACACATGTTGCTACATAAGCTCCAAACTACAAAAATAAATAATACATACATACATACATACATACATACATACATAATTACATACATACATACATGCATAAATTAGGGTGCATTCAGCTGCATTTCAGTGAAAAATTTTACATAAACACACATGAATTAATTTTCATATTAATTTTACTTATAACAAGTGTTTTTAAACATGCGTAAATCTCAAAAACTATACATATGTAAAATGGAAATAAATATGTTGAGTAGTACAGCATGAATTAAAATAGTTATGTTTCCACAAATACAAGTACATACGCATATATAGATTTGTATAAAATATATACATAATATCTCAGTATATACTAAGGACTGACACATCTTTGTTGTTTTACTCCCTTCCCGTGAATTATCTATTTCATACACCTTGAAAAACATCTTATAATAAAAGTTCTTACCTTAATTTGAGCAATGTAATCTTATCATTTCTATTTTGCTATGTTCCACTTCATTGTTTTTAATTATAATTTGAGTTCATGAGCTCATAATAGCTTACATGGATCAGTGGAAATCTCGGGTCAATTCAAATGTAGCTATATAAGTATTGCTTTCTTAAAATTGACATATAGTTTTCAAGTAAACATTCTTTATTTGATATTTCTTTTGCATTTTCATCTTTCATTTTTATAATATCTAAATATGTATACTATTTAAGTATAAACATTTCCATATTAAAATTTTACTTCCTCCTCTCACCAGTTACTGAGATATTTTTCTTAGTGTTGATAAAAAACATATACATACATATATAATTTACATTTAAATTTAAAAGCAAGTTGTTTCTACAACATAAATGACAAAAAATGCATCAAAATACTTATAGTTCTTTTAGTGTGCAGTATAAATGCCAACTTTACTCTCTAGAAAAAAATAAAAATCAAGTGTTGGTGAATTTGTAGCAAGAATTGCATGAAAACAACTTATTATTTATTTCTTTTAATGTGCAGTAAAAATATCAGCTTTATTTTCTAGAAAAAAATTTGTGTTGATTGTGGTCAAATAAAATATTATTGAAAACATCAATCACCACATATTTTGTATTAAAATTAGAGAACATTATATTTCTTGTTTCTAGCAGAATTTGTTTCCTATATGCTAAATCATTTTATTTTAGAAACTATTAGAAATGTAAGGTTAAAAATGAAATAAGGAATAAAATGGCATATGGTCCTAATTCTCAACAGATATACCTTAATAAAATTGGAAGTTTTTCTTAGACAGCAAATAAATAACTGTAAAGCAAACTCTACTGAAATTATTTGAATACAGAGGATAAAATTTTGCTGTTAAGAGATGTAAAAGTGATAACAAAATTTGTTGAAAAATAGATAACCAAAAAATGTGGTGGTGTTATCATGAATATAAAAACAGTCTGACAAGTGCAATCCTGATAAATATAGAGAGCAGAGTTGAAAATATTGGCCATAGATTTTTCTACAGCAATTGCAATATGGTGCATATGTATATATATATATATATATATATATATATTGCTGTTTAGATATCTTAAGAAGACAGGCATGTTTCTTTGAATTTAAAGCTAACTTTTTAAAAATGGACAGACTGTCCGAGTTAATTTAAAATCTTTTTTTAATGATGTTATCATGATGACATATAAGCTGCAAAGTAAGTTCTCTGAAATTGAATCTATACTGAAAAGGATGATAGAACAAAGTTAGGTTTTCAGTTTCTACTTTTATGTGAAATGAGATTACACTGGAAAATACATATATATGAACTGTCACTGTCCTAGTGAGCCTCAATTTTCACATTTGTCTGTAGGATAGTATCTAATATGATTAACTAACATGTTTTAATGTAATAATTGCCCAAGGTTTCCAAAAAAATAAATAAATAACAATTAAATGAGTTTAAACAATACTAATAATATTATTTTTCACCCTACAATTTTAAACTGTTTAATCTTTGTTCAATGAGGTAGTCTCAAGAGCTATTCAAGGTCTCTCTCAAATGAAGAAAGACATATCTCTTCCACTAGAAAGGGCAGTTCAGGGATTGAAGGAATAGAGAGTCAAGAGGAAGTGTGGTAAGCACCACATACTGTCTTCCACAACAATCCTGAAAAGACCAGAAATCTATCAAAGGGAATATAGTCAAAGACATGTCAGCACTGGCTGTTTTATGTGTGTGCATCTAAAAGCAGATCACAGAATAAAGAAAATGTGAGCAGAATTGAATGGGGGAAATAGATAATTCCATATCCATACTTGGAGACTTAACATTTATCTAATAGCAATTGTTGGAACTAGTAGATCCCCCCAAAAAATCAGTAAACACATAGATGATAAAATCTGAATAAAACTAATCATGATCTTGATCTAACTACAGACTACAAGTTCTGCTGTTATTTATTTTTGTATTATTTATTGGCTACAGATCTGCTGTAACACTAATTAAAACGATGAGCGTGACCACCTTAATATGTACCAGATTTATAATTAAATACATTTAATCTACAAATTCATTTCAATAGCATTATTTATAAAACTACCTCTCTCTTATAAATATCTTCTTTATGTGCAGTTATATTCTCTTTTAATTTCTCATATAGTTTGTGTTTCTCACTGTCAATCAATATTACCATGAATTATTTTGCTTTGTTACTCCTCTACAGAAATCATTTTGATTCTGGTTATTTTTATTTTGTCCTTATATTCTGTTTCTTTAATATTTATGTATGTATGCCTTTCCTTTTACCTCTTAAAGTTTTGTAAGGTGAGGTTCAGCTCTCAAATGTGCTAATAACTTCCAGGGAAGCACAGAGATTTCACATAGGACTCAAGCCAAATGCATATAATCACAAAATGAACTTATTGAGGGAGTGTAGGTTACAATAATATAATCATACAATCAATTTAAATTAAGGGAGGAAGTTCACTAACTATTGAGGTGAGGTTGGGGAGAGGAGTGCGACATGATGATGTTTGGTGTCTGGAACTCCTTTTGCAGCAAAAGCTCCTTCTGCAAGGACTCGCTGCTTCTCTGGACAGTCTCTGGAAAACAAACTGGTATGACCATAGTATAGCTTATGTGGGTTAAATTTATATTTAAAACTTTAAAGTGTAAACATCAAGATTATATAACTTTGTATTATTTCTGTAAATAAAATTAATGAATGTTTAAATTTGAGATGCAGCAAACCTGACTGTGAGCCTAATGTACATATCTTGATATGTAAATCCTTCTGGGAAAGGAAGTGTTTTGCCCTTTTTCAATAACAGAAATAAAAATGTTTTCATGTTTGTAGTAAACAATCAGATGTTATAGAAACATTTAAGCTTTGATAATTTTTGGAGATGGTAAAAATAATTAGATTAAATCATTATGATTATTAATACAATATTATAAAATAATTAAATGCATTTAATCTATAGTATGATTTTATATGTTTTCATAACATAATATATATTGCATTGTGAAATGCATAAATTATATATGTATAAATGCATATTTCATTTCTGCTTCCATTTATTAAAACAAATATTTTATTATAGAATGCATTGAATTGCATTCTGTTTGATATTCCTTTCCTGTAGTGAACATAAAATATAATTTTTTTTTAAGATTTATTTTTATTTTTATTTATACAAGCACTGGGTACAGTCAGAAGCACGGGAGGGTGAGAGAATTCACCAGAGCCAGAGCGGGGAGCAGAGCAGGCAGAAGGACTGAAGTACACTGCTGAGGGGAGCAGCGGGTGGCAGGAGAGGTCTGCGCGCCATGTGGGACCCTCCTCCGGGGCTGGGGAGTGGTCAGGGATCGAACTGGGGCTGCAGAGGCTACGGGCAGCTTTGCAACCCAGCGCTCAACTGCTGCGCCACCGGGGATGCCCATAAAATATAAATTAATTTCAAATTTTAAAAATGTCAAATGATTTCTAAATAGACTTGGAAAAAATGAAATCTAATAGAGTAGTTACTGTTACAGATGAGCTCTTTCCACTTCAAGTCTGAAGTACTTCCTCTTTAACCTATAGTTGATTTTGTTTGTAATTATTGTGTTAACTAAATTCTGAAAATGTAAAACAATGTAAGATGTTGTCTAGAGGGCTGTCATTCAGAATTGAAAAAAATCCACTCTACCATATATAAGATATGGATCACTGCAAATCAGATCATTTAAACATTTGGAAATATTAGTATTAAAATAGGCACATAGTGAAGTAGCAGGTCAAGAACTAAACATACACAATGCTATTTGAAACAATACCACACAGAAGATATGACTTACATACACTCCTCCATAATTTCTATGTGGTATTATATATATAATATATATAGTGTATATATGAGTGTGTATGTGTGTGTGTGTGTGTGTGTATATATATATATATATATATATATATATATATATATATATGATAGTATGGTAAGATATTGTGATAAGCCATGGTCAAGCCTATGGTATTGAGAAAATACAACATAAACAGCAAAACAGTACATTTGATGTGGCCATAGCTTCTTCATGGATGAGTATCAGTGATGTTTATATACAAGTCAAATAATAATGCATGTTTCTCAGTATATATTCTCATTTCCATTTGGACATGGAAGGAGAAAAACACTTTCCATGCATAGCAAATGAGGACCTTTTTCCATTGCCTTCTAACACATGCCAAACAGAATTGTAGAGACACTTTTTAAGTATTCATGAGATCTCTGAAAAATAAAGAAATATAGAGAATTGAGATAATTGACATTGTTGGTTCCCAATTAGGAAGAAATTCCAATTTCTCCAGGAATATGAACTTTTCACAAATGGTGTAAGACACTACAGGCATATCGTCAGTAGAGGACAGAAATACTGTGAATTATCCTACAACACACAAGACAGTACCCCGCAGCAAGGAGTATGGAGCCCCAAATGTCAAAAGACACAATATTAAAAGTCTCTTATTAGTTCAACAAATATTTGCATTTTTGTTTAACATAAACATCCTCATATCACAAGATTATTTCTATAATGTATTGATAAATTACCTAGTAAAAGAAGAATTTAAACAATACAGAAATAATGTATTGGAAAATATGATTGCTTATATTTCCAGTTAAAAGTATCTTATATAGCTTTGTGAAACTGCCTTCCTAATATGTCCACAGAAATATAGGAAAATATTTTTAAAATGCCAACATCATTAAAACCAAGGAGAATCATGCTACTATGGAAATCAGAATGAAACCTGTATCACAACACTGAAAACAATGATCTAAATGAATGTGGAACCCTCATCTTGCGCAGAAACTAACACAGAAAGTCTTCCAACATAATACACAAAAACAATTTAGCATTTCCCTACTAGCAGCTTTTATTTTTCATACATATAGATCATGAGTTGGAGTACATATTTGCATATTCAGTATTGTTAATGTCAGAAGAGTATTTCAAGTACCATCTTCCATGCAGTTTTCTCATTTTAGAATTAATTGGCTATCTCAGTAGAAGAAATAAACAAAATTTTCTAGTTGTGGGTGGAGTGAGAACATAATGTATAACTGGATTGACAATATTGACAGGTGTCCTTGAAAGCATGTGATTCCCACAGGTTGACATCTGTTAATGGGAATACAGGTTAAAGCAGCTCAAAGTCATGAATATTAGAAAGCATTGCAGCAGAGCTGCAAAAAGTACACCATCTCTATCAATGGAATTATGCTGAATGAGATTCGGCTGGAGAATAAGCACAGCTGTATCCATCAGTGGCTGCCCATCATAGATCAGAAACTCTTATGTAGAAAGAGATTGCCAATTAAGACAAAAGGGTCTTAATGATGGGTTCAAGTGAGGCAGGTACACAGAGAAGATACATTTTTTTTAAATCTAAGTTAAAACAGTTTAAAATATTTATATTAAACAGGACATAGTATAAAATTTACATGTATGGGAAATTTAGAGAGTGATTTCACAATTCTAGAAGTATAACATTTTCCTTTTTTTGTGTGAGGTATTGAAATAACCTATCAGTTGAGTTAAGTCAATATGCAAACTCTTAAAGAAATAGGTAAATAATTCTGAGTGGTGGGTTTATTGACATAATCTATCTGCGAATTGTAATGAAACAATTTTTCCTGATCACTGAGATGTACTTTATTTATAAAAGTTAAGAGTACTATTTGAAATTATACACTCTGCTGTGAAGTAAAGATATTATAATTTTAGAGTTTTATGAAATGTGAAATTACTAGATCTCAAAGTTAATCATTCATATGCTTGTTTAGAAAAGATTTACAAAAGTGTGTCCTTAACATGTTTTAGAAATAGGAGACAAAAGAAAAAGTACTTCCTGAAATCTGTTATTATGTTTAATGAAATGTAGTTTGAGAAAGACTGTACAGCTAATTATTAAAATCATGTGATATATGATAGAGCTATGATAGAGCTAGAAGAAATTTTCTAACTTTCCCCATCATTCTGAATAACAGCAAAATTCTACATAGGTACCATTCTTTCCTCATCATTCCATAATTTATCATTATTCCAATATATTATACATTCATAATTACTAAATTCTACAGTTAAAATAGACATCAATTAATTATAGCAAGAATTCTGGCAGAGTAGAGTTCTAGCTGGACAAGCTACAAGGACAAGGTAAATATGACAATTTGTAATTATTTGTACATAACAACTGATTGTTTTTAACAGTAGCATGTCTAAAAAACATGGTGTCAGTCAGGTTGAATTTGTTTCAGAATTTTGTTCAGTATTTTTTAAAAATCTCAAAATAAGTCACCACTTTCATAAAATAAAAAGAAAAACCGTGACCATCTCAATAAACGGAAAAAATGCTTAATAGTTGCATAGCTTGAAAGACACTGTTTTAAGGATTTACATATTTTCCAAAGGGGGGGTTTAAAAATCAAAATTAATAAGATGATCCAACGGTTATATAGAAATTTGAGAATTAAATTATTATGTATAGCAGTTAAATGTTGGGTGGAGTCAGAAGGATTTAACAACAGTTAAATTTGGCATGGGTGAAAGAATTTGTGCACTATTATTTTGGTAGATTAACAGGATACTACAGTATATATGCTTGTGACCCACACATTCATATGTTGAAATATTATTTCCTCAAATAATGGTATTGGTAGGGAAGACCTTTGCGAGAATCATTAGTCATTAAGGTGGAACAAACATGAATATGCTTATTGCTTTATAAAAGAGGATCCTGCAGGATTCCTAGTTTTACAAAGTGAGAATATGGCAAGAATTTTACAACCAAGAAGGAGTCCTCAATCGTGCTGGTATTCAAATATCAGGGAACCAGTCTCCAGAACTGTAAGCAGTAAATGTCTGCTATGGTACAAAATACAATAGCCATACATTCTGTGGCATTTTGTAATTGCAGGCTGAATGAAATAAGACACATAACATAAAACAGTAAGTGTAGCAACTTAGATGGTGCAACATCTCCAAAAAGCATGAAAAATATGTGTAATGCCTTTTCGCATTTACCTTAAAGATCTTCATAAATGGACCCATTGCTTTCAGTTATTGTTACTATTATGCTGACAATCTTTATTTCTGGGTAAATGAGATACATTGAAATGCACAACTTGGTTTTGTGATTATTCTCTTTTTAAGCCACTTTATTGAAGGATGGTTGGCAATCAAAACTGTCCATGTTTGATGCATATCACTTAATCTATTTGGAGATGATTATACATCCATGAAACTATCACCATAATCCAGGATCTGAAAAAGACCATCACCACCAAGAACTTCCCCCAGTCATTTTTTTTAAAGATTTATTTTTTATTTATACAATAGCTGGGGTACAGGCCAGAGGTGCAGGAGGGTGAGAGGATTCACCAGAGACAGAGTGGGGAGCAGAACAGGCAGACAGACCAAAAGCACTGCTGAGGGAATCAGAGGTTGCAACTGGAGAGATCTGCAGCGCCATGTAGGACCCTCACCCTCAGGCCAGGATGAATCAGTGCTGCAGAGGCTGCGGACAGCCTCTGATTTTGATTTTTACTTTATTATAATTACTCTTTAGAATTCAACATAAAATATGCATTTTCAGCGTATTTTTTGTATAATATGATATTGTTAACTGTGGGCAGGGATGATGGAACACAAGTCCTCTTTCATATTCCAAACTTTGTACCTTTTGACTAATACCTCCAAACTTCCTGCAACCTTGGCTACCCATTCTACTGTCTTCCTCATTGAGCTTCATAAATTAACTTGTTCATGCAATGATATAAGCTAGTATTTGTCCTTTGTGTTTGGCTTGCTTCAGTTAACATAATGGCAACATCACCTTTTATTTTAGAGCTGGTTAATATTCGATTGTATGTGTATGAACCACATTTTCTTAATCCATTCATTCATTTGTGGAAATTTTGGTTACTTTCATGTTTTGCTGTGAATAATGATGCAATATTTTGTAATTATTTTCTCTATGTGCATCTAACAATGGAAAGTTTATAAGATAACTCTATTTGCCAATTTTGTAAGACTTTTTAGTAAAACACTTTATCTGAAATTCACATTTCTTGATGTGTTACATCAAGAGCTAACCCTTTCCTATTATTATTATTACAAATTTGTCTTACAGAATGATGGTTCTGTTTGTTTAACAACTTGATCATTATAACATTTGATGTCTTTAAAATTCTGTAGTATAGTATGAGATAATATTCACCTGCTCACTCTCGCTAGCTCTCTGTCTCTCTCTCATTCTCTTTCTCACTCCTTTTACTCTAACATAAAATATTATTCTCATTCACATTACACGTAACTTAATGTTTCTCCTTTGAATGATCTTACTGACTTCAATCCATATAGTTTCTTACTAATCACAGACGGTATGTTTACTTACTGAAGTTGAGGAGAGCATGGATATCATTATGGATAGGCAAGGCAAAAGCTTTAGCTACTTTCTTTATAAAACCAGAGAATCATACCTAAAAATCATGAGGTTGTCTCTTATTTCTGCAGACACAGATATCAAGATTAAGGCTGATACCTCTATAAATGGTAGGGCACAGCAACAAATTCTCTTTGATATGTATCTGCTAGAAATTCAATATCTATGATTTTAGTATTCCAGGAAGAATTTAGGCTTGTCAAGAGTCTAAGGGCTAAATTCCTGTGAGATATTACTTTTTTCAGCCTATAAAATTGAATATATAAACTTTAAAAGTTTCAACTGATAGCAGGGATTTGATTGTAAAGCCAGGAAAGACAATGTCAAATTTTCTCTAAGAGTTAACAGCTCTATTTTTGTCACATATTCATCATAAAAGGATATGGGAAATCCACTCCATTACATTTCCTTTTATTTAACTTCTTGGGTTTATCAATGTCTGTAGACTGAAAGTGTGGAAATATATATATATATATATATATATATATATATATATATATATGTATTTACCATTATATTTTTAATTGTTAAGGAGGCCCTAAGATTCAGTCCAAATGCTCTTTTCAAGTAATATTATTTTAAATAATTGGGGAAAATAGAATATAAAAATGAATTCTAATGACATTTTTAGATAATGTCTATACTTAGTAAGTTTCCCTCTTTGATTTTTTTCTTTAGTAAGAAAAAATGTGTTTGTTTTAAATTACGTGGCACCTTCACTAGAAATGTAAGAAAGAAATAAAATGAAAAATTTTATCATGTCTGTTTTCTGCGAGATTAATATGTGCAGCTTTTTGGTGATGGAGCACAGTTGCCTACAGATTTATGAGGCACAGAGCAATGGAAGAGGGTCTCTGAAGACCCTCAAATAATAATTCATACATAAATCTAGATTCTGACAGCCTACTGGGCCTACTTTAAAAATTTCAGGTAAGAAGTCAAAAAATTTCATAGCACTAACTCTATCTTTAAACAATTTGAAATCTTCAATAATATTTTACTCTTATGGATTATTTTATCACAACTATAGCATGAAAATAAATCTGGACAGTATTCACTATGGGGAATATAAAAAGCATTCTTTCAGTTCAATTCTATCTTACTCATATCACTCCCTTTTAAACATAACACTGACTACCCAGAATTCATTTATTTAAAAAAAAATCTCCTAATGGCTATAATATTCAATAAACCAATGACTTCATACTTTGAAGGGCACAAGTGCAGTTCATAAATTTAATGACCTTTTGACCAAACTAAATGATGAAAATATCTTGAACATTTGAATAAATCAAATGAACTTTCTGCATCTCATTTATATGGTCAGAAATGGTGACAATATATTGTGAAATAGAATGATGGCTTCCTGCATACCTGTTTCTATGTTCACAGATTTAAGTTAATTACAAATGTATATCATGACAAAACTTAAAATTCTGTCATTGTAAATGTGTTAGAGGCAATATCACTCTTGCTATATTTCATTTTCTCTACTTATTGACATCTGTCTAGTCTTTCTACTGCTATGGCTGCTAATATATCAACAATCATTATGATAGCAGTTCAACCACAGCAAACTCCCATGATGCTCGTGCTTAATATAGAATAAATTTATGTTTTCAAAGAACTCCTTTTGTTATGTACAACTTCTATGTTAGATGGTTGTAATATTTGTTTTTTTAAAATAATAAATTTTATTTTTATATTTGTAATATTTGTTTTTAATATTTAGTTTTTATAAAACAAAGTGAATGTTTTAGTAACATTCTTAAAAAAATATTTAATGGAATATTTAGCTGGAACTTCCACTGAAAGTTCAAACTTCAAAGTCTGAATCTGGTGCCTGGGTCTGAAACTCACTTAAGGAACCAGATATTAATCCATTGTTCAATCACATGAAAGAAAGAAGCATTTGGAAGTGTGAGCAGCCCTGTGGTATAGAAGTGTAAGACAGGTTTCTTGGTTCTATTGCCAGGGATTATTTCCATTTTCTCATCTGTAAAAATTAGAAAAGATAAGATACAAGATTTGAGTCCTTGCAAAGTGTATATATTAAACATTTTAGAATGACATGCTGTCAAAATGTGTTTGCTTTGGCAGCACATATACATTCAATCAAAGCATTTAGAAAACATTCAATACTACACCACCCTGTTGCTAAAGTAATATTGCTGTGTATTGAAAAAATCATATAAACTTCTTTGTCACATTTGTTACAATCCTTCTAGAAATTTCAGATTAATATCTGATAATGTGACCTCATTCATATTATATTATATGTCTCCAGTATTTTTAGAAAATACTAAGATCACTTGAAAAACACTGCAGTAAATCATTTTATCTTTTTGGAGGAAAACATGATTTTTTGATTGGTGCACATTATTTTTCAATGTATAACAGTGCATATAAGACTTAAAGAAATATCCAGAACTTCAAAATATTCCTAACATTAATAAATATTTCATTTAAATGAGATCAGGACTAGAAAGAGAAAATTGAAGCATATTTAAATCTGCATTATAGATGGAACACTGCCTTCCATCAATGAATCCTTAGTATATAATATAATTCAAAATAGAAAATGTTTAATGGTCAAATTAAATAAAGGATAAACCAAGGGCAACTGAGAACAAGAATTAATGGATGAAGGATGAATTAGAATATCACATTTTTTGATGAAAAGATTCTATATATTTCCTTGTATTTCATTCACTTTCAAAATCAGACTTTAAACTTACTTAAAATTCTTTCCTTGATCTCATGTTCCCCTTTAGTACAGATTGATTACAATTTTCATAGTAAAGTATGTATAACAAAACTCTATTTCCAATTTTCCATGGAAAGAAAAGCAATAATTGAGTAGGTATACTTTCATTGATATAACAAATATGATTCATATTTTCTCAGTTTAACTTAAAATCTAAAATGGTAAATACTTATCATTAGACATTAATTAGGTATCTTATGGTAAATTTGAATATGTCCTGAGAATGGTATTATATCCATATATTAATGTCTGTTAGTACATGAATAAACACATTTCTTTAACTGAGAAAATTGATCTATTTTTTATTGTTGACTATTTTAAAATATCCTGAAATATAAATAGCATGCATAAACATAGTCATAAGCTTATTAATATTTATATCTGAGTAAAATAAGTTTGCTATTGGTAGACAATATTCCAGAATAGCATTAATTTTCAAATTTTTCCTGTGTATGTGTTTAGTTATGGACCCATTTATTCAAGGAAATCTTACTTGAAAGATAAATATATAGCAAAGCTAATAAAAATAAAGATGTGATCTATTTAAATCGGTTCAGGGATTCAGGTCTACATCTGCCAAGAGCACAGTTCTCATCTCACTAACAAATAAGGAAAAATCCCAGTGCTTTGAAAATATTTGTGTTTATTTCTCTAGCGTCTATCCTGTTTTTATTTAGTATTGTTTTAGGTTCATTGCCCATGGGTAGAGTAAATTGTTTGGGCAATGCATTTCTGATTGCCTTAAGATGATAGGAATTTGGATTAGAGGCATTAAGATGATTGAATGAGTAATAACTTTAATCTAAATGTTATTTCACCCTTATTTAAAAGATTACAATAAATATCACTCTTTTTGGAAGGGATATACCAATTTTCCTGTATTTTTTTCAATATTTAAAATAATTATGAGACATCTTTCACTACATGTATTTTAAAATATTAGCATGCTGACATTTACTGCAGGCTTTTTTTTGCTGTAAATTATGTAAAGCTTTGTCTAAAACATACATATATATGTACATGTAAAATACTGGATATTTTTTACCATCATTCTGTCTAAGAAATGGCTGTTTGGTAGTTGCAAGACAGATGATGTTTAATGAACACTCCTAAAAACAATTCAGAAACTATTCATATCTATTTCTGAAGGGATATATTACTTTAAAAAAATGTTGTTGGAAGTTAGTAATTCCAAACTCTATTTTTATATAAATTACATTTTATAATAGAAATAACCTAATTTTATTATTCAAGGAAATTTTAGTTCATTTATCAAGAGGACATTTAATTTTAAGACCATACAATTCAGTGGCCAATTGCTCCCAAATTTCATTGCAGTATATGTTACTGTATGTTTTAAAAAATATATTATTGCAAAACATTTTGTGTTTATATTTATATGTAAACCTAATGAAAAAGTGCTGGAGCACACAATCTTAAAATTAGAAAGACAAAAAAATGACTCTCTATCTTTACCTACAAAAATGTTGTGCTATATGTGTGTGTGTATACATACATAAATATAGAGAGACTTAATTTTTAAATGTGGCATGTAAACCAACATAAGGGTAGAAATTAAGTAGTATAAAAGCAGCCAGAGTTATCCCTACTTAGGATGGCTCAGAGATGAAATGTTACACATTTTTAAATTCCCTACTTTTTTTTAAGTTTATGTATTTATGCAAACAAAATATGGGGTGTAGGCCAGAGGGGTGGGAGGGTGAGAAGATTCACCAGAGGCAGAGTAGAGAGCAGAACAGGCAGATTGACTGAAATACACTGCTGAGGGGAGCGGCAGGAGAGACAGTAGAGGTCTGCTGCACCATGTGGTTATCTCAGTGGCTGGGGAATCGAACTGGTGCTGCAGAAGCTAGAGATAGCTTGATAGCACTGTCTTTAACCCCTGTGCCACCAGGGAGGCCCCTAAATTTCCTGCTATTTGTGTCTATATGAATATATGTGGGAGTATATGTGTATGTGTGTGTGTATCATTTTACTTTATTATACTTCTTTTGGCTGAAATACATGTGATCTGATATGACACTCATTTTCTTTATGCTCAAAAATTTAAGGTTGGTTCCTCAAATGACAAAATCCTTTAAGCATTTGGGTCATGGTTTACTATTTGTGTCATTTATCTCTTTCCATCTAACAAACTGTCTTAAAATTAAGTAGTTTAAAACAATTAACATATTTAGCTCAAATTGTATGGGTCAGAGAATGGGGCACAGCACAGTGGTGCAACTCTGCTGGACCCATTTAGGCTTCCTCATACACAGGAACAGTCTCAGGTCAATGTGGTGCTCAGCTGCTGGGGCCAGTTGGCTGAAGCAAAGGGGGCTGGGAGGACATGCCTGGGATATGCAAAGAGAAAGGAATATTGCAACATTTTATTTTTCCAAATTGTGTACATGATACTTTAGTTTAAATGTTCAGTTAAACTGAGTTATACTAACATAAAATATTTTAAATTGTACTCTTTGGAAATTTTTAAATGTTTTTTGTAGGCAAGCATTTGAACATTGTTTTGTTTTGTTTTGTTTTTTTCCTCCCTGGCAATGACAATTTCTTGAGATATGTTTTCTTTATTTCAAAAGCAAAGAAAAACATAGGCTGGATTTTGAAACTTATGTTGATAAGTGAGGAAAGCCAGTTTTGATCACATTAACATCTAGGAATTATTGAGCTCAATTTGATTGTGGAGGTTGCATATTGAATCACTTATCATTTATGCTGTATGTTATTAGTATAAATAGCTATATGTTGAAGCATACAGTGTAAGATTTGGATAGCATGTATCTTTTTAAAAGAGTAAACAAATGAGGGAGTCATAAGATAAAATGAGACTTTGAACAGGGCATATGAACAGTTATTTCATCTTATGACTGCATTTTTTAATGATCTGTCTTTTTAACAAGGGGCAAATCATGTATATTTCCACTTTGTACATTTGCATGATGAATAAAGTTATCCTTTCTTTTGGATTAATACCTAAACAGCAGCCTATGTAAGTGGGAAAATTCATGAGTCATTAAAGTTGTCAACAATGAAATATCAAAAATAATAAGTTTGACTCATTCTAAATACTATGTCTCATCAATTTCATGAGTCCACCCATGGCACACGATTCTTTAAAGATGGAGCTAGTGCATTGTCATGACTGCACTGTCATTTAGTGGATAAAATCTGTATTTTCTGATTATTTTTTACAAATATTAGGGGGACCCATTAACAACATAATGTGCTAATCTAGACACTGAGTTACTAAACCAGGTCCAGATGCTTAAATTAAAGGAAACACCACCAAGGAGGTCGGTGACTGACAACATTATGAAGAACTGAAGCAAGTGTCATTCTTTATATGAGTTCATTTCTTGTAAGCATTGAGTCATTTAATATGTTGAGTGATTTATTTTATTGCTTATAAATTCTTCAATGACGGTTAAATCACTCTTGGTAAGTTACAGTTGATTGGAGCCTTCTAACAACATTGACAGTAAGCAAAAATATTAAGGGTGTTATTCTTTTGGAAGATATGGCAAAATATTTATTTATACATCATAACTTGAATCTAGTAATTAAAGAAAAACGTTCTTTGAGTGAAGTTTTTTTATGTATTCCATAGTGCTGTTTTATTTATAAATTTGAACCTGCCAGAGCTCTTGCAAATAGCTCAGTGTTTAAAAGCATTCAATGTCCTGTGTTTTTTTTTTTTTTTTCCCATGTTTGTGTGTTTGTGATAGACAAGGAATAGCTTGTAGGTACCTGCCTTTTTTTTTTTTTCTGTATCAGTGTTACAGTATAAAGATTTCTTTAATGATATTGTTCTTCTCTCTTTGTTATTAAGTGTATGTGTGATTACTACCTTCAGATGTTTCTGATATGACCCAGGAGATTAAAAACAACTATAAACTTGGAGTTAGAAGACAGAAATATGACTGGTTCTGCATTTACTGCTTTTACTGTGATAAATCAGTTAATAAAACAAAACTAAAAGTAAGATCTCTTTACATGGCACCACTTGCCTTTCTTTTCTAGATCACTGTCTTCATTTTTAGAGTGAGGGATTAGCTACCTGACCTTTAAGACAACACCCAGATGTGTAGCTTAAAATTCTATAAATCACTTGGACAACATGTTGGTGGAACCTAAGATTTATTTAAGATAGGGAACCATTGATTTCTCCTTTCTTATTTGTTTTTTGCTACATTGGACAGGCAATTACTAACCAACATTGGAGTTTAGAAATAGTATATGGGGGCCTCCCTGGTGGTGCAGCGGTTGAGCGCTGGGTTGTGAAGCTGCCTGCATCCTCTGCAGCGCGGGTTCGATCTCCGGCTGCTCCCCGGCCACCGGAGGAGGGTCCCACATGGCGTGCAGACCTCTCCTGCAGCCCGCTGCTCCCCTCAGCAGTGTACTTCGGTCCCACTGCCTGCTCTGCTCCCAGCTCTGGCTCTGGTGAATTCTCTCACCCTCCCGCACTTCTGACTATACCCAGTGCTTGTATAAATAAATAAATAAAAATAAATCTTAAAAGAAATAGTATATGGTATAACACAAGTCCATTAATTTGGACCATAATTTCTTATTCTTGAGTAAGCACTGATGCAGCATTTATTAGGTGTATTAATTTCATTCGGAAAGTAGAATGTTGGCTGACTGTCAGTATTAACAAAAACAATTGTTATCATAAAATTTGTTTTAAAGATTATACTAAAGAAAACCCTAGAATATTTTCAAAACAGATTTGTGCTTGCTTCCCAAACCTTGATATATAAAAATATATACCATTTTTAATAAATATGTTAAGTTTTCATTTGTAAAATACTAAAAACTATTACAAAGTCTACAAAATTAGTATGGAAAACTCATTTTTTAATAATCCATTTTAATGAATCATTATCTTCACTGAATGTTATAATATTTACTGAGTATTAAATTAAAAGTATATTATCTTAGTCACATTATTTTGTATTTTGTATTTATAGGACAGATCCCATTACTTAGAAGGTATTCCTGAAGTGATACAATCTTACATTTATGTTGAATACGGAGCATGACATCAAAGTGAATTTAAGTAATTGTTCGTGCTGAGTGGGGGCTTCCACTTTGGCCACTCAGTTGTGCAGCAGGGAAGGTATCATATAAGGAGGTGTAACAAAAAATCCCAGCATCTCACAAAACCCAAATTTAGGTCAGTAAACGAGATTAGAAATTGAGTTAATATGTGTTCTAATGTCTCCTTCATGCAATTGAATATATTATTTTTATTTTTTTACAATTAAATATAATTATCCAGTGGAGAGAAAGTAAGGAAGCAATTTATTAAATGTATGTGTGTGTTGTCAGGAAAAAATAAAAAAAAAAGATTTATTTATTGATACATGTAAGAGCTGGGGTGCATGCCAGAGATGCGGGGGGTGAGAGGATTCACCAGAGACTGAGTGGGGAGCAGAACAGGCAGACTGAATGAAATACACTGCTGAGGGGAGCAGCAGGCGAGACAGGAGAGGTCTGCTGCGCCATGTGGGTCAGCTCCCTGGTCAGGGATCCAACTCTTGCTGCAGTGGCTACAAATAGCTACATGATGCTGCCTCTTAACCCCTTGCTCCACTAGGGAGAACCAGGAAAGGAATTAGTAAGAATAGCCATAAGTTCCATGCTGATTCCCTGGTTCAACCCAAAGGACTCATTAGTGACCTCTTGAGATAAATTTGTGCATCTGCTTCCCCAGCTATCAGCCCAGCTCAGATACATTTTACTAAACTTGAGGAGACAGTTCATATTTGTAATATGGAGAATGTGGGAATTCTAGCAATGCCTTGATGTTTTAGTAAATATTAATAGCAATTGTTCTAAAACTTCTGGGACTTAGAATCATAAACTGACCTCAAAATTACTGAAGCTGTCAGTTGTGTAAGTGATACAAGTTGTTTTATAAGCAGCAGAAAACTAACATGGAGGATAGCAAACAAGACTTGTTTAAGAATACATGGAACTTGGCGAGGTTGTGGAGAAAAAGGAACTCTCCTGCACTGTTGGTGGGAGTGCAAACTGGTCCAACCACTATGGAGAGCTGTGTGGAGATTTCTGGACCTACTAAACATAGAGCTTCCATAGGATCCAGCAATTCCACTCCTAGGTATTTACCCAAAGGACACAGAAACATCCATTCCAAAGAACACCTGCACCCCTATGTTTATAGCAGCACTGTTTACAATAGCTAAGCTTTGGAAACAGCCCAGATGCCCAAAAATAGATGACTGGATCAAGAAGATGTGGTACATATACACCATGGAATATTACTCAGCATTCAAAAAAGATAAACACATGCAATTTGCAGCAACATGGATGGTGCTGGAAGGGATCATGCTCAGCGAAATAAGCCAGAAAGAAAAAGAAAAATACCGGATGGTCTCCTCATAGCAGGAATCTAGAAAACTTAAATAAGGGACCAGGAAAAAGAATAACTATAAGAAAGAAAATATCAAAATCAACAAACAACTATGAACCAGGGACACTCTATGGGGGTTGGGGGGCGGGGAAAGGAGGGATTGGGGTCAAAATAAGGGGGTTGTAATTGTACGGGGAATATAAAAATAAAATTTAAATTTAAAAAGTAAAAAAAATAAAAATCCAACAAATTTCAATTCAAAAAAAAAAATAATACATGGAACTTTCTACATTTTCTGAAAGAGTATAGGGTGTGTGTGTGTGTGTGTGTGTGTGTTTATTGGTATGTTTCAATGGAAATAAAGATTTTACAGTTCACTGAGGACAAATATCACTGAGAACAATGAAGTTAATACAAAACTACATTAAACTCTCAGCTGATGGGCCTATGGAAATGTTTTCACAAATATTGATGTTATTGAATTTGACCAGGTTGAATTTGTCATTGAACAATAAATATTGCTTTTATTATAAAATTATGACCATTTGAAAAGAGAAATTAAGTGAATTATCTTATAGATTTAAAAATATATAGTCTTTGTTATATGCCTGTAACTTCGTTTCCTAACATTAATAGTTATTACTTTATAATGATTTTAAAAATCATCATAAAATTTTGTTTGCAGGGCCTCCCTGGTGGCACAGCAGGTTGAGGGCAGTGCTGTGGAGCTGTCCACAGCCTCTGCAGCGCGGGTTCGATACTGGCTGCCCAGGGAGATACCCACATGGCACGTGAGAACTATTCTGTCTCGCCTGCTGCTCCCCTCAGCAGTGTTTTTGGTACATTTGCCTGTGCTGCTCCCCAGTCTGTCTCTGGTGAATTCTCTCACCCCCATACCTCTGGCCTGTGCCCCAGCTCTTGTATAAATAAATTAAAAAAATTGTTTGCAAATTCCTTAAACCCCTAAATTTTTAAACGTAGGAAAATCATCAATCGTATAATCCCTCATTGTATCAATTTTTATTAGGATAATTCACATATTTTTACTTGACATGGAATCATCTTGTACTGACTTTGGTGTTTGGAATCCAGTGGAACATACACACGAGGCAGGTTAGGAGTCTCTACAAATTAGACAAGAGATCATTGGCAGATACTGTCCTGGAGTAGCCTAGTTCAATGTGGGAGATCAAGAAAGGCAACTTAAAATATTATTTAGTGAGATGATATAAGTAAGGGCCCTTTAAGAGAAGACCACACCAGGCAAAGTAACTACCATTTGAGATATAGAAAATAGTCCAGCATGTTTGCCAGAGAAAATAAGACTTTGAGACAGGTCAAATCTTTGAGGCTAAATTGAAGTTGCTGATTTTTGTCATAAAAACCAGGACAGAACCTGAAGGTACTTCTTCAGACATCCCTTCTAGCTACTGGGAGAAATATATATGAAGAGATTGCCAAGAGAGTAAAGTATTTGTCTATGGGGGGAAAAAACTGCCTACACAGGGAGTCAGAGGATAAAGATTGCTCTTTTAATGAATAACATGTGAAAATATAAATGAGCAATGTGATCAAATAAAGGATCCAGTATCGTGGTCAGAAGGATTTAAGATAAAATATTTTATATTCCATATACTTCCTTTGTGACTTAGAACAAATTATGCTATTGAGATCAGTATTCTCATTCAGATTAAGAGCATAGTATATTGGCTATGACAATTATATATTTTCAGGAAAATTTAAATTACACAGTAAGTGCATAATATGTAGCAGTTGCTGTTGCTAGTTAATTAATTTTAATAATAACATTATTTTCCAATGCAGACTCAATCTGTAAATGGTATTATTACTTCCTATTCCCAACCATATAAAAAATAATATGTATTAGACCTTATCATTTTATCCCTGTGTAGCCTTCATATTTTTTAATAAAATGTATGAAATATTTATTTCATAATCATTTTATTTAAATGCATCATATTTATGTGATTTATAAATATGCATATAAACTTCTTTTAGGTCATTTTGTTCTTCAGAATGCAGATGCCTTAAGAAATTGCCAAAATACATATATAAGACTGATCATTTGCATGCAGAGCAAACGACATTGCACATTACCAATATGCATTTAAATTATACTATTGATCTTACATATGCAATAAAAATACACAGACAAGAGAAATAGTTTAAATAGATTCCTCAAGTCAATAGCATTTATATATCATAAAATTTATTATTTTTTTCTCCTATTGATCTGAATTACTGTTACCCACCAAACCAGTTTACATGGCTCATGCTCAGAAAGCCAGACTCTGATCCAGGAGATAGTTTCCACAAAGAAATAATTTTATTATAAGAATTTTATTATCAGTGGTGACACTTCAGGGGACAGCAGGGACAGTTATCAAAAAAGGCTGCCGAGTGGCAAATGAAAATTATACAGGCAAGAAAGGAATGTGGGAATATGCAGGAGTGGAGAGTTTCTTCATTTTCACGTTGGTGGTGGCAGCTTGGTAGCTTGGTGCTCATGATCACATTATTGATAATATTTCTGGAGTAGTTGCTCTCTTCTGTGTTATCAGTGAAAATGACCCTGGGGTGTTCATCAGGCACTGATATTATCAGATCCTTGAAAGAAAAAGAAAAATCCCATCACCCATTGTCACAATCACAGCCCAGAGGAGTGTATGGGTGGCTTTTTTTTTTTTTTTAAAGATTTATTTATTTATTTATACAAGCACTGGGTACAGTCAGAAGCGCCGGAGGGTGAGAGAATTCACCAGAGCCAGAGCGGGGAGCAGAGCAGGTAGTAGGACCGAAGTACACTGCTGAGGGGAGCAGTGGGCGGCAGGAGAAGTCTGCACGCCATGTGGGACCCTCCTCTGGGGGCCGGGGAGCAGCGGATCGAACCGGCGCTACAGAGGCTGTGGGCAGCTTTGCAGCCCAGGGCTCAACCACTGCGCCACCGGGGAGTCCCTGTATGGGTGGCTTTTAAGGCAAGGATCATACTCCCATTCAGAGCCTGCCAAGTTAGGAAGTTTCCCATAACATTAAATTGGTTTTGTTTTTGAGTGTGGAAACATTCTAAAACTTTCAAAAACCTATTTGTAAAAAAAAAGCATTCTCTTCAAGATGTGAACTCTGTATTTAGAGTTCTCTATTTTTGCCTATGAAACTACTGTATAGCTTACTAGCTTAAAATAGATATTTTATTTCACTCCTGGTTTTTGGGTCATCAGTTTCACTCAGCTGACCATCTTATCTCTGTTTTATATATTGTCACCATGCCAGCTCTCTTGGGAATGAAGGATCCACCTTTAAGGTTACTCCTCATGTCACTGGAAACTGTTTGATGGATTGATTATCCCAAAAGGCCAAGAGCAAGGTCCATCTCCATGAGTCTATATCAGGCTGTATGTGCTTTCTCAGAGCATGGTGGCCGGGTTCCAGGAAACAACTATGTCTGCCAACTAAGACAGAGTCACTTCTGCCATATTCTATTACTAAAAGCAGTTCTAGAACCTGCTCAGACTTAAGGGGCAGTGATGCAGATCTCACTTCTAGAGAATGTGTTAAAAAAAAATGAGTGTGTATTTTTATCCCACTACATGGACTGAATCCCTTTCTATGTGAAAGTCTATAATGATTTTCAGTTATTTGAAAAGCAATGCTTTATAAATACAGATCCTAAAAGTAAAGTACTTAGAGGGAAGTAGAATATATTTATTTTACTGACTAGAATGCAAACTGGACTGGACCCTAAGAGTTGCAATAAATGTGAGGATTCAGATACTGGATACTTATCTGTGGTGGTCATGTGACATTCCTGTGTGTTTTGAGGTTCAGGTTCAGGAATACACTCATCCAGACACATGCAGTTGGGATACCGTTCACTGGTCTAGACTCTGCCTCAGATGTTAACGTTACAGCCAGTATTGTAAGGCAGAAGAGAGGCAGTACTATGTCTAAATTGGAATTCACCCAAAAGAGAAACTTGAGACTAAGGTGTGTGTGAAATGTGTTTGGAAGTTAATATAAATAATGCTTTGGGAGTGATAGTAGGATGAGAAGACACAGGAAAATGATGCCTCATAAAGGAGTCATTATGAATACAGCTACCACTGTGAGTGACTAAGAGCTTACCGTTGTTGAGAAAATGCTGGAAATTATTTTAGAAAATACATTCCAGAGTTACTCCCTGCCTCAAGGGGCAGACAACGGAGGTGTTTATACAGCTACTATCATCAGTCATCAGTGGAAGGCTGCTCCCTAGGGAAAATATTTCCCAGGCAATGCCAGTCTAACGTTGGGTGGCAAAGCAGACTACTGACACCAGAGGAAGCCTCAGGTGCTGAGACCAGATGTTTGAAGCTTGACTTAGCACAGCATGCACGAATAATAAAAAGAGGAAAGGGGGGGGTGTTTTGCATGGGGGGGTGGTTGTCAGCATTTACTTTACAGAAAGAAAAAGAGAAAACTGTAAATATGTTGAAATATATAAATATATATATCAATCACTAATGTGGAGTCATCTTTTTGTTGTAGATATATGCACCTATGAGAATCAAGAATTAATATGTGTTTAGGTTTAAGTTATATAATATATATTTATAATATATACTATAATAATAAAATATGAAATACCCACATCTTTTTAAATTAAAAATATTTTCGAATAGTGTAGATTTATTACAGAATATTATACTTTAGAATAAAACTGCTATATATATTTGGGGTAGATTAACAATTGAAAATCATTAAAAATTTTACAAATATATATTTTCAAAACAATAAAATTATTTTAAAAAAAACATTAATGATAAAATAACAAAACTGCTTGATAGATCTCTTGGATGTATTTTATATAACTAACTCAGATTGAATACACATATATTTAGTTTGAAAGAAAAATAAAACTCACAATGTCTTGGGCCTCCCCTGGTGGTGCAGGTGGTTGAGCGCTGCGCTATGAGGCTGTCCACAGCCTCAGCAGCACTGGTTGGATCCCAGCCTGCAGGCGAGGGTCCCACGTGGCACTGCAGACCTTTCCTGTCGCACCCACTGCTCCCCTCAGCAGTGTATTTCATCGGTCTGCCTGTTCTGTTCCCTGCTCTGTCTCTGCTGAGTCCTCTCACCCTCCCACGCATCTGGCCTGTACCCCAGTTCTTGTGTAAATAAATAAATCTTTAAAAAAAAACATTTTTTTTCCATATCATTTAAAATAAATAATATTTTTGTTTGACCTGATACTGTTTGATTCAATCATTTTTAAAGATTAGAAAAAAAGCACTAGATGTTTTTATGAACACGCTCGTTTACTTCTTTCATATTTTCCCACTGTTACATTAAAAGGGTATATTGTTACATGAAGTTCTTTCAGCCTTCATTAAAATTCTCCAGAAGCATTCTATTTTAGGACTAAAATCAGCAATCATGGTTTGTATGCTTAATAATCATTGCACAGGGTTTATTTTTCAATATCCTGAGGGTATTAATCATTTGAAAACTCACTAGCTGTTGAGATGATTCTTTTCTAAAATATTTCTTCATCCCCAATAGCACAATATAATAGGTGCTAGTTCTATGTTCATGGAGCATCAACTAATTTGCAATCATGGCAGATCTTAAGCTTTCTTTGATTCAAATGTCTTAAACTGCCAGGAGGTATATTCATTCAATTAATGTTTACTGAGTGAATTAGTTCCATATAAATATATATATATATATATATATATATATATATATATTTGCAAACTCCTCTTTTTCTAAAAGGTCTCTGACCAGAGTGTCATGTTAGGATCCTGGTGGGGTTTTTTGTTTGTTTATTTCTTGACATCTAATGATAGGTCAGTGAACACTAATTCTGAAGCTATGATGTTAACTTTTTAAAGTTTGACATACGTCATACAACTATGACAAATTATTTTTTCTCCTCAGGCATTACAATAACAATTACAGAAATAGTTACTATGAAAATATTTAATACATTAAATCATTTTGTAAATATAATGATTTCCACTTTGTGAGTAAAGTACTATTATAGTGGTGTTAAGAGTCCTTGGTTTTGCAATAAGGCCTTTTCACTTACTGTCTGAAATGCTACAATTTATTTAAAGTGTTTTACCATAGCCTGCTAATAAGTAAACTTGTTACAATAAACAGATATATATGTTTTTTATCTAGTTTAATAAATAATCATAGTGAAGGATGTAATTAATCTGGAGGCAAATACTTCAGCAGTTGACAAGTATAAGTTGTTAATTAAGATTTTTTTCCTTTTAAGTTGAGGATCATATATATAGATACATGATATGATAGCCTCTGTTAAAAAAAAAAAGTTCTAAAGCTATCCTTGTTGCTTGAATCTGAAAACAAAGGAAAGATGAAGATAAATCTGATCCCAAATGATTCCATGTTGCTATGCTGTCAAAAAATGCATGTAGAGATTAAATATAACCAGCATCCTTTCTTGTGCCATTTATTTGATACTTTTGCTGTATTGCTTTTCGTTATTACTTTTTATTTCTGGTTTCATCTCCTCTATAGCAAAATTTAGAGAGGCTTTTCCTTCCTCATACTTCTTTGTACAATATTTATGACTGTATTACAATAGATAATGTCTCCTTTCACGGCATTCTAAATATTTTGGCTACTGACTCAAGTTGCTCAGAGATAAGACAAAAGGAGAACATGATAAAAAGGGGGAAAAAATTAGCAGGTTTACTAAGGTAGACCATGTGTGGTTCAGGTACACAATAATAGTTAGAAATCAAAGGAACACACACAAAACAGTCAAAATGTTAACATAGATGTGAATAGAATTTGTTTCTTTAAATACATTTTAAAACCCATTAAAAGATTGGATGTGCCCTAACGTGTGTCTAGGGTCTGAATTACTAAAGAAATGATTTCATTGCCATGAAGTAGAGAGATAAATGCAGTGGACACAAGAGAGGCAAGTCAGTTTGGAATAGAAGAGAATTAACATGAATGAGCCCTACTTTTCTTGACAGAGGGAATATGAGGGAATATGCCTGAGAGAAAGGAAATCTGAAAGATGACAGTCCCATATATAAAGTCAAAATTCTATATGCAAAAGCCTATAAAAAATAAACTGCCCCTCTATACAGTAACAATTAACTATCTGAAAAGGAAATAAAAAAATACCAGTTATAATAGATAGCATTAAATAAAGAAAATACTTAGAATGAATTTAACCAAGTGAAAAATCTATACATTGAAAACAAAATACACATTTTTCATACTAAGATTAATATATTTTGGAGATCTAAGATAAATCATGGCGACTGTATTGAAGTATATAATTTCCAAATTTAGATTTCCATGTTTGAAAATAAAACTGAAAGTGATATTCTTTGTTTAAACTTCCAAGACTTGCAAGTTAAACTCTGTTTACTAGTCATGAGATACGCGATACTTTGCTAGTGATATAAGCTGACTCCATCACAATTTCTCAAAATTATAAGATGGATGCTATCAACTATGAAGAGTTATGTCATCATTGACTGGACTTTCATAGTTTTCTGTAGGGAATTTGAAGTTTACAGATAGCTGCCTGTGAGAATTAACTTGCTGTGTAAATTTGAGGACTTAGCTAACAAAAACATGTGGCTATTGATGGTTAGTTGTTCTTACAATTGGCATAAACTTGTGTTTCTAGATGGTGTATTATTTCTTAGACAACAGTAGAAAAGCAGATGGTTGAATTTTATTTTTTGTGCTTATGCCCAACACAACAAATTCAGCAGGAGAGGACTGTATGAATGTTAACGTGAAACATGTTAGAATGACACACTGTTGTTAAACATATAATAGAAAAAACTATTCATTTACTTGGAAATAAGCACATCAAGTGAAGCAGTACACAAACTGTGGTTTCCTTTTCTTCTTCCAGTCTAAATACAGATAAACTACTCATGATCCATATCATCATTATGAACACTGTGATAGTATACTTTTAGGTTAGGCACTGGTTATGTAAACAGTGAAACTTCTGAATAAAGTTATATCATGAAACCAAACAAAAAACATTTTATAAGGAATTTCATGTCATAAATTACCTGGAGATTAATTTATAGAAATAGCAGAAAAATATCTTCAGAGATGGTGTAGAAAGCAACAAAGCAAGATACAGCAGCATTTATTTTTAGGTGACTTTATTCTATTTATCTGTGTATTCATTATCAATATTTATTTTTAATAAACAAAGAAATAATTTATTTAATCTTAAAATAACTTCAACAATGATTTTTGATCACCTCAAAATTATCAATATAAAAATTAAACTATAATATTGCATGTCAATAATTGCATTTATTGGACATTCTAAAAATGAATAAAATTATTTTTAGCATTTGCAATGTACTTGAAAACTTTCTGTACTAAGTTTAGGTGTTGAAACTATAATCCCTCAGTGTTAAGGTAATTTGAGGTGGAGTCTTTAAAGGGTAATTAGACTTAGATGAGATCAGAATGTGGGGTCCAAATGAGGGAATATTGTCCTAATAATAAGCAAAGAAATCAAAGCTCTCTGTGCATCAGGTAAGGGCACAGAAGACATGGCTGTCATCAAGCCAGTATGCGGTCTCTCATCTGCAACTTGATATTGGTTTTCCCAGTCTTAAAAGTGGAAAAAATGAACATCTACTGGTAAGCCACAGCAGCTATGCTGCTTTGTTGTAGCAACCTGAGCTAATTCATACAAAAAATACATAATATATCATTGAAAGTGAAAATGTGTTTTGAAGGACCCTTTATACTAGAATTTCCCTTTCACATGTTCTGCAAATTTCTGTTTTTTCTTTTGTAGAAATTATTTTTAGGGCTTTGAGCTATAAGACATTTATTTCCGTTGCCAAAAAAGAAATCAATACCAGTGGAGTGCATAGATCAGTGACCAAGAGTAATTTTCCTTTATGACTTTAGATCCTAAAAAGAAATTATATCAAATAACTGATGCAGATAAACTAAAATTATTCACAAACTTTATTCTAATACCTACAGCACTTATTTTGTAAAATTGATCTGGTGTTTTAGTTACCTCCTACATATGTAAGGAACCATTATGTCTTTTGAAAGTGAACATAGTTGAAGAAAAATAAAGGTGAATAAGAAATATGGATATCCCGCTTTGTTTGGGGTGAGTAGTATATATTTTGATGATGTCTGAGCAAGAAAAGGTCACTTGAGGCTATGAATTTATGGCAATTATTTATCTATGAGAGCATACAAGATTAAAGAAAAATATACTATATAAGTGACTCTTGAAAAGATTAATGGTGTGTTGTATCGTTTGCTATTACCTATATAATATTCAAATAACTTAATAATAAATAGCATAAATAATCCTTTTGAAAATATTATAGTCATTCATAAAGTTGTTTGCATTTTTTTTTCTGACACCTGCTCGAGGCACATTGGAATTAAATTAAAGAATTCAGTTGGACACCTTTGTTTTTGAAATGTGTCATGAAAATTCTATAGAGACCTTGAGAATAATATAGGACATCAAAAAGCTATACATCAATCTACTGGAATAAATTCCATATTTAAACATAAAACTGAAATTCATGGTCTTCAGTTCCTTGTCCAATTAAAAATCCATTTTTATTATGGAAAATATAAATAATCAATTTGCATAATGATGTGGAGTAAACAAACTGATACTATTTATAGTTAATGAAAGATCCTATTAGGAAAATTCAAGAAAACCAAATAAAAATATATGCATGTGAAGAACAGAATTCATTTGGTTGAACAGACAATGGTTAATTAAAAATTATGGTTTTCCTACAAATGCCCCAGAAATTACCAGTTAAAGTAGTAACAAGGAAAACATTCACATTAATAAAACCATGTAGGCTCTGAAAAATATAGTTACAAGGAGAGAAGTCGGGTGGTATGGAAGACTAGTAAAATATGTCAACTTGGTAATGAACCTGGTACTTGATCTTTGATGGTGGATTAAGTGAGGTATAGTAAAAGATAGAGATGAAGTTACCCAGAAATTGATAAAATACTGTAAATTAATAGTAAGCAAATGAAATTGTATTAAATAACAGCTACCAAGTGCCTTAAAGTAACACTTCAAAAATGTCCAAGACATTAAACTACATACACCAAAATATAAAAAGAATGTATAAAAAATTAAAAAAAAAAACTCATGTCCCCTTGTTCAGAAAATAACATTGTGTAAATATCCATTCTTGATATTTCTCTGTAAATTCAATCTAGCATAATGCAATTAATGATAAGTTTATTCAGAGAACTTGGCAAATCAGTTTTAAAACTCATATGGAAAAATAAATGTGTAAACAATAGTTCAGGGCCTCCCTGGCAGCGCAAGGGGTTAAGCACCCCACTATGAAGCAATTTGCAGCCTCTGCAACACGAGTTTGATCCCCGGCCAGCCAGGGAGCAACCCACATGGCACAGCAGACCTCCCCTGTCTCACCTACTGCTCCCCTCAGCAGTGTGTTTCAGTCAGTCTGCCTGTTCTGTTCCCCACTCTGTCTCTGGTGAATCCTCTCACTCCCCTGCACCTCTGGCCTGTACCCCCCAGCTCTTGTGTGCATAAATAAATAAATCTTTAAAAAAATAAAATAAAATAAAACAGTAGTTCAGATAATATTTGTTAATGGGTTTTATTCTCTGCTTGTCTAGCAGAAATAATGGAATATTTAAATTTATGGTGCAAGCTATGTATTTATCAGACAGTTCATGAATCATTTATTTCAGAAATGCAAAGTGAAAAATGACAAATTTATTCAAATTATCACACACATCATTTTGTATTTTCAGTAATTATATATATGCAAATGATACTGACATAAGTGGTGAGTTATACAACTATATAGATATCTATATAGATATAGTATCTATATAAAGTGTGCAATTATGTATATATAATTATAATGCAATTTATGTACAAATAAAGCATATATTCACATAGAGAAACTACACACACATACTGTATTTTTTTTTAATAGAGGCGTGTTTTATTTATTTATTTGTTTGTTTGTTTTGTTTATACATGCACTGGGTACAGTCAGAAGCGCGGGAGGGTGAGAGAATTCACCAGAGCCAGAACGGGGAGCAGAGCAGGCAGAAGACAGAAATACACTGCTGAGGGGAGCAACGGGAGTGTCAGAAGAGGTCTGCTGTGCCATGTGGGATCCTCGCCAGCTGGCCAGGACGGAACCCGCACTTCAGAGGCTGCAGACAGCTTCACAGCACGGCGCTCAACCCTCTGTGCCACAGGGGAGGCCCACACATACTATATTTGGATATATCCTTTGACTTAAAACATTTATAAAAAATATTGCTTATGTATACAACCAGATCATATTGAAATGAGATTGCTACATATAAATAATGTTATATAAGCTTTTGTTATATAAGCTTATATATGTTTTAAGAATTATTAAATTTTTTAATTATATGAAATCAGGTTCTAAAACTTTATTTGAATCACATATATGCAAATATTCTGTTGCCTTTATTGCATAAAGTTTACACAAATACTTACTCTTAGACATGTTTTCTCTATTTTCAATTTTGAATTTGTCAAATACAAAAACAACCCAGGTGACTTTAAAAACCTAATACAAACTGACCTTATATTTTGTTCTACATGTCTTACAGAGAGATTTTCATCAAAACAAGAGACTTTCTCATCTGTCCCTTGTGCTCTTCCCACCCCTGTTTTGATCCACATCCCTTCTCCCCACCCTGCAGAATGTCTCTGGTTATAGTCACTTGTTGATTTTTATTTTTACTATATTATAACTACTTTTCTTCCTGATCCCTTATTAGGATCCCTGCATTACTCCTATACGTGAAACCATCAGGTATTTGACTTTTTCTTTCTGGCTTATTTCACAAAGTGAATAAATCTTAAGGAAACATTCAAAGAAGTTATAAAACGTATTTTCTGATCAACTGCTATAACTTTCAGCATAATGCACTGTCCTTAAAACTTTTGTATCTTCCTGAGGAATTTTATAATAAGATACATTATGAAACATCAATTAATTTAGTCAACCAGCTGCTTCTCTGGACTCCTTTAAAATCAGTTAAATTAAATAGTTAGATTGGGTGTCTTAACTGCTACTTACCTATCAAGTGAAATAGAGAACACCTAATTAAATTTCAAATCCAGACAAACAGTCAATAATGTCTTGGTGTGATTTGTTAGTATAATAACTATAAATATTTGTTACCATTGTTATAATCAACCATAAAGACTTGGAATAGTTTATACTAAAAAGTTGTCCTTGTTTATCTAAAATTTACTATTAAATGAATATACTGGTTTTATTTGCTAACTGGCAGTCCTTTAACTATTGTTGCCATCACTTCTACTACTGCTGATATGTTTATTTTTGGTTTTTCATGTGTCAATTGCTACTTTAAGTATCGTATGTGCATTGTCTCACAGTCCTCATAATATTCCCACGAAAAGATGCTACTGATATGTCCACTTTACCAAAGAGACAAACAAAGAGAGGTTAAGTTGACACAGGCTGTGCATCAAGTAAATGGTGACACTGGTTTCAAAACAGGTTGAAATTCAGAGGCCACATTAATATAATCTGAGACTTATTTCTTATGAGATTTTTTCAACTTTAAGTTTAAAGTACAGAGGCCCATTCTGTACATGTTTCATTCAAGTGTGATAAATTCAGTAATATGAGGTATATTCTGTGGACCAAAGGAATTCAGCTGACTGCCAATATGGAAAAGATAATTTGATAGAGGAATACAAGAGGATTCAGTTGCCTAGGTGATTTACAATACAAAAAGAAAATTGTCTCATTTCCATTAAGAGAGTATAGTCTATTTTCAAAAGATTTTGATCACCTCTTTTTTTCTTGACCTGTGTAAATCCCTAACTCACAACATTACGTATACATCAATGCTGTTATCAACAAACCAACTGTTCTTTGCAAGCAAGCGTTCCCTTTTATTTCAAGATAAATTTGCTGTGTGTATGTACAACAATTTGCCTGATTTCCCATTCTCTTCATATTTGGAATCTGATGATATAAATCTGAGGGATAAACCTCACTCAGTTTCTGAACCAATTCTGATGAGTGTGAACTCTGAACCAAGCCATCTCTACCAGGCACTTATTAGAGGAGTGATGAATTAATCTAAGTCATAAATCTACGTAGATCATCAGCAAACATGTTGAACCACAAGGACATAAATATAGAAATCCTCAAGTATTTTATGGAACATTACGTAGGTCCCCCATAATGCTGTTTCCACAATTCTATAATCAGCCTTCATTATGATTCCTGGCTTCTTTATTTCTACCTGGATCTGCTATAGTGACAGCTGTTATTTGTAGATTTTGTTTTGGCTTCTGCATATGGATTCACTCCTGGTACATGGTCACACATCCCTGGTTTTCAGGAGACTTAATTCCTGCTTTCTGGCAGCAGTCCCTGTCTTCATTCAGATTCTGAAATAGGTTCCCAGCAGTGCTTCATTCTCCGTCATTATAAATCAGCTTACATATATTCAGAGGACCCATTCCAGTCAATTACCCAGTTACACCCATGGAATATACTCCTGGTTGACTCCAGGGATTATAACACTTGCAATTCCTTTTCTAGTCAAAATCCATTTTTAAAGTTCTGTTTACACATCATACTGGATCTTTGCCCTAACAGCAATCTGCGTGGCTGGATCTTAGCATTGCTTGGAAGTTTTATAGAAGATAGTTAATACATTACAATGTCTCAAGTCAATAGGCTGGAACATATGAAGGTTTGCTACCATATCCAATGCAAGGATTGAAATTACTTATATACCAACTTTGAGTCAATCATTTCTGTAACAACACTGCATTGTGCACTGCAGACTTGATCTCTGACTATTGCTCTTAAATATCCCTCATTCCCACATATTTTTCATAAAAGATTGCAGTCACTTCATTCCTACTTTCATTCAGATTTATTCCCCTACTAGTTTATCCTGTTGCATTTAAGCTTTAGGTCATTCTATGATCATTTTTTTTCTCAGCAACACTTCTATTCCCCTTTTCCTTTCTCTTTAATCTTCCTTAACGTTTCTTATTGTTTCTTGTAATTTTAAAATAACATCAACCAAAATTTTTCAAATTATTTTGGTTTATGTAATTGTTCATCTTTATAATAACCAAAACATTGTTCTTATTGTAACATGTAATTTTCTCATTTCCAGCTTTTGAGTTTATTTTTGAGGGATGGGGCTATTTGTTTTTTCTTTTTGGAGATATGCTACTTCTGAGGTTTTATTTTAAATTTCACTGGTGACAGCTATGCTGCATTTACAATAATGTTAAAATTTGTTTCCTTAGTTTTATATTGTATAGGTTTCAACACATTCTATGCTTTGACCAAACTGTTTATTAATTGCCTATATTTCTATTTACAGATGCCATTTTAGGTTCTTGATTATTTTAATTTCTTTCCACTTTTGTTCAAATAAACATGTTCTTACTACTCCAATCAAACACATTGTCAGGTTTATCATAAAGAATGTCCAGAAGGAGTCATTTTCTAAAATATTAAGAATGACCTCTTCTTTGTATGGAGGTCCTGAATCACATAAACCAGATATTGCTGAAATCTGAGCGATATGTAATTTCATTCTGCTCCCTTTGCTGTGAAATATAGAACCATTGGTGTCATGAAATCGAAGAAAGATAAAAATGAAGGTCTTTACTGATAGAAGCATGTGCAGTTTATATTAGATTAAGAGGGATGGAAACAGATCTGTAGCTTTTGAAGTACATGAAAAACTACAGTAGCACTGAAGATACTGGCAGGTCAGAGGTGTAAATGGAAATAACTACTTTAGGGACAGACTGCTCAAGACCCATATTGAGAACCTGTGTGTCGCATATTTCCAGAAAATCAATTTATTTTCAGTAACTTGGGAGCGCTATGGTTTATGAAATATAGTTATAGTTCAACTGTCAGCACAAAGCAAGATTTCAAAGTGAGTTCACCAGTGTTATTTTGCCTCCTTTAGGAGAAAAACACACCAAATATCTTACTTTACTATACACTTTTTCAGTTTTCTACCTAAATGCTTCCCACAAGGTATCTTAGTAGATGTGTCCATTGTTTACAAATTAAAATAATCTCAACCTGTACGTGAAGTGTTCATATGATAGATATTGTCAAGCTGAACAAAAAACATAAACTATGGTAGAAACAACTTGTTAATTGTCACTGAATGATAAGTTGAATACTCTGACTTTTGAAAAAAATCTAAATGTATATCTTTGGGTTCTAAATAACAATTTTCCATTTATAGATTGATATCCTTTCAAAATAAATCATATTTAACTTACAGATATTCTGAATTATCTCCTTCAATATTTTAAATTGCATAATGGCAATAGGGAACATTTGCCAAGTCCTTTTAGTCCTTTTAGTTGTACTGAAAAAATTCCAGTTCCCAGAATTATATGAAGATTATTTCTTATTGTTAAACAAATGTCAATGTGTTATTAAACTGTTTACTATGTAATCACTTTTCAACGTAAAAAAAAATCTTCTTATAAGATCCTTTGAATATATATAGATTCTTATACTATCAAGTCTATTTCAAGTAGAATAGCCTTTTTATTGGTAATAGAATCAGGATTTATATTTCAGCTAGTGTTTCAATAGTTTTCTTCCTCTCTTCCAATAACACTAATCAAATGATCTTTTATTGACATCTTGAGATGTAATGGTCTTGGTTTTCTCTCAAGATCAATACATGATAAATTCATTTAGCTTTACTTTTGGACCTCTGGGAAAATGAAAATATGAATTAGTATTTGGTATGGTACTTTAGAAATGCATGAATATTTTGTGGTTCAGGAGTTAAAATTTTACCAATATAAATTGTTTGCTATATCTGTCCTGCCACAGGAATTATTTTATTCAGTAATAAACAGAAAGTAGGCCTTTATCTAGCAATGGGGATAAAACATATATTTACAGATTTAGTATATGTCTATAGTCATGCGTTCAACAGTTTTTAACCTTGTTCCAAACCTGTCGTTGTTTGGAAATTCAATATTGTATATTTCATAACTATAATTTCCACAAATTATAAATTCTGCTGTTTAGTTCTTCTGAATATAGAATGTGATGATAAATTTAATAAAAAATCAAACAAATAAGCAGGACTGTTATCCTGAGGCTTGGTAAAGAGAAAGAACACCCTAGCAGAAAAGAAAATTCATTGTGGATAAGAGACATTTTGAAAACCTATGACTTCTGTCAATCTCCAGCTATGATTGCCTGGAGAGTCATTTGGAAAGTGATTAACCTAGCACTGAGCACATAATCTAAGTGTGAATTACACATATCTTGAGAACATAGTGAACGAGATATAAAATAAAAGTGTGTGCATAATTTTGGCAAATCCACAATGCCTAAATCACCATTTCAAAGCCAGCTGATGAAGAACAATCCCAAAGTGACTGATAATGTTTTCCCCTTAATGTCCCAGAGATTGCAGAAGTTCTTAATAGACTACCTAGTACACAGCAACCATTTACCATCTTTTTTTTCTATGTACTAAATAGGTGTTAGTACTTAGTAATATAAGATTAGTGACCTGTTCTGTTATAAAGGACATTGTGTACTGTTGTATGGGAGATATATATATATATATATATATATATATATATATATATATATAATTAAGGTAATATTGGTTTACAATGCTGTACATTATTCAAAGTTATAGGATCATAACTTTTGGGGTATATGTTGCCACACCACAGACTCCACCAAGACACTCTTAGTCCTCCACCATAGTCTGTCCTGCCCCATCCCCTTACTCCATTGTGTCTCTTTCCCCTTTGTTTTTAACCCTTCTCCTCACCCTCTGGTACTTCAGGTTTGCAGTCATGTTTCTAGGGGTTTTTTGTTTTGTTTCGTTTTGGTGTTATCTGACTCTTTTTGTTTGCTTCTCTATATTACACATGTAAGTGAAACCATCTGGTATTTGTCATCCTTTTTTTGGGTTACTTTCTTAACATAATCCCTTCCAGATCCATCTGTATTATTGTCAATGAAGAGTTTATTTTATATCTGAATCTCCAGGTCAAGGAGTATATCAACTAAAGGTGTTCCCTTCCAGGACTTTTCTGGATTTGATTCTTCTTAATATTTTTTTTTCTGTATGGTATAAGGTACAGCATTTCTTTTGCATGTATATATCCAATTTTCCCAACACGATTTCCTGAAAATATCATCCTTTGTGCTTTGTGTATTTTTGACACCATTGGAAAAAATTAGTTGACCGTGTATGGATGAACTGATTGCTGAGCTTTCTGTTGTTTCGTTGTTCTGTGTTTGTCTTTTATTCCAATACATCTGTTACCACTACTATTTCTTTAAAAAAGTTGTTTGAAACCAGTAAGTATGTTGCCTCTAGCCTCAGTATGTTGTTAAGTTTGTTTTGGTTTCTAGGTATGTTTTGTAGATATATACATTTTTGGCTTTTGTTTCTATTTCTTTGAAAATGCTATTGGAATTTGACAAACATTACATTGAATATGTACATGACTGATCAGTGGCAACATTTTAACAATATCACTTTTTTCAATCCATAAACACAATATAACTTTCCATTTATTTGCATCATCTTTGACTTCTTTTATTACTGTTTTACAGCTGTTAGTGTATAGATCTTTTACCTACTTGGTTAATTTTCCCCCTAAGTTTATTATTGTTTTTCACTTTATTGTAAATAGATTATTTTTAAATTTTATTTTCAAATAATATATGCACAACTTATTTCTTCATGCTGGTTTTGATAGCTGTTTGTATTATATGAAAATATTTTTGAATGATCATATCCTTCCAGGGATGTTGGGAATTCAATCCCATAACCCTTCCCCCATAAAGGATATTGATTATCATAAGGCAGTAGTATCAAAACAATTTATTTTTATAAGTGATTTTAGCAAGTATCAGCAAGCATGTATATAATCTGGAGTCTGTCATAAAGAGAGGCTTTCTGTAGGTGTTCTAGGGAGCTATTCTTACACTTAAAATAGATAGCCTCAATTTCTGTTCAGTTGTGGATATTGGGAAGACATGGTCCTTGAATACATTACAGTTATTTCTTTATAATGAAGTACGTCAAAATTCTGAACTCATGGACCTGTGGAGGCCATTAAAGAAAGACATTATTATTGGGTTCATGTTGATATCACTGACATACTGAATTAAACAATGTTGAAAGTACCTTTCCCATGGGCATCTTTTGAGATTACACAGTCCTAAATATTAAGGTCATTGGTAGTTGGATTTTCTATGTGTAGTACCTAAAAAAACAGCAGTATTGCAAAGAAATAGAATAAGAATTTGCGTTTTCCTAGGCCACATTACACAAGTATTCCTAAAGTACTTCCTTCAATCAGAAAAAAAAAGTGAGTATCCTTTGAATTGGTGTTTTTTGAATTTTTTGATAGATTCCTAGGAAAGGAATTACTAGGTTGAATGGTAGTTCCATGTTCAATGCTTTGAATAAAAATAAAAATTAAATATCTCAATTTTAAAAGTAAAAAAGTGAAACAAAATAGTGCAGGTGTTTATCAAAGTTAAGCTAAAGTATATGCAAGAAGAAAAAGCTGGAAAAATGCATCACTCACGACATCTCTGGTTGACCAGATTTGGGTAATTTTAAGTTTGGCTCACTGGCAGTCCTTAATTTTGTGCTGTATAAAATAAATGTATGATTTTTTTTTTAGATCAAGAAATCTTAATGTTAAAGTACATTGCATGGCCTATTAGTAAGCTAAATCATGAAGATTATTGATAGGAAATATGACAAACTATAATAAGTCACAGGTGGTATAATCAGACGTCGTGCTCTCAATGTTTAACTTAGCCTCAAACCATCATCTAATTGGTTTTATACTTTGAAAACAACTTATACTTGTCTAACTTTTCCAGATCTTTTATTATGATGCCATTTGTGATTTTTATTTTTTAAGATGAAGAAATACTCACAGAATGCAAACATTTACTCAGCAAAACTCTCAGTAACTCTCAATTGCATTTTAAAAACAACACTATTTTTTAAAATAAAGATAAAAATAAGCTTGTGATAGGTGCTGCCAATACTCCTACCAAAGGAATAGTTTTTGTCCAATTTCATCATTGTTTTGGCATCCTTCTGTTAAGTTATATTTTTAAACATATATTTCAAAATATCATTGCTAACAAGTTTATATAAATTTAGCATTCACTTAATTAATCTTTCTTCAATAAGAATATTCATTCAAAGTTCTTTGCTTCTGTTGTTTCTGCATTCTTGTCATAGGAAATAGAATAGCTTTCTGGAAGTTTTCTTTTGAGGATAAATAACTGAATTTTAGTTTTTATGATTGTTGAAAACTTAGAGGATGTCAGTTATAGTCAAGGTGATACCCAAAATATATTTTAATACAGGAACTGGGCCTCACTGGTGAGAATTACACACATTTTTCTGAGAAAAAGAAGAACATAAGAACAGCCCTTCTCTCAGCCCATCACCAACTGAAAACATGTTTCTGTCCATAGATGAACCCACACAGATTATGCAAATGTAGACAAGGGAGCAAGACACCATAATCAGATGCAGTAGGTGGAAACAAATATGCTTGAAAAGTGTGAATTTATTTAAAACCACAGACAGCTCAAGAAGTTATATTTTTTAGAAAAGTGCATATTTTAAAAAATCACTTCAAGACAAACCAATTACCATATGCTGTGAGGTTTGAATTCATCCTTAAATGAAAATGTGTTAAAAAAATGTCAATTACTTTTTTTTTTTCCTGGTACTACTTTGAGTGTTTCCTTTTGTAATCTATCAATTGAATGTTATTGTTTTGTTGCTGTTGTTTTTTTTCTTTTTAAATGTGAACAAAAAGTAACTTAACAGCGTCCAGTAACACAGGCAGCATGGGGTAGAGAAATTAAATGTCTCTGTCTCTCACACACACAAACTTTTCTAGGATCTAGTATTGACAATTAATGCTTTCAAAGTGGAGACATTGCTTTCAAAACAACACACATCAATTGATTTTAAATGAGGTTGAATTGTAATGGGATGTATTGGTTTCTATTCTATTGCTATTGTAACACAATACCAGAAACTTAATGCCTTAAAACAACACAAATTTGTTCTCTTAAATTTAAGTAAGTCAGAATTCTGAAATGGATCTTAACAGGGCTAAAACCAGTTATGGTGAGGGCTGTGTGCAACTGGAGACCCTCAAGAAAAATTCATCTTCTTGACTTTTCCAGTGGTGGATACCTTCCTCCCCTGCCTTTATGATTTCACTTCACTCTTGACTCTCCTTGTGTCTTCAAATCATCACACTGCCTATTTGAAGCTGATTCTCTTTCCTCCTCTTATAAGGATGCTGGTAATTATGCTCAATCTACCCAGAGATACCAGGATAATCTCTCCATCTCATGCCCTTTAAATTATATCTGCAATTTCCTATTTGCTATGTAAGGAAACATTTTCACAGTTTCCTGGAAAATAGCATGGACATTTAAGGGATGGCACTATTCTTTCTACCACAGGTGATCTCTGTGACACATCAATTGCTCAGAATTCCCTCCTTTTTAATCCTAAAATACCTTCTTTTCTCAGCTAAAATAATTCATGCTCCCAAGAACTCTAAATTTCAAATTTATAGAATAATATGCAAACATAAGTACTATGAGAAAATTATGATCTTTATTACAGCCAAGTATTTAGATTTTTGAGGTTTTGTACAGAATTTACAAAGATAAAAAAATTAATAGTAAGTTTATGAGATCATGCAAAATGTTGCTAATATTATGAACCAGACTTAACTTTAAAGTTATTTTCCTAGCCTAAATTTAGATAGTAATAATGGTGAACAATTCAGTTTTTCATACACATATTGCTTTTATATGTTTTATTATTTTCTTTTATGTGTATTGATGTACTTTATGTAAATTTTGAGATTATAGGGACAATTGCAGAATCTACCTAAAGACAAACACTCCCAATATTGCCTCTGAATATTTTCATGTCCACATAGATCTGTTTTTTATATGTATTTTTATTAGCATTGGTGAAATCACTCTAAATATATTTAACTTGATTTTTGCACATAATTTTGAAAGGAATATTTTTCATAAGAATATACACTTTAAAGTAATTTGTCAACTTTAATTAACGTACATTTTGTTATTTATGTTTTTTGAATTCTCATTAATATACTGTGACAAATGTATGTATTTTATATAGTTCCAATAATTTTGTTTCTAATACATGTCAAATATATTTGAAATATTTTATTTCATATGAAAAAAAATCTGAGGCTCATCTTATAGCTAAAGAGTAATTAGAAATTAAAGCCATTGATGTTTTCTACTCTTAATATTGAGCATTAATGCTTACTAATTTGATTATATACTCTAAATTGGGATTTGTCTGATTTCAAAATATAATTTTAGAGAGCACTTCCATTATTGGTAATTTTTTTCTGCTATATATTTACATTACAGTAATAGAATATCATATGAGTGGATATTATTCACATTCTACAAATTATCATACTAAAGCCATTTTGAAATAAATTTTGCCTCACTGGGGGAAACAAAAGCAATGAAAGAAAAGTACTAACTTTTTTGTATTGTTAAGGAAAATCATCAGCATTTATTTTTCAAATAAGAATAATTTTTATTTTAGAAAAAAAAGACAAGAAACTTTACTTAGCCAGTGTTGTAATAAGTACACCAGATTTCATATAACTCTGTTACATCATCTTCTGGAATAAATATCTAATATACTACTTAAGTCCCAACCATAAAACAAAAAGTCATTTTGAAATTTTATTATTGGAGGAAATTCCACTCAGCAACATAATGAACAAGAAAAATATAAAAGGAAACATACAATTCAGGGACAATTCATCCTTTGCCATTATTAATACTGACATGAAGAACAAGACTTTTATTCTTAGAGAGATGGGGATGTTGTAACATCCCATGTGACGAAAGGTGGACTTTATTATTGCTATTAAATATCAATAAATAGCTAACATATTTAATTAATTCTGTAACTTATATTTTAGAAACAAGTAAAATTTAACTTTGAAATTAATGACCATGTTAGAAGGTTTAAGTGAAGAAAAGACTTAAAGCAAACACACATTTGCGTGCATACACATACATAATAAACCTTTAAAACATAAGCATGAACACTATCACTCATTTCAGCAAATATCATGTCAAAATAAAGATAAGATGCAAAACACAACTGCTCACCCAGAGAACTGTCCATGTATTCACAATGACTCAACATGATCCTGCCTTAAAAAGCAGATATTTTTGGACCAGGACTGGAAACTTTCCCAGAACAAAGATAGCAGAATTGGCTAGCAATATTGCCATAAGAGAAATAAGATTACAAGTACTCTCTTGGATATTTAAATTGAAAATAATTTAGAGACCTATATTGATACTGCATAACAAATCCTACTTTTTACATTTCAAAATTGTATGAAATGCCTACTTCTCAATATCTAAATTGTCTGATTGTCCAAATATTCCTGACCAAAATATTTATGGGGCTAACATGTCAGAGTACCCAATTTAGTGCAAATTATAAAAGTTTACTAAAACTTTTTACTTTAGTAAAATCTCTCTTGTGGCCCATCCTCACCAGAAGCACCCAGAACAGAAATTCTTAAAATTCTAATAGCCGAACCTAACTAAATTGACATAATTAAAAGGAATATGAATGTCAATTGGCACTTTTGCATATCTCTCTAATGCGTAATTTCTAAATTGAAAGGTAAGAATCCATTCTCTGCCCTAACATTGTGCAGCTATCCCAATAATAAAAACACAGTTGCTCTTTACCTAGGAGAAGCTACTAACCCTCTTTTCAGTCTTTGGATGACATTCATATTTTTCCAGCTAGTTACACTTCCATTTGATAAATATGTGATTTATATTCTGGGAATTTTTTATAATTAATGCAGCTTTTGTTAGATGACAAGGAGATGAGAAAGAAGTAGAAAACATACTTAGTAGACACATATACAAACATATGAATATAAAACAAGGACAAAATACTCTATTATAGCCCTCATTTATACTACTTGTCACCTGAACAAGGATCATTTATGGGGCAAATATAATTAAAGGGGTTATTTAAAAATTATACCCATGTGAAATATCTTATAGTTTCCTGATGCATTAATAGTGCTACAAAAATATGCATTTCATATATACAATTTGGTGATTTTCAACATATACATACACCCATGAAAATATAACCTCAGTGAAAATAATAAATATATCCATCATCTCCAAAAGTTTTCTTTTGAGTTGGTAATATGATATGCTAAAACTGCTGAAAATATTTTAACCGGCATGAAACGTAAGTTTGATTGTTTTTATTTATTTTTTTAAATAATAAATTTTATTGTTATATTCCCCATACAATTGCAGCCCCCCCATTCTGACCCCAATCCCTCCCCTCCCGCCCCCGCCCCCCTAAAAGTGTCTCTGGTTCATAGTTTTTTGTTGATTTTGATTTTCACTTTCTTATAGTTATTCATTTTCCTGGTCCCTTATTTAAGTTTTCTAGATTCCTGTTATGAGTGAGACCATCCGGTATTTTTCTTTTTCTTTTTGGCTTATTTCGCTGAGCATGATCCCTTCCAGCTCCATCCATGTTGCTGCAAATTGCATGTCTTTATCTTTTTTGAATGCTGAGTAATATTCCATGGTATATATGTACCACATCTTCTTGATCCAGTCATCTATTTTTGGGCATCTGGGCTGTTTCCAAAGCTTAGCTATTGTAAACAGTGCTGCTGTAAACATAGGGGTGCAGGTGCTCTTTGGAATTGATGTTTCTGTGTCTTTTGGGTAAATACCTAGGAGTGGAATTGCTGGATCATATGGAAGTTCTATGTTTAGTAGGTCCAGAAATCTCCACACAGCTTTCCATAGTGGTTGGACCAGTTTGCACTCCCATCAACAGTGCAGAGGAGTTCCTTTTTCTCCACACCCTCGCCAACATTTGTTGTTGCTAGTTTTTTTAATATGTGCCATTCTCACTGGTGTAAGATGGTATCTCATGGTAGTTTTGATTTGCATTTCCCTGATGACAAGTGATGTTGAACATTTTTTCATATGTCTGTTGGCCATTTGCATTTCCTCTTCAGAGAAGTTTCTTTTTAGCTCTTCTGCCCATTTTTTGACTGGATTATTTTCTTTGTGGTTGTTGAGTCTCGTCAGCTCTTTGCAGATTTTTGTGATCAGTCCATTATCATTAGTGTTGGGTGCAAAAATGTTCTCCCAGTTGGTGGGGTTTCTCTTTGTTTTTGTTATTGTCTCTTTTGCTGTGCAGAAGCTCTTTAATTTGATGTAGTCCCAGCTGTTTATCTTTGTCTTCACTATCACTGCTTTGGGTGATGTGTCTGTAAAGATGTCTTTTAGGTGCATGTCATGTAGTGTTTCACCTATATTTTTTTCTATGTATTTTATGGTTTCAGGTCTTATGTCTAGTTCTTTAATCCATTTGAGTTGATTTTTGTGTATGGTGTGAGGTAGTGGTCAAGCTTCATTCTTTTGCATGTAGCGACCCAGTTTTCCCAGCACCATTTATTGAACAAACTTTCTTTGCTCCAAAGCATAGTCTTTGCTCCTTTGTTAAAGATTAGTTGACCATAAATCTGTGGGTTTATTTCTCGATTTTCTATTTGATTCCATTGGTCTGTATGTCTGTTCTTGTTCCAATACCATGCAGTTTTGATGATTATGACTTTGTAGTATAGTTTGAAGTCTGGGCGTGTGATGCCTCCATTCCCTTCTTTTTTTTTCAGGAGAGCTTTGGCTATTCAGGGTTTTCTGTGATTCCATATGAATTCATCAATAATTGTTCTATTTCTTTGAAGAATGACATTGAAATTTTGATTGGAATAGCATTGAATCTATATATTGCTTTTGGAAGGATGGCCATTTTAATAATGTTTATTCTTCCAATCCATGAGCAGGGGATGTCTTTCCATTTCTTTGTGTCTTCTTCTATTTCTTTTAACAGTGTTTTATAGTTTTCTTTGTATAGGTCCTTTACCTCTTTTGTTAGATTTATTCCCAAATATTGATTTTTTTTTTGTTTCAATAACAAAAGGGATGGTTTTTTGATTTCTTCTTCTTCAGATTTATTGTTTGTGTATAGGAAGGCTACTGACTTTTGCGTGTTGATTTTGTATCCTGCCACTTTACTGAACTGATTGATGAGTTGAATTAGTTTTTCTGTGGAGTTTTTGGGGTTCTCTATGTATATTATCATATCATCTGCAAATAGTGATAGTTTGACTTCTTCTTTTCCTATTTGGATTCCTTGGATGTCTTTCTCTTGTCTTATTGCTCTGGCTAGGACTTCCAGTATTATATTGAAAAGCAGTGGTGACATCCTTGTCTTGTTCCAGATCTTAATGGAATTGCTGTCAGCTTTTCACCATTGAGGATGATACTGGCTGTTGGCTTGTCATAGATGGCCTTTATGATGTTGAGGTATGTTCCTTGTATCCCAAGAATTTCAAGGGCTTTTATCATGAATGGGTGTTGCACTTTGTCGAAAGCTTTCTCAGCATCTATTGATATTATCATATGGTTTTTATATTTCTTTTTGTTGATGTGTTGGATAATGTTGATTGATTTTCGGATGTTAAACCATCCTTGTGTCCCTGAAATGAATCCTACTTGGTCGTGGTGAATTATCTTATGGATACATTGTTGGATTCTGATAGCTAAAATTTTATTGAGGATTTTTGCATCAGTGTTCATTAGGGAGATCGGCCTGTAGTTTACCTTTTTTGTGTTGTCCTTGTTCGGTTTTGGTATTAGTGTAATGTTAGCTACATAGAACGTGTTTGGTATTGTCCCTTCCTTCTCAATTTTTTGGAAGAGTTTGTGAAGGATAGGCACTAATTCGTCTCTGAATGTTTGGTAGAATTCATTTGTAAATCCATCAGGTCCTGGGCTTTTGTTTTTGGGGAGGTTTTTGATTACCATTTCAATTTTGCTGCTTGTAATTGGTCTGTTTAGGTGTTCTAGTTCTTCTTTATCTAGCTTTGTGTGATTGTAGAGTTGTAGGAATTTGACCATCTCCTCTAGATTGTTAAACTTGTTTCCATATAACTGTTCATAGTAGTTACTGATTATTCTTTTGATTTCTGCTGTGTCCGTTGTGATTTCTCCTCTTTCATTGATGATCCTGTTTATTTGTGCTTTCTCCCTTTTTTCCTTTGTGAGCCTGGCTAGGGGTTTGTCTATTTTATTGATTTTTTCAAAGAACCAGCTCTTGGTTTCATTGATCTTTTGGATTGTTTTTTTAGTTTCAATTTCATTTATTTCTGCTTTGGTTTTTATTTTTTTTCTTCTACTGGTTCTGGGGTTTTTTTGTTGTTCTTTTTCTAGATCTTTGAGCTTCGAGATTAGGTTGTTTCTTTGAGTTCTTTCTTGTTTCTTGATGTGAGCTTCTATTGCTATATATTTTCCTCTTATTACTGCTTTTGCTGCATCCCATACATTTAGGATATTGGTGTCCTCCTTGTCGTTCAATTCAAAGAATTTTTTAATTTCTTCTTTGATCTCCTCATTAGTCCAGTGGTCTTCCAGTAGTGTGGTTTTTAATCTCCATGAGGTAGGAAATTTCCTTGCCTTGTTTTTATGGTTTATTTCTAGTTTGATGCCTTCATGGTCAGAAAAGATGGTTGATATGATTTCAATCTTGGTATATCTGTTGATGTTTGTCTTGTGCTCCAGTATGTGATCGATCCTGGAGAATGATCCGTGTGCGCTTGAGAAAAATGTGTACTCTGTTTTTTTGGTGTTTAGTGTTCTATAGATGTCTGTTAAGCCCAATTGCTCTAGGTCCTTATTTAGAGCTTTGGTTTCTTTACTTATTTTTTGTCTTGTTGATCTATCCATTGTTGATAGTGGTGTGTTGAAGTCTCCCACTACATATGTGTTTTCTCTGATGTCTGTTTTCAGAGAGGACAACAGTTGTCTGATATATTTTGGTGCTCCTTCGTTTGGTGAGTATATGTTAATGAGTGTTATTTCTTCTTGAAGTATTGTCCCCTTGATCATAATGTAGTGACCATTGGGGTCTCTTTTTATCTTTGAGTTTGAAATCTGTTTTATCTGATATAAGTATAGCTGTTCCTGCTTTCTTTTTTGGTCCATTTGCTTGTAGGATTGTTTTCCATCCTTTAACTTTGAGCCTATTTTTATCTTTTGTAGCTAAATGTGTTTCCTGGAGACAGCAAAAGGTTGGGTTTTGTTTCTTAATCCAGGCTGCAACTCTGTGTCTTTTTATTGAAGAGTTTAGTCCATTTACATTTAGAGTTAATATTGATATGTTAACATCTGTATTTGCCATTGTGTTTGTCTTTCCTTTGATTTTATTTATTTATTCTTTTAATAACCTTTTTTTTTTGGCCTTCTTTCATTGTTATTCATCCCTCTGAGGTTCTGGCTTTAGGACTCCTTGTAGTATTTTTTGGAGTGGGGGTTTAGTTGTAATGAAATTCCGGAGTTTCTGTTTGTCTGGGAAGGTCCATATTCTTTCTTCAAAGAGGAAGGAGAGCTATGCGGGATAGAGTATTCTTGGTTGGCATCTGTTTTCTTGGAGTCTGTTGACTATGTCCCTCCACTCTCTCCTTGCCCATAGTGTTTCTTCGGAGAAGTCTGATGTCAGCCTGATTGGCTTTCCTTTGAATGTTATCTGTTTCTTCCCTCTTGCCAGCTTCATTATTTTTTCCTTGTCCTGGATTCTTGGGAGCTTTACTATTATGTGTCTTGCTGTATTTTTCCTTTCGTCGTGGAAGTTTGGTGTTCTTCTTGCTTCTTGTATATCAATTTTCAGCTCCTTCTTCACATTTGGGAAGTTCTCTTCAATTATCTCTTTGAAAATTTTCTCTGTTCCTACCTCTCTCTCCTCTCCTTCTGGTATTCCTATAACTCTTATATTTCCTTTCCTCATGGAGTCAGATAGTTCCCGAAGTCTTTCTTCGTTCTTTTTCCTTCGTACTTCGCTTTTCTTTTCTGTTTCGGTTCTTTTTATTTCTGTGTCTTCAAGAGAACTTATTCGTTCTTCCATTTCATCTATTCTGCTTTCATTGCTTTTCCCAGAATTCTTTAGTTCTTCCATTAATTCTTTGATCTCCTGCATTTCTTTTACTTCCCTCTTTAGGGACTCAATTTCATTCTTCTGATCGTTGATTATTTTTCCCTTATCATTGTTTTCCTTTATGACTTCTGTCAGTTTTTTAATCACGGCAATTTTAAATTCTCTTTCTGGAAGGCTCAGAAGTTCTTCCAAGTTACTGTCGTTGCAATCTGGGGGCTGGTTTTCTTTTTGTGGTGTGCTTTTTCCCTGGGGAGTAGCTAGGTTGCGTGTGGTTCTTCTCCTCCCTACTGTCTGTTTTCTAATTTGCCGTATGCGTTGGGACACTGTGTTGTTGGGACTGGCCGGCATCTTGGGTGAACTTCTCTGCTCCCCTCTGGTTCCTCCAGGAGTCATCTGTCAGTTTCAAGCAGTCTTTACTGGAGAAAGGTCCCTGTTCTAAAATGCTGATGTGGGGACACACTCCCCTGTGCGCCTGGTCTGCACTGGCGGTGGGTTCCTGCTCCCCCTCTGGGCTTGGACTGCAGGCCAGAGGGGGTCTGGCGTGGGCGAACTTCCCCCGCTCACCTCTGGCTCCTGAGGAAGCCTTCTGCACGTAGTCTTTACTGAAGAAATGTCCTTGTTCTAAAATGGTGATGTGGGACACACTCCCTGCGCGTCCGGTCTCAGGCACACTCTTCTGTGCGCCTGGTCTGCCCCAGCTGTGGGTGCTCGCTCCCCCTGTGGGCTCAGACTACTGGTCGGAAGGGGCCCGGCGTGGGCTAACTCCCCAGCTGGCCACTGGCTCCTCCAGGAGCCTCTGCTGGTTCGAGTCGCTAGGTGGCGCCAGAGATCTCTCCTAGAGCCCTTGGGGAGCTGATTTTCCACCCCGTGGGACAGGGAACAGAGCGGGGATGGTAGGGTACACCTCAAAGGCTTTGGGGTGCTGTGTCTGCCTTGTGCCCCACCGTCGTGGGGAACCCACGCCCCTAATTTCGTGCCCTGGGTCTCAGTTCCAAAGCCCTCAGTTCCAGGACGCGGGCTGTAGCCCAGATCAGTGGCGCGGGAATGGTGCCTTTTGAATCCCGCTCCCCTGCCTGGGCACCTGGTTCCTGCTCAGTCAGGGAGGGCCTCCGCGCGTCTCCCCGCAAGCCTAGGTCGCGGGCTCGGGGACCTGGGCAGCTGCGATCTGATCCGGATCCGCGTTTGCTTTTCAACCTCACTGCTTTTTCAACCGCACTGCTTTTCCACGCAATCCCGATCCCGATCCGCGCCTGCTTTTCCAGCGCGCCGCTTTTCCGTGCAAGCTTACTGGGCGGCCCGGGGCTGTGTGCTGGTGCTGGTCTCCTCCCCGGGGGTGGGGGCTCTCTTCAATGGCGCCCGGAGCTCACCGCTGCAGCGGATCTTGCAGAATTCTCCACAGCTCCCGTTCACGGGGTGTGGTGGCTGCAATAGTTCCTTTCCACTCCCAGTCCCGCTTGCTGCGTCGTTTGTTCTTGTTGGTCGTTTTAGTGTGTTGTTTCCCTCCTCTCTGCTGGTCGGAGAGTGCCGCCTCTGTGGGCGGGGGAGGGGAGCAGGGTTCTGCCCTTCCCTCCCTTCTGGTCCTCTTTATGGCAACTTTCTTCTTCGGGCAGTTTGCTGGAGTCACCCGTTTATCTTCCGTGTCCCGGTTCTCACTGGGACCTGCCGCTTTTCCTCCCTATTAACTTTTTTTTTAATGGGAGATCTTACTCGCAGCGTCTCCTCACCGCCATGTTGCTCCACCCCCCCCCCCCGTTTGATTGTTTTTAATTTCTGGTACCATAGCATATTTCTTCTTTAGAACTTTAATTTTAGTTATGAATATTTATCAAAAAATACTGATTTGTCTCTGAATAAGCAATTACTAAAAATCGATCCTTCATCTAAATAGGAAATGTTCACAAGATTATACCTTGTCACAAGTAAACAATTTTTTCCTGAACTTTCTATTTTTTAATGGAAATCACTGAAAAACAAGTATTTATTCAAGATGGACTTTCTTTATTACAAATCAAAATGCAATATAATTATTTTATAAAGGCAGAATGTTATATCTGATTAGAAAAATTAAATTATCTAATATAATCCCTGTCATGACAATATTTATCCAAGTTATATAGATTAAGTTACAAATATAAATGCAACTAACGGCAAACACGGGCACTATTGTCTTCAGCAACCTTGGGAGGAAAAAATCAAAAACAATATTTCCTATTTCCCTACCTCATGTACACATCATCTAGGAAAGATTTTTGTTTTGGCTATAGCCATGTGCTCACTGTAGAACAAATTTTGTGGTCAGAAAAATATGTCAATCAGGTCTGTATCCTCTGCAGTCATATGTACAGGATGACAATATTTTCACTGACTGGAGAAAATTTCTCATAGATGAAAGATACAGTCAGGCTGCTGAGTGGAGAAAACAATAGATGCATGCTGAGTGTACATCTGGGTTAAGAAACTTTTTATCTTCTTATACCTATTCTGGTTCATATATTATTTCCAGAAATATCCTTAATGTTCTGAATTCCTTTAGGTGAGATTTTCATATAACTTAGGAACATTAAAAAGCTAAAATCAATAGTTGAACAATGACAGAAATCATCCAAAATGACATTTGAAAGACTTTTTCTAGCACTATTATTTTCCTGTAAATTGTTCTAAGCCACATTTTTTTCTCTGCCTGTCTTTATATTTACACACTGTTATGCTGCAAGAAACGAGAGCACTTTAAAAAACACTTTATATCATTTTTACATTATAACAAAAATCGAAGAAATCTCACACATTTGCCCTCTCATGAAATTTGCTTCTCAGGCAATATTTTAAGATTTGCACTTTTTTTTAACATGCTTGAAGCAATCATTTAGTTTGAATATCTGTTTCGAATAACAGAAGCTACTATGAAGCAGATTGTATTTTTCACACTTTTGACTACATGTATGTAGAACTATCTTACTTCCTAAAATAAATTCCATCTTTTGGAGGTAGTGTTAAAATTACATAGTGTGTCATTGCTTCATGGCATTGAAGTTCATTTCGAGATTAACAACAGTATTTAAAACACTAGAAAAAAAACTATGAAAAAAATCAATGCAGACTTAAATTTTGAATGTATTTCTATAAATGAACATAGTTAGGAGCATGTTGCACTTAAAAGCTTACAACACATTTTTAGATACTTTAAAATCATCAGGATATATTTAGATTAATGTGTTTTATTATTTTATACATAAACCTAATGAATTAGAGAGTATATGTTAACCTTAGTAAAACTGCTGTTTTAGAAGTCTTCTAAAAGTTACCACTATCACTAATTTTTGTTGAAGTATCATTATAAACTTCCTTGTCACCTCATATTTTCCCTAAGGGACATACTGTAAGAAATGATCCATAAAAGCACATTTAAAGCTGGTGTCGACAATGGTGTAAAACCTCTATAGTCATATTTGCACAGTAAAGGCACTGAAATAAACCAGATGGTCTCTTTCCTTCTTGAAGGTTAAATTGAGTGCATATTTACTTTACCTTTAATTATAACCTTTATCATTCCAAGCAACTTTTAACTAAAAGACAATGTGGCTTGATCATATATAATTTTTCAAGTTAATGTATAAATTTTGATAAAAAGTGGTAATAGTCTATTACTTATATTTTGAAAAAAACTTATATTTTGATTAAAAATAGTAATAATTATATCTGTCTCAAGATTGTAGCTTATTTTTTAAATTCAGGATGATGTATACCTTTGTATACATAAGCTTTGTATACCTTTTCTTCTTAACTGTAGTGAGAGCTCCTTAAGTGTTGAGAATTTTGTATCACTTACTCTGAGAGTTATGTACACTCTGGGAGTCTCATTTGTGAAACATAAGAGAATACATAAAAGACACAGTTTATTTGTAAATTGGGGATATATATTAACCAAGCTTACTACTTTATTTATTTTTTAAAGATTTATTTATTTATGCATACGAGAGCTGGGGTACAGGCCAGAGATGCAGGGAGTGAGAGGTTTCACCAGAGACAGAGTGGGGAACAGAACAGGCAGACTGGCTGAAATACACTGCTGAGGCAGCAGTGGGCAAGCCAGGAGAGGTCTGCTGCACCATATGGGTTGCTCCCTGGCTGGAAGGGGATCGTACTTGTCCTGCAGAGTCTGCAGATTGCTTCATAGTGAGTTGCTTAACCCCTTGTGCCACCAGGGAGGACCAAGCTTACTACTTTATGCTCCAGTCATCATCTGTTATGGAAAGTAGATTAAATAAAAATACAGAATTTAAAACTGAAGGCAGTAGCAAATCTGGCATGACTTTACTCATATGTGAAATATAGAGAAACAAAACAAAAGGCAAGACTAAATCAAACCAAAACAAAACATTGGAAATCTGATTGCAAAATTGAGGCTACCAGAGGGGAGAGGGATGGTAGAAAGCAAAGGACTATGATGGCGGACTATGATTTTCTAGTTGTGTGGTGTGGTGTGGTAACATGCATCTGAAAGGTATGATCCTGTATCTCTAAGTCATATGTACTGTTATAAACCAATGTGACCTTAATTTAAAAATAAAGCAAGTAAGGAATCTCAATTAGCAAAAGCTATTTGTGCTAAATTACTTTCAAATGTCTCTTCCCCTAATGAGGTTAAGATATTAGAGATCAGAGAATGCTAGATGAGGCCTCTGGACAGCAAAAACTAAAATTAAAAACAAAATAAAAGAGTCATTTTCTGTATGTCCTGTTAATTATTTTTTTATTCTATTCTATGTTCCGGTGTAATGATAGAGATTGTTGCCTTCACATTTTCTAATAGGCTGTTATTACAATATTAAAACATTTTGAGTATTATTGAATTTTTGCTAATTTGTAGCTGATACTTTTATTTTTCTAATCCAAAATCAGTTTACCTTAAATAATTTAACTCATTTCTAATACACACACACACACAATTACTTCACTTCTGTATCTTAGTTTATTAGCTAACAGCTGCCAATTAAAACAAAATATATTTGGTGATAAGGAAAAAGTCAGTGTGTGAATAAAGGATGTAATAATATAAAGCAGGACATTTAGGAGGGTTTTAGGAAATATGAAAATTGTCCTTATGGTGAAGTTGCCCAAAGTCATCCACTTAATGTATGATAAGGAGCGATCTCTTGGCTGCTAACATTAGCAAAAAGCAAAATTGCTTTGCTGCTATTTGATTTCACTCTAAAAAGTAGATTTTTTTTAAGATTTATCTATTTATACAAGAGCTGGGGTTCAGGCCAGAGGTGTGGGAGAGTGAGAGGATTCACCAGAGACAGAGCAGGGAGCAGAACAGGCAGACAGACCAAAAACACTGCTGAGGGGAACAGCAGATGAGACAGGAGAGGGCTGCCATGCCATGTGGGTATCTCCCTAGTTGGCCAGAAATTGAACCCATGCTGCAGAGGCTGAAGACAGCTTCACAGCACTGTGCTCAACCCCCTGCACCACCAGGGAGGCCCTAGATTATTTTTAAAGATTTCTTTCTTTCTTTTTTCTTTCTTTCTTTCTTTCTTTCTTTCTTTCTTTCTTTCTTTCTTTCTTTCTTTCTTTCTTTCTTTCTTTCTTTCTTTCTTTCCTTCCTTCCTTCCTTCCTTCCTTCCTTCCTTCCTTCCTTCCTTCCTTCCTTCCTTCCTCCTTCCTTCCTTCCTTCCTTCCTTCCTTCCTTCCTTCCTTCCTTCCTTCCTTCCTTCCTTCCTTCCTTCCTTCTGCATAGAAGAACTGAGGTGTAGGCTAGAGGTGCAGGGGGTTAGAGCATTTACCAGAGATAAAGTGGGGAGCAGAACAGGCAGCTCTACTGAAATATGCTGCTAAGAGAAGCAACAGGAGATACAGAAGTCCGCTGTGCCATATGTAGGTTAACTCCCTGGCTGGGGATGAAACTCAGGCCACAGGAGTGATCGTGTGATAGTGCTGAGACTTAACCCCTATGCCACCATGGAAGACCCCCCAAATATCTATTTAAAAAAAAAAAACAAGGAGAATTCATCTTCTCTTATCATGGTTCCAAGAACTAAATTTTCAAAGCTAGTAGCTATTTTGTTTTTGTGTAAAAGGCAAGTAGACTTCAGGAATTCCTGACTAAAATGAGTAAGAATTTCCCCACCTCATAGATTCAGAACTTTAAGACTTACTGCCCAGGGGCGGGGGAGGGGGTTCTCCCTTGTGGCACAAGGGGTTAAGCACAGCATGATGAAACTATCAGCAATCTCTGTAGCAAGAGTTCAATCCCCTGCCGGCCAGGGAGCAACCCACATGGCACAGCAGACCTCTCCTGTCTCACCTGCCGCTCCCCTCAGCAGTGTATTTCAGTAGATCTGCCTGTTCTGCTCCCTACCCTGTCTCTGGTGAATCCTCTCACCCCCCCAAACCTCTGGCCTGGACCCCAGTTCTTGTATGCATAAATAAATAAATCATAAATAAATAAATAAATAAATAAATAAATAAATAAATAATCTAAAAAAAAAAAAAGACTGCCCAGGAATTAGTAAATATCTAAGGTAGGCCCCTACTTTCTCTCAGGTAATTTTAAAATTTATCCTCAAAGATAATCCTTCCAAGTAACAACACATTCTATCATTTAATGAGTATATTTGTCCCTGCTATATCTTGTAATTTATGAGGCAGAATCATTCACAAAAGAATATTTACATATATAAATGTGATTTTAGTTGATGCACTGAGCTCAGTATCAAAAATGGCTTATCTGCTACCTAAGTTTCAGGGAAAGCATTAATATGGTCCATACAGTTGTTGACTGAAAAGTTGGCAAATGTGTCTTTTACTGTTTCTTCAGAATTCTTAACTTGACTGTAAACATTATATTAGGAGCTTTATTTAGGGAGATAATTATATTTCATCTGGTCAGATAACACCAATATGCGTAACATTTGGTCACCATAATTTAAAACAAATTTATTCTGAGGATACATACAGGGGATGGAGAGGGTGAATGGGAAATCATAATGGAGAATTGAAGTGCTTGCAACAGAGAAGAAATGTAGTAGTTCATGATGAATGGATTCAGACAAAAATATACAGTTTCAATTATTTTCTGTGAAAAATAAAATGCAGTTTTATTGCAATATAATGAAAAAATGGAATTGATTTCCAATCTGTATAATCTGTTAGAATCTAACTTTAATATTTAACTATTTAATATACGAATTGTCTACCCTAATGAAACTCCTATGTTAACATGGCCTTATAGCCACATCTATTGCATAAAAAAGAAACAAAATGATGAATAATTGAGATTTCCCATATGATGAAATGGAAAATGGTGTCACTTTAGATAGAAAGGATGAAATCTCAAAGGGGAAAGATTTTCAAGTTATAGTTATAAGTTGTATGAAAATGTTATAAGAATTATATTTGTTACCAAAGCAAATTTTCAACCCTTGAAATTTCAAGCAAGCTATTCTAGGAATAAGCACATGTCAATCATAAAATATGAGACAAGTATAAATATTCATAACTCTAAATATGAAGATATAAAAAGATTAATATAAATATTTTCTGATGAAAAATGAGCATTGTTATTATGAACTAAGCAAGAACATTGTTCTGTGTGGACTATTCATTTAAGTAAAATAAATTGCATAAATATTACCTTTACAAATAAACTAAGAAAGAATGGAGAAATTGAAAATTATTCAAAATGCTGTGACAAAAATGTGACCTCCCAAAATCAACATGTTGAAATCTGTGGCCTTTCTACTGCTTAGAGCCTCTGCACCTGTGTGTGTATGGCCTCTCTGTGCACCCGTGTGTGTGTGTGTGTGTGTGTGTGTGTGTGTGTGTGTGTGTGTGTGAAGGCTTGGGATTAGGCACTCCTGCATGGCTGCCTTAGGACAATGGCCCACATCATGAGGCAGCCAGGGACACCTATGTAGCCATTGACTGGTGGTTTGGCCATGGTCTGAGGTGGTCTGGGTGTTGTGCAGCACTGTGAAGCTACTGTGAAGCTATCCACAGCCTCTGCAGCACAAGTGTGACCCCTAGCCAGCCAGGGAGCTACCCACATGGCGCAGCAGACCTCTCCTGTCTTACCTGCTGCTCCCCTCAGCAGTGTATTGCAGACAGTCTGCCTATTCTGTTCCCCACTCTGTCTCTGGTGAATCCTCGCACCCCTCCACACACACCTCTGGCCTATACCCCAGTTCTCATATGCATAAATAAATAAATCTTAAAAAAAAAAAAAAGAAATTACATCAAGTACCTGCACAGGAAGTCCTCCCTATATATATGACTGACATGTCCCTTCCTGTTTCCCATAAAGTTGAATAACCTTAGTCTCCCCTGGACCCTGCTCCTCCTGCCATTGTCACATAATCATGCATGCTTGTTTATTACTGCTAATAAATAGAAGAGGGCTGCTCACTGAGCAACAGAGTCTTGCATTGCAAACCTACTCTATGACTCGTCCCTCATCATGTCCCTGGGGATATGCTGGCACATTCCTGACCCAGTGTTACTGTACTTGGAAATAAGTGCATCAATAAATAACATTAAATGAGGTCATGAGATTGGGGTTTTAGCTAATAGAATGTGACCTCACCATAGGACTTACGAGAGAAGGGAAAGGCACAGCAATGGCTACATTCAGGTTGGAAAGTGGTACCATCAGAACCAACCCCTACCAGAACCTTAATTTTGGATTTTCCAACCTCCAGAGCCATGAAAATCTGACATGGTATTTTGATATTATATTTTGATATTACAGACTAAGCAAATTAATATAAAGAACAATGTGAATTTAATTCTATCAATATAAACTCACTGTAGGCAAAATAGTTTATGAAGTGCTAAAAATCTTGACACACATTATTCTTAATTAAGTAAAACCTTATTATAAAATTGAAACACTTACCAAAGAAAAGAGCAGTTTAAAAACTAGAAATCTATATAAGCATATGCATATAAGTACACAAACCCAAAAACACTGAAATCTAATTTTTACCATGTGTGTATAAGTGTGTGGGTGTGCGTGTTTGTGTGTGTGTGTGTGTGTGTGTGTGAGAGAGAGAGAGAGAGAGAGAGAGAGAGAGAATTAACATTATCCTATTAGGAGTTTTGGTAGCAAATGATTTAGTAAATAATTTGACTGATTTTCCTAGTTTTTATAGAGTATCTCGGGCCTCCCTGGTGGCTCAGGCTCGGTTGAGCACAGCACTGTGAAGGTGTCCACAGCCTCTGCAGCACGGGTCTGATCCTTGCCGGCCAGGGAGATACCCACATGGCACAGCAGACCTCTCCTGTCTCGCCCGCTGCTCCCCTCAGCAATCTATTTCAGTCGGTCTGCCTGTTCTCTTACTCAGTCTGTTTCTGGTGAATCCTCTGTCACACACCCACCCCCCTGCAGAACTGGCCTGTACCCCAGTTCTTGTATGCATGAATAAATAAATCTAAAAAAAGAAAGAAAATATAGAGTATCTAATAAAATTCAGACATTTTTAAAAGTGATGTTGATAGGCAGGTCTCCTCTCTGCCCACCTGTGACTATACACTGTCTCTCATTTTCTCTTTCTTCTTTTCCTAATAAGCTTGTCCTTATACATTTAAAATAAAATAAAAAGTATTGTTGATAAATAAGAAGGATCCAGGTGTAAAATGTCGTGTTCTTTAGCAAGAGAGCATTGAAATTCCTAAGTATATTTTACATAAATAGTACAGAACTCCCAAGTCACCTTGATATGAAACAGTGCTACAGTGAAGACCCTGTCTCAAACAGAATCACAGCAAGTTTCCTTTGTTCCACTTAAACCAACTGTCTAAATCATAAAATATAGGCTCTTCCTTCTTAACCAGAAAGAAAACAGAGGAATGAAGCAATTTCCTGAGTGATTATCACAATTCAATGCCTCACTTTTCTGCAGCACTTTCTGTCAATTATTCATATTTAATGGAAGTAGAGATTTTGGAGATGAATATACTTGAGTGACAGTAATTTTTCTAAAAATTGCTCAAAGAAAGCAAACCTTAAAGAAAAAAAGCATATCAACTTCATGAGACCAGAGCAAATATTGCCATTTCTAAGGTAAAAGCAATGCTATCATTCAAATGGGGCTTTAACCCAAAATTAGCTTCATTCCCTAAAACATGGAAGACTACATTCATTCTGTAATGATGTCTAGAGTTAAAATATTATATAAGTATTTGCATAATGTAAGATAACATTTTTACACATATTTGTTTTTGCAGTAAATGTATAAAATATGGTTACAGGCTAGGCCATGATAACATGGCACTGAACATGTAGAGAGAGGGATGCTCTTTGAGAAACTGAGGAAAAACAGTAATTGAACAAAATGTTTACATATGTATAGTGTTAGGAATATTAATGCTATTATAAAAATATCATCTAAAAAGATGTGAAAAACAATGATTTGGAAGCTTAGCTAAAGGTGTGACTTTTAAGGTCAAATCTGAGTGTCAGAGACATTCCAGGGATTAAAACAAAAATAAAGTCATTACACATAAAGGAGTTAGCTCACAGCTTGGTAAACTTTCTCTGCGAAGGGTCAGTTAGAGAGATGCTTAGAATTTAAGGGTTATGGGTGGTCTCTGTCACATACTCTTCTTTTAAAATCCTCTTCATGCTCAGCGAAATAAGCCGAAAAGAAAAAGAAAAATACCGGATGGTCTCACTCATAGCAGGAATCTAGAAAACTTAAATAAGGGACCAGGAAAATGAATATAAGAAAGTAAAGTGAAAATCAAAATCAACAAAAAACTATGAACCAGAGACACTTTTTGGGGGGTGGGAGGCGGGAGGGGAAGGATTGGGTCAGAATGGGGCGTTTGCAATTGTATGGGGGAATATAAAAATAAAATTTAATATTTAAAAAAAAATAATAATAATTGGAGAGATTTGAAGAGTGGGACTGAGTGTGACGTCATTGGAAGGGTTTATATTTTTACTTTATTAAAGGTAATAATGGCATTATGGTTATGTTTTTGAAAATGTGCTTCTCTGTTAGGGGTGCATACCCAAGTTTTGGTGGGTAAAATCGTGTTCTCTGGGGTTTGTCCTTAAATGTTCAGAATAAGAAACTCTGGGGGATAGATAAAATCAACTGACAAAATGTTAATTATTGGTGAATCGAGATGATGAGAATGTGGAAATGTTCCAGAATTTAATTATAAGAGTATAATGTTTATAAAGTATCTATAGAGAATATATTATGCAATATTTAATAATATAGTTTATAAATGTATATCATATAATAAAATTATAATGATTTTAATGAAAAAAAAAAAATAAAATCCTCTTAAACCCAAAAATCAGTATTAACTCTTAGTTGTACAAAAACAGGGTCACCGGTTAGATTTAGCCCCAAAGCATGGATTGCAGAGCCCTTAGAAAAGATTGACAAATAAAAGGCAAATGGGGGGGGGTGAGGTTTAGTTTTTAAATAGCAGAGCCAATATTCAATATGGTCTGGTTCAAAAATAGACTCTCAGTCACAATCTTTACAATAAGTATAGATACAAGTCATAGGAATATCAGAAAACTGTAAATTACAAACTTCCCCAGAGAACAGAAGAGTTTTTATCAGGGAAGTAACCTTTTTTTACTCCACAAGAGGTTAGAAGAGGTCAGGGGTTCTCATTGTTTTAATCCTTCGGTGTTAATCTATTTTGATATTGAAAAAAAATAAGCCATGTCTTTTTTCTCTGGTGAAATTAGTGAAATACATATATATTCAGCTTTTTGTTTTGTTTTGTTTTGTTTTTTGAAATTCTGCATTTTATTTTTTTAAATATTTATTGATTTATTTATACAAGAAACGGGGTATAGGCCAGATGCACAGGAGGGTGAGAGGACTCACCAGAGACAGAGCGGGGAACAGAACAGGCAGGCTGATGAAATACACTGCTGAGGGGAGCAGCGGGCATTACAGGAGAGGTCTGCCGCGCCATGTGGGACCCTCGCTGGCCGGCTGGGATCGAACTGGCACTGCAGAGGCTGCGGACAGCTTCACAGAGTGGCCCTCAACCACCTGCGCCACCAGGGGAGGCCCTATCCAGTTCTTTTCTAGGCCTGGTATTGTGCTAGAGACACCATACAATGATGACAAAAAATTTGAAGACACAGTTTAATTCCGCTGAGGAGGTATTATGGAGTGGCTTTTGAAATCAGACTGCTAATTTGAATTCCATATTGGAAGTTTCTTTAGTTGTGAGGACTTAAACTTACATCTCTGGTCTTCATTTTCTTTATATAAAAAGTCTGAGTGAAAAATAATTCACAATTTTTATTTTTTAATTAGAATAATGAAACAATTGTAATGCCTCCATATACTTTCTTCTTTCTATTTCTTTTTTTTACATAGTTTCAGTTTCACAATTGTAAAATGAAATGATGTACACATACAAATGTTTATTAACATTTATGAACTATGTTTGATATAGAAATATAAGTGAAGGTGGAATAAAAGTTAAGTTTGGAAAGGGAATGCCATGATTTGAGATGAGGAAAAAAAATATTAAATACCCTAAAAAAAGACTATTGTCCCCAAAATATTATTAGATATATTGGAAAATGAAGGGATAAATAACCAAAAAAAAAAATGGAGGTATAATTATGAAATTAAATATAGGCTAACACTCTTCTAGACAGGAAACCCTACCTCAAATATAGTACCCTGAATCTTCTAGGGAAAAAAAATGTCTATTGCTTGTGTCAAAAAAAAAAAAAAAGATTATGGCACTGAGCATGATCCCTTCCAGCTCCATCCATGTTGCTGCAAACTGCATCTTTTTTGATTGCTGAGTAATATTCCATTTTGTATATGTACCGCATCTTCTTGATCCAGCCGTCTATCTTTAGGCATTTGGCTTGTTTCCATAGCTTAGCTATTGTAAATAGTACTGCTATAAACATAGGGGGTACAGATGCCCTTTTGAATTAATGTTTCATGCTCAGAGAAATAAGCCAGAAAGAAAAATAAAAATATTGGATGGTCTCACTCATAGCAGGAATTTAGAAAACCTAAATAAGGGACCAGGGAAAAAACTTATTATAATAAAGTGAAAATCAAAATCAACAAGCAGCTATAAACCAGAGACACACGGGGGGGGGGGCAGAGACGGGAGTAGGATCAAAACAAGGGGGGGTGGGAATTGTATGGGGACTATAACCAAGATGAAAACGCATAGATTATGCAAAAATGAAAAATGATATAAACATGTATAAAATAAAATTTTAAAAAAGATTATGTTTAAGAGGGTAACAAAATAGATCTATATCTGAACATAGGGTTTATATGTGCATAATCCTTAAATAATGCTTTTTATTCCAAAATCATTCCCTACCCCAGTTAAAGGAAAGCCATACAGAGCCGTTTCAATGGAAATAGCTTGCTGCCTGCAGTAATTTAGTTATCAATGAAATTATGTTTTGCAGATTTTGGGGATTTAACTAGATCTTATTTTCAAAATCATATGTGTTAATATGACTTTTTATGTTCAAATGCATTTTAACCAAAATACCAATACATAAACCAAACCAACAATTTATCGTTCTGCTAAAGGAGAAATTATTATCTTCTTTTTCTTATGTAAGTATGTGTGTTTTCAATCAAGGACTGGAATCAGCAGATGCTTGAAACATCAATAACAAAAATCTATTCACTATGATAAAGTCTACTTTTCTATTAAAATAAGTACATGGACAATCTTCAGAGACAAATTATACAAATGGTGCATTTTTTTTTTCTTTTTCATTTTCTGACTCTTTCCTAATCTCGAGATTAAGTGGCTCCTGTTGACAATTTTTCTTCAAATTTGTTATGAATGTATTTTGCTAGGGTACAAAATCATACAAGATAAAGCTTTTCCTCTAGTGACTACAGATATTCATGGACAAAGACATGCCCATATCTAATATTAACTCATTTGAATTTGAATGATCTATTACATGACTAATAGAAAAGAGACTAATGAGTTTTTTCCTGGAGAAAGTGTTTAGTAGTTTAGAATTAGATATTTTATTTTATTTTTTAAAAGACTTTTTTAAAGATTTATTTATTTATGCATACAAGAACTGGAGTACAGGCCAGAGGTGTGGGGGTGAGAGAATTCACCAGAGACAGAGTGGGAAGCGGACCAGGCAAATTGAAACACACTGCTGAGGGGAGCAGCGGGTGAGTTAGGAGAGGTCTGCTGCCCCATGTGGTTCACCTCCCTGGCCGGGGATTGCTGCAGCGGTTGCGGATAGCTTCGTAGGTTGTGTCTTAACCCCTTGCACCACTAGGGAGGCCCTAGAATTAGATATTTTAATGAAGAATTTTGGGTAGGAGGGATTTGAAGACTAAAAATGGAGACCGTGTTGCTCGTTGTGTTTTGTTCTGTCTCTTGTAATCCAGCACTTCTTCGGCTTTTGACACTTAATGGCAAACCACAATTCTCTGGAATCTTTATTAGGAATAAAAAGTGGTAGACATGCTGTTTACTCTTTTGGTAAATACAGATTTGGAGAACAAAGGCAAAGACATATTAAATGGAATTTTCTCTTTATGTAAATGTTAGCAATAGACTATACCATTATACATAACCCCATATAAAATGTTTATGCAAGCATTATTAAATATTTTGATATATTGTCAATATTCATTTTTTAGGATTTTTTTGTTGAGTTGTATGATTGGTTGTAGATCTTAGATATTAGTTTCTTACCAGATGTATGGTATGCAAATATTCTTCTCATTCAGTAATTTGTCTTTTCATTTTCCAAATAGTTTATTTCACTGTGCAGAAACATTTTAGTTTAATGTATTCCATTTGTTTATTTTGGTGATGTTTCCCTACTCATAGGAGTTGAGTCCCCACACACATCACCGAGGCTAATGTCATGTAGAGTTTTGCCTGTGTTTTCTTTTTTTTTTTTAATAGTTTTTTTTTTTTTTTTAATAGAGGCATGTTTTTATTTATTTATTTATTACATTTGTTTGTTTTGTTTATACATGCACTGGGTACAGTCAGAAGCGCGGGAGGGTGAGAGAATTCACCAGAGCCAGAGCGGGGAGCAGAGCAGGCAGAAGGACCGAAGTACACTGCTGAGGGGAGCAGCGGGCGGCAGGAGAGGTCTGCGCACCATGTGGGATCCTCCTCCGGTGGCCGGGGAGCAGCCGGGGATCGAACCGGCGCCGCAGAGGCCGCGGGCAGCTTCGCAACCCAGCGCTCAACCGCTGCGCCACCGGGGAGGCCCTGCCTGTGTTTTCTTATATCTATTTTATGCAATGGCTTCAGGCTTTACACCTAAGTCTTTAGTCTATTTTGAGTTGAATTTTTATATATGGCACTAGTAGTGGCCGCTAATACTTAACTACACATGGTGTGCTAAGTATTAAGATTCCTATCCTGGAGACAATAAATTATTACTACCTTTTACCACTACATCCCTCTAACATGGGCAATATGACCTAATCCAAGAACTGATTGTTTTACACATTGTTTTCTTTCCAGGATACATTATTATTTTAGGACCAATTAAATACTAAGCACCTTCCTCATCACCCAGTAAATGGGTTAAAACTTTGTTACTATGTCAAGAAAACACTTCTTTTAAAGTGTGAAGGAGGGATGTTCTTCTTTCTAAGTGATAGGTTAGGAGAGATGCGAATTCTTGTCCTACTTGAGAATGCTCTGAGTTGACCCAAGCCATTGCATACCTGAAATCTTCACCAATGAAGCAAGAACTTAAATCTTTTTGTTTCTGTGTCTTATTGAGGAATCCAGAATGCTTGTTCCTTACTGCTAAACAATTGGCCAACACCATAAATATAGTGAGTTGGTCTGATATCCTGCAAATGTTTACTTTGGACTATAGGGTAACAGAGTGCAGAATTAGACAGATTTGTGGCAAAATCATGAGTGCATATTGCTAGTTATATTATGTGACTATGCAGTGCTTCTTATTTTCTTTAGTTATGGGTATGAAAAGAAGTGAAACACATATGCCAGACAAAGAGTTATCTAACTCTTACCAAGGCTGTGTTACTCTACTTTAACAAATCTGCCACATTTAGTAAAACTTTTTGTAAAGGTGACTCAAACCCTGTTACATTTTTTGCTAATCTATTCTCACCTGTCATGACTCATTTAATTTTTCCATAGGTTAGATGTTGAAATATAATGAGGGAAGGATGGAGTACATATATTTTTAAGTTTTTGATGGAAGCACTAATCTCTGTCATTTCTTCCTGAACTGGTATCATTTTTGATTGACTATCCTGAATGGAGGTCACAGAATTTTTCAGAATTTCCACGTGGTCTTTCTTACTAAAATAGCTCATAGGTCAAAGACTAAATTTCTAAATATATTAAATTCAACTGTATACTTTGGAAATGGGGAGGTGATTACCTGTTCAGACATTAAAATCAATGAATCTTCTGTGAAATTGATTAGGAGAAGCACTCCATTATACATCTAACCACCATATGCCCTACTTTTTCTAAGACTTTTAGTCCTTCAGTACCAATATTAGCATGGACCCTGGATCTAGCACCAGGGGAAAAGCATTTTTTTCCCTTCTCCTTTACCTACAACATGGTTATTTGTGCAGAATGTATAGGTCCCTTGAAGAACAGAGTGAATCACTACTAAATCCAACTGATATGTGTTTATAGAATTCTTAATGAGGCCCAGTTCTGTTCTTCAATCAGTAGATTGCGAGTAGAGTACTGGTTAAATTCTGGAAACTGATGGGCCAATCATGACTTTTCATTGGAGTGTTTAACAACAGCCTCTTGTTCACAAAATTGTTAAGCTCTCTTGATAGTATATATTAAGGCCCCTTGTTGGTTGTCCATTTGTTTTGCACCTTGGAAGTCTGATTTCTATTAGCCTCTTCAGTACTTCTGTAGATACCCAAGGAGAAGGCTACCTTTTAATAGTGAATTTAGCTGGCTGTTGATTATGGTTATTACACCAGCCTTGTTGCTGATAGTTATGTTCTGCCAATGGCCTCTGTCATATCCAGTTTCCTATTGTATCCTTTGCTATTGAGAATTCTAGTTCTATAACAATACCTCCTCTGTAAATCTTCATTTGCTGAGAGCAGCCATTATTCACTTTCTCAATGGCATTTGTTCCCCTACTGCTATGACTTTTGAAGACTCTTTAAGCAAAAGAAGTAGGGGAATTTTCATTTAGCAAAGAAGAATGGGCTACTCCTGCAGATTCACAGACTTCAGGGATTCTGGATGTTTATATTTCTGTCTTATGTTTTGATCTATGAAAGTATTCAGTCTTTTTCTGTCAGGGCCAAGATTTTGGCAGAGAAAAATTGTAAAACTTAAAGTTCAGCCTCACTAGTATTCTATTGTTTACAATTAGATTCCATGTCTAGTGATCAGCGTGGAAAGTTCTCAACATACTAAAAGGAGTTCTACAAATCACATTTTACTTTGTAAGTGTGATGGATTCCCTTGAGTATAATATATATTTTTTTTGCAAAATATGATTGCTATTCAGCAATAGTCACTTGATTCTGTGGTCCTAATGATTGGTATTCTCCATCTATCTCAAACTCTAGCAATGTCGTACAAGTAGATGCATCTCATTCTGTGTTTATCTCAGCATAATACAAGTATGAATCCTAACTTTAGTACACTTCCAGCATTCCAAAGAATACCAATACTCAACTTACCTCAGTAAAGGTGTCTTCACTATCACCCACTTTATGAATGAACTAAGTCCATAAACCCATCTTAAGTGTGTCCATCTGTCAATTGAGAAATTACCAGACTGTAATATAATAAAGTATTTATTCCAGAATAGGAATCACACAACCAAGGAACACTACCAAGACCTGTTCCATCAGGGTAAGGAGATTGGGAAGTTTCAAAGGGTCAGAAGATGGTGGCCTGAGTTATCCCAGTTGTTTTGAAACTTTTGGATTAGCTGACGATAGTCTTCATGCATGACACTGCAGTGTATATCTATTACAAAATCAATAGAGGGTTTGTTTCCTTCATAGTAGTTAATTGCCAAGTCAGACTGCCTCAATGGTTCTAGAATTCTCAAAATCTCAGAGACGAAATGGTGTCTGTTTAGTTCAAAACAAGTCTCATACTTCCAAGGAGAATATCAGAGTCAAACCTGATGTTATCTTTTATACTTATTTCTCAGAAATAAAAAAAAAAACTAATCCTATCACATTTATCTTCAAATGTGTCCAGAATCTACCTTAGATAGTCCTCCCTAGAAACAGAATCTGAAATAAAAATATCTGATGGTGTGATTTTTTGAGGGGATGATGTTTTGGAGAAACCTCTAAGGCAGTATGGAATCAGAAAAGGAAAAAGGAAAGAGCCAAGCTAAGATTCAATGCTAGGTAAAACCTAGACTTATCCTGATCCACAGGGGAATCTGAATTGTAATTTGTACCATAAAGTGATGGTACCTTGAGATGAAAGTCCTGAATATTCTGCCCACTTATTTGTCAGTCTGTGACTGATTCTGAGAGTTGATGCAGGTAATTTTTTAGATGACTTATGAAAATTAAGTGCAGTCCCCTGTGTACACATGTAAACATAAACCGGGATCTGTAACTTACTGAAGATGATGCGTCTAGGGCCTCCCCTAGTGGTGCAGGCAGTTGAGCACAGTTCTGTGAAGCTGTCCACAGCCTCTGCAGTGCCAGATCAACCCCAGCAGGCCGGTGAGAATCCCACATGGTGCGTCAGACCTCTCTTGTCTCGCCTGCTGCTCCCCTCAGCAGTGTATTTCAGTCAGTCTGTCTGTTCTGTTCCCCACTCTGTCTCTGGTGAATCCTCTCACCCTCCTGCGCATCTGGCCTGTACCCCAGTTCTTGTAAGCATGAATAAATAAATTTAAAAAAAAAAGATTACACATCTAGGAAAATGAATGTGGGTGACAATTACAATCGTCAAAAGATGGGTTGTAGGCTATTGGCCTTTGTGTCTGTTTATTTTATTTATTTATTTGTTTGGTTTTTAAGATTATTTATGCATACAAGAGTTGGGGTATAGGCCAGAGGTGCAGGGGTAGGAGTGAAGGGATTCACCAGAGAGAGTGGGGAGCACCAGGTGGATTGACTGAAATACACTACTGAGGGGAGCAGCAGGTGAAACAGGAGACATCTGCAGCACCATGTGAGTCAGCTTCCTGGCCGGGGATCGAACTTGTGCTGCAGAGGCAGCTGCAGAGGCTGCAGATAGCTTCATAGTGCTGATGCTTAACCCCTTGTGCCACCAGGGAAGCCCCCTGCTTATTTTAATGTGGCATTAATACATCTATTTTACACTTCTCTTGAAGATGAAACTTTCCTTTACCTTTCCATTCCTACCAGCTCTCCTTTACTTTCTTTGCTCTTTCTATTTTTTCTTCTTTCCCCCATTTTCTTACCAACATCATGATTTTATAAGGTAAGTCTACAGTCAAGAGGTATCCACTTCTTCTACTTAGGGATGAAACACTAGCTAATTTTGGACTGAGACAAAAATCACTGCATTATAGTTATTTGCAGTTTTCTCCAACTTTTAAGTTCATGTATACATTTCTATGTGATTTCATTTGCAATCATGTCTTCAAAAACCACTTATGTATAAATTGTATAAATCCCCACCTTTAGAGTCACTTCACATTGCTTCCATAACTCCAGGGACTTGTATTTAATTCCCTCCTAGGTGAAAACCTACACTTGGATATGAAAAAAAATTTCAAAACCTTCTATATGCCCCTTCCCCACACACAAGCTACTCATAATGTGTTTCTTCTATCAGTAAACTTCAACTCATTCTTTTCAGTTTCTCAGTCCCAAAAGTGAGGAGTCATCAAGATCTTCTTTTTCTGTCAACCCCTAATAGCCAATCCATCAGTGGATGTAGTTAGTTCTACTTTCAAGCAATATCGAGAATCAGCTCATTTCTCACTACATCCACAGAGATCAAAGTCATGATCATCTATCTTGAAGACTATACAGTAATCTCTAACTGATCCTCCCAGTTCCACACTCTCTCGTCACTGCTTATTCGCAACACAGTAGATGCAGTTATCTTTTAATATTGTCACATATGTTGTGTCTCTCTCTTCTCAATAGCCTTAATGAGTTCTTCAATCCTGAGGAGTGAAACAAAAACCTATTTTAATGGACATAAGCTGTTTGTGGATAGAAATTCAATGTGATTACTAGACAAGAAATCTAGCTTCATGATCTGTCTATCACTTACAATCCATTTCTCAGGGCCCAAGTTTTCTTATCTCAAAATGTGGAGCATGTTGTAAATTTTCTCATAAGCAATCAGAGTCACCCAAGTTCAGTATTAAAAATCTGCCAATAATTATAAAGTCCCACTGATAATGTTAAAGAAACAATTTTAAAGTAACAATAACACTATTTAAAACAGCAAAATAATGTTTATTGTATTTATCTCTTATTTGTCCTATTATTTTTCCCTTTATCAAACTGATCACGATTTCATCCTTGTTGTGGATTTCAACATTGCTTTCAACCACATACATACTTCCCTAACTAGTTACTAGCTGGTAATGCTTTTCCTCTGCTGTTTACTATATATAATCATTAAATGAGTACTTTATGGTTTCACTCCAATGAAATTGAATTTAGGGATTTGCTCAAAGTCGATGTTTATAATTACTACATTTGAAATTCAAACTTAGAAACTGTCTGAATCTGGAGTTTGTAACCATTCTGAAACTGTGCTGCCTTTTGGGAATTAAAATGACAGATTAGCATTTTGTTGATGATGACTAACTTATTTCAATCTCTTATTTCACATTGGGAAATCACCAGTATTTGAAAGAATTTTTGCCATCTTTTGCCTAATACATACTAAATAGTCATGCTAAGGGAAAACAAGCCCTCCTTGATGCAGGTGGTAAGTTCTTCTCAATGGAACTTCTGCATCTCACTCTGGTAAAATACTTCCAACTGCAAGTAATATTGAACTAAAATCAAACTGTTTATTCAAATTTATGAAACAAAACCAAAACTATAGCATAGAAATATAGCAACATGTTCAACAGTAAGACAGATGCTAAGAATTATGCATCCCAAAATCAAAACCAGGTTCTTTTTTATTATACCTGTCAATAACCCTATCCTGCCTTCTTTGGCATCCTTATTTTGTCTTCATGGCAATGCCTCTCATTGTTATAAAGAACCTATCAATAATTTTGTTTCAAATCGGAAGTCACAAATTTCACCCTTTCCCTCTGTGAGAGCCTTAGGAAATCAGATCCTTCTTCAGGGGAACAGACCAGCTTCAGTAACATATGGTACCTAGATCAATAACAGTTATCAGGAGAATAGTATGTAAGACTTGGCTTCCGTGTGAATTCCTGAATCTGTACTTAGAGGGATTATCTAGATGAAAGTAGATGTGATTTGTTCTTTATTCATTTATTTTTATTTAGAACTATTTAAGTTATTACATGGTCAGCAGTGTTGTCCATGCTGCATGTAGAAAAGTGATCAAAATTGATGCCTTTCAAAAGCAATATATTTTCATAAGGACACCAACAAATAAACAATGCATATTTAATATATGATAGAGAATTTTACAATTATTATTATATGATATGTACATATACCTTGCATTGTATGTCAAGCCCATGTATAAAAATAAAACAATAGGCTTGTAGGTTTATATTGACTGACTTAAAACAGAATTCTGTGTGAAATATTACACTTTATTGACAAACCTTAATTTTATAGCATTATTTAATCAACACTAATCAAGAAAATGTTAAAAAAAGACATGCATATGTTGTCACAAATTATTTCCTTCTAGAGACATGTGTTTATTTCAAAGTGATGAAATATAAGTAGCTTCAATCTTGATCCCGTGATGAACAAATAGAATAGGAGACATTATAGAAATTCATTTAGCTATGGCAGTACAGATGTGTAGGATAAGAAATGTTCACTAAATAGTGCTTGAGAGATGACTTTTCTATGAAGAAAGTAAAGAAATTAATGCCCTATTTCATATTATAAATAAGTACAAATTTATTTTTGATTAATTTAACAAAAAATTATAATACTGTATTTTCTTGCATATACCAAATCTGTGTTTGTGTATGGATGTCAGTGGGAAGAGCAAAAATCATGGTATCTCTTCCAACTGTTACATTATGTACTCCATTCGAAGTCTAGGGATATCCAGTGATAGAGACAGAGGGAGAAAATACATTTTTACTTTTTCCATTATCCTGTTCAACTTGCTACTAAAGGAAATTGCATTGTCACAAGAATACAAAAAGAAGTATGCCTTTTAAGAGAGGAAATTTTCTCATCTGTTCTTGACTATTGTTCAGGATACAAGATAAATAATCTTAGACCTACCACAAAATAATGTCTCATGCATGGTTTAGATATATTCCTCTTTTAACATAGTAAACAGAGGAAGTAATGTATATGCACATACATGCAATATTTATACTCCTATACCCCAGTCTTTTCACAATGCAATGTATAGATGGAGGATTTTTGAAATTCATTCAAAAGATATCATTATATTGTAGGCATCATTCACTAATTCCACATTCTTGCACATGAACTGAAACAAAAGCAATCGTTATCAAGTGTCTATTGTGAATCAGGCCTGTATAAAATATAAGGTAAATAGAGGCAAAGGTAATAGTATTTGCTTTCAGGGTATTTAAACCATTATGAATTCTTAGGAGCAAAAGCACATAAATCAGTATTTATAAGACATTTACTATAGAAAAACAGTGAAGCATCCCCAGGACTCTCTAGTGAAATGATCCACAGATTGGAAATATTTGAAATTCATTGCTGCAAATCTCCTTGTTTCATGCTCTCATTATCATCTAAAAAAATAAACAAACAGATGGCAGAGAAGAAAACAGAAAACTGCAAGTTGTTCTTTGTATACTCTCATGGGGAAAAGTTTTTAGTCAATCATAGAAGTGAAGAACATGAAATGCATTGTCGGTGATTTATTTTTCATGTTTCATGCTCATTTTACCTACGTATGAGATTTTGAAAAAGCTCATAATGTATTTCAGAGAAATAAATATAAAGTGAGTGGCATATAAATTGTGAAAAGTCATAGTTGTTGAGGGACTTAATGTGGCAGAGGATTCCAGACATAGGTCATGAGCCTGAACTTCATTCTATGGAATTGGCAAGTACTGGCATGACTTTGTTAGAATATAATTCAGCAATGACACAGAGTTTTATCTGTAAGAGAAACAGAGTTTTCACTTTGAATTACAATCTGGGAGACATCACTCTGGCAAGAGACTGTAAGTGTTTCAGTGTGGGGGCAGAGCTACCTCCCACAGATAAACAAACTAAAAGGAGAAAGAAAAGCAAAATAGAGAGATGTCTGCCATCTAGCACAGTGGTAGAATGTCCTTTTTGAACCTGAGGTCCTACAACTATCTCTGTTGATCTGAGTGAGCACCTGGTGTCATCTCCAAACTCTCCAGTTTCAGGTGTCAGTGTGCTGGTTCACAGAGCGTGGTGGAGTCTGCCTCCGAGCCATGCACAAGTTCAAGTCTTCTAAAGATCCCTGACTCCACTTTTCTGTTCCTTTTGTAAATTTTAATGAAATGATTTCTTAGTTATCTTCACAACTTCAAGCACAATACATTAAAATTCTATTTTTTAACAAACATTAATAGAAATGCATGCATTATGAAACTGGATCATCTAAGGAAACTGAATTCTATGCTAAAGTAATAAGATTAAATGTATGTGAGTAGACATTAATATTTAGTGAAGTATCCAAAAGACTTTTGATTAAAATCTCCAGAGTAGTGAATTTACTCCTCTGAATCTATGAACATATCAGATATGTAGATAGGTAGGTAAATTGATCAATCTGAGCTTCTTGTAGTTTGCTGTCTCAGGTGAATTAAAAAATGAAGAAAAAAGAAACAAAGTGATTTATTTCTGAAGCAGGCAAGAATAAACATATGTAATACCTTAATTGATACATTATAACTTGAAGAGTATTTTTACATATATTTTATTAAATTTTTTGTTTGTTTTCTTAATATTATTTCTTTCCATGAATATGTCTCATGTAGGTTCCTGATTCAAGATCAACCTATTTCTTGAACAAATGAACTTGTCAAGGATGTGACTTTCATGCATCTGGAGCTAAGTGGGCATATCTAAATTTGATTATTTGCCCTATGTGTTCCTGCTGCTTTATTACTTCATTTGTGATTTCCCCAAACCTTCATATTTCCCTTTATGATAAGAAATAGTTTTTATTCCAAGAGTTGTTAGTGGCTACCTCCTCTGGTGGAGTTTCCAAAAAGCATTCTGGATTCCCTGCCATTTCAGAGAAAATACTAAGTCACTTGGCAGGTGTTTTAGGCCTGGATACCTGGGGCAGACAGCAAATACTTAATTGTTTTGCTAATTTAAACAGAGCAGACCTCTAACAAGACCTAAAGGAGATAGATGAAATGACAGAATAGTAAAAACAAAAAGTCCAGTGTAAAAAGAAAATAGGATTGGGCCTCCCCGGTGGCGCAGCGGTTGAGTGCTGGGCTGCGAAGCTGCCTGCAGCCTCTGCAGCGCCGGTTCGATCCCCGGCCACCAGCGAGGGTCCCACATGGCGCGCAGACCTCTCCTGCCGTGCCCACTGCTCCCCTCAGCAGTGTACTTCGGTCCTTCTGCCTGTTCTGCTCCCTGCTCTGGCTCTGGTGAATTCTTTCACCCTCCCGCGCTTCTGACTGTATGTACCCAGTGCTCGTATAAATAAATAAATCTTTAAAAAAAAAAAAAATAAAAATAAAAAGAAAATAGGATTTAGGGGAAAAAAAGTAATATTTAGTTTTGTATATGTAATCATATAAATGTTAAAATGCAGTGATTTGAAATTCTTGGTTATAATAACTAATAAAATATAGATTATTAAATCCTTGGAATATAAGTGTTTTATATAGAAATGAGATTTTAAGAAAATAAATTTAAATTCTAGTCATTCATTATACTCTGATAAAGAGAAAGTAAAACCTGTCTTTTGAAACAATCCAAATTCACACCTTTACTAACAAATTGAATGTTACCGTAACTAAAATGACACAATTTCATATTTAGAAATATCTGAGAATTTAGATAATAAATTGTTTTAACATCAACATGAGTATCTTTAATTACCTAGTGAATAGAAAAAAATAAATTTAAGGAGTAGTATTTATATTTTAATGGCATCAATATCTATTTTATTTTTTTAAAGATTTATTTATTTATGCATTCAAGAACTGTACAGGCCAGAGGTGTGGGGGGTGAGAGGATTCACCAGAGACAGAGTGGGGAACAGAACAGGCAGATTGACTGAAACACACTGCTGAGGGGAGCAGCAGGCAAGTAAGGAGAGGTCTGTTGTGCCATGTGGGTTTCTCCCTGGCCAGCAGAGGGATCGAACTCATGCTACAGTGGCTATGGACAGTTTCATAGGTCGCGTCTTAAGCCCTTGCACCACCAGAGGGGCCCTCAATATCTAATTTAATAAAATATATTATTCAACAGGAATGATTTATTTCCGCCCAACTACAATAAATTTGACAAGAATATTAATAATAAAGAATTGAAAGTCATTAAACAATTCAGAAGTTAAAGTATAGCTCTCTCTCAATATTGTTTCTGTTCTCATTGGTAACTCCATATTTACATGTTTTTTGTATCTCTATTTATGATTTTATCTTTAATTAAGACTGCTCAGAAAATGAGATGAACTGTATTTCCCCTGAATATATTATATATTTGCATTATACATGTAAGCTTTTTATGGTGGAATTTTCTTGAATAATTGTGATGCACATAGAGAGTGTACCCAGTGGTTGAAGACAGTGAGCCTCCATATCTAAGTCATACAGTGTTATAAACCAATGTTAGCTACATAAAAATAAATCAAAAATAAAGATTCAGGATAGGTACTTTCAGTTCGGACTCTACCGCTAATAAGAAATGTTCAACTTGATGCAACTTTGTAATTAGAGTCTCAGAATCATTATAAGTAGTTCATTTTTTCAGCGAATCTCATTGCTGATCACCTGCTAAATGTTATATGAAATCTAATCATTAAAACCGTGTCCTAAACTTGGCATGCAGCATGAGGGAATGACAGAACTACAAACACATCTACTTTTTCTTTGGACATTCGTGCATTTCTTTGGACATTCAATACTCCCTGGAAAGAGTAATCATTCACATTTCTAAAGCTATTTTCTCAGTGTTAAAAATCAATTGGAAGAACAACATTTCCAACCTGGGTGAGAAAAATATATAATTTAAAACTATAATATCTAGAAGAGAAGGCAATTATAGGCTCTTTCTTTTACATGGCTGGTAGGGTATGACATGGACAGAACTGGAGCATATGATGCTACGTGAAATAAGTCAGAAGGAGAAAGACAAACACAAGATGATTTCACTCATATGTGGGGAGCAAAGAGGGCGGGAGAGAGCCCCTTGGAACAAGGTGGAGGATTATGGGTGCTCGGTTGTGGTGTAGTGTGCTCATACACATCTGAAGTTGTGTGAACCTGTCCCCCAATGCATATATAGTGTCATAGACCAATGTTGCCTCAATAGTAAATAATCTGACAGAAGAAAAATCACCTTCATACTTTATTTAGAGAAGTGTGATTTTTTAACAAGCCGAAGTCCGAACTCTCCACAGGTTACATAATAAAAAGATATTTCTCTTTCACATCGTGGTCGATTGCATTGAGGCAGGAAGCTTCTTTTCCAGACAGTCATTCAAGGTTATTGCTATTTCCCACCCTCTGGCTTTGGTCATGCATATCATCAGAGTTCTTTCCTTTCCATATATTGATGAGGAAGAACATAATTATGCAGGGGTGAATTTTATGGGTTAGACTGAAAATGGTGCAACCGCTTCTTCTCTCATTTCTCTGGCTGGGACAAATTCACTTGGACTGATGTGAATGAATATGAGATGAGGAATATATTTAGACTTTGTACCTACAAACAAATGGAAAACAGACAGTAATAAATCCTGGCAGTTGATGTCATACCCCATAACTTAGGTAGAAAATCAGAGAGGATAGAGTTTAAATAACAGCTGTCGAAGGTCACACAATTTCAAATTGATGGGAGGAGCTTGAATTCATGCAATTTAGCTTCAGAATCTACCCACTATACTACTTTCATGATATTTGTATTTTAACATATATGTTCAACAGAGATTTCCTAAACAAGCAACTGTAGCAGACTTTTTACCCAGAATGCAGAACAGATAATTTGAATCAACATATATGTGTATATATGTGCATGTGTGTGTGTGTGTATTCCAGAACAGATAAATTTACCCAAACACATAGGTAAAATGCTTTTTGAGGAATGCTGTCACCTGCAGGCATTTTAATATATCCATGAAGATATTACCCAGTCACAGTGTACTCTTTAGCTGCTTGAAAGTATTTGGTAGGTATTCAGTTTTTAATTATTAATAAATGAAATTCAACCTAGTAAATTTGGAGATCTATTTTGATTTACTAAAGAATACATGAACTGAGCAACATCCTGTCTAGCTAGTAGAAGGGTGCTGTAGAATCACAGCTCAAAATGGAAGATTTTTATACTAAGAAGAAGGAGGGGGTAAGGTAATGAAATAAAATAAAAATTGTGTTAGACAAAAAGACTTTTCTCTTGAGGAAAGGTAGGCAGATTTTAGCATGCAGATTACCTCACTAGTGCTGACCAGCACATTTAGATTGATTAGGTTTAAAATTCAACTCCTTCACAGAGTGAAACCACAATTAGCTTAGGAACTAGATCTTGGCAGAGTTTGATATAAAGGGTTGAATTTGGGGCCAATATATCTTTTTTTTTAATATTATCTATTGTGTTTTCCTCCAAGTTTGGTGATTTGCTGTGCAGTCTTGAAAGTTCATTAGGCTTGCTTACCTTCGTCTGTTTCAGCAGATGCCCCCTATGATACAGACACATTTAAAATTCATACTCATAGTCCCTAAATCTTTATAGAGAGTATATATCACAGAAAATGTGTGCTGGTAATTGAGCAAAGAAGGTTGTGAATTTTCCTGTTAGCTTGAAATTGAGACTCACCTACTCAATGCACATAAATGCCAAAGACATGTCTCCAGCATCTAGGGAGAGAAAGGACAGGACATTGATGCATAGCTGACTCAGCATGAGGTAGGAATCCTAAGACTTGTATTTGTCCCCCTAAACACTTGGGGAATGAGCTTATATAATGTTTTAGGGAAGTATATTTGGGAGAAAAAAATAGTTGAATTCCACTGGCTGGGGAGTTGGGTAGGGCACAGGAATGCTGGGTTATCAGGATATTAATGGCAAATGCACCAGAGCCAGAGGGATGCAGAGCTGGCAGAAACATTCTGGTGGTAGTGGGCTCTTGACTGTATGCCCTGGTGGTCAGATAGTCCTGGTGCTTGGACACCTTGTGGACAAAAGTCTGGACCAAAAGTGCTAGATTTTCTTTATCTGGAGCAAAAGAATTGCTCAGGAAGTACAGGATAGTCTTGGTATTAAAAGAAGCAGGTCAGGCATTACTGATTTAATGGACCAGGCTGAAAAACAGCTTGTGGTTAGACTTGGTGATCAGCTGGATTCTGGGCAGAAAGAAGGCAGGCATGGTTTGAGAAAGGAATTCAGATTTTTAGGATTGGTTTCAATCACAAACTTCTTCCTTAACTTTGGAGAAAACTATTATAGGAATGAATTTCTTCCTAAGTGGAGAAAATCTGAACAGAATAGAGGGAGGATAACTTTCACATGGAATAAGAAATAATTTTTAAAGCATGTTATTCCCCTGCCTTAGCTGGCAATGAAATTGCTATACTGTTAATGGTCTGTGAATCTTTAATTACAGATAAATGTTCATGTTAGTATCTGTCCTCAGGGCAAAAATGCAAACACATTACACCACAAGAGAAGCAAAGAAATGAATTTATGTTTTAATGAGCTGTGGAGTCCTATTATTCACCTAATATAATATGACACTTTGACTTTGCACTGGAAACAAACTGGGAATACAGGGTCCGATTTTTATTCAGGAAAATTGTTTACTCTGAAAATGTATCTAATGATTAGTTGTTTTTCTCATTTTGAAAACTTCCTTTTATTGCTTTTTTTAAAATTTAAAGTAATTATATAAAAAGTCAACATTAATTTTCTCTCTGTTCTGGAGGGAAATTATCCACAGAAAAATCCTGTATCAAGCAAGTCATTTTACTGTGTATATTGTTATCCATATATGAACATGCAAAATCAGACTTACCAATTGCCCCAAAAGCTAATGACCTGTCCATCTAATGAAGCGCTTTTTATTATGTAGCATCATCAGGTTTAATTGAGCATTTAATTCATAGTTTGTCACTCTGCTGATTGCTCATTGATTTATATTCACTCCTCACACTAAAGCTAGGAGGTAGTGCTAATTTAAATGGAATTGCCAAACTCAAACCTTTTAAAATAAGAAATCAAATATATCTAGTAGATATGTTAGTTTAATTGTTGTTATTTTTGTTACCTGAGTTCCACGTGAGACGCATGTGGAAGAAGAGGGGAGTGATAATGGCAATCAACTTCTGGTTTCACAGATGAAACTTACACCACTTATAGCTATTCTAATATATAGAAACAAAGTATTTAGAAAGCCACAGTTTTTAAATAGCCAATGAAAAACAGGTAATGCTTACATTACAATAGTAACAGTTCCACAACAGAGGTTATTATTATGCTTTTATTTACCTGCCCTGAAAAGGAAAATTTTTTTTTCTCTTTCTGAAGCTTATTCAGAGCAGTTGCAGAGAACTTATAGTTTTAAATCCAAATATTAGAATTTTAGTAATATCACTAAGATAGAAAATCAGTTTGGAAAATATGAAAACTAGCAATACTAACGAGTGAAGCAAATAAAAAAAAGTAATATTAGGCATTTAATGTTTTGTGTATTGCATAGTATTATAATTCCCAGTTTAATATTGAAGAAGATAAAGTTCAATTAATAAAAATAAATTTAACTTCATTTAAAAATGTATGTATTTATTTCTAGTTTCTGCGCTAACTACTATTACGAAGTGAGCATTCCAGCCATGATACAATTGATCAACTTTAAATACATATAGAGTCATAAAGCATACAGTTGCCACAGTTTTTACTTATTTTGAGTATGTAGTAAGTACAAATATGAGAAGTAGGGATGCTATGAAAAATATAAATAAAAATCTGATCTTGTTTATGTGTCAAGGAAATCATCTGGAAAGAATTGCAATTTAAAAGATGAGTTAAAAATTTGTGGGCCTCCCCTGGTGGTGCAGGTGCTTGAGCGCTGCACTATGAAGCTGTCCACAGTCTCTGCAGTGCGGGTTTGATCCCAGCTGGCCGGCGAGGGTCCCACATGGCGCAGCAGACCTCTCCAGTCTCTCCCACTGCTCCCCTCAGCAGTGTATTTCATCAGTCTGCCTGTTCTGTTCCCCGCTCTGTCTCTGGTGAATCCTCTCACCCTCCTGCGCATCTGGACTGTACCCCAGCTCTTGCACAAATCAATAAATAAATAAATCTTAAAAAATTGTTTATGTCTCTGGTTTATAGTTGCTTGTTGATTTTGATTTTACTTTATGTTGAATTCTAAAGAGTAATTATAATAAAGTAAAAATCAAAATCAATAAGCAACTATAAACCAGAGACCCACTACAGAGGGAGGTGGAGGGAGTAGGATCAAAACAAGAAGGGGGTGGGAATTGCATGGGGACTATAACCAAGATGAAAATGCATACATTGTGCAAAAATGAAAAATGATGTAAAAATATATAAAATTAAAAAAATAAAGTCATGAACAAGGAAAAAAATAGTTTATGTAGTTAAAAAAATAGTATATGTATTTTCATATGTAACTCATGTGTAAATATGAGAGAAAAATAGAGAAGGGAAGAAATAAAGAGAAGGGAAGGGATTGTGAAGGAGGGAGAGATACAGAAAGAGGGAGGAGGGAAGAGAGAGTGGGCTTGTATGCCACTTTTCCATCCCTCTGCATTCTGATCAAAAGAAAAATGGACAAATTAGTCAATTGAGAATAACAGCACAATTCCTATTTATATTGATTGCTGGTGAAGACAGAATGAAGAAAATTACTTGGACCAGGAAATTACACTTATTCTCCCTTCATCCTAGAGTTGAATTAACTTGACCATCTAGTTAAAGTGCAGAAAAATGATTCATAGACTATAATTTTAGAATATATGTGTCAGAGTACTGTATCAGCATTTATACGTACGATGAGTGAATCAATCTGTAGAATATATTTTACTTTAGGTATGTGTAAAGGGATTTTAAATACAAATGTAGCCATACTATTCCTCATATTATAATTACACTATTTAATTAATTCATGTTTTCATTCTACTGCTTCAATTATAAAGTTATACCAAATCAAAATCTCTGTTCCAGTTGCTCCTCTTTTCTTACATTATTCAAAAATGAGCTACTTTTCCACACTTGTTTGAATGCTCATTGCCAACTGGAAACCGATGACCATTTTAACATTTGTATCCATCACATTTCCTCTTTCCCTCTTTCTCTAGTTTTTTAATCCTAAATTTTATAAATTCTTGCATTACCTCCAACATACTTAGTGCCATGGGTGTCAATGTTATTATCCTCATCATATGTACTTGACAAAACATAAATTCTTCAATCTTATATAAAATTATAGATAATTCTGTTTACTTCTACATCAAATATTCTGTTAACTAAGACTTATCCCAACAGCCTGGGAATTTTCTGGGAATGATAATAGCAGATGAATAGATGGATTTTCTATAGATCTTAAATTCATTAAGTCATTAGGTTATCAAATAAATACTACAAATCATACAATCAATATATGCTTAACATTATCATTTCACTTAGGAAAAAAGACAGCATAAAATATTAGAAATAAAAGAGGCCAGAAATTTTGTTCTGATATAAGGAAATATTCAAACCCTAAATGTTCAAGTAAAGTTAAACAAATGGTAAAAGGTGTAGTATTAAAAATATTAATTTATTCTATGTCTCTATATCCTTGTTTTATTCATATTAAATTTACTTTGTATTTTCCTTCATTTAGACTTATAATGTTAAATAATATACTTATCATTTGCTTAAATTTATGATTTACATAAATTAGATCCTAAAAGTTCTCATCATAAGAAAAAAAACATTTGTATAACTATATGAGATGATGAATGCTAACTAAACTTATGTAGTAATGTTTCATAATATATGTATATCAGCTATTATGCTGTATGCCTTAAATTTGTACAGTTCTGATGGAAATTATATCTCACTAAAAAGGGAGATATATAAATTATAATGAAATGGATCATTGTTTTATCAGCTGAAGAAAGAAAAATTTAAAATGACTTACTCATAAATGTCTATAGTGGCACAATATTTAACACTAATAGATTTTATGAGTTTCATTGATTACTCTATAGAATATTTGACTACATCATTTAATTTTTGTTATGTAATGAATCACTCCAAAATCCTGTAGCTTCAAATCGATCACTATTTATATTAGTTAATGTGTCTGTGGTTTGCCATGATTTTATTAATGTAGGTTAGGCCCAATTTATGTTGTTCTGGTATCCTTGGTTGACTGATCTAAACTTTTTTCGAAACTCTTTGCTTCTGTACTTCTCTAGACATCATTTATGCTCCATTTAGGATATCAGTCCATTTCAGGAGTACTTTTATGGGAATGTAAAAAACTGAATAGCAAGTAAGTTCAATATTCCTGCATTTAGAGACATTGTTGGTCTCAGGTCATATTGACCAAAGTAAATCACAAACTGAACTCAGGTACAAAGAATTAAACTCACCCACAATGAAAGAACATTGAAAACTTACACAGAAAAAGCACATGGATAGAAAAACTTGTGAAGAAATTGGACCATTAATACAATTTTTAAAAAGTCTACAAATGATGCCACTTTAGTACTCCAAATTCTTCCTGTCTATTCTGGTCAACTGCTTTTATTTCCTAATGTCACATACATGTTGTTTCTTCCTGTGTGTATTATGAAAAGTACATTTGAATACAAAGGTGTAAATGATTCACAGAAATTTGCAAAATATTCCTCACATAATTAAAAATAGTTCTAAGTTATAGTTATAAGTGTGTAAGTGTTCATTAAAATGTATTTTCAGAAATCAGCTAGTGACTTATGAAGGTTTTGAGACCTCTTATGATTTTATTAACCATTTCTCATATCTTGTGAAACACCACAGATAATATCTTGAAATTGGGTTTTGTTGTTCCTGTTTATGTAGCATTCCCTGGTGAAAATAAGACACATACAAGGTAGATAATATTTTAAGTATTATCAATGTTTTTATAATCATGACGACATATATATTTATATAAAGTAAATGAAATTTTTGTTCTATGCATAGTCTTAGTTATTCATAATTTAAAAAAGGAAATAGATTAGTGAAAAATATACAACCTGGGAAGTTTATCTATGTGGCACCTTAAATTGAATTCTAAAAAAGTCTCTGACTGTCCATCTTAGATATAATTTACTGAATATCAGGCAACTAAAAATTTGAATAATTATGTTACTATCTAATTAGCATAATAGCATTAATATTTCTGATGTCAGATTTACATGACTAAACAATGTAGTTTCCATTTTTACTGGATTATATGTCACTGTAAGTGTTTTTCTCCAACATGAACAAAATATGATAGATTTACTAAGCTTTATACTATTTGCTCGATGTCTCTGAGGCATAGTTTAGAGATGTGCTGTGTGCAATAGATGTATAAATGATTTGTTTACATTACTCTATATAAATGATTTGTTTGCTTAATGTCTTGGAAATTATTTGATGTATTATGGTTGCTGATCCTATTGTCATCAGATTACTATAATAAACAAGATCTGTATCTAATTTGGTCTTCTCTTAGCTTGTCTAAACAAAATACAGGTGCTTTTATCTCCATTATTTTTTGTCAGTGGCGCTTTTATCAATTTTGTATTAATATATCACATTTATAATGCTTTAGTTTTTCTTATTAAATATTATTTTTCAAAATTTGTGAAATATTTCAAATGAGAAAAAGTAGAACATAATATACTATCTATGCATACAGACATCTTTTTTGAAAAGCAAAAACATATAAATAAAATAGTGCTTTTATTGATCTTTCAGTGTGCCTGCATTGAGACACGATGCTAATCTTAGTGTACATACCATGGATTGATATTATAATTTTTTCTATATATGAATATATTTCTATAACTTATATAGTGTTTTGCTACTTTAACATTCAGATATAACATCTAAACATGTACTTATTTGTAAAATCCTGGTTTTACTCAAAATTTCTTAATCCATTGTGACTCAAATTTATTTATTTTATAAAATTTCATTTCATGAATATCCCATTTATTTAATCCATTTCCCAGTTCATATGAGCCATACTGTTTTCTACAGGATATATCTAGACCAGAATTTGTTGAATCATTGAGATCTTTCTCATTTACTAGCTATGTTAGTTATCAGTTGTGTAGTGAATTTGTCCCAAACCAAGTTACTTGAAGAAATGGTAATTCTGTGGGTGAGGATGCCAGGCATTGCTGAGCTGGGTTTTTAGACAGCTACCTCTAGATCTTTCAGAAGGATACAGTTATCTCAGCTTGTCAATGTGGATGAATCTGCTTCCAGATCTACTTCACCCAAGTAATTATTGGGAGAATTCAGTACACCACATGGCAATATAATGTCTCAGATTCTTTGCTAGTTGTTAATGTAAAGCCATCCTTTGTTTTCACCAAAGGTCAGTTCACAATATGGCAGCTGACCTCATTAATCTGATCTGAGATGCACCTTTGTAATCTAATCTTAGAAGTAATACCCTATCACGTTAGCTGTACCCTACTTGTTAGAAGCAAGTAGCTAAGTCAGCCTATCCTCAGGAAAAGGGAGTTAAGAAAAGGGAATGAATACTAAGGAAGAGCTCACAAGGCTGTATCAGAAACTACCCTCTACAATGGCTATTAGCAAATTGCTTTCAAATTGATTATTCCATTTTCTTATTGTGATATAGTTGGCATGTAATATTTTGTAAGTTTAAGGTGTCCAACATAATACGATATATATTGCAATGTGATTACCTTCTTTGCATTTCCTGTCTTTTCTATCATGAATCATACCTATCATTTGTGTGTGTGTGTTGAGAGTAATTGAGATCTAATGTCTTAACTTTGAACTTTATAATACAGTAATCTTGACTATAATCACTGTGCTGTGCATTAAATCTAAGAACTTATTTATAACCAGCCCCTGATGAGCACCATCATATGAATATTTTTCTTTCTTTCTTTTTTTTTTTTTTAAGAGTATACGTATGTGATATTTATCTTCTATGGTAGGGGAAGACTCCCATCTACCCCTCAGTCCTTCTTGCCTGGTTTAAAAATGAAATTGACACAAGACACATTCAATAAGAGGAACAAAATCAAGTTCAATTTCATGTGCATGGAGATGCCACCATGAATGGAATCTAAGGAATAAACTAAATAGCCAGTGTAGTTTTTAAGTAAATTAGCAGTAAAGCTGTGAAGAACAGACAAAACATATAAATTGTTGACATTTTTGGTTCAGGCAGATAATTTAGTGAGCAAAGCAGAGCTTGATTACACATTTCCCCATCTCTGTCCTTGTCTTTACACTACTGGTGTCTTGTTATCTTTGTATAAGAGAAGGATCTGCCATATACTGATTTATATCTTGCTTTTAGTGAAAACAGAAAACTGTTTTTTAGAACAACTGATATTTTGGGTATCAGTTATTTACCAATTATATTTATTTAGTTCAAGAAAATTAATATGTATTCCGGGCCTCCCTGGTGGTGCAGGGGGCTAATCTCCACACATGAAGCAATCTGCAGCCTCTGCGGCATGATTTCGATCCCTGGCAGGCCAGGGAGCTACCCACATGGCGCAGCAGACCTCTCCTGTCTTACCTGCTGCTCCCCTCAGCAGTGCATTTCCATCAGTCTGCCTGTTCTGTTCCCCACTCTGTCTCTGGTGAATCCTCTCACCCCGCACATCTCTGGCCTGTACCCCTGCTCTTGTATGCATAAATAAATAAATAAATAAATAAATAAATAAATAAATAAATCTTTAAATATATATATATGTATTCTACTTCGGCATGCATTGGGTAAGTCTGAACTGAAACCAATAGTCGTTTTATGTCTAACTTATCTCACTTAGCAAAATGCTCTCACTCATTCATACCATAAGTAACAATTTTTTATCATGGCTAAATGTTATTTCATGGTATATACACTGCTTCTTTATCCATTCGAGCATGACAAACACTTAGGTTGTGTCCATATCTTGATTATTGTGAATGATACTTCAATGAACATGGGGGTACAGATATATTTTAGATACTGATTCAATTCTTTTAGATAAATACTGAATTACATGAAAGTTTTCAAGTTTTTGAGAAACCTCCATATTCTATTCATTAATTTGTGCATTATTTTACTTTTTCACCAATGGAGATCAAATAAGCAGATTTCCCCCCAAAATAAGTAATTAGTTATAAAGCAAATATCTTGATATTTAATCTTCAAATTTCAAATAAGAAATCCTTCAGAAAAAGGCATGTCTCCCTTTTAAGTAAAGAAAATTGATGTTGGGGGAGGGGGTCATGAAATTGTAAAGATTACACATTTTCACATACATTTTAATACTAAAAGAAGCAATATGTTTTCCACTTTAAAAAAATATATTTTCAGCTCTATTTTTAAAAATCATTTAGGCTTATGCTAACATGAGCAATTTTCCAGAAATATGTCTCATGAAACATTTCCTGTTATGAATCTGAATCAGTTGTTAACACTATTTGAAATCCCTGGATCAATACTTCCTAAGCTACATTACTTTGCCATGGTGTTCATGCTCACCAAGCATAATACCATTAAATATATTCTGATCACTTTTACTTCTCTTCATCTCAGAAATAATGGAATTCACAATGTGACCATATTTTGTGATATTTTACAAGAGAACCACGGATTTTAAAATGCGCATCAAATAAAACAGCAGTCATTTTCTGTGATCATAATTATACAAGTTAAAGCTGCATCAGTATATGTCCAGATTATTTAGTATAACATACAGATATCAGAAATTTCATAAACTCATTTACTCACCTATTGAAGAGATGAAACCATGTATGCATTATAGATACAAATACAATGGCCCTCTTTTTTGATGATTCTTGAATAAGTAAACAATAAAGCAGAAATGAAAAGTTTACAATAAATATTTCACTTACTTTTTAAATTGCTAGTTTTATATATAACAATTTGATACTAAAATACAAGTGAGAAATTCTCCATTTCAATTGTACATATATTGTTGATGGAGAGGACTCTGTCCATAATGACAGAGCAGGAATGAAGTCCATTAAGAAAAGTGTTTGATAAGTGTTTGGAATATGGGTAAGAGGTAAATTCATTAAAGAAAGATGGGGAAACTTAAGCAATAATGCCATAAATAAGCTTCAATATTGACTCCTTAGTGAAATTGCACACAGAATACCTTAGTTATAACAATTTTTCAGTGAAAAAATGAAAGAAGTTAGGGAAATCATTTATAATTCAGGTTAGATGCCCTCATGATATTTGAGGTCACTGTCAAAACAGCAAGAATTGAGGTATAATAGGGTTGTACATTGCTATGATACTTCGGAAGACACTGATTTCTCTAGAAAGCACCCGTTCATAGGTTCTTAACAAAAAAGCATTCAGTAACATTGTGTGTGTTATCTTCAAAGATAATTTCATAAAAAACATAAGTTTTTTTTTTTTAAGATTTATTTATTTTTTTATTTACTTATACAAGAGCTGGGGCACAGGCCAGAGGCAGGGGAAAGTGAGAGGATTCACCAGAGACAGAGTACGGAGCAGAACAGGCAGACTGACTGAAATACACTGCCGAGGGGAGCAGCGGGCGAGATGGGAGAGGTCTACCACACCATGTGGATTTCTCCCTGGCCATCCAGGAATTGATCCCATGCTGCAGAGGCTGTTGACAGTGTCATAGTGCTGCGCTCAACCTGCTGCACCACCGGGGAGGCCTAAAACATAAGGTGTTTTTAATAGAACCATTTTAAGCCAAGATTCTATTAACCCAATTGAATTCACTTTACTTGTGTTTGCATGGTCATTGATCTGTATTGATTACAATAAGAAAATGTAACAGACTGAAGAGCACATTCATCAAGTTATCTTCCTAAAAAGTCATTTTTCTGTAGACTTAGAAAAGGAACTATATTAACAGTCAAAATAAGCTCATAAAAACACAAGATCTTCAAAACACTGATTTTGTTACTTCTAATATGTGTCCAGGCAACAATTTTGACATCTATGATGACAGTCATAAATCCTCAATCCTCAGTCTTCCTTGACATGGGAGGATCAGTCACCCTTGAAGGTGAGACAGATTGAAGTCTTTCACCGTAAAAATATTTTTTATCAGTAAAAGTTAAAAATTTACTGAAAACTGGGAAATGTGTGAATAGATTTTGAATCAGAATACCAAGGATACAAAAGCATCTAACAAGATTAAGTTTGAGTCATCTATTTGTAAAATTTTGATTTTAAGAAGTATCTTCCTATGAAACTTCCTATAGAATAATCAAAATGGATTTATATTGCAGAAATAAACCCTTATGCATTTGAAATAATCTCCACTTGATTTAATTAGGTCATGTTTTTGATCAAGATGACTTAAAGTTTTTTTTTTTCTTTTTATAATGGCAGGGGGTTGTATGTATACATATGTATACTAAACTCTACACTTAGTTTTTTGAATTATGAGCTAAATAACAAGATGAAAAATTATGTTCCATAATTTTAAATTCAACTATAAGTATTCCTGCTGGGTCCATTCTTTTCACTTTAATAATAATAGAATAAAGCATAATGACACCAGTTAGGCATCACATGTTAATATGCATTTATTATAAAATATTAGGAAAGTTTATATATATGAAACAATATAAGATCCAATTGGCCAAAGCAATCCTGATAAAAAAAGGAGAAAGAATGGAGATATCATATTGTCAAACTTCAAACTATACTACAAAGATCTAATAATTGAAACCATATATTAATGGAATAAAATATGACCCAAAGACCAATGTAACCAAGTTGAGAGCCTAGAAATAAACCGAAAATAAGATGTTTTTTCAGCAAGTGGGGTTGGGAAAACTGGATTGCTACATGCAAGGAATTAAATTAGACTACTATCTCATCATATTCAAAAATTAAAGATTAAAGATTTGCATGTAAGACCTGAAACCATAAAATACATAAAAGAAAAATAATCAAAACACTATACAACATTTGTCTCCAAAACTGATTTGGATAGTAATAACAGTTACTAATTGCGTTATCAATAGCTCTGATCCAACAGTCCTTTAAAAGATTACATATATGTGTGTGCATGTATATGTATATTAATGTTATAGACAGATGAAATTATTCAATTGACTATTTTTTAATTTTAATGTTCTTTTGTACTTGAGGAATTTGAACAATTAAAACTATATCCATTTTTATCTTTGGACACTTCAGAAATACAGTACCATTCAAAGGTTATTATATTTTGTTAAATTATAACTGTAACAAGAATTTGTGTTTGTCATTAATGACAGGGTTAAATATATTTAAAAAATAAGTGCTCTGGACCTCCCCGGTGGCACAGCAGTTGAGAGCTGGGCTGCAAAGCTGCCCGCAGCCTCTGCAGTGCCCGTTGGATCCCCGGCTGCTGGCAAGGGTCCCACATGGCACGCAGACCTCTCCTGCTGTGCCCGCTGCTCCCCTCAGCAGTGTACTTTGTCAATCTGCCTGCTCTGCTCCCTCCTCTGGCTAAGGTGAATTCTCTCACCCTCCCATGATTCTGACTGTACCCAGTGCTTGTATAAATAAATAAATAAATCCTTAAAAATAAATAAATAAAAGTCAATGGTTAAAAAAAAAAGTGCTCCTTGGAGTCCTTCATTCAATTTAAAGTATTTAATCAAATGTGAAAATGTAAGGTGTTAATCAAATAGAAAAATTCTAGGAAGGTTTTCCCACTGAGGATGTACCAATGTTCATATTGCCAGAGTTAATGAGATTCGGATACTTGGGTATAAAACCTCTTATTAATGGGGGAAAATGTGTCAGATCTCTAAAGGATTTTAGGATACCTATGCCAAAATGAATAACTGTGATAGATAAAATCCTACCATTTTACATCACAATTTATTTGTAAGAGTAGTTAGTAGCTTGAAAAACATGAGCATGCACAGATGCATATGCATAAACACGCGCGCGCGCACACACACACATGTCATCATGGGAACATTTCAAATTCAAGTGACACTACTGGATCCAAGTTACAATGGCAAACATTGTGTAAGTGAATTACATAAATTACTCAAGGTCAGAGATGCCTACGACTATGCCCGTTTCTCAACTTCTTTCATATACTAAAGGTTGTTTACTAGACAAAAGCTATTTTCTTGAACTTCACATTTTTGTTTAGATATATTTATATCTTGGACTATAAACTATCATCAAAATATAAAATTAATATAACAATGAAAATATCAACTATCACATTAATATTTGTCTATTTTTAATGTTGAATACCTATTTCTGCCTATGAGTAAAGAGATAAAAATATGTAACATATCGTCATAGATATGAAAGTTAATAAAATCATGTAAAAGATATGAGATGCAACTTTCAGCAACCTGTACTTTAAAAGCTAAGCAAATGAATGCTTTTACTGTGAAACATAAATTAGCAAACTTGACTTGAAGAATAGTTTCAATTTTATTAAAAATGTTCCATAAGATAGAAAATATAAAAAACCTTACCCAATCATCTTACAAAGCTAGCATAACTCAATATAAAGAACACTGTAGATAAATTTTATTTTGAATGTGCGCCAAAGAACAAATAAAATATTAGAAACTCAAGTCATGCAGTATTACTTAAATCAAAATGAATCAGGACAAACAAGGTTTATTCCAGGAATGCAGGGTAATCTATCACTAGAAAAACCATCAGCATTATTGCTATTTTTTTCTTTCTCTCAGTGATATTTCACTGAGTCTCTTTTAAGTGTTATAAAAAAAGAACCAGCTATGAGCCAAGTTTAGGTAAGAAGTGAAATATCTAATTGTATGTGATAGAGAGAAAATTAACTAGTTTCTATTTGTAAAAGATTAAAGCATTTGGAAATGGGCATGAAAGTCAGAAGCATCAATGCAAACTAGGGCTATAGAACTAAAGAAAAAATGCTGTATATGTTTTGTCAAAATGTAAATGATGGCAAAGAGAGGTGATTTTTTGAGTTTTTTTTTTTTCCTAAGTACCCATATTTTTAAAACTTTAAGTACAAGCTAAGGGATTTTGTTATTTAACACATTTCTGAAGAAAAAAATAAACTATAACGGTGTAATGGATGCCATGTTGTAAAAAGTAGTAAGAACTTTGCTTGAGCAGCTCATAGACAAGGGGCCTGTGAGCTCCATTTTCTTTTTTCATTGAAAATGAGCCCCTGAACTGATATTTTGTTTGGAGATGTGCAATCATGTTCTAGGTTCAAGCAGGTTTTACTTGTTACTGTGTTTAAGATCCTCTTCTCCCCACACAGATCACCATAAACCAAAGTTGTTGTTTTTTTTTTTTTCTCAAATACTCTGTTTGCATAACTGCATAATTTTGGCCAACACCATTTTCCCCATAAGCTCATGATTGTTAGTGGTGATTTTGCAGAATGCAGGATCTTTCAATAGCATATATATTGTATTCAAGCTGCTGTGCCTGTACTAAGGAAAATGGCAAAATACCTTGTTCCAGAAAGAAGAAAAAAGCTTTCAACAACAGGATTGATAAACCTACAAGTTAGTGGATCTAATATTGATAGGAAGCCTATTGAGTAATTGGTAATACTGAAGAGTGAGCTACAATAAGTATTAGAATATTTTTCACTATATTGACATGGTAAAAATCCATTAGCCTCTAAGTGTTTTTTTAAGATGTATTTATTCATGCAAACAAAAACTGGGGTACAGGCCAGAAGTGTGGGGGTGAGAGGATTCACCAGAGACTGAGCAGGGAACAGAACAAGCAGATCGACAGAAATACATTGCTAAGGGGAGCAGCAGGTGAGTGAGGAGAGGTCTGCTGCACATGTGGGTAGCTTCCTGGCTGGGGATCAAACTCTTGCTGCAGTGGCTGCAGATAGCTTCAGAGGTTAAGTCCTAATCCCTTGCACCATTAGGGAGGCCCCTCTAAGTATTTTTGAAGAGAAAAAAGTAAGCTAATGCAAAATATATGGAAAATTAAGACAACTGATATTATTAGTAGTATTAGACATATTTGTAAGCATACCTTTATTTTTAAATAATTGTATCAAGATATTATTAATATTGGCTTCAGTTATTCCTTAATATTATTCAATTTTGTGTATGTTAACTATGGTATGCAAATATTTTTCCCACTAAAAAACAGAGATGGGTAAATTCATGGTACTATGAATAAGTCAATAATTCTGGCAAAAATATCGCATGCACTAGAAGCAGAATAATCTGCTCTGTTTTTTACGAAACAATCAGGTAGAAAACAGTGCTCATATCTGATAGAAGATAGTAACTTGATCTATTGCCAGAGAAACCAGCCTTTGTTCCACAATCTCCAAATTCCTAAGAGATACAAACTTTGGATCAATTTCTAAAATACAGTATATGATGGCACTAAGAAAGCATGATACTTTTAAATTGTGAAGGGATACGGAAAACAAAGTGAATTAAACTTCATCAACATGAGAGCACACAAAAAACTTCAGGTCATAAGGTAATACATGACATCGGAATGCATTTTTGACATAGGAAGGTAACATGGTTATAAAAAGTTAACTAAAAAATATTCGAAGGAAGAGTACAGAGAGACCTCAGAAGGAACAACCAGTTCTAATATTTAAACTGGAAATTAATTGGTTGACAAATAGAATCCATAAGCCTGGCAGGGGCGGTATGTTTTGTTTACTTTTATTTCTGTTTATGGCATTTTTTCCCTCTCTATGTAAAATGTAGAAAATGTGTAAAGATTGTGAGGGATTTCATGAAATATACAATTACTTTAAATTGTATAGTAGCATAAAAATTATGGTTATTTAATAATGTTTTGTGTTGTTACAGTATTTGAAGCTTTTCGGAGTATTTCACAAAATGATTTGTTGAAAGAGTAAAATTAAAATAGGAAATTTAAGATAGCTATTCTTCAAAAATGCTAAGTGAAATAAGTCTGAAGGAGAAAGACAGCATGATTTCACCGATACAGAATGTAGAGAAGCAAAACTGAGGAACTGACAGAACTAAGTAAAAAAAAAAAACAAAAACACCCTAAAATTAGGACTTTAGAATTGAGGCTACGAAGGAGAAGAGGGTGTGGGTGGAAATAAAGGGGAAGGAGACCCACAGGTCTTGAGTGAATGACTATGGGTGTGTTGGGGGTGGACGTACATATGAGGACATTTGAACTCACTCCCCTGAATCTTATACTGTGTTATAAACCAATGTTACTTCAATAACAAAAATATAAATTAAAATAAAACATTACACAAGTTAAAAACAATTCAAAGTATAGGGTTCCTATTGAAGGTTTGAATTGCATGCCCTTTTAAAGGAAAAAAAAAAATGCAAGTCAAGCGATAAGTCGAGGACCATCTGTCTTATAAATTTGTTTACTTTTCATAAAGAAAAGATTTTTAAAAAGATTCATCATGTGTAGATTTTTAGATCTTTAGAATAAATTTTGCACTTGCTATATTAAGCATTAAACATATTAAAACATTAATAACTATATCTATTATAAAATAACCCTCTTATTTAGGGAAGATTATTTAATAGAAATTACCATAATTTCCCATAGTATATGTGTTTAGATAATTGTTTACTTCTTCCTACTATCTCTCCTGTTAACTATTGCATATTTCTTATATACAGTACACATCAATAATTTTGATGCAAATAAAAGAATTAAAGGAGAGAAATAAAAAAATAATAATAAAAAATAAAAAAGTTATCTGAATTCAAAAAAAAGGAGAGAAATCAAAATTGTTCATCTCTAACCTATGCTTTTGCAGTGTTGAATAAAATATCTTTAGTCTTTAATTAAAAAAATTCAATGAAGTAAGAATACAGTAATAAACAAAGATTTAAGAATCAAAATTAAAAATACAAAAATAGATATATTTATGTACAGACGTGAAAAATCTGCAATTTCAAGAAATTAAATGACTTCGAAATGGTTAGCTATCCATGAAATTTGTTCTTGATCTCAAATGTGTCCCAAATGGATTATCAAGCTAATATCTATTTAAAAAATCTTCAAAAATATAATTGGGCATAGAGAAAAGTATATTTATAGTGAACTATCTATGAAATGAGTTTTTCAATAAAGCAATGATCCACATGTGAAGACAAAAATTGACAGAACTTAGTGTATAAATTGATGTAGTATGTCTGTTTATGTATATTTGTAAACACCGCAGAGTATGTACAAGTATAAGACTCTGAGAAAATACCTACAATACTCATAAAAGAGTCATATTCCTTTAAAAGAGATTTTAGAAATTAGAAAAAAATTACAATAATGGAATATGAAAAAATAATACAAAAGAGAAAGACAAATAGTCAGTGGTGTTAGTGTCTTGATATTCATATTAATATACTGTTATCATTTTTTGTGTCAGTTTATAAAAGGTAGATTGAAAATATTCAATAATGTGTAGCATGCATTATTTTCATGCACTCGAAGAAAGTTGTAAACCTTAGTACAGTCTTTTTTTAGAAAATAATATATCTATTTATAAAAATTACACAAACATTTCTGTTCTTCCAGAATGCCACTAAACATATTTTATATCATATAAAAATGTAAATCTAGTAATGAATTTAATCACAAAAATATTTTGCAATTGGAATTTATTATTTTCTTGTTACCACATCTGATAACCATTGTTATGACATTTAATTCATCATATTTAAAATTCCCAAGATTCATGCAGTTTCACTGATTTATTTCTTTTGGGAAGAAATGTTAAGATTTTTGATAATATATAATTGCTGTAGTATACATTTGGAGCAGTGATGAGAAAAGAAATAAATGATAAAGTATAAGATGCGATACCATTTTTTTATTGAGAGGAAATTAAATGCAATTTAATAACCCACTGGCTCAGAAAGACTAAGTTATTAGTGATGCAAAGGATCAGAAGCAATGTAAGTTTCCAGGCAACAAATTTAGAAACATTCATGGAAGCAATAGAAGTAAAATCCCATGAATAAAGAAACCATAAAATGAACAACAGATATTGCTTTTAGAGCAGTGAAAGACTCTTACCTTGGCATCAATTGTGTCACGCAAATTATAAACTAGAAGTAATATCTTCTTGATTAATTCAAACAGTGGGATGAGCCATGTTCTCTAATGAAGGAATAAAGAACTAAGTGTTCAGAAATAAAGTGTTCAGGTACAAAATGCCCTTCACTGGATAGTCTCACCCCAGAGTCTGAGGTGGTAATGCCACACCAAATGTGAAGAAAAATTCTATTTCAGAGTTAATGATCTTTTAACTTATGCACATTTGAGTATCTCCTGAATTGCTAAAGTTTTGTGCTGGATCATTAGATAGTATTATGTTAGTTACCTTGATAGTTTATTTCCGCTCTTTTTTCTAATTTTCATCAGAGGGACTCAGACAACTCTGAGAAACTCGGAGTAGGTTAAATTGAACAAAAGCAATGTTTGAGCAAAATGTCCCACTATTAAATCATATATAGCAAATATGTAATTTCTTCTTCATTATGTATTTATTTTTTAAAGGTCTACTGTTCTTTCACATTAATTAAGAGCTGAAATTAAATGAGTTTTTGCTATTCTGTGTAAGAATGCCCAAGAAAAACATGAGGCATTTATTTTAGGAGAGAGAAAAATTAACAATAGCATTCTTTTTTTTAACAGAAAAGATTTGTTTTACTTATTTATGCATACAAGAGCTGGGGTGTAGGCCAGAGGGTCAGGGGGTGAGAGGATTCACCAGAGGCAGGGTGGAGAGCAGAACAGACAGACTGACTGAAATACACTGCTCAGGGGAGCAGAGTGGCGAGACAGAAGTCTATGCCATGTGGGTTAGCTTCCTGGCAGGGAATTGAACGCAATAGCTTGATATTGCTGAGACTTAACCCCTTGTGCCGCCAGGGAGACCCCAGCAATAGCATTCTTAAGGCCATATTTAAAGAATATTTTTCTATGGATTTACAAGTAATTCATTTCAATGTAATTACTTAAAAGAAAGATAACTTTTGCTACCCTAAATATCTTTGTAAGTATAAATGGCATCTCAATTATAAGTTGCATATACTGAGACAAAATACATGTTTTCAGGGCCTCCCTGGTCATGCAGCGGTTGAGCGCTGGGCTGCAAAGCTGCCCGCAGCCTCTGCAGAACCTGTTAGATCCCTGGCCACCGGCGAGGGTCCATTTGGCACTCAGACCTCTCCTGCTGTGCCTGCTACTCCCCTCAGCAGTGTACTTCATCAGTCTGCCTGTTCTGCTCCCCGCTCTGTCTCTGGTGAATTCTCTCACCCTCCCACACTTCTGACTGTACCCAGTGCTTGTATAAATAAATAAATAAATCTTTAAAAAAAAATGTATGTTTTCAAATGCATTATACAAACCTCACAAAATCAGATTTCCACTGCTTTCCAAAGAGTGTCATGAGATTAAATGCACAGAAACACAAAAGAAAAACCATACAAAAATTAATGGAATAAAGAATTTGAACATATATATTTTAATATATAAACTTGACAAGGAAAATATTAGGAAGATTTTACTGTGTATCACCTCACAGCTTTTATTTTCTCCTCACATTTTTTGTCTATCAACTTCTTGATTTTCTCACTTCTGACAAGACTAACAGACCAAACATGTGGTGGTCCTCATTTTAGTGAAGATAGACTGTTAATCATTATTCTATAAACGTTTAGCAAACAGTAACTATGTGTGTCCTTATGTTAGGCACAACAATTATTAAGTATAAAATGAACAGACACCATTCACAGGACATGTGTTATTCCTTTCTAATATTGTGCTACTTTTTAAATAAATTTCTATATATTATGTGAATAGAGATTCCAAAAAGATGGTGAATGTGAGAGGGACCAGGCCCTAACAGATATTCAGCTAAATCAATATTTGAGTGTAAAAAGTGTGGGTGAAAATGCCAGGGTGGGGCCTCCCCAGTGGCGCAGCGGTTGAGCGCTGGGTTGCGAAGCTGCCCGCAGCCTCTGCAGCGCCGGTTTCGATCCCCGGCTGCTCCCCGGCCACCAGAGGAGGGTCCCACATGGTGCGCAGACCTCTCCTGCCGCCCGCTGCTCCCCTCAGCAGTGTACTTCGGTCCTTCTGCCTGCTCTGCTCCCTGCTCTGGCTCTGGTGAATTCTCTCACCCTCCCGCGCTTCTGACTGTACCCAGTGCTTGTATAAATAAATAAATAAAAAATAAATCTAATAAATAAATATTAAAAAAAAAAAAGAAAATGCCAGGGTGGTAAGTGCTGCCTGGTTTAGAGTCATGAAAAGATCAAGGGCTAGTACATCAGAAATGTGGCGTATGCCAGAGTTCAGTATGATTCATTTTCCTTGATGGCTTGTAAATTCAACAAGACCATTTTGTGGAATAGATTACAGCAGAGTGGTATCAACAGCCTGAGGAATCTGGCCAAACATTGAGCATGAGCTACAATGTGCTTTTGGCATTTGTTGTTATTTAGACAATATTGTCATTAAAGGGGAAATTTATAGGAAACGTTCATAGAATCTAAACAGCATGTCCCTGAGGTAGCAATAACATGGTTTCAGGATACAGAGGCTAAATGTGAATTCTTTAAAGAGAAAAACTGATCATGGGATAATGTGATAGATGCAAGTGATTTCTTGGGTAACAGGATAAAATCGCATCGGTAAAATATGTTTCATGCCCAAAACAACTTAAACTGCCTGAATTCAGTCTGGGATTTAAAAACTACAGCTAAATTTCAGAACTGTGTAATCAGAAAAAGGCAATTTTTCCAATATATTTTACACTTATATTTTATAATGTCCTTTTTAAAATTTTAGGTAGTTTTTATACTCAACAAATTTTTAAGCAATGCACTACATACTACTTCCCTCTTAGAACTCCAAAACGAGTTAATTTCATGTAGCTCAATTTATTATTTTCAAAATGAAGGTAGCACGATAGGATCATTCCTAATGGGGAAATGAGCCTGATTTTTCTTTTTCTTTTTTCATTTTCTCACTGGTTTCCATACAGAAAAAAATTTCAGAGACAAATCTGATCTTACTGGCTTACAGTATAAATTGATGCTGCTGCATTTTGCTTATATTAAATTGAAAGGATAAACTAGTTAACATAGTTACTGGGATTTAAGGAAGAGTAAATAGTACCATTTGAATTTACTCAAGTTTTGAGCCAACTGAGAGATAAGACCGAAGAGTAAGTAGAATTGAAAGCATATAGAGCCTTGAATCCTGACGAAGCTCTGATTTTAATTTGGGTGGGAAAAATCCTTATAAAGATTTCCAATTCCAGCTATGATAGAGGATCTTTGATGGGAAAATTCCTACCAAAAACATAGATAAAATAAAAGGAGATGGTGTGGTGGATATAATGGTGGAGGAGGAGAAAGAGAAAAAGAAGATGGGAAAGCAAAAATATTATTGAATAATAAGGCAATTGGAAAACTGCTGTGTCTATCAAGACTTGATGACACAAGACCTTAACTAGAAAGAATAATGACCCACTATTCTGTTTGTTCAGTTTTCTATGACCGTTCTTCACAGAGAGTGAGAGGTTAGAAATGTAGGCAGTAATGCCAAACAATATAAAAGGAGAAAGAGATGTTTATCAATCTTCATGAGATGAGAGAACACACTTTTAGCACAGGGGACCACTCAGGTGACCAGAATCTGATGGAACCAGCATCCCAAAGCAGAGGTACAGATGTAAGAATAGTCGTTTTTTACTTTGGGCCAAGTATCAAATTTGTATATTGTATAGAGAAAGAGGTTACAAATCAAGATGAAAGAATCTGAAAGGAAGACTTTTTTTTTTTTTTTTACATTTTCAATATATAAAAGAATAAAAATTGGAGTCGTTAGTTGCCAAGGTGAATAATCCAATCATAGTGCCCATATTAAAAGCTATTATTCTTATAAATAGATTATGTGTGAGTGTCCAGAGATTCAAAACAGCAAACCAAAAACATTACTCTCCTTTCTCAAGTCTGTATGATTTGATCTTCTCTCAGTCTTGTACACCAACTGCATAATAAGAAAACTCAAACTTTATTTATTTGTTTAAATATTTATTTTTATTTATTTATACATACAAGAACCGGGATATAGACCAGAGGTGCGGGGGTGAGAGGGTTCCCTAGATACAGAGTGGGGAGCAGAACATGCAGACAACTGAAATACACTGCTGAAAGGAGCAGCAGGTGAGACAGGAGAGGTCTGCTGTGCCATGTGGGTAGCTCCCTGGCCAGGGATTGAACTTGTGCTTCAGTGGCTGCTGATACCTTCATAGTGCTAAGACTTAACTCCTTGCATCAGTAGGGAGGTCCTGGATTATTATTTTGAGTTTTCAGTATGTTAGATAAATGAGAAATAAGAAAAGTAAAGATTTTTATTTTACTTGCTCATAGTCCTTCGTCAGTACCCTTCCTTACTCCGTACACGTCAGTTTCTGAACTATATTATTTTCCTTCTTTCTAAAGAACTTTAACATTTTTTTCCAAAGCATATCTGCTGACAACAAATTCCCTCAAGTTTTGTGTGTCTGAGGAAATCTTTATTTTTCTTATACTTCTGAAGTATAATTTCATGTGCATAAAACTCCAGGTTGGTGTATTTTTGTTTTGTTTTGTTTTTATATCAACATTTAAAATATTCCATACACACTCTCATTACTTGCATGGTTTCTGAGTGGAATTTGGGTTTAATTCTTATCTTTGTTCTTCTACAGGTAAAATATTTTCTTCTCGGTTCTTTTCAGGATTTTCTCTTTAATTTGATTTTCTGTGCTTTGTGAGTTTTATGCCAATGTGTAATTTTTATTTTGGCATTTAGCCTGATTGGCATTCAGTCCCTTGGATCTATCATTTGGTTCCTGACATTAATTGGGAGAAATTTTCATTCATTATTGTTACAAATATTTCTTCTGTTCCTTTTCCTCTTTCTTCTCCTTCTGCTATTCCCATTAGGCATATGTTACATCTTTGTAATTGTACCACTGCCCCTTAATGGTCTGTATCCAACAAATGGATAGTCTTTGTTCTCTTTGAATTTCAGTTTTAAAAGGTTGCATTAATGTGCTCTTTCCTCATTGATGTCCAGTTTACTATTAAGTTCATCAAAGACATTTTTCATTTATACTACAGTGTTTTCTATTTAGCTTTCTTTTTGATCCTATCTTAGAATCCCCATCTATTTGATTACCCCATGTCTTCAATGCTGTTTATTTTATTCACTAGAGTCCCTAGCATATGTATCAAAATTGTTGTAAATTCCTAGGCTGATAATCCCAACATCTCTAACATGTTTGATTCTGATGCTTATTCTGTCTTTTTAAGTTGTCTTTTGGTTTTCATTGTAATTGTTTCCTGATAGCCAGAGATTATATACTGATGTAGGGTAAATGAATTAGTCAGGCTTGTTGTACCACTAGCCTCCCTGGCTATTACCTGTGACTTTGGCTGTGCTGATGCAGGAGACGCTTGGGAGTGTGGGTGCCAGGTGTGCATGCATAGACACCTGGACCATGGATGTGCACACCTAGGCCTAGGGGTCAGGGATGTGGGGGCTGCGTCATTCAGACAGACGGCTACAAGGGGATGAGATCACAGAAGAGGTGAGACCAGGAGAGAATGCCAGAGAGAGCTCAGAGAAGTATAAAATCCTCTGGGTCCTGACCCTAGGACCATGTCAGCCTTCCTGCCTGGGGTGCCTGTGTACCTGGTTCCCTGAGAGAGCATTTGTAAAGGCCAGGAATGGCCACTGTGCAGGTTTTCTGATCCCATGCAGACCGGGTAAAGGAGGAGTCAGAGTCCTCAGTGGTTTTGCAGGTCTTTTATTGGGGTTCACCAGGCATATGGCAGGCAGGGGTGCTGGCTGGGGGGCTGGGAGGCTGGCAGGCCTCCCAGCCCCCAGCAAGTCTTCACTCTATCTGGGCTCTCTGGAGTTCGTTCTGCTGCTTCTCGGCTTCTTTTTCGGCTTCTGCTTCGGCTTCTACTGCTGCTCCTGCTGCTGCTGCTACTGGCGTCCCAGTGACGCCGCCCTTAAAAAGCACAGTCTTAACTCAGCTGAATCCCATCTACCTATGCCCACACCCTATTCCAGGTGCCCGCCATCAGGCATGCATTCAGGACAAGGATCCATCATCTATCCTGATGGCGGAAGGGCAGAAAAGCCTGACATTTTCTTTACCCTACAGTCCACCCCCTCAGGGTTTTCTGCCATATAGTCTATACATATATATACAATTTTCTAAGCAAACAAACAATGCAGCCATGGCCCACAAAAGCAAATACATCAAATATAACAAAATACAACAGAACACAAATAAGTCCAGGCAGGGCACCAACCTAGTGCAAAAGACAATTATTGGTACCAGCAGATGAGCCACCAAATCTGCTGCCGAAGGCACTGCTCATACGAGGGAGGGGAATCACTCACGACATCTATTGCAACACGCCAGGAGCCGTCAGGCTTCCTGGCCTTCTCTGGCTATAGTCTCGGCTACAAGCCACACACAGCGTCCACCCCCAGGATGCACTAGCTCTGGGACTTGCAATTTTATTCTGTTGGAGGTAATCACCAACCCTCAGGGTTTCTGTCTGCAGTTGCTCCAACACTCGGCCTTCATAGCCACCCATGCGACTCGCAGACCCCTGCACTCAGGCCAACCCACTGCACAAGCACGTGGGTCGGGGATCCAAACTCTGCATTCAGCTTGGGCTCCACCCCAAGCCACGTTCCCCACCCGTCCCCCAAGGACAGGTTCCTCAGCTCCTCACCCTCACTCAGGAATGAGCAGGGCATCACCCACAAGTGATTTTATGAGACTCACGGGGCTTCAACATACCCAGGCTACTTAACAGCCGCTTAGGGCTTCTCAACTTAGCATCAGCACCAGCTTTTGCCTTCTCAGTTGGCTTTTCTCCTCCACCTGGCTGCTGGGCATGCACAGGCTGCTTTTGGCCATCAAGGCCCACTGGCCACCCCCGGATTCTCAAAAAAAAAAAAACCATGACCTGCCAAGGTCCTCCACCTTCTGGCGGGATTGTCAGTCCAAGTTTATCAGTCCATGTCCATCAGTTGAAGTCCATTGGCCTCTCCCTGCATCAGCACCGGCGAGCGCTGAATCGTGGTCCTCTCCTCCCCGACGACTCTGCTGCCTCAGGGGTCATTGGCCGGTCCTTTTGGGTGTCATTGGCTGGTTCTCTCGGGCGTCTCCTTCACGCCAGGTCTTGTCCTGTAGCTCGTGGACGTATCCATCTTCTGTACCGCCATGGCGCCTCCAGCGTCGTCACAGGCAATCTTTTACTCCTTAGTCCCTCCAGGTCTTCGGAGGGCTGCATACCCGTTGTAGGGTAAAGAAAATGTCAGGCTTTTCTGCCCTTCCGCCATCAGGATAGATGATGGATCCTTGTCCTGAATGCATGCCTGATGGCGGGCACCTGGAGTAGGGTGTGGGCCTAGGTAGATGGGATTCAGCTGAGTTAAGACTATGCTTTTAAGGGCGGCGTCACGGGGACGCCAGCAGCAGCAGCACCAGCAGCAGCAGTAGAAGCCGAAGCAGAAGCCGAAAGAGAAGCCGAGAAGCAGCAGAACGAACTCCAGAGAGCTCAGATAGAGTGAAGACTTGCTGGGGGCTGGGAGGCCTGCCAGCCTCCCAGCCAGCACCCCTGCTTACCATATGCCTGGTGAACCCCAAATAAAAAACCTGCAAAACTACTGAGGACTCTGACTCCTCCTTTACCTGGTCTGCATGGGATCAGAAAACCTGCACTGTGTGCAGTCCTGACCTTACACCCGTCTACATGGATCTTGCCGACTTACGCCAATTGTAAAGGCAGGACTGGACCAGTGCAGGTTTTCTGATCCCATGCAGACCGGGTAAAGGAGGAGTCAGAGTCCTCAGTAGTTTTGCAGGTCTTTTATTGGGGTTCACCAGGCATATGGCAGGCAGGGGTGCTGGCTGGGGGGCTGGGAGGCAAGTCTTCACTCTATCTGGGCTTTCTAGCGTTCGTTCTGCTGCTTCTCGGTTTCTCTTTCGGCTTCTGCTTCGGCTTCTTCTGCTGCTGCTGCTGCTCCTGGCGTCCCCGTGACGCCACCCTTAAAAAGCACAGTCTCAGCTCAGCTGAATCCCATCTACCTAGGTCCACACCCTATTCCAGGTGCCCGCCATCAGGCATGCATTCAGGACAAGGATCCATCATCTATCCTGATGGCGGAAGGGCAGAAAAGCCTGACATTTTCTTTACCCTACAGCATTAAAGCCAGAAAAAAATCCACTGAAGTACCTGAGACTCTCATTTATACATCTGCCTGGATTGATAGTGAACCTTCCCTGTGCTTGCTGGCAATAGAACTTGTTAGAAGAAACTGCTGTGAAAGGCCTTTAGTAATGGCATCCTGTGTTGAGGGGACTCCTATAGTTCTCATTAGATAGTGACCCTGTAGGGTAAATGATGGTCAGGCTTTTCTGCCATATCACCATTAGGATTGATGATGGATCCTTGCAGTCCTGAATGCATGCCTCATGGCAGGCACCGGGAGTGGGGTGTGGGCATACGTAGGTGGGTTCACCTGGGCTGAGACGGGGATTATGAGAGCAACATTGTAGGGTAAGTGATTTATAAGGCTTTTCTGCCCTCCCACCATTAGAACTGATGATGAATCCTTGCTGTCCTGAATGCATGCCTGATGGCGGGCACCTGGAGTGGGGTGTGGGCATGCGTAATTGGGTGCACCTGGGCTGAAAGACTGGGCTTATAAGGGCGGCGTCATGGGGACGCCAGCAGAAGCAGAGCAGAGCGCAGAGGAGAATGAAAGAGTGAAAGGAGCAGAGCAGCAGAGACCCCCAGAGAACGCTGGAGAGCCCAGAAAGCATGAAGACTTGCCCCAGCACCCCTTGCCAGCTGTTCACCTGGTAAATCCCAGTAGAAGCCTGCAAAAGCCACCAAGGGCTCCAGGACTCCTCCTTTACCCCATCTGCTCGGGTCATAGATAACTTTACAAGCATCATGGGGACACCAGCAGAGCGAAAGAGAGACCAGATGGAGAACAAGAAAGAGAACGGAAATGGAGCAGACAAGAGCAGCACCAGCAGAGACGCAGAGACAGTGGAGAGAAGGTTGGAGAACCCCGGAAGAGTGAAGATTAGCTGGGGCCTAGGAGGTCTGCAGCCTCCTGGCCCCCCAGTACGCCTGCCTGCTGTGTACCTGGTAAACTCAATAAAAGCCTGGATAAGCCACCGAGGGCTCCAGGACTCTCTCTTCCCCGTCTTCTCGAATCATAGCGAACCTGAACTGTGCCCTTCCTGGCACTACAGACTCTAAGCCCCTGAATTGTGTTATTCAGAAGCATCTCAGTTTGTTTTGTTTTCCCTTAAGAAGGACAGGATGAATAGAGCTGGCTAGACTGGGTACTTCTAACAGACAGGTCAATTAAGTTCTGTTAATAGCCAGCAAGTTAGGCTACCTTAATGGTTTTCCCAGAGGGCAGGTCTTGTTAAGAGAGCAGAGAGCTCTGAATATTTCAACATGGGTCCTTTTCTCCTCCTCATCCAGGCTCGACCCTCCTGGCACAGGTTCTCCATGTGTTTCTGCTTGTGAGACTCTTCCCTGGTAAGTCATTTTTTCCTTTTTTCCCCTGTTTACCTCATTAACCTTGGATTAAATTATGTGTCTTCCTCTCTATTTGGGATCCAAGCAGTGTTGTTGGTTTTTCAGTTTGTTTAGCTTTTTATGTTGTTTACACAGTGTAGAATTCCGAACTCCTTATAGTCAGAACCAGAAACTGGAGTCATTTGTTTTTAGAGGTTTTAGACTACTTAATGCAAATTATGAGAAGTAATGCTACACATTTCAAGGACTGTATTTATTCAAAACAAGGTGGAAAAGGCAACACAAAGTACCTTGAGAATCACTCTGATCTGCGAAACACAGCAACTTGAGAATAGTAAAAGTGTGTTCTTCACTAGGAATAATAATTTTTCATTTGGGTATGATTTCAAGGCACCGGTGCCTTGGTGTGATGTCAAAACTAAGAAAATCTAAACCACCGAGATGCCGTGTTTCTTTGTGAATGTAACTACCAAAAATTAGCCTTCTCCTCCTCCTCCCAATTACATGTGTAATGACTTGTTTTCAAGGTAGTGAGGGAAAGGAAAGCCTCTTACTCTGTGATAATTCAGTTATTTGTAACTTCAAGATAAGATTTGATGTTTAAAAAAGATTTTATTCATTAGTGTTGCTCTACAAATACACAGCTCCTTAAACTAGTCAGAGTTTGGCTAAATTATTAAGTTTCCAGTGTCTTTGCAGTAGATTTAATGGTTTCTAATCTAGTATGTTTTCTCTTATTTGATATTTATTCAATTTATGGATAATATCTTTTTGAAGTGCCACTAAAACAAATTGTATGTACTTTGTTCATTTAGGTCAGAATTTATAATGTTGATTATGTTTTGCATAGTTTAGCTCATTTCTCTATTGCACATGGTGTGAACAAATACAGTAAAATTGTCTAGATGTTGTCTCTGACTATTCAGTTTTAATTCATATGTAAATCCAAGCTGTCTGTCACCAAATCTTATTTGATGATTTAACTCTTTAAATTATTTGAAAGCATAATAGGTAATTATGATAAAATATGTTTGCTAATTACAAGTCCAGAAGAACAAACAAAAAATATATAACTTATCCTACTTTCCTATTAACGTTGATTGCATATCAAAATTAAGTATATGAAGGAAGTATTATTACATATCACAAATATGTCCCATCTTAGAAGATAGTTTTCCAGAATTTCTGAATTTATAATGTTTTCCAACTCTATCCTACCATCTATCTTATATGTGTGTATATAGGTATGACATATAGACTGTATATCATATCTATAGATGATAAAAGTATTTATCAACGTATAAAGAACTTACTCTTTTATTTGAGAAATGAAATTAGATATAGCAAGAAAACAATGTCAGTGCTATGAATAAAGAACAAATAGAAGCTAATGGCAGAATCATGGGAAGAGCAAATGTTGAAGAGTAGTTAAATTAACACTGTTTTTACTTTGTACTGAGATTTAAATGATGAGGGAAGAAATAACATGAAATTGTGTAGAATAATGTTGTCCCCCTGGAGAGAAAATATATGATAATGCATGCTATTTTTCTTAAATCTAGGGCACTGGTTGTAAGAGATTAGGAACCAGACAATGGTCAGAAAGATAGGAATCAGATTAGGTCATTAGGTCATGGAAAGGTGTTTGGATTTTATATAATTATATTAGTAAAATATTATCCATTTCTATAAAGACTGTGACTTCACATGTATCTTTTTAAATTTTTTGGATAGGGTTTGGAAAATATGTCAAATGTCCAGTACAGGGATGAGTTAGGAAATTTTTGCAGTAATTTGAACATTTATTGATATGTTTTAAAAACCAACATACAGTATATCAAATCATTAAAAACATTCAAATTGCTTGATCTATCAACTATTTATCGATTTTACTTTCATAAATATATGTATTAAATAATAGTGATTATGCTAGGAATGTTTATTTCTACCAAATCTTCCCTAAATGACAAATAGAGATAAAGGCAGATATTCACTGGAAAGGTTAGAAGTAGTAGTGGATTTGATTTCCAGCAGTAAAGTGACAAGCAACTGAACAAGTTCATAGCACTGGGATTTAGGTACAGGTACTGCTTTTTGTCTAAATGTGTCAAAATTTGCTAAAAATTTAAATTAAGCAAATTGGTATTGGAATAGGATTAATATTTAGATGTCCCCACATGTATAGAAGTAAATATAGTAAATTACAAAACTATTATTTCAACTGAATAATGTCAGCAACTTGAGGACAAATAGTTATCCAGCTAAAAATAATGCAAACTGCTAGTTCTGATGACACATTATACCTTAGAAATTTTTTCTTGCAAAATTAAGGGAAAAATTTTGAAAAGCACAGAAAAATATAAAGAAATAGCTTCAATTTGGGAAGAATGTCTTAGGGCACAGAAAGTGTAAACCATAGGAAAATAATGGAAATTTAGAATCAATTAAACACTGGAATAGCAAATGAGAGTTCTAGACACAGAAATACAACCAGCAAATTTTTCAGAACAAAAAGTCCAGTTATTTTATACCAGTAAATTCAAATGGTCCTACTGAAATTTGAACAAATTTGGACCAAATCTGATCAGACGTCATAGAAGACACATGCCTGGATGATGCTCTGATACACAGCTGTCAAGGAAATTTCAGTAAATTTATATGAGATGCCATTTTAAATTCTAATTATTAAAACCATGGGCTTTTATACACTGTTGATAGTGTTAGATTTGTAGAGTTATTTTGGTGGCAATTGATGCTATCCAGAGATAGAATGAGCATATTGTACCCTGCCCTAAACACCACAGCAGGAAAAGAATTTCCAGAATTCTATTCCCAATCCACATAGCATGAACAATAGAATCTAAGCAAGTGTGACTTTCAAATACATTCATATAAAAATGACAGCAAGGCTTTTAATGAAACTTAACAGGATGCATTTAAATTTTATAAAAAGCAAGAACCAAAATGCATCCAACATAGTCACAACAAAGTAGAACATGTTCAGGAATGAACCCTACCACATTGCTGATTTTAAAAAACCCGAGTCGAAAGGAAATATTTAACAGATATACACTAATAGATATTGTGGCTTCTTCATACAATGAAAAAATACAAAGTTGGGAAAATGGATAAGTGAAAGCAAAAGAACTACAGGATTTCATGTGAATGGATCTCAAATGAAGTTTATCTTGAAAAATAATGATAGATTACATTTATAAAAAATGAGAAATAAGTTCCAGCAATTCACTGTTTATAAAATCATAGTTAAATTATTTTTAAAATATAGAAATAGGAAACATATTAATTGTGGAATATAAATACTCATGCAACTTAACACAGACTAAAAATATTAACAGTAAATAGAAACATCTAGATCCTTTACCCTATAGTTTTATGTTTCCATAAGACATGTATGATGATAGGAATGTCCCAGTCATAGATAAACCCAGTTAACTGAACTGAAATGGTTAATTCTGCCTCAAATAAAGTAAATCAAGATAACTATGATCGGTCAAGGAAGGGTGTAAATTTCCTGTAAGTTTGGCTTTATAGTGTTCTGCTATTCAGTTGTGGGCTGAATATTTGGCATATTTTATTTTCAAATAATTATTTTTAAAAATGAATCATACTCTTACCTACCTATCTCAAGTATGAATGTCACATTTTAAGACATCTGAAGATATTTGCATATAGTAATAAGATAGTGAATTGAATAATTTCAATTATGCAAATTTTGTGTTTAAAGAGTAAATCTATAGCTCTCAAATTGTCTCCAAATAATTGTAAAGAGATTATGATTCTGTTTTGGTTATTTCAATAGCTTTTTATATTTAATGAAGATGCCAAAAGTACCCATACACACACACACATCTTTTTATATTAACTTAAAATATATCCACTCTTTTAGTTTCTTTGTGCTGCTTTCAAGTATTTGCACAGTGCCATTTGTTACTAAAATTTATCTAAATGCATTCTCTACAGTTATTAAAATATTTCAACATTTTAAACTTTCTATCCTTGCATTACACTCTAATATCATAATTCATTTAACACTTTATTTCTTGTTCCCTTGCTTCAGTATTGACTCCGTTTCCTATCTTTACATCCATAAAAATAATATAACACACAGAAAAACAAACAATAACTCATTTTGAGAACATATATTCAGAAAATTGCTACATCTTTGAGCTCCAAAACAAAATCATATATTCGATATAGTAATACATAAGATATGCTGAGATAGTTAACATCTATTCCATGAGGTATTTTCATTTTTATTCATTCTTTGCAGGAAAAAAAAATCCCTTTTAAATCACATTTTAAATAAAACACTTCTATAACCAGTACAATGAATATTATGTATGAAAGAAGAATATATTTTACTTTTGAACAAATTACATTATTCCTCGATTGCAAATGAGAGACAGCGCATTATGAACAGCCTTTTAAATTTTTTTATTAGATTATCACTTAATTTTATAGATTTGAGTGCCACATATGTAACATTTTGTAATCCTGCTGTCTTATCTGATATATGGTATATGGTATGGATCCTGTAAGGCAAGTAGGATGCAGATATTGCCTCAAATGGTGTACACAGGATGTTACACAATTTAAGAAAGTGGGATATAATATTCTAATACTGAATATACTAATACTCAATTTCTAATACATAAATGAATTGAAAATCTAGTTGACTTCTTTGTGGAAGAGAAGAAATGAAAAAGAAGAGAGTAAGTTAAACGAGCACAAAATCTTATTTTTCTGAGTTGGGAACTATGGAATTTGTGGTTCTTAAAGTCAATTTAGGAATCCTTTGAGGGGATCATTTTATTTTATTTATTTTTAAGGATTTTTTTAAAGATTTTTTTTAATCTATACAAGAACTGGGGTACAGGCCAGATGGCATGGGAGGGTGAGAGGATTCACCAGGGACAGAGTGGGGAACAGAACAGGCAGACTGATGAAATACACTGCTGAGGGGAGCAGCAAGGCAAGACAGGAGAGGTCTACTGCGCCATGTGGGTTTCTCCCCGGCAAGCCAGGATCGAACCCGCACTGCAGAGACTGCAGACAGCTTCACATTGCAGCGCTCAACCATCCGCACCACCAGGGAGTCCCAGAGGGAATATTTTAATCAGTTCCAGTACGCAGACTCCTTTGTTAGGATTAAGACATCCATCTATCTTACTTAATCATTCCAAAACTGAGTAAGAACTCAATACGCAGGTAGTGGTGTTTGCAGAACCAGCTGTAAGAATGTGCAAAATAGAGAAAACAAAACAATGTTGACACAGATAAAACATACTTATTTCCTGAATTGAATTATGAGAATGATTATTTATTGTATTAAATAGTAAGTGGAGGGTTTTTTGTACTGCAAAGCATTAGCCAAATAAGAAACTACTAAGCATGTGGTGTCATTCTATCATCAATGAGATTGACATGTTCACAGAAAATACCCTAGAATTCAAAAAAGAGAAGGAAATGGAAAGGGGTTTCTGATTCAAGAGTCAAACAATTATTAGCAAGTGGCATAATGTCAGAATATATTAGTTCTCCACTAGATGGCATGTCCTAGAGGTCCTTGGCTCTGTCTTGTCCTGTTTGATTTCCAAACGCTCTGGATGACCTCTAGAGATAATAAACACCATCCAAAAGTCTAACCAACTGATTTACTATTTTGAAGTTAAAGTGCGCTGATATTTACATTTTTTAAAGTAATGTCAGATATTAAAATTTATGGGAGTTGAAACCATATTATCTGAAATAATAATTAGGCAACATACTTTAACATTGTTATGTCAAGGCCTTGTTCTTGGTTGTAGGAAAAAGTTAATTTTCTTTTTTTTTTTAACAGTTAATTTTCTTTTAATTAATTTTTTCTTGCATCTTTGTCATCCTCATAGTTCTTCCCCCATCTTATGACTCTGGAACCATCACAATAGTCTGTTGTGATCATCTCTCCCCTGTGAACAGTTAAATTTAAAAGGAAAAGATTTTCAGTGATTTCAATACTATCAAAAACATTCCTTTACAATTATAAAATGGCCTCACATTTTTTTCCCACATATTTTTTTTTCGCTCAAAAAACAGACAAAATGCCTCCTGGTGATATTGTCTTCCTCCTTTGACCCAATTTGGACCCCAAGTTAATTCAGCCTTTTGAGACAGGAAGAGACTGTTTTAGATATTGTGTTGATTGCAATCATAGTAACTTTATTCTTACTGCCCCAAGTGAGATGCTTTCTAGGGTATTATCCTTTGCTTTTCAGTAATGTAAAATAGCATCCTGAATGAATCATTTGTAACATGAGAATGTCCTTGGCTTATTTGGAGATTTAAATATATATAGTTGTGATTTTTCTTAGATGGTTATATATCAAATATTTAATTACCTACTATTTATTAGTCATAAACTCTACCAAGCTCCTTGCGAATTTTTGGATAAGAAGGTCCATGTAGGGCCTCCCTGAGGCCTAGGGGTTAAGTTTCTGCGCTGTTATCGCTGTGGCCTGAGTTCCATCCCCAGCCAGGGAGCTAACCCACATATGGCACAGCTGACATTTCCTGTCTAGCCAGCTGCTCCCCTTAGCAGTGTATTTCAGTAAATCTGCCTGTTCTACCTCTGGTCTACACCCCAGTTTTTCTATGCAAAAATATAAAAAGAAGATCCATGTAAATCTTATCCATGTTAACTCTTTTAAATTTTAATTTGTATTATAATTATTACAACTAATACTAGTATTTTTATGGTGTTATTTTTATTGATGTCTCCCTGGTGACATAGGTAATTAGACAACCCATCCCATGGTTTTTGACATGAGCTGCATGGATGTGTCTCACATTTCATTGTACATTTTACTCACACTTCTCCCATGTCCTGCTTAGACTGTGGTAGAAAATAGTGCAAATGAGAGCTAAAAAACACCAGTGACATGGCTGGAAATATATTTTCCTGTGTTTTTGTAAAGTGAAGGATGTCTCTTGATAAAAATATTTTCAGTCATCCTTGTATTAAACAATCTACCATTCAATCAATCACAAAGTGACAACATGTCACAAAATGTAGTCCTGGGGACTGTGATATATAAACATACCTACTTTAAATGAGCTTATTTTAAAATGTCAGTTTTATTACAATTATCGTAGAAAAAATGGACAGAAAAAAAGTTGGCTTATTTTTATAAAACAAAAATATATATTAAAGTGATGAGTAATATTTTCAAATGAGCCCATCAGTTTCACACACATACAGAGAGAGAGAGAGAGGTCTTACAGGCATAGCATTTAGCGAGATTTTGAACTGAAAATATCATTTAGTGGTTTAAAAGTGGACTTTTTTAATAGGGCATGTTCACTCTTTGAGAAACATTTGCTTTCAATGCAAACCAAAATTACAGTGAGAGACCACTTCACTTAAGTGAGAATGACCCATATCAAGAAAACCAGACAGAACAAATCGAGGATGTGGATAAAAAGAACCCTTGAGCACTCTGTTGGTGGAAATATAGATGCAGCCCTTAGGGAAAACAGTATGGAAGCTTCTCCAGTATTAAAAATAGATGTACCATGTGATCTATTATTTCTATTCCTCAGTATCTACCTGAAGAATACACAATTACTAATTTGTTTTAAGAATTATTTATTTATGCTTACAAGATCTGGGGTACAGACCAGAGATGCGGGGGTTGAGATGATTCACCAGAGACAGTGGGGAACAAAACAGTAAGATCTACTGAAACACACTGCTGAGTGGAGCAGCGGGTGAGACAGGAGAGGTCTGCTGCACCATGTGGGTTGCTCCCTGGCCTGCTAGGGATCGAACTTGTGCTGCAGAGGCTGCAGCTTGCTTCATAGTGTGGTGCTTAACCCTTTGCACCACCAAGGAGGCCCACAATCATTAATTTTAGGAACATATGCACTCCTGCGTTCGTTGCAGCACTACCTATATTAGCAAGTTATGGAAATAAATGCTCACCAACAGCCTAGTGGGTTAAGGAGATATGATTTATATATATACAAGTGTAATACTCTGCTGTTAAAAAAGATGAACTTTCACCATTTGCAAAATGTGGATGGAAGAAGAGGGGATTATGCTCAGTGAATAAGTCAGAAGGAGAAAGAGAAATACCAGATTATTTAAATCATATGTGGTATATAGAGTGAAAAAGAAAAGGGAAACAACAAAACTAAACCTAAACAAACTGCAAAATAAAGACTGCTGGAGGTGAAGGGAAAAGGAGGGATAGGTACAAAGGCAGGAAGGTGAAGGTCTAGAGTGATGGTCCAGGGTAGAGTTCAAAGACTGATTTGATGATGGAGTGGTATGGTCTTTAACATCTAAGGAGGTGAGACTGTTCTCGTAAATCATGTACAGTGTTGTAAGCCAATGTAGCCTTAATTTAATTTCTATATGGTTGTCTATGATGCATAATGTATATATAAATCTATAAATTATATGCTTTGAGAGATATAGAATATTTACACACATGTATGTTCATTTTAATTTATGCAATAATACATAATAAATTCAAGTGTAACAAGGCAGATGCCTGAAATAATGTATCTTTTAGGCATTGTGAATATAGTAAGAATAAACCCAGCACTAATCTATGCACCTTCATGATGCAGATGTAATGGAATCTCATACCGAAGATTTATATTATGAGGGTGTAACTCAATGGGTAATTTCCTGGAGCCAACAGAAACCAATACTAATCCCTGTCACATTTAGATATAACCAAGTAACAGATGATTGTGATGTAATGAAAGGAGCAAAATAATTAGACATTTCCACAAGAAGAAAGTTTGGTGATGAAAAGAAAATGTTGGTTTAAGTGTACAGTTCCTATTTAAAATATGCAATTTTAATTTCACTGAATGTTTTGAGTATTGGGATCCACAGTCAGTGGAGGCCCATGTTTTCTTTTTTTGTCCACTTTGAAGACTTAATAACTAATTTCATTTTCCCAAATTGGTAAGAGAATTTTGATACATTTTAAAAATACTTTCATCTGATAATTATTCAGGAGCTTTTTACTCTTTCTTTCAATCACTTGTTAGATTTATCTCATATTATCTTGACATTAATTATATGGGCTCACATTTTTTCCAAAGCAGTTAATTTTCTTAATAGAATCTGTCTTTTTCTCTTTGTCTTACTCATCCCATGTATTAACATTTAATATTTAATTAATTCATATAATTGAAAACAGAAGCAAAAGTGACTTGAACAAACTTGGGGACAGAGATTAGCTTATCTTGATCAGCTGAACTTGGGGGAAAAGGGTGACTCAGAGGACAGGTCCATGATGAGGGAGGTAATAGGGTATGTAACAGAGTAATGGTTCTCAAATGGGGTCCATTTTTTCTCGCAAAGGAGATGTAACAATGTTGGAGACATTTATCATTGTCATAAGTGTGCAGGATAAAGAGTGCTATTGGCATCTGTTGGGTAAAAGTAGGGATGCTGCTAAATATCCTGCCATGCACAAGATAGCTCACAAAACAAAGAATTGTTTGCGGGTAGTGTTAGTGCTGAAATGCCCATTAAGAACAGGAGCAGAGAGCTGCTAAGCCTATGAGTCACTTAGAGAGGAAAAGTCATTGAAAATTTTATTTCTGTACTTGCAAGCATTTGTTTGTTGCTTCCAAAGCACATGGAGAAATCATATTTCCTTCAAATTTTCATAATCTATAAAAAAGAAAATATTAGGCTGTATATAGAAATTTTCCAATAAATTCCTGTTCATTGCTACAGATGGCAAAAAATAAATTGCAACCAGCCAAAAGGGAGGCACAGAGAAATATTATAAGAATCAAGATGGGGCTTATGATTCAGTAAGAAGGCAGAAAAGTGAATAAGTCCAAAATGTGATTTTTACAAAGTGTCTTGCAATCATCTCTGAACAAAATAATTTTCTTTTACAAACACTTTGAAACAAACTGAAAATATCATTTGAAACATATTTTCTTTCAGTAACAAGAAGGCAGGTTTTAAATATGTCATTTTTGAGGTTTACAAGTATGGGGGCAGATACACAATATAATTACTTGCAATTAACCTGAATTGCTGCTGAATTCAACCTTGCTTACAGATGAATGCAAGCAGATTGGCTTTCTTAAGGTATATTGAAAAAGGATTATGTTGAAAATAATTTTATATCTACAGAAATGAATAAAGTATTACATATTTTAAAAATGTTTAACATATTTCTGTTTGGTAGACCTTTTTTTCTTTTAGGTATAGAATATATTTAATTTTACTCATTTATCTTTTCAAAAATCATTGGTATGTCTGTAATATTCATAAGGTGAAGAGAATATTACCCTGTAGTATAGGTACCCAGTTTGTTAAAATTTGTACCTAATTTGAGAAATTGACATACCGGGAGAATTTATGTAATAAGTGATTTGTTCACTGTTTGCAAAACAATTGATATAGCAAGGAAGAGACTCACCATATTGTTAGGGGGATTAAATAGTCCTTACTGAAGTACAGTTTATATTTGCTTTAGAAATACTGATAGATAATATCTATGTGATACTTACCAACAGAGTTTCATTGCCTTCAGCTAATTAGACTGTGCTTTGAGGGAGAGTGATTTGGGCAACTTCTTGTCTTACACAAGATTGTTAGCTAAGCCAGCAGGATGCAAAATGCTAGTTCGATGTAAAAATTAACATTAGGAAAATTTGAGTAATTAAATTTTGACACTTAATGCTAGCTTGGTGTCTGACCTTTTACAAGTAATGCATTCAGTATGCATTAGCTTAGGCAGACATTCTATTGGGAAGGTACAAAGCCCAGCAAAATTTAGAAGCTCTCTGATCACCTCTGTGCTCCATATTGAATGCTTTTTTTGTCATCTATAAATAACTTTTCAGAATGTCATTGTGTCTTCTACTCCTTTTAAAAATTTTAAAAAATAGTTATTCAGTTAATATAGGTTTACATAACTGTTTGCTTTATGGAGGTGTAGGGTCTTCCTCTGCTCCCCTTTCAACCCCTCTCTTTAGGCATTGTTGCCATAGTGATCCCACCCCAAAGAACCCATAGACCCTTGTGTACCCTCCTTTGTTCTTGTCTCCCTCCTTGACTCTCCCCCCAACCCCAGTTTGACCCATTCCACAGTCAACTTTCCAGGGTTTATTTATTTTTTTTTAGTTTGTCTTTATCCAGCTCTATAAAAACCTTATTTTTTTCACTCCTTCTGCTAGTTTTGGCATCGCCCACCTTCAGTTCTAACTTCAGTATAGATTCCCTTTTTTCTAAGAGACAAGAACAAAGTCATGGAGAACCACATATTTATACTTGTTTTAGGATATCTTTATAGGCTGTTTATGTGTTTAATAAAGCACCATAGCATCGCAACCTGATGTCCGTGGGCCTGGAATGCAGACATAAGTGTCTGTGAAAAATAGCCAAGTTCTGGGAAGTATTTACACCCTTTAATGTCACTTTAGTTTTAGTATTTATGTAGTTACAAAACATCTCATTTAATTTTAAATTTCCATCAACTCTACTTGTACAGGATAATATCCGCTCTTATTTTTGCTTTCAAGAAATGGAATTGGAAATTTTAAGTTGAAATAATTAAGTCAAATGTAGATGGGAACTAAAGGGTTGAGAATAAAAGTAAAGTAAGTCTTTTTCTTTCTGGCTTATTTTGCTGAGCATGATCCCTTCCAGCTCCATCCATGTTGCTGCAAATTGCATGTGTTTATATTTTTTGAATGCGGAGTAATATTCCATGGTGTATATGTACCACATCTTCTTGATCCAGTCATCTATTTTTGGACATTTGGGTTGTTTCCAAAGCTTAGCTATTGTACATTGTGCTGCTATAAACATAGGAGTGCAGGTGCTCTTTGGAATTAATGTTTCTGTGTCCTTTGGGTAAATACCTAGGAGTGGAATTGCTGGATCATATGGAAGCTCTATCTTTAGTAGGTTGAGAAATCTCCACACAGCTTTCCATAGTTATTAGAAAACCTAAATAAGGGACCAGGAAAAAGAATAACTATAAGAAAGAAAAAAATCACAATCAACAAACAACTATGAACCAGAGATACACTTTGAGGGTGGGCGGGAAAAGGAGGGATTGGGGTCAAAATCAGGGGGTTGCAATTGTATGGGGAATATAAAAATTAAAAAAAAAAAAAAAAAAGTTAAGCTAATCTGCTTAACTGCACTAAAAAAAAAAAAAAAGTCTTAGCACAGGTAACAGGATGACTTAAAAAGATGAAAAAGGAAAAACATTGTGCTGAGGCAAATGAAACCACTAGACTCACAACAATCAAAAGGACCATATACCATAATTAAACAACCTATTAAAACTTACATCTTATTAAAGTAACATCTCACAAAAGATGCTATGAATTTAGAAAGTACAGAAAGAAAGATAAATTGAGATAACAGTCTGAGCAAACAGCAGAAACTGATCTTAATAAGTTACTACTTTTTCTGGCAGTTCCCAAGGAGTATATGCTGAAAGGATATATTACAAATTGCTCTGCATTGTTTAAAATATTTGTTCCAAAAAGACAAAGGGTCCACCAGTGAACTCTGCTGGGCTACAGAACACTTCACTCATTCTTGGTAAGGGACTGAAAGGTCATTCCTCTCGAAGTTCAAACCATTTTTGCATCTTATCAATCCAAGTATGAGGAAAGTTCTGGCATGGTAAAAAGTGGCATAAGTTATTTAAGAAAAGACCAAGATAAATAAACCCAAGAAAGTTGAAACTGAATAAGAGAAAAGTCTGTTCCATGTAACAGCATGCATTCCATGTAACAGCATGCATTTTGGGGGTGGCAGAAAGAAGAAATATATGCTATGAGTTCTATCTTATTCAAATATGCATGAAATTCAAAATTGATCTATAAGTAGTCCTAACTTTTCTTCCTCTTATTCAAATATAGAAAGGATCTTTGCTTTCTCACTTTTGGGTAGTCTATGAGGAGGTATGGGTAACAACGCTGGCTAGGTATTTGTGAAATGACATCAGAGAATACCTAGGCCCCAAAGAACAATATTGTCTAAGGAGAAAAACCCCAGAGGTCCACACCATAGAACGGCTGGTGGGAGAGCCAAGGAGGGGGTTCAGAAGAAGAGAAAGTTTCATGTGTGTTTACTCATTATGGTTTGTGTGTAAAAATGGGAAGCTGATAAAGAAAGCAATGTGTTAGGTTGTAAATTATATCTATTTTTCACTTGTTAACCATTTTCATTAAAATTCATTAATCCTTTGAACTCCTTAATCTTTATTTTGGCACTTGGTTTAGAAAGAAGTCAGTGAGAATGTTGATATGCTTGCTGAAACTTTGAAGGGAACACATAAAATAGTTGATTTCTAATCTTGTTGAAAAGAGGTCTTAACTCAAACTACCACCATCCTATGAATACACCAAGGGCCTGATCTGCAATGGGCACCAGTTGTTGGATAAAGTGACCCGGAAGAGTGAATGAGTTTTGTTTAGCATTGTAAATTATACCACATCATACTATGTTAGCACTAACACAAACCTTCTTTTAAGCTATTAAAAAATACAATGTTTTTATTAAATTATTCTTGATAAAAAGTATGATCCATAGAAAATTCTGGGAATTACACAATTTGGGTAGGAAAGTTTCACATGAAAACTAAGGAGAAAACCAAGGCTTTTAAATTGTTGCCCTAGGCAAAGCCATATATATTTTTTAATCTTTTTTCCCTCTGGTATCTTTATTTATAAATTTAATATATCTTTGAAGTTATAAATTAAAATGTTGATAAAAAAGGTCTACCTCTTTGCCCTCCTTGCTCTACTACTATGTATGTATATCCCCAGAGAATATTCTACTCTAGCTACAGGCATAAATATACAAGCTTTCTCACCCCGATCTCTCTCTCTCTTTCTCAGCGGTGTGTTTATTTGTATCAGCATGTGTTGTGGTATATTTCCTTCTGTGTATGCATGTGTGTTTGTGTATTTTATGATATATAAATTTCATATTACAAGACACATTGTATATAATATATAACATGTATTATAAAAAGGAACAAAATTTATAAATTACCTACTATTTATCTTTCTATTTATCATATGTATATACATACATACATGCAATTAGTACACTTATGTGTACTTATACATGAGGAATGATGACATGTAGCACATTAATGATACAGGATGCATATCTAATTAACAATTATGTTATATATGTTACATGTGTATTATATATTTAGCATCCTCCTGTTGAATTTTTTATTTACATTGTTTACCCTCACCTAAAATCCTGAAATGTTTATCCTTGTACATAATTGGATTACTTCTGTTGGAGAAATTCCTAAAATTGGAATTATCACAAGAGTTTTCGGCTGTCTCTAATTCTTTAGGGTGCCATTCTTGTCAAAGGCTTGATCTAGCTTCTCCTTGAATGCTCAGCTAGAAATATTCTATAGGAATAGAAATTCAAAACAAACCCAGGAGGTGAGAGGTGTGGAAGGGAAGCAGAGAAGTAGGAATATTTCCATACTCTCCTATTCCACTTAAAAAGATGACTGTACATACAGAAACTCAACAATTCTCCCCTTCTCCACTACCACCCCAAAGCAAATCTTCCTGTCATTTGCAAAGGTCACATTCCGTTTCCGTCTGTTTATTCTATTCCCTCTCAGGTCTCCTGTTTCACCAACCTGAGAAACAAAAAGCCACACTCAGATTAAACAGTTGCCACACAGCAGTCCCCCCAGTGGCCTTGCTATCCGGGCAGCACATTGCTTTTGACTGATGCTTTGGACCACTTCCAGGGATCTTTTGATGGCTCTGCCTCTAGGGAACAACCACCACTTGTAATGAAGCAGGGAAGCTTCACCCTGCCCTGCTCATGTACACCTTTTAATTAGCCCAGGGTCACACAGTCTGTTAGATAACACAGTGCATTTCTCACATTATGAGATGCAAAATCCCAAATTGTCAAATAAGAGAACTAATGATCTTTGAACTAAACAGGATGGCATTTTTGTTTTGCGAGGGATATAGTAGTAGCCATCTGGGGTTATTTTAAAGCCTTCATCTGTCTTTCCAGCAGCTTCTATTTAACAATATTAATGCTAGGTGGTTCTAATTTTAGTTTCATTCCTATCAAACCAAGAGCAAAGGTTAATTCCTTTTCTGGCCTTTGTACTTTAGCAAGTGAACACACTGAATATTAAATGAATAAAAATGACTAATCTTTGTCTTTCTTTATATATTTAGAGAGAGTTACCATGAGAACAAATATTATAACCTTTATTTTATCTTAATAGAACCATTAATAACACAAGGTGAAATGAATGTATACAACAACTCAATGTTTTTCCTTCATGCTAATTAGGTTGTCAGCCTTTTTTCTCTGAGTATGTAATTGGTTCTTGCGGAAACCTACATTGTAGTAAGTGTCCTGTGTTGGAGTTTTGCTTACGGTGGCCCTGAAAGGAACACAAACTTGGTCCTTGGTACTGGACTGATTCGTTACACCATTTAAATAATATGTGGTAAAGAAGAACTCCATAGCCTTGCCTTGCTACTTAAAGTACTAGTAGTAGTGAGTGATGTCCAAGTATTCTGGAAAAATTCTAAAACATACATTCAAGTACATGTCTAGTCACATGGTTGTGTAAGGTTAAAATCCAATTAGGTCTGATAACAAAAGGCATGATTTATTTAATTCTGTGCATACTATTATAAATAAGATTAGTTGTGGTTAACTTTGCATGATTTTATTATTTGGTATTTTTATCGTGTTAGAATCTCTGAGGAACACTTCATGGAGGGCATATTTTATCTTCTGAATTGAATAGCAGAAGATAAGGGGACGCCCAAAAAGAATGCAGGCTCCTATATAAAAATATATTTGTGTATAAATTAATTACAACTCACTCAATTTTTGCATTGAATGTATTTTAACAAATATCCTCAATTTTGAGCACAGGATTTAGGTATACCAGATAATGAATAAAACAATTATTGTCTTCACTCATTCCCAGGTCTCTTTTTGTTTTAGAGGGAAGCTGGAATGACAGAAACATGACAAACACATATTAGAGCCATTCCATTCATGCCACTGGAAAGTTGATATTCAGTTTGGGTTTGTTTCAAAAGCAAACCCTGAGATAGAACTCTGTATGAATATTTTGTTGGTAAAGAAAACCTGACCCCAGGAATGGGTAAAAGGAGATTACAAGAGGAGGTAGTTCATAAGGGTTGTGTTCTCTCACACGAATAAAATTGAGTGTGACCATCACTTAATTCTGCTGTGGAAAATTCCAGGGCCTGTTTAAAATATAGAACTTAGCTATCCCCTGAGAAGTGAGGGAGCAGAGTTGTTTATAAGTCAACTCCCACCTATAATTGATTGGGTGCTGCTCTGTGGCAGGTGCTATAAGTTGTCTTTCAGGTGAATACCTGGAAATATACACCCCCAGGAAAGAAATGGAAGCTGGGTTGATAATAACAATCCTCCCTGGCCTAAGGTCTCTTCTCAGTCCCCCCATTCCTACAGCCATTACCAATAAATTTTATTTTAAATTCTTAAGGGACATTGCCTCACCTTCCTATGTTCCAAAGAATTTTCACTGGAACACTCTAGTAATATTATCTGAGGATAAAAGAATCCTCTGTTCATAGTATTTTAATAGCTATATTACTGTTTCAATCATACTTTTAATCAGAGAATTTCGATAAAAATTATAATTTTTTTTTTCCTAGTCTAGTGTAAAATCACCCTGTTCAACTTTTTTTTTTTTATTTTGGCTTTTTGTTCACTTTGTATCAGGGTTTGATTGCGTGAAAATATATGTGAGCTTTGAACTTAAATAAGGACTCTTTCTCCTCTATCAATCATTCATAATTATATTAAATAAGAAGCTATTCATACTAGATAAAAAAAAATTGGGGAAAATTTACAGAATGGTGAACTAAGGAAACCAACTAAAAGACTTTTAAGAAATGAAGAGTCAGCACTATCAAATGGCAGTGAAAGGTCATATAAGAAAAAGACTAATAAGAGTTTGCTGTATTTAAAAGCCCCCCAGAGTCGCTAAGGCAAGGTTCTGCAGCTTTCTTTCTTAGACACTGCTCCCCAAGGATCTGGTGTCCTATTCCTGAACTCCAGTTCAATGGCTACAATAATGTTATCTGTTGGCAGCTCTATCCCTTGTCTAAACTCAGCCAGTCAGATATTCAACAGATGCTTGCTGAGTACCTACAGTATTTCCTAACTGGATTAAGCAGCAAAACGAATGATGGTCAGATTCCCACTTGTAAAAACGTTATTAGCTATATAGAAAAATAATGTCATTGATCAGATTAAGAACACATACAAATGTCAAACTATACATTATGTTGAGTATGATGAAAAACATTAAAGTTTGCTATAATGAGCATAAAAGAATCAGCATACTATTCAGTTGTGTTTCAGGGAAGATGGTTCTGTAAGTTTTAACTTAAGAAATACAAAGTAAATAATCATCAAAGAAAAAAGAGAGAAATCTCAAACAAAATAACTCCAAAATAAAGAGACAGCTTATAAAAGGGGTCGAAGGTAAAAACCTCTTACATGAAATAGAACTTGGAGATGGACAAAATCACCAATTAACGTTTTTCATATTGAAAAAAGTAACACTGAAGTTTGCCGAATATATTTTGTGATATTACATAACTACACGTAAAAAGGACTGACATTCAAATCACTCAACAACCAGAACTAACACTGTTACAAATAAATACTGAAGAGACTCAGAAAGCAACTGAGACAACCAGCGTATTCATGGCAAAGGTTGGATGTTTGGATTTGGGGACTTGAGGCAGCAACTATTTACCAAGAGAAAAAAAGTATTTCAATAATTTTAAAACCAATATGGCTATGCTCTTACTTGCTGGCTGAATATATTGTACAACTGTGTAAGGGATTTTTTTTAATAATATGTCATAGTGTTCCATGAAGATCTAAAATTGAATCTCAGCTGACTAAATGTATTTGGTTACCTCTTGCTGTCAGAGACATTTTGGATTCCTAGAAAAGAGTTAGTTTAGAATATCATTAAATGGATTCAGGAAGTGGCTTCTCTGCTCAATGATGCAGCAGAAGCGAAGAGTCTACAGATTTCAGGAAGGCTACAAATTCCAGTAGCCAGTCATCACATTTTTGCTCTGTTCCATGATCATTTTCCCCCCATTGAATGTTCTGCTCAAATATGCTTTGATCAAAGGATTGTAGAAATAGAATACATAAAACTTTGGCTCCATTAAATGGTTATTCCAATGTTTTTGATTTTCTAATCTCATTTTTGCAGATAAATAGAAAACATAAAATTATATATTTTTTACAAGTAAAGGAAAATTCCCCTATTTTTGGCAACTATTTTGATTTGAGAGGCCACCTGTTTTGTATATCTCTTTCTTGCCTCGTTGATTCTCTTTCTGTAGATTAGTTAGTCCTGTTTAAATAAATGGTGTTAAACTTTGTTTAAAACAAAAATCCAGTGATTGAAGTTACTTCCACTGTGTTGTTGGCTTGTTGGATAGGATAAACTAATCTAATCAGTTTATAACATAAATGTGTAGTATGTTTTATTTTTAAGAAATAAATGGTCACAACATAATTGAGATTTAATAGCTCTTCCACTGAAAGTTATTATCAAAAGAAATTTAGAAAATTTAAAGTCCACAAAAGTTTTTGATAATGTAGACAAAAAATGTAAATAATTTCTTAAGATGTAATGAACAAAATTTACAATCATCACATTCAGCCACTTTAAAGGTTGAAAATATTTACAGAAGAATCATCTCCTATAAGAGTATAATAATTGAGAAATGTCAAGAGATGATAAAATGTATATTTTGTATATCAAAAGAGATGAAAAAATTGTGAAAAATGAAATCAAATATTAGAAAATGAGTAGTATATGTTGGGGGTGGGAAGAACATGTAATACCACTAGAAGAAAAATCTATTTATTGAAATTTGAATATTGTCAATTTATATCTTCTTGCTTAAATGTTGAGCAGCATTCTTGATTTTGATGCATTAGTAGTTACATGTATTAACATTTCCTTTATGATAGTGTTTTCCCTTTTTGGTTTAAGTAACACATTATTACTCGAAAGTTATATAGATAATAACTTTCATTATGTTTTAGAAATGGTTTACTTTTGCCTTTTATTTTTGAATATGATTTTTGTTTGTGGGGTGATATTAAGTGTCAGGCTTCACTTTTTTTTTTCCATGTAAGAACCAAAGGATTCAGTACCATTTATTGACATTTCAGACCTTTTCCCACTGTTCTTTCTCATAAATCATATGTCCAATGTTTGTGGAAATCTGTTTCTTAACTTCTGTTGTGTTCTGCCAATATGATGGATCAGAGAAGGTATTTGTAGCAAATATAGATCATACATGTCTCATCTCTGAGAAGTGTGAAGAATGTCTATAAATTCATTACAAAAGCTAGAAAACTTAAACACTTTGGGGACTACTGAGAATACTCTATTTTTGGTGATTTCTTACCCTTAGTGGTGGTTGCATGGTTACACTTGCCCATGGTTTTAAGTTACACATATGACTTGTGTATTTTCTGTAATGTGTGCTTGTAATTCAATTGAACAGTTTATTAAAAGTCAATAGATGACAGAAATTTCAGGTAAGGAATTATAGCAACAGTGTTGTTTGTGAAGCCACTCATGATTAAATAATCAAAACTAAATAGACAATTCCTAAAAATTGAAAGGAACTCAAAACAAATAAACCAAATTATATATCATGTTGCTTACAAAAGCACAGTGGAGAAGGAATTATTTCAAGTGTCTTCAGAACACTGTGTTCACAGTTTATTCTTAGTCAAATATATTTTATAATCAAATGAAACTTCAAATAAATCTTAAAATTTATTCTGTTGTCATGTTTAAAGTATCACTGTTATGACTGCTTGGAAATAATATACATGCATATCTATTTAGATAGATAAATATAACAAAGACATAATTATGATAGATTTTCAGTAGAGAGAACAAAGAAATGCAAGTTTAACATCAAAGACATTTTGTGAATATGTATAATACTAAAAATGATTTTTTAAATATCAAAATAAATGCATATAATTGAAAATGCATCGTTCTTATCTTGCACCCTAAAATAAGAGTCTTGACATATGAACCTCAGCAGCCATAATGACAAAGACTTAAGTTAGATGTGGTTTCAGAAGTAAGAACTCATTGTAACCAGGCAGTCTAGTTACTGTACCTAATATTATACCTTCAGAGAAAGAACAATGTTGAATTGTGAATATTGCATCACAACAAATAGGTCACTTAGTGACAAATAAAGCATTTTCCCTGTTGAATGTTCCTCTTTGCGCCTAGGAAGATCCTAACTTTTAACTACACTGATAAGTCGTTTTTTTTTTTTTGTTTGTTTGTTTGTTTGTTTTTTTAAGTAGTGCCTCTTATCCTCTTCCTTGCCTTGTCAGGTATTATCAATGATGGGACTCTGCTTTGATGAGGAGAGTCTCCCATGACAAAAGAAAACTCAAATCCATATACCTCTATATAAATGCCCATTTGTTACATAACTTTCAAATAATTTCTTTAGATTTTTTGTGTATTTAATCCTTCCAGAACCGCCTCACCTCACTGCTCTGGAGTTAATATACATTTTCATTTACATCTACATCAGTTTTAAATTTATTTATCTCTATAATGTTTCATATGCACTAAGATTTTGCATTTTCACCTGATGTGATATCCATTTTAAGAAAGGATGCTGGTAGGTTAGACAATTTGGAAACTATTTTATCAAACTGTTTTGTTTGGACACATAATTTGAGACAAATGGATTGATAGGATTAATATCTACTATAATAATCCTTATGAAAAGATGAAATAGAAGTCAGAGATAATTGCTAAAAAAATATTATAGCAGCATGTGAGGAAACACATGACTGAGCTGATGTAGGAGGATTAAGAATGACAGGTGTCAAGGATAACACCCAGCTTTGGGCCTTTTTGGTGAAGGGAATGATGAATGGCCTTTTTCCCTCAGAGAGAATAGAGAGTAAAAGAAACTCTATTGTTACTACTTGTGATTATTATGTGTAGCGTGTATAGTATGCTGGTATCTTCAAGACATTCATATTGGGTACTTTATACTGGAGTTCTAAAATTTAATGTGAAGCTCTCATTGTGTGTGATAGGATCTAATCATCAGTGTTCAAAGGTTGGTAACTTAAGGTGAGGGTGATTTCCAGTAGCCAGTCATCACATTGTCAGTGTAAGAACTCATTGGTCCCTATAAGGGGACCAATGGTCATAGAAAGGAGTAGAATTCTGTTTTCAAAAATCAAGGCAGAGGCAATAAGAGAAAAACAGATCATATAAGAAATATTAGTAAGAAATGGAAGAAGATAAGCCCCTTCCAAATTTCCCAATTGTTTGTTTGAAGCCTGGCTCTATGATAATAGAAAGCCTCACATATACAGCAGAAAATCAAATTCTATTAACTAAATTGCTTTCCAGTTATTTCATGTATTCAATCTTCATTTGAATAGACCCAGGGGCAACAGTAGTTACCGTATTGTCATTTCAGAGCCTGTGTCTCTCAAGATTCAAAGGCCTCGATAAAATCCACCCTCATATATGACAGAGCTAAAAGACCAGGTATTTCCTTTCTCCCACTATCTCTATCTATCCTGTACATGGATATTCCCTATATCAATAAAACATTTGTCTTGGGGCACACAAATCTCAGCTGAGGACTAATTCATCACTGCATTATATAAGCTATGGATATCTGAAAGATCCCTACTCTGGAAATGGGGAGGAAGATAAAATCCAAATAACTTTCCCAAGGGTGTTCACCTTGCAACATATTTAAGCCCTCCTTCCAGCCTGTATTTGGTTTGTAACTACTGGTATAAGTCTATTTTAGTACAAAGTTACTAATTCTTCAATTATCTGTACCATAGACAATTTACTCTAACCATGTGTTCCTACTTACATGAATAGACAGCTATCTATCTGTATTTTATAGAGAGGTATGTGTATAGAGGTATATGACCCTAAAATACTGGCATTGTTTACAAAGATTTTTGATACCTCCTTAATAAAATGTTATATAATTTATCTTTCATTCACCACATTATCTTTGAAGTATTATCCTCTGTCATTTGAATCCCTTAACAGAGGATTGATAAAATGAAGTCAACTAAATCTAGAGTGTTCTGCTAGTTATAGATTCATTACTTTGGAATTTAAACTGACTAATATGAAATATTTATGAAAAATAATTTGTGGGGCCTCCCTTGGTGGCGCAGGCGGTTGAGTGTCACGCTGTGAAGCTGTGAGCAGCCTGTGCAGTGCCGGTTCGATCCTGGCTGGCCGGCGAGGGTCCCACATGGCATGCAGACCTCTCCTGCCATGCTTGCTGCTCCCCTCAGCAGTGTATTTCAATCAGTCTGCCTGTTCTGCTCCCCGCTCTGTCTCTGGTGATTCCTCTCACACTCCTGCGAATCTGGCCCGTACCCCGGTTCTTGTATAAATAGATAAAATAAATCTTTAAAAAAAAAAGAATTTGTGTACCTTGGAGGTATGTACTTAGATGCAATGAATGTTCAATTTTCCTTTCCCTTAGTTGCACAACCTCCACACATACTAACTCATTTTAGTTGAGTCTAGTGTAAGTATTTATAGACAAGTTTATCTATCTCAACTTTGTATATACTATCTACAGGACTCCCCTTTAGGTTGATTTTTTTGTACAGTTGAATATCAATCCAAGCATTTTAAAAATAATTATTGGTTTTCCCAAATCCATTAAATATTACAATTTTGTTGGCATTCTCTTTATCAAGACCAACTTCCCACTCTTGTAAAAAAGCATGTATTACTTTATTTTTTTAAAGATTTATTTATTTATGCAAGAACTGGGGTACACGCCAGATTTGCAGGAGGGTGAGAGGATTCACCGGAGACAGCGCAGGGAACAGAACAGGCAGACTGACGAAATACACTGCTGAGGGGAGCAGCGGGCGAGACAGGAGAGGTCTGCTTCGTCAGGTGGGACCCTTGCTGGTCTGCCAGGATCGAACCGACACTGCAGAGGCTGTGGACAGCTTCACAGTGCGGTGCTCAACTACCTGCGCCACCAGGGGAGGCCCTATTACTTTAATTGTATAATGAGATTATGGACTAGGGGGGGAAAGGGAGGTGCTGAAAATCATATATTGTAGAAGTATTATCTAAAATATGTTTTGGGGGCCTCCCTGATGGGGCAAGTGTTTAAGAGTCAGCACTGTAAAGGTATCCACAGCTACCCCTGGCCAGGGAGCTACCCACATGGCGCAGCACCTCTCCTGTCTCGCCCGCTGCTCCCCTCAGCAGTGTATTTCAGTCAGTCTGCCTGTTCTGTTTCCCACTCTGTCTTTGGTGAATCCTCTCACACACCCCACCCCCCGCACCTCTGGCCTGTCCTCCAACTTTTGTATGCATAAATAAATAAATCTTAAAAAAAATAAAATATAGTCTGCAGAAAGTTAGAAGGATTATAAAAATCTTTGGTAGCAATGTGGGCTGAAAGATAGATATCATGTACTTTATTGATTCACTAGATATAAGCTAAAACACTCCCAACAGCTTTGACAAAATGCCTGCTAGGACATCTGATTAGGAGTAAATTATGGACACTGCCTTTGAGCTGAATGTATGAAATGGAGACTTGGCCGCATATATACATATAGAAATACTGACAAGTAAAAAACACTCACTGATTATTTTTTTACAGTCCTTTAATATTTTATTTCATACAATTCTTACATCATTTTTCATCTTTGCACAATGTATGCATTTTCATTATGTTTATATTCCCCATATAATTGCACCCCTCCCTTATTTTGACTCTATTCCTTCCTTTCCCCACAACTGCCTCCCCCTGCCCCCATAGTGTATCTCTGGTTTATAGTTGCTTGTTGATTTTGCTTGTTAGTTTATATTGATTATTCATTTTCCTGGTCCCTTATTTAAGTTTTCTAAATTCCTGCTATGAGTGAGACCATCCGGTATTTTTCCTTTTCTTTCTGACTTATTTCGCTAAGCATGATCCCTTCTAACTCACTGTTTATTAACATTCCTACATTGATCTTGTAGTAATTAATGCATTTATACAGTAATTAATAAACAAATATAGATGATAGGAAATTATAGATTCATGATTATACTTGATGAGTGTGACAATAAACAGCAGGTCTTTTCCCTCTTTGTCATAAGCAAAGTGAGAAGTGTGAGCTTATAGGTAAAGAAGTAGGGAAGTGATGAAATTCTAATATAAGAGCTTCATTTGTACATGATGTAGGAGGCGGTCTGCAATAATATGTAGAATAATTTGAGTAATTTATGTATATACTATTTATGTATAGGCATCTAAAGTACTAATTGCTATGTGGTTTAATGAGAGTTTAAAATTAAGAAAAAATGCTACCCAAGTGGAAACATTTAATGCATGATTAATTAATTAGTTAATTAATAACTTGATCTATTAAACTACTAAAATTTTCTTTCAAATATCAAATGAATTATTAAATTATAGTCTATTCCCTTTTTTGTATTATCAGAACTAATTGAATCAAGTGCAAATAATTTGTATTTTTCTAAAGGATGCATTGTTTTTTATAATTTTTTAGTGAATGTGTATATATATATGTGTATATATATGTGTATATATATATGAAAAAGCAATACTTGTCATATGCCATAGTATTTTATGAGGGAAAATAATAAAGCATATCTGTGAATTCAATATTTCCTATCTTTTTTAGTAGTTAAAATGAGAGAATGTATCACATATATAGAAAATACATTAAATATAAAATATTAAAATGTAAATATTACCGTATTTGTATAGGACTCCATAAGAATATTTAGTTCATTAAACTGTAGGTATTTCTTCAGAAAGTGATTATTGTATTTCCTTACATCAGGTACTTGATTTTACTAACCATGTTTTATTCATAGCATTTATGCAATTACATAGGAGTGTTTATTTTTTCTAAGTTAAAAGGAAAGAAATTAATAAAGCCCAGATATCATTTGTTACATGTTTATACTCTTTATAATTGTTCATTTTAAACTTTTCCATGAAAAACTTATATTTAAATATTGTAAGAATTCCCTTAGTTTTAGCAAAATTAACACACAATTTTACTTTATTTACTTTCATTATTGATTTATGTACTCAAAAAACAGGTGTGCATTTTTGAAAGGTCCTAAAGGAATGTTATGTTCTAAAAGGAAGGGGGAAAAACAATGCTTCTCAAATCCCACATTAACATCAGCACCACTCAGCTCCAGATGTTTTAAATCTGGTCTAGCTATACACATTTTTTAAAACTTAAATGTAATCATGGAAAACATTCAACAGTGTGTGGAACATTACTTATGATAACTAGTATTCTCTGTGAGAGATGCGTAAGCATGTGTATTTTAAGTGTGTATATATATATATATATGTATATATATATATAAAAATAACAATTTATCTCTGAAAATAACCTTTTACAAAATTCATTTTTGATTTGTCTGTACTATGTGAATTGACATATGTTTGAGCATGGAAAGGTGTATAACAAATGGTGCCTTGTCTAATGATATAACATATGTGTGGATGTAGGCTATATAACTTATACATTAATAAACTTTCCATTGACATTAATAGATGAGTTCCTTGTTTATAGAATGACTATGTAACACTTTCACCTTCTGTGAAGGACAAAATCAGACATAACAGAAATGTGTGCAGACATACAAAAAGTTCCATCAATTATGGCTTGTCTCCAGTAGCCAAAAATTATCTTAAAAGCCAGTCACTGTAATTTTCTGCACTACTTTCTTATTCTGATCTTTAATTTTTTTTCTTCCAACCGAATGAAAAAACGGTCACATAGTCAACATACATATATTCTTAAACACACAGGATATGTTTTAAACATATATGTTTTGAAACATTGATTTCAATTTATTCATTGGTTAAAAGAAAAAAGCAGTATATAGACAAGAAATGTGTTTTATCCTTGGCAATATATGTCATCATTTATAAGCTATTATGTTTTTTGGTATACAAATGGAAATATCAATTCATCTTGGAGAAGTATTGCTCTTGGAATAACTATGTGAATACCTTCTGTTACAAAACAAGATATTTTCACAGGGGAGTGTGTTTCATTCCCTGTTGATTACATAAGGTAAACTCTGCTTGCTACTAGGTTGCCCCTCACCAATTGAACTTGGTGTTTCAGGATTATAATCATGCCTAGAAAGTCAGGAGTTTCAGTATTCCATCCCATGTAATTAAATTATATTAGGAAAAAAATATTTTGTTGAATTTGGAACCCCTGACTATTCAAAGGAAAGGGTCAAGTTAATCCCTGAGAAATAATTTGCCAGAGATGTATTAGTGGATTGGATTTCCTGGATATCTCACCATGTACATTAGGAGAACACTAAAGATTAATTATTCGATCACAGACTGACCCAGATCACAGAGATGTTGGCTACAAGTTGAGAGAAAAAATGATTCTCTGTGTTATATGTGCTCATCTATGAATTAGAAGTGCTGACAAGTAAAATATGGTACCAAGTAGTTTTTGATACGAGACATTTGCCATGGGTGACTTTGGAAAGAGTGACCATGTTTATGTTTGTCAGTCACAAGGAACTTACTAAATGAGCAAATTTGTGCTACATCTCAAGTCCCACATTTCATAGATGGACATGAGCAGGTTTTAGCAAATTGGTACCAAGGTATTTCTTCATTATGTGCCAAACCACAGGCATACACCAGACTTTTACTCTGAAAATCTCAACCCCTGGTCTTGAAGACCACAGCCATTGTTTGGCAGGTAAAAAAGATTACTGAGAATTGTTTCTTAGGACATGAGAAAACTATTCATTTTCCCACATACAGCTATCAACCTATATGAGAACTTTAAAGGGCTTAGGAATACTTTTGAAAGAGATTTCCAAAGAAGCAATACAATTTCAATAGTAAAAGAAAGATAAAAATAGTTTTTGGTACCAATTTGTAAGTATCAAAATCTTAGAAGTAAAACATTTACTAATTCAAAATATACTGAGTATAGTGTCTGTGCCAGGCAATGCAGTACGCATAAACTTAGATCCAGAGATATAAAGAATTTTTATATTTGTAAGGAGAAAGAAATAGAAAGGATTAGAAGCAACTATGAATTTATGTAAATTTTCACAATCTTTCAATAGCATGTGCTTTTTAAAAACTATTATTAACATATCCAATCTGGTGTGCCAAATAAAGTAGACAACAACATGTAATTATTTCCACCATAGGTTGCCACTATAGTACAGTTATTTTTAGAAGAAATTTAACAATGCTTATTGAAAGTCTCAAAAATGATTGTAGAATGAGAATCTAGAGATTACTCCCAAGGTAATAATTAATTATATGGACAAGAATTTACATCTTTTCCAGAGAGAGTAATTTGAGATACCATAAATATATAATAAAAGTTACTGGATGAACTGTTGGCAATAATTAGTAGAATATTATGTAAACATTAAAATTTATAAGAGAATATTATATACTAAAATTATTAAAATATCATTAAATATTAAAGATGATGTGGCTATTAAAAACCACACATGCGGGGAAAATCTTAGAATTGACTTTCATTTCTTTTGATTATCTATTTAACCTAAATATTCATGTAATAAAAGCTTGATTATGTGTCTAAAATAATTATTTGTAAGCAAGTGTCAAAAGTGAAAAAAATATAAGTAACAACAAAGCTTAGGGAAATGGGTTCCATCCATTCTGTTGTCTTCATAGTAATATTCAGTGTTCTGAATTTCCTGACATTGAAGTCAACATAGTTCTAATCACACGTGGTTAGAAGACATCATAAATTTTACTGAAAAGAAGAAACAAGAATGTTATGAGAGGTTTGAAGTTACAGTCCTCAAGCAAAAGACAAATAGTCTACATAGTTTCTAAATAGTTACATTTTAATGGCTATCAGTTATGTAATAATATACAAATACTGTGCCTACGAACATAAATTTACTAGACCTTGAAACTAAAGGTGTTAAAAGCATGTGAAACTTAAATAATTTACTCAAATCTAATTTTTAAGTTAGAATAAAAAATAATCAAATTGAACCATAAAATAAATTCCAATAGATTAAAATGTTCACAAACTGAAAAATATTTCCCTTAGGGAAGTATCAAATGGAACATATATTAAACCCAGCATAGAGGAATGTCCTTATTATGAACACATTAATTTTGTCATGTATAAACTAATAGGCAGATATATTTTGTAATATTAAAGGTTTAGACATGAAAAAAGTACTGTAATTTGCTTTAAGAGACAATACAGTAGGGAAATAAAAGAGAAAATATAGGAGTCAAATGAAGAGTACTATAAGGACTGTTCCTAAAATGTTACTTAAAATATTCTGGTAGAACAAGTATAGCAGGTAAAGAAATATTGAATACTTAAGCATATCAAAATGCCAAAAAGAATAAAAACCCATTGAAATTATGGAAATCAAAGAAAAACGCAATATCAGATGCCAATAATTTTGTGTTGTATTTTGTTGTTGTTCAATCGTATGAGTTCTTTATATATTTTGGATAATAATCCCTTTTTGGATGTATGATTTGCAAATATCTTCTAATCAAGAAGTTGCCTTTTTGTTTTGACTATGGTTTAACTCTGCAGAGGTCTTTTAGTTTAATGTAGACCAACTGTACTATATGCTAATTGGTATAAACAAAAATTAAGTTCCTATGGCATATTTCTGATGATCATACTTTAAAGATTCAAAATACTTCTTATATTAAAAAATAATATGCATTTATTCATTTTTCAACTTGCTAATTCTATTTCAGGGTTGCTGGTGGCTGAGAGCTTATGCTGGCAGCTCAGGGTGTAAGGCATGCACCAACACTGGACAGGGTGTCATTTCATCTCAGGGTACACTAGCACCCACACTCACACCAGCTGGGACAATTTAGACATGCCTGTGAATCATATGTGCACATTTTTGGATGTCACAAGATAGTGAAGTACCGGGAAACAAACACAGACAAGGAGAGAACATGCGTCCCAGTCTGGGAGTCATGTTTTGTTTTGTTTTGTCTTTTTCATCAGTGTTATCACTATGCAGCATTGAACAAATGAAATCTTGTTTTTTTTTTTTTTTTTTTTTTTTTTGCAACAACATGGGAAAATGTACTAGATATTATGGAAAATGTACTAGGTATTAAAGTAAGTCAGAAGCAGGAAGATGCATGCTGTATGGTTTCACTCACATATGAAGGTAAAGACAAAAAAATCAAATGAACAAACCAAAACTAAAACAAACTCCAAGATCCAGAAAATGTTTTTTTTTTAAGATTTATTTATTTATGCACAAAAGAGCTGGGGTGTAAGCCAGAGGTGCGGGGCCGGGGGTGAGAAGATTCACCAGAGAGAGTAGGGAGCAAAACAGGCAGATCTACTGAAATACACTGCTGAGGGGAGCAGCAGGCAAGGCAGGAGAGGTCTGCACCATGTGGATAGCTGCTTGGCCAACTCCCTGGCTGGCTGGGGTTCGAACTTGCGCTGAAGTGCCTAGTGATAGCTGATAACTGCTGTCTTTAACCCCTGCACTACCAGGGAGCCCCTGGTTTGGGTTGTTAAAAGTAAAGGGGCTTAGGAGGGGTTGGTGAAATATATAAAAAGGGTCCAGTATATGATGATGGATGGAAACCAATGATCTTGATGAATTGTTTAGAGATGTAAAATTGCAAATATGCACACCTAAAACGTATATGTAATGTCATCAATCTCATCTCAATAGAAATTTACTTGAAAAAACACAACAGACATTAAAATAAAAAACAAAACACTGTCAGAATGGTGTAAGCTATGTAGCATCCAGTAAATAATAGTTGTTTCTGTTACAGTTAGAAACATGAATTGTTACAACCATTTGGGGAAAGAAGGACAATCTAGAAATTCTATTAAAATAAAAGCCAAGACAAACAATAAAACATAGCTCATGCCAACTAAGACTACTCCTGGGACATCCTATAGGACTGAAAGAACCAAAATAAAACTCCTTATAAAAGGTTCTTTGATTCACTGAGCCTGAAGATGCTAAATTTCTCCATAAAACACACACTGCCAAACATCAAAACCAAGATGTTAGACAAAGAAAAGGATGGAAAATTAATGTAAAATCTCATGATGGTTATTATACATTAAAATCATTGTATAACGTAAGTTCATGATTAATAAGGAATATAAAAATCAATTATTAGTTCATAATCTACTTGAGCATAACATGAAAAACTACAGTAAATATAATCATAAGGAAATGACTAAAATAATTAGATTTTTAAACTGTATAGAGGGATAAAAATATAAAGTTCAAAACAAATTACCATCAAAATTAGGCTAATGTGCAAAAGAACTAAATATAATTACTAAAATGAGTAAGATATGAAACAAATGAAAGTAATTGAAAATGTGTTTAACAGAATATTATACCCAAAGAATATAGGATATATAGTTGGGTACAACATAGAGATAACTAATCTTTTTTGATATAATGATACTGCAAACATGTAAATACATATATGCATATGCATATTTATATGATCTAAAATATGCATGTTATGTATTATATGTATAATTTTGGCATATATGCTAATTGTTAAACATTTCATTTTCAGTAAAAGAAATTATATTCTCAAACACAGTAGTCTAAAGAAAAATTATATTTTGAGTGTTTTTTTATTTTATATATATATATTTGAGTCTTATTTGTTATTATGTGGTCAAAAGAAACTGAAACAGCAATATAAGCCTTCTAGATATTCCCTTTATCCAACTTCTTTAGAACTCTTTAAGTTATATCCATAACTCCAGTAATCATATTGGAAAGCACATGTAAATGCATAGAAATAGAAAGGACACTGGTCCCTGATCACAATGAGTCACTATAATAGCACCAAACTAATTACTTCTGGATACATTTATTGTAACTGAAAATGTTTTATCTCACATGAGTGATAGTGTTTCAGGGCACTGTTCATTCACTTAATCTCACTAATAGCACTTAATATAGCCAAATGTAATTTTACAAATTAGATTTTAAAAATAACATTAGCTTAATGGAAGCTGGTGGGCAACAACCTGGTAAAACTTGCACAGTGGTTTCGCAAACAACTACTTTTGTTTTTGGTGGATAAAGAAAACGATCTCTCCAAATTAAGCATTTGGTTAAGACTCTAATGTTAAATAGTTTTAATATTTGAAACTCTTGTCCAAATATGTTGACCTTTTGGTAGGCTAGACTATTGTTAAAATTCTTGACTCCTTCGCCAGTAACAGAATTTTAAAACCACGCCCCCTGCAGGTGAACTGTCCTCACCACTATGACTGAGTTTTCCCATGTGATTTGCTTTTGCCAATGGGTGCTTACAGATTTGAGCTAAGTAGAACCTTGAGAAGTACTTCCATGATTGTGCCTTCTCTCTTTTTTTTAAAGATTTATTTATTTATGCATACAAGAACTGGGATACAGGTCAGAGGTGCAGGATGGGGGGTGAGTGGATTCACCAAAATGGGAAGCAGAACAGGCGGATCTACTGAAATACACTGCTAAGGGGAAGCATCAGGTGAGACAGGAGAGGTCTGCTGCACCATGTGGGTAGCTCCCTGGACCAGCAAGGATCAAACTCAGGTTAAGGGGTTGCAGATAGCTTCACAGTGCAGTGCTTAACCCCATATGCCACCAGGGAGGCCCTGATTGAGCCTTCTCTTGCATCTCTTGCCACAAAACTTCCATGAGAATGTCATTTGCATTGTGCATAAAACTGGAATGGATAATACTAAGTGGAATAAATTAGGAAGAGGAAGACAAATACTGTAATATCACTAATATGTGGAATAGAGAGTAACTAAAGACAAGCTTAAAATTTAATTCTTGAAAGTTAACAACAGAGGGCCTCCCTGGTGATGCAAGGGGTTGAGCTCAGCACTGTGAAGCTATCGGCAGCCTCTGCAGCAAGAGTTTGATACCTGGCTGTCCAGGGAGCTACCCACATGGTATAGCAGACCTCTCCTGTCTCATCCACTGCTCCCCTCAGCAATGTTTTGGGTCCGTCTGTCTGTTCTGCTCCCCACTTTGTCTCTGGTGCATCCTCTCACCCTCCTGTACCTCTGGCCTGTGCCCCAGCTATTAAATAAAAAAAAAAAAAAAAGTTAATAACAGAACTGAAGTATCCAGAGGAAGGAGGGGTGGGAGAGGCACAATGGTGGTGGGCTGTGGGTAATTTGATGATGGGCATTACAGAGGCAATACTTGATGGGATTTTCCAAATATTACCAAAATTAAATACATACATACATACATACATATATATATATATATATATATATATATATATATATATAATTTAAAAGAGCTTCCCAAGGACAATGAGATGTTTATTGACTGAAGTCATTCCAGCCAAGCTGTCACTCTCCAGCCTAGTCCAGATCATAACATGATGAATCCACACTAAGTATATCCAGTTAATTTCAACAGAGCCAACTAACAGCGTTCTTGGAAAATCAGTAGAGCTAGTCAACCTCTTGCTTGTTGAAAGTACTGTTAGAATCCATTTGGGAGAATATATAAATTTTAGGAAATTATAGTAAACTAGTAAACTAAACTAAAAATTACGTAAATTACTAAAGAAAAGTACCAGTAGATGGTACTTTAAATCTTTGCCTGTTGAACCCAGTGTATACATCTTATTTTTAATTTGGTGATTCAACATAAGCAGGACAAGGATAACTGAGATCATTTTTCTAATTAACAATCTCTAATACAGATTATAATGTTTATAGTAAAATTATCACTATCTTAAAAATGAGCCATTAGTAACATTTAAGGATATTTTCAGCCCATCAAGTCACTATCATCATCTTTAGGACAATTAGTAACTCGTTTAATGCACTAAAGTGCTTCTCCCACTATCCATCATCAAATAACAATGTATTTTTGTGGTGGACACCCAAAACATTAAGCCCTGTATAAAATATTAATGTTTAAAGAGAGATTATATAACTATTGATTTTTATAAAAATGAAATCATCACTGTTCTATTTCATGTATTGTAGTGATAATGATCTTCAAGATATTCCAATTCAATTTTCTTACTACTTTTCCTTCACTTCTTATTTTAATAGCAAGTTTTTATCAAAGTTTTTTTTTTTGTATTTATTCTGTAGTCTTAATTTTGGTCCATTAGAAAGCTCTTCTGACATAGTCAGAAAGGATGTCACCCCTAGTCCTTGAAACAATATTCAATCTGCTGGTGCATCCTGATAGCCGCAGTTGTGGGTTGTACTAGGGTGACAATATGTAAATGATGTGTTATTTCAAAGTGTCTGCAAAGCATTTTGGACAAAGATAAGCTTCAAGTCGAAGGTTAATATGAGAATGAACTAAATCTCAGTTGAGACTATAATGCTGACAATAGCAATATAGAACTGTCCTTGAGTTGACCTTGGCAACGTAGGCAGCCTGCAGGACTATAATGATCTAAATGAGTAAGCAAATAAAATGGGATAAAAAATGTGCTGGCAGTTTGACAATGCGTTCTTGAGCAAAATCATGTGAATTAGTGAATATGACAAAAGAATTCTCAGATAGGTATTAAAGGTATTAAAGTGGCATGGATATTTCTTATGTGTGCCTACGGTGTTGGTTAGGTTACTGAAGTTTTATGGCTTTTTGCTGATTTCAACAATATTTGTGCATATGTTAATATACTTTATGGGGGATTCTCTGTGTGCTTTATTAGTATATAATATATTAAGGTATATAATTTCTTGGGTCTTGAGATACAAAGGTGTGTAACTAGTGATGATAAAATAAATTTAAGCACATTTTTAACAAGGTTAAAGATATATAGTAAGCTGAATAGTCCTAGTAGAATTTTGTATGTATTTATATCTATCTCTCTATATATACACTATATATATATACACTATATATACACACATTAACTATATAGAATACAGATGTATGTACTATCCTAGAACATCATTGACCAACTCTACTCAAGAACTAAAGTGGGAAATAGTCTGACAGCTTAAACCTGTCCTAGGTCTTTTATCTATAGATCATGGAACTCACAAGAGATGCAATGAAATGTTTCCAATTTTTTTCATAGTACAAGGAGACATGCTTCAGAAAGCCTTGTAACAATGGCATTCTTATGTAAGCCGAAAGAGCCATATCATTGTGCTCTAATTATTTACTATTCTCTTCCACAACCTCTACAAACCACTGCTGCAGAAGGTAGAATTGTCTGCATTATCATTTGAAGAAATAACTGCAGTAAGAATAGAAGTAAAAAAGTAAATTAAACAAAAAAAGGAATAAAAACAGAAGATATAAAAAAAAATATGTCGGGGGCCTCCCCGGTGGCGCAGTGTTGAGCGCTGTGCTGTAAAGCTTCTGCAGCCTTTGTAGTGCAGGTTCGATTCCTGGCCAGCCAGGGAGATACCCATATGGTGTGGCAGACCTCTCCTGTCTTGCCCACTGCTCCCCTCAGCAGTGTCTTCGGTCCATCTACCTGTTCTGCTCCATGCTCTGTCTCTGGTGAATTCTCTCACCCTCCCACACCTCTGGCCTGTACCCCAGTGCTTGTATGAATAAATCTTTAAAAAATAATAATTATAAAAAAGTGGGATCTTTGATTATAAACTGAAAAAACACTGGATTGTGCTCAGAGAGGGGTAAATATAATTAAATGCTTTGTCTGGGAAAGGAATTATTTGTACTTGTAGCTTAGGTTCTTAATAGACTTCCCCTGTCTAAACACATTCACTTTCAAATTATTCACTCTTCTTTGATCATAAGCTCTTTTTCTTTTTAATTGATTGTTGATAGTTCACAGGACTCCAGTAAATACGTGGATATCCGGTGCCCTCTTTTGGGCTTTTAGTCTCTCTATTTTGCTACAACATTGAAATGCCTCTCTAACTGAAACAGGACCAGTATTCAGTCTTCTTTTCCAGAATGTTGTCCTTATGCCCTGTCAATCATGTCTTTAAACCAAAGACCCTGGGATGTTTCATCTCAACATCTGAACATTTATGAACCTCTGTGCTGTTCCAGCTTCACTTATATCTCATATGCCACATCTCTTCTGTTATTAAGGTTTCTTATGTTTATTTCCCCTGGAGCACAGCTGTGATCACATTCCTTTATAGATGAGCAGTGTGTGTGCCTGCACACACGCACACACATACACATACTTAAATAGGTATCATACACTTACACTAGATTGCATATTTATATGTTACCCCCAAAAGGTTAATTAACTACCTTTGTTCTCTAGACATGTTTTTACTTTAGTTGTTTGTAAAATAATTCACTCTAGTTTTGTAAAATTAAAAGCTTCCTTAGAGGCCTCCCTGGTGGCACAAGGAGTTAAGCACAGAGCTATGAAGCTGTCCACAGCCTCTGCAGCACAAGTTTGATACCCTGCCTACCAGGGAGCTACCCACAGGGCACAGCAGACCTCTCCTGTCTCCCCTTCTGCTCCCCTCAGCAGTGTATTTTCAGTTTGCCTGTTCTGTTCCCTGCTCTGTCTGGTAAATCCTCTCACCCCCCTATACCTCTGCCTACACACCAGTTCTTATATGCATAAATAAGTAAATCTTTAAAACAAATACCTTCCTTAGAGCATGGTAAGAGAAACTAATTTTATTGTTGGTGTAACCTTTTCACAAATTGTTAACTATTTAGCATTTCTATCATGTATAGAAGGCTGTAACTAAAACTTGGGCACACTTCTGCTGACAGCAGCTTTCAAACCTCTTTCCCTTAGAGGTGAAGCATCAATAGGTATTAATACACTTACAAAAGAATACAATTAAAGATACTATCTTAAATTGAAAGTGAGAGAGCTATGTGTAAAGGTAGAAATATAGCCTTTGAATTTTACATATTTAAACATAATACAGTTCCAACTCCCATTTAAGAGTTTTTTTTTTTTTGAGAATTTATGAAAATGAAGACTTAGAACCTAGACATTACTGGATAGTTGATAGTGGATATTGTAATGACTTCCAGTTCATGCCCCAAATAAACACATAGTCTATATAGGGAATGAGAGAGCCAGATATGAGATCACGCTGGACAGCATAGCTTGATGTCCTATCGGGGCCATCAGTGGTTATGTCAGTTTAAAACCAAAAATGTGACAACTCTTCAAAACTGTAAGATGCAAAACCTAGATGGAGTTGGAATAGTAGAAACTATATTGATAGGCAGAAAATAAATGAGATGAACATGCATAGAGGCGAGAATAAAGATAGCAAAACTGAAGATTAGAAAGTAGGAACATGTTAGAGAATGGTCTCTGTGAAAGCTTTAGGAATTTTGGAGGGAAGGTATTCTGACTTCAGCTGTTGGGAGGAAATAACTTACAAAGTGAGTTGTAAAGAATGATAAGTATTTTATAATTTCAGAAACATATAATATGATTGAGAATGAACTTTTGGAAAATTTTCACTGTCACAAACTGAACAATGCTTACACAGGAAAACCTAATAAAAACCATAATGATTTGGGAAATAAGGAAAATAGCATTTAGAAGAGCCAGATTATGGAAGTTTACTTGATCTTAGTAAAGGAAAACAAGACCATCCTTCCCCTTCTTAGACTATTAAGTGGAACAGTTACATAGTCTGAACACATGCAAAAGTTTATGTTCTGATATAACTTATGTACAGAGGCTGCTTTCCATTCAGTAGATACATTTACCAGTTAATTTAGGGAAAACGTTTTCTAATTTGGTTGGGAAGAAAATATTGATGTTGTATTGTGGTGTATCTGATGTTAAGAAGATGTATTTAAATAAGGGAAATATAACCTCTGATATAGAAGGTCCCTTGGCACTGACATCTTGAAATATGTCAGTTACAGAGAAAGGGTCTGGCATATATGGCCACATGTAGGTTTCTGTTGAGCAAAAATATCTCATAAGATATCAGAGTTAGACATGATAATTCTGGGAACATGATTCAGAAGATGTAAAACAAGACTTCATCATAATCTTCACTATGTATGGACAAAACCACTGTGAAAACACAGAAACATCAAATATCTACCTCTTGTGAATGTGACTGCAGCTCTTTTACCAACTACAGTGTTAGCTACTCTTTCTATCATAATGCTATGTTCTAAGAAATTCGAGATATGTGTATGTATATATATATATATATATATATATAATTTAAGGAATAAGCCTCTCTTTTCAATATCTAGCTTTAAACATTTCACATCTCCCCAACTTCAAGTGTTCCCACATTTTAAGTAAAACTCTAAATACCTGAGCCATAAAAGTCACATTTAAGGAAGAAGTTTAGTCCAACAATAGTAAGGAAAGATTTAGTAGCATAAAAAACACAAGCTTACAGATATGATATAACATATTAGGAAAAGTCAGTCTATTGTATTGTTCCAGAATGGGCCATTATTTAATTCCTTAGAAGATATGAAGAATTTTAGGTTGTGAGAGTTCTGGAAAAGGATGTATAGGTAGCAGGTCTGGGTTTTCTGGAATCACTTTGAGTTTAGTAATGGGGCCAGGAAGGACATGGGGTGAGGGCCTCAGTCTCACAAGGGTGACCGTGGGAAGTGTTAAGATCTTCCTCAGTAGATAATTTTCAGGGGCTGCACAGTGCACCTGCACATATTATTACTAGTCTTTCACCCAGGCTATAAAAAGGCAGTGCCCTGATGGTATCCTTTTGCTTCTTTCTTTTATTTTATATTTTTAAAGATTTATTTATTTATTACATAGAAGAACTGGGGTGTGGGCCAAAGGTGTGTGTGTGGGGGGAGGACCCACCAGAGACAGTGAGGGGAACAGAACAGGCAGATTGTACACTACTGAGGGGAGCAGCGGGCGAGACAGGAGATGTCTGCTGCACCATGTGGATCAGCTCCCTGGTCTGGGATCAATTCAGATCGTAGCAATGATAGCACTGAGGCTTCACCCCTAGGCCACCAGGGAAGCCCTCTTTCTTTTTTTAATGTGTGATCTTGCATGGGCAAAGTGGCAACACAAATGAGCGCAGCCATCAAACTATCAGGTAATCCATTTCATCTGTGGCCACAGTCATTCTTTGTGATCATTTTCTTCACATGGGGAGATGACCACTTTCTTTTCCTTAAAACTCTCATGTATTTCTGTATTAGTACTGAATAAGCACCAATACTACTGTGTCCCCAGAGCCAGCGTAGACAGGAAATGTCAGCAGTGATGCCTTCTTTTCTGTATTAACAAATTTTCCAGTTGAGATCTTAAGCAAATATTTATTGAACCTTTATTCTCTTTCTGTTTTAATTATTTTTGTATAGATTTGGAAAATCACAGAAGAGTGGTTATCATTGATTCCTAAGTCTGTAAATGTTGGTACACAACACCCTATTTTTTTTTTTTTCTTTTTTCGTAATGTTGAGAGAATTTATGGCTCTGTTGCTCCTGCTTGAAAGAGAATGACCATATCCTGGATATTCCATAGTAGGTTCTCCCAGTGATTTCTAGGGCCTTTCAGAAATATCAATTTTCTTTTCAGACTGATTATGCTATTTGATTCTTAATTTAGTATACATGTACACACATGTTTTCTTTTTCTCACTCTCACAAATATACATGGGCAACTGTTCAAGGTAAAATAAATCTTTGAGTAGTCTGCTTAATACTAGAAGTGTATAGATGGATGATCATAAAAATTTAAAACCACAACAAAATTAGCTTGATCATATTTCTATGTTACCCTAATCTAGGAAAATAAGTTATTTTTATCTTTTAACCACATATACAAAGTACAAGCAATTAAAATTTTCTAATGTGAACATACTGAATGTCTGCTACCTAATTTGTGTTTTACTATTACAAAGCTACATACATTGATCAGTTTAAGGTAGTTTATAAAGCAAAATGTGTTATTTACCTTTTAAACACATGCAGGAATATGACTCATTTCCAATTTCAAATTCACTGTTATCATTCTTCCTTTTTCAATGACTTCCTATTTGTTTGGTTGCAGTGTAAGGTGTTAACTAAATTAAAAAATTGATATTGAGGCTTAAAATTTTTGTACAGTATAAAAATCCTCTGAAAAATTTCCATAGATAATAACCATTTGCCTTTAAAATATGAGTGGAAAATGTCAGTATATGGATGTTCATGAATTATAATTAGTTACAAATTACTGGAAAATTTCACAGAAACTTAGTATTACCTTAATATTTTAATATAAGTATGCTCCTCTGGATGAAATCAGAAAGAAATAACACCTTAAATTTTATTCATTAGCATAAATCATATCTAAAGCAAAAGCAATGAACTCTTGATAAGTGTCCAACATTCTATAACAAAGGAAAAGTACACTTGAAAGAAATTAATGATTTTTAAAGATATTAAGCTTTTTGTTCAAACATGTACTTATTTTGACTTGACCAGATTTTCCTGTAGATTGCATAACCATTTAAAAATTTCTAAGATGTAAATGTCAACATACTAAGTCCTAAAATTTGTAACTTTAATTACATATTATTATATTTCACCCTAAAAGAGTATATGACCTGGTCTTAGAGATAGTTGCTTATAGCTTGGATCCTTTATAGTAAAGTTTAGTATGAAACATTAGAGTAATCCCAAACATTTAGACAATAAGAACATTTTCCTGGGATATAGTTGGTCACAATTCATGTGAAAAACTAATAGTAAAATGGGATCATGTCAGATGGTATCATCTTTCCAGAACAAAAATTTATGAAAACAGTATAAAATATTGGAAGCAACTGATGTAAACCCAAGATGTTTACAGAAATAATTATACATTTATGTTTGACATTAGGACTGATTTTTAATAAATACCATGTAACACTTTTTAGGAATAATCTTATACTAGCCGTAATAAAAGTAACAATTTTCATGGATTGATTAGTCTGTTGGTTGCTGTAGATTCATAATGAGGTCATATACTTAATAAATTTACTTAGAGTTGGTTGTTTATTATCAGGAAGTATTTTTTAAGTGTACTTAATCATGGTTTAAAAATATGAAAAATGCAGAGACTATTGAGCCACAATCATTTTGCTTCTATAAAGAGTACCAAAGTCACATTTGATTTGTTTGGAATTATTTTATTGGAAAAATAATTATGTAAGTCCAGATAAAGAAAAATTTTATTCTCCAAATTACAAGAGTAATTTATTCTTCTATACATATTTCCCATTTAACAAATTCAATTCCCATTAAGTTGACTAATGATCATCCTAGGGTAAGAATTTCATGCTTCAAATTTGGTTGATTAAAGGTTAGTATTCCTGGTAGTTAGGCACATGCTTCTTCTTAAGAGATCAAGGGCTGTGCCTGCTCACATGAATGAACACTATAAAAAAATTCTAATTTTTTTTAAAGATTTATTTTTTATTTATACAATAGCTAGGGTGCAGGCCAGAGGCACAGGAGGGTGAGAGGATTCACTAGAGACAGGGTGGAGAACAGAACAGTCAGACAGATCAAAGCACTGCTGAGGGAAGCAGCGGGCTCAACAGGAGAGGTCTGCCACACAATGTGGGAATCTCTCTGGCCAGCTGGGAATCGAACTTGTGCTGTGGAGGCTGCAGACAGCTTCACAGCGCTGCGCTCAACCCGTTGTGCCACAAAGGAGGCCCGAATTCTGAATGTTTTATTTTTTTTTGTTGTTGTTTTAAAGATTGATTTATTTATTTATTTATACAAGCACTGGGTACAGTCAGAAGCTCGGGAGGGTGGGAGAATTCACCAGAGCCAGAGCGGGGAGCAGAGCAGGCAGACTGATGAAGTACACTGCTGAGGGGAGCAGCTGGCAGGGGAGGTCGCCAGGTGGCCAGGTATCGAACCTGGCGCTGCAGAGGCTGCGGGCAGATTCACAACCCAGCACTCAACCGCTGTGCCACCGGGGAAGCCCCAAATTCTGAATGTTTTAAATGCACAGTTTATTCCCCTATTCTCCATGTGTCTGAAATTGCCCAGGATGCTTACACAGATATCACCCCTTTCAGTTATTCTCATATGCAATTTGTTCACATAAAAAAAAAAAAAAACTAAAACTATTTTTGACTGAATTTTATAAAATTAGGCCACAGAATGGAGGCTTGTTTTCTTTTACTTTCATAAGTAAAAGATTTTTAAATGTGTTCACAAGTTAGTTATTCAAAACTGTGGCACACCATGGATAACTATTTTTTTAGTCATTGCACCCCTTACATAATTAGCTTCATGTTTTAAGAAATAAAGATGTAATTTTTTTAAGTATTTGTCAGGAATGGCTTTAATATTTATTTGCCCAACATCCCAAAAAATCCATGTTGTACTAATAATGTAGGAAAAAGCAGATGGGAGTCCTGGTATCCTGCCTTCCCAACTTCCGCCTAAGAATAGACTTTAGGAAGCCACATTAACTCTTGCAAGCCACCAGAGTATCATTTGACACTTTTCTGATTTATGCACCTTGAGGTGTGGTAGAAAACTAACTGCTTCCTCGATGGCTGTGTGCATTTTTCTGCCTTCCTGAGAAGTTAGGTAAGCTACAGCAAAGAACTTTGCAGAACTGTCCCAATTTTCTACTTATTTTAAAGTAGTAGATGTTACATAATTACACAGTAGTCATTTAATTCAGTAAAACCAAAGAAAACACGGAGTAGTAAATTCTGAAAAAAAAAAAAAAAAAAGAATGCCTGTGGGCAGTTCCCACTGTGGTGAAAATTTTAGCATGCAATCTGCAGGAATGAAAGCATATTTTAAAGCATCCATTGACGCAAAATAAAATAAAAAAAAATTCCAAAAAAATCTTTGATATGTTCAAAAGACCCTTCTTCATTTATACTTGAACCATTTAAGCTGCAGATATCTATGTTATGATCCCATTATTGTGTTGAGAAAAATCTGTCTTTGGATGCTGGAACATGCCTTGATGTGTCCTCGTAGGGAAGAATTTTTGAACTTCAATAGCTAAAGCTGATTTAGAAGTGTGCATGGTATGAGCAGGATGCCATCGTAGACATTATTTCATTCTTTTTAACTGTCTATTAACATATTCATAGAGTTTCAATCTTATAGACTTGAATCTAATTATTGTTAGATGAGTACATTATTAAGTCATTCAAGTTATGAAGCCATCATTTACCTGTATGTTTGCTGGCATTGAGGAAATGTGTGCATTTGTATTTAAGACCCTTTACAATACACCAAATCTTCAAGAACAGTATTTTATTGAAGGAAGGATTTGGACCAGTAGCATAGACCTTCATCATTTAGGAATGTTAGTTCTGATTGAAAGCCCACAAGCTGAAGCAGAGTTGATGACAGAGGGAAGAGGCATTGGGAAGGATATATTTTTCACATGTCTGTATCCATTTTTATCTGCTAAAAATAACTCAGAGAAAATTATTTGACAAAAAAAAAAAATTAGAACAGTGACTATATATTTTTACTATGTCTTTTGCCCCAATTATATTTTGCTAATTGAAATCTCATCTTTGCATGGGATGGCTTTTCTTCTTCCAAGCATTTGTCTGTATTTCAACTATATTTTTAAAATTTAAGTAAAAAAAAAAGATATAGTGAAGTGTAAATACTACCTATCTTGACACTATTATTATTTAAATACAAACTAAGCATAAGGATACTGGGACGAAGATCTCAGACAGAGAGAAGTTCAGAAAGGTCAGATCAAAACTAAGGGCACTTCTTGCCAAATTCAAAAGCAGTGAGTAAGACAATTAACAATAAATGTATGTTTTAGCAGATTTATCAAGGCATGATTGTTGATCAGTATCCACCAATGAGGAAGAATTCTGCTAAATCTCCCAATGTTTTGTTAGAATGAGGGACTGCGACACTCTAAGAGTGACTATATACTTGAAATAGAGTACCTTCCCCAAGATTGAAAGGAAGTTTCCAAAGAGTTATTCCTAACTGGATTTAATTGGTCTAAGATCACAACTGTATCTCATTCAGTGACCCTCAAGCTTCCAGGATTCAGGTGACAGTTCATATATTAAACATTATTGAGAACTGTAAAATGTTTATGAGTTTTATATAAATAAATACCTAACATATTAGGAATTAAAACAGAATTTGTTGTTTTTTTAAGATTTATTTTTATTTATACAAGAACTGGGGTACAGGTCAGAGGCATGGAAGGGTGAGAGAATTCACCAGAGACAGAGCAGATAGCAGAACGGGCAGATGGACCGAAATACACTGCTGAGGGAAGCAGCGGGCGAGACAGGAGAGGTCTACCACAAAATGTGACTTTCTCCCTGGCAGGCAGGGAATCAAACTGGCACTGCAGAGGTTGCGGACAACTTCACAGAGCTGTGCTCAACCCGCTGCACCACTGGGAGGCCCAGAATTTAATTTTTTAAGTGTATAGTTATTAATATATACAGAAAAAAACAAAACCATGTTAACATTAATAATATATTTTACAACAAAAAATATTTTTTAAAAAAATGAGAAATATTGCACTGCTTTATTATTTTTTAAAGTATTCTTTAAGTCTGGTGTGACAGAAGACAGCTGGACTATAACATTTGCTTGTGCATTTGATCTATTGTGAAATTATATTTATAACTTCAGGAAAACATCTTTGTTCACTCATGAGAGAAAAATGTAAAAAGTCAAATAAAAGTCAAATAACTGTATAAAGACTTAATTTTATGGAAATCATTGGACAAGTGTTCCTCCTGAAAACTATCTGGAATACCCATGGGTTGCCCAATCATATTTTGAGTATCCTATTATAACTTAACTGACAGTAACAAATATAATTATTCTCTAGAGCAGTACTTCTCAATGTTTTATCTTTATTAACTGCTTCTTAGATATCTTTTTTTAATATGTATTTTTGTTAGTCGCACCACCCTCATGAAGTTAATAACTAAGGGTACAATTGAGCTTTCAATAGCCACAAATCTTATACTATTATGTTGTGTTTTTTTTTTTTTTTCACGTTGCAAGAAGCGATATTGCTCAGGTTCAATCACATAAACTCTGGAGAAAATCACTGTCTTGCAGTCTTCAGACAATATCTATTTTTCAACTTAATATATGATTGGAAGATAGAAGATGATAAATATTAATATGATTAATATGATAATGGTATCCATAGATGATGGTGAAGATAATAGATAGATAGATAGATAGATAGATAGATAGATAGATAAAACGGATAGACAGATAGACAGATAGACAATATAGAAATAGACCCATTGGGGACTCATTTAATGGCAGAATCAGACTTTAAAGTATATTGACCTCAAAATTATAGAGATTTATATGTTCAATAATAAAAGATAGTATTGCATAATCATAGAAATATAAAAACTATAAAATCAAACAGTTACATCTGTAACTAGGTAAGAGTGAATGGCAATTTTACTGAAAAGAACCAGTCAACAGTGCCTAGAAAATATGACACGAGAATATAGGAGATCTTTTGAAATTATTCACGTTGTATAATTATGATTCTATACTCATTGGGCAACAACTTCCTATCTCTGCCCTCCCCATTTGCAAACACCATTCTGTTTTCTGCTTCTGTAAGTTAGGATATTTAACCTACCATATATAAATAGAATCATGCAACATTTGTCCTACTGTGATTGACTTATTTCACTTAGCATGGTGTATTACAGGTCCATCCATGTTGTCACAAACAGTAGGAATTCCTTCTTTTTATAATTGAAATATATTCCATTGTATTTACATTTAACATTTTATTTTTTTAAATATTTTATTTATGCAGACAAGAACTGGGGTACAGGCCAGAGGTGTGGGGGTGAGAGGATTCACGAGAGACAGAGTGGGAAACAGAACAGGTGGATTGACTGAAGTACAGTGCTGAGGGGAGCAATGGGGAGAGTCAGGAGAGGTCTGCTGCGCCATGTGGTTTTCAACCTGGCCAGCCGGGGATCGAACTCATGCTGCATTGGCTGCAGACAGCTTCATAGGCTGTGTTTTAACCACTTGCACCACCAGGGAGGCCCATATATACATATAACATTTTTATTTACCTATTGTTAAGAGGTTTGTGTTTGTTTCTCTATTTTAGCTATTCTAGAAAATGCTGCAATGAACATGGAAGTTCATACGACTTTGAAAGTCTGGTTTCAATTATTTTGAATAGATACCCAGATGCATAATTGCTGGATCATATGGTAGTTCTATTTTAACTTTTTCGAGGAACCTCCATGCTGTTGTTTGTGAGCTGTAATACCAACAGCACAGACAACAAAAGCAAGAATAGACAAATGAGACTAAATCAAACTAAAAATTTCTAGGCTACATCTGAAACAAACTTCAGAGTGGAAAGGCAACCTACAGAATGGGAGCAAGTGTTTGCAAACAGTATATTTGACAAGGGATTAATTTTAAAATATATAAAGAATTCCTGCAACTCAATAAAAAAGAGACAATAGACAAAATAGGCAAAACCCTTCGAATAGACATTTCCCCAAAGGAGACTTACAAATAGCCAATGGTAAATTAAAAGGTACTAAACATTAGAAAGCATCAGGGAAATTCAAACTAAGGAGACATCACCTCATACCTATTAGGATCTATTACAAAAAAAAAAAAAAATAATAAGATATAGCAATTGTTGGCAAAGATGTGGATAAATTGTAGTTATGCCAGCCTCCCTGGTGGGACAGGGGTTAAAGTTTCAGTGCTATCAAGCAATAGCCAGCCACTGTGGTGAGATCAATCCCCGGCCAGGGAGCTGACCCACATGGCACAGCCGACCTCTCCTGTCTTGCCTGCTGCTCCCCTAAGCAGTGTATTTCAGTAGATCTGCCTGTTCTGCTCACCACTCTATCTCTGATGAATCTTCTCACCCCCCGCCCCCCACACCTCTGGCCTACACCCCAGTTATTGTATGCATAAATAAATTAATACTTTTTAAAAAACTTATAGTTAATCTATGTTGTTAACTGGGAATATAAAATGATTTATTCATTAAGGATAATTAATGATTTATTGAAACTATCAATTTTTTAAATAATTGCAGATTCATAGGCAGTTGCAAAAATTACAGAGATGCCCTATATAAATTTTACCCTGTTTTCCTAAATGGCATCATCTTGCATAATTATAAATCAGTATAACCAGGGAATTGCCATTGGAACAATTCACAGTGTTATTCAAATGTGCACATATCATCCCACCCTTTATCACATTTGTATAATCATATAACCGCTACCAGAATAAAGATACAAAGCTATTCCATGAAATTAAGACCCCTGTTACTTATATTTTATTACCATCCCTAACCTCTAGCAACCACTAACTCTACAGTTTTTTATTTCAAAATGTTATATAAAGGGAATCAAGTAGTATGTAACCTTTTAAGATTGTCTTTTTTCACTGAGTACAATTCCCCTGAGTTAACATTGACTTTTCAAAATTTTACTTTCTCTGTGGGCATTTGCCAAACCATGACACAGTATACGAGGCTGAAAATTAAAGTTTTATCAAGAAAGAGAGTTGAAGAGGGAGTAAGTAAGAAGAAGAGATTTTGGTGTCCTAATGAAAAGAAAGAGACAAATTTAGACCAGTAGGAGGGATAAAATCCTTAGAAGTAATGAATATGTACTGCTTGCCATAGTTGGTTTATCCTTCCCAGCTTTTGTCTATATAAATGTATATAAAAAAATTAATTAATTAACATAAGGTTATTAGGGAAAAAAATGAGTGAACTGTGAATGAATAATATGAACTATGAATGAATAATGGAGCAGGAAATATGTATTATCTATTCAAAATCAGTTAACATCAGTGAAGAAGTCTGATGAATTTGATTATATTAAATATTGCACATCAAGTGCCTTCCTGGCGGCTCAAGGGGTTAAGCACAGCACTTAGAAGTTATCCACAGCCACTGCAGCATGAGTTTGATCCCTGGCCAGGAAGCTACCCACATGGCACAGCAGACCTCTCCTGTCTCTTCCATTGCTCCCCTAAGTAGTGTATTTCAGTCAAGCTGCCTGTTCTGCTCCCTACTCTGTCTCTGGTGAATCCTCTCACTTCCACCCCCATACCTTTGGCCTCTACCCAGTTGTTGTATGTATAAATAAATAAATCTTTTAAAAAATAAATATTGCACATCAAAAAAAGTAAATTAAAAATATAAAATAAAATTGCAGCTTACTAAAAAGAAAGTGACTTTAATTTCTAATAGGTGCATAATAGGGAGGAAAATATCTAACAATATAAAAAAGCAAAAGTTTGACTATTAGATATTAAAGGATTATATACATTTGACAAGATGTTTAGCCTCACTAATAATAAGAGAAAAACAAATAAAATTTAATTTAAATACAGTTCATTATCTCTCAAGTTGCAAATATATAAAAGTTGGATCATGTATTCTCTTGGCGAGTCGATGGGTCACAGGCACTTACTGCTGATGCCTTGTAGGAATGAAGATGGTCTCTGGTTTTGGCAGTTTGCCAGTATGCATAAAAATTGCATATGTATTTGCTCTTTGGACCAACAGATCAACTTCCAGGAATCTATTCTAAGATAAATTGGCAAGAATATGAAACAGGGCCTCCGTGGTGGTGCAAGGGGTTAAGCACTGCACTATGAAGCAATCCGTAGCCTCTGCAGCACAAGTTCAATCTCCGGCCAGACAGGAAGCTACCCACATGGCTTAGCAGGCCTCTCCTGTCTTGCCTGCTGCTCCCCTCAGCAGTGTATTTCAGTCACTCTGCCTATTCTGTTCTCCACTCTCTTTCTGGTGAATCCTTTCACCCCCCACATCTCTGGCCAGTACCCCAGCTCTTGTATGCATAAATAATCTTTAAAAAATATATATGAAATAACTTATGGACATACTTATCCATTGGGCATTATTTGAAATAGTAAAAACCCAAAAATAAATGCTGGTTAGGTTCACTGGTTGAAAAATCTTGTAACTTAGGAAACTGGTTCAATAAACTATAAAAATTCATCCAGAAAACTATGCCACTGGAAGTGAAATGGAAAAAATTATAATTTGCTAAGTCATTATTGCCCAAGAATATTTTTATTTATTTATTTTTTTAAATTTTATTTTATTTATACAAGAGCTAGGGTACAGGCCAGATGTGTGGGAGGGTGAGCAGATTCACCAGAGACAGAGCAGGGAACAGAACAGGCAGACTGATGAAATACACTGCTGAGGGAAGCAGCGGGCAAGACAGGAGAGGGCTGCTCGCCATGTGGGTTGCTCCTAGGCTGACAAGAATAGAACCAACGCTGCAGAGGCTGCGGACAGCTTCACAGCACTGGGCTCAACTGCCTGTGCCACCAGGGAGGCCCAAGAATATTTTTAAATGAAAATACAATGTGAATAAAATTATATGGAGGATAAATACAAAAGCCCAGGACCTGATGGATTTACAAATGAATTCTACCAAACATTCAGAGACGAATTAGTGCCTATCCTTCACAAACTCTTCCAAAAAATTGAGAAGGAAGGGATAATACCAAACACTTTCTATGAAGCCAACATTACACTACTACCAAAACTGAAGAAGGACAACACACACAAAAAAAAAAACCTACAGGCCAATCTCTCTAATGAACACTGATGCAAAAATCCTCAATAAAATTTTAGCTATCAGAATCCAACAAAGTATCCGTAAGATAATTCACCACGACCAAGTAGGATTCATTCCAAGGACACAAGGATGGTTCAACATCTGAAAATCAATCAACGTCATCCAACATATCAACAAAAAGAAATATAAAAACCACACGATAATATCAATAGGTGCCGAAAAAGCTTTTGACAAAGTACAACACCCATTCATGATAAAAGCCCTTGAAATTCTTGGGATACCAGCAACATACCTCAACATCATAAAGGCCATCTATGACAAGCCAACAGCCAGTATCATTCTCAATGGTGAAAGGCTGAAAACATTTCCATTAAGATCTGGAACAAGACAAGGATGTCCACTCTCACCACCGCTTTTCAATATAATACTGGAAGTCCTAGCCAGAGCTATAAGACAAGAAAAAAACATACAAGGAATCCAAATAGGAAAAGAAGAAGTTAAACTATCACTATTTTGCAGATGATATGATAATATACATAGAGAACCCCAAAAACTCCACAGAAAATCTAATTCAACTCATCAGTTTAGTAAAGTGGCAGGATACAAAATCAACACACAAAAATCAGTAGCCTTCCTATACACAAACAATAAATCTGAAGAAGAAGAAATTAAAAAAAAATCCCTTTTATTATCGAAACAAAAAAAAAATACTTGGGAATAAATCTAACAAAAGAGGTAAAGGACCTATACAAAGAAAACCATAGAACACTGTTAAAAGAAATAGAAGAAGACACAAACAAATGGAAAGACATCCCCTGCTCATGAATTGGAAGAATTAACATCATCAAAATGGCCATCCTACCAAAAGAAATATACAGATTCAATGCTATTCCAATAAAAATTTCAATGACATTATTCAAAGAAATAGAACAATTATTGATGAAAATCATATGGAATCACCAAAAACTCTGAATAGCCAAAGCTCTCCTGAGAAAAAAGAAGGGAATGGAGGCATCACACTCCCAGACTTCAAACTATACTACAAAGCCATAATCATAAAAACTGCATGGTATCAGAGCAAGAACAGACACATAGACAAATGGAATTGAATAGAAAATCCAGAAATAAATCCACAGATTTATGGTCAACTAATATTTGACCAAGGAGCAAAGACTATGCATTGGAGCAAAGAAAGTTTGTTCAATAAATGGTGCTGGGAAAACTGGGTCGCTACATGCAAAAGAATGAAGCTTGACCACTACCTCACACCATACACAAAAATCAACTCAAAATGGATTAAAGAACTAGACATAAGACCTGAAACCATAAAATACATAGAAGGAAATATAGGCGAAACACTACGTGATTTGCACATCAAAGACATCTTTACAGACACATCACCCAAAGCAGTAATAGTGAAGGCAAAGATAAACAGCTGGGACTACATCAAATTAAAGAGCTTCTGCACAGCAAAAGAGACAATAACCAAAACAGAGAGAAACCCCACCGACTGAGAGAAAATTTTTGCACACAACACTTAACGATAAAGGACTGATCACAAAAATCTACAAAGAGCTGATGAGACTCAACAAAAACAAAGAAAATAATCCAGTAAAAAAATGGGCAGAAGAGCTAAAAAGAAACTTCTCTGAAGAAGAAATGCAAATGGCCAACAGGCATATGAAAAAATGTTCAACATCACTTGTAATCAGGGAAATGCAAATCAAAACTACAATGAGATACCAGCTTCACATCAGTAAGAATGACACATATTTAAAAAAACTAGCGACAACAAATGTTGGCAAGGATGTGGAGAAAAAGGAACTCTCCTGCACTGCTGGTGGGAGTGCAAACTGGTCCAACCACTATGGAGAGCTGTGTGGAGATTTCTTGAACTATTAAACATAGAGCTTCCATATGATCCAGCAATCCCACTCCTAGGTATTTACCCAAATGACACAGAAACAGTAAATCCAAAGGGCACCTGCACCCCAATGTTTATAGCAGCACTATTTACAATAGCTAAGCTATGGAAACAACCCAAATGCCCAAAAACAGATGACTGGATCAAGAAGATGTGGTACATATACACTATGGAATATTACTCAGCAATCAAAAAAGATAAACACATGCAGTTTGCAGCAACATGGATGGAGCTAGAAGGGATCATTCTCAGAGAAATAAGACAGAAAGAAAAAGAAAAATACCGGATGTTCTCACTCATAGCAGGAATTTAGAAAACCTAAATAAGGGACCAGGAAAAAGACTAATTATAATAAAGTAAAAATCAATATCAACAAGCAACTATAAACCAGAGACACACTACTCGGGGGTAGGGAGTGAAAGGTGAGGAAAGGAAGGACTAGAGTCAAAATAAGGGGGGGTGTGCAATTATATGGGGAATATAACCAAAATGAGAATGCACACATTTAAGATGAAAAAAGATGTAAGAATTATATAAAATAAAATATTTAAATAAAAAAATTATAGGAGGATACTATATCCTTAAGTATATAAGGAAAAATATATTAACAATTGTTGATATTTTTAAAAACAATGAAAGGATAAATTAATCTTACTAATAATTATTACTTCTAGGAAAAGGAAGAAGGTAATAGGAAACAGATAATAATATTCTCTTAAAATACTATTTCCTCTAGCATATATACACATAAAACTAGTTTTGTTAGTATCATTAGGAACCAAAATTATCAACATAAAGTTGAAGTATATACATATATAAAATAAATGAAGTTAAATAACAGTGTCCAGATGTTCATTTTTGAAATGTGTTTTAAAATGCATGTTTTTCTCTGCTTTTAGTCATAAAAGTGTAATTTCCTAGATTTGCTCATTGAAAAGTCCTAGAAACAAAGAACAATCCAGTAAAATAATCACTGGTATTATCTAGATAATTATCTATAAATACCACTTCTTATTAAAATGATACAAAGTCCTTGCATGTGTTGCTGATGAAGCTTCATGCCTCATAGTAACATGCCATGCTTGAAAGCAATGGATTATCAACAAATATGAGGATTTTGTCATAAAAATCAGGTCTCTGTTGACACAGATCAGACAAGTTGATGAAAAGGAAGAAAAACAACTATTGTGAATTTAATAGACTTAAATACATAACTATTCATGAGTTCATGACACTTCAAGAATATTACTTTGGGAATTTTTAGAGTACCAGCTCATTATTCTGAAAATTGAGAAAGAATCCAGTATTTTTCCATTTTTGTTTTGTTTTAGGGTATCAAAATAGTTGATGAAGTGTTTTTAGAAGTCACAATAAGTGCAGGAAGAATACTAAAATAAAATAATATATAACTTATTTTAACACTGTGAATTGTGAGATCCAGGCAATAATCATTGACTGCTTTGACCACTCATTGAAAGTTTGGCACCATGACATCACATGAAACCACACATCAATCTTAATGTTACTAAAGGAGGGGTAAACATGTTTCTTCCCTTCTGATGTGCGGCAAAAGAACATAGACTCACCTTTAAGTACTCACATTAAAACTGTAAAAAACAAAAGCAAAATTTGAATCTAATGAAGCTTGAGTGTAACTATCAGTGGAAATATGGATGATTGGGAATATGCCAAATTGCATAACGATAAATTTCTAAGTTTTGGGAAATTGCTTCTGTTTATAAACATGTTCAATATATTTCACAAATATGTGAAATGGGAAAAAGGGTAATGATGAGAGAAATGGAGAACTTGTAAACCAATGAAATCTAAGACATATCACCAGATATAATGTTATTCTCTAGAATCCTATTTTGAACAAAGGTGGCTAAACAATTTAAGGACAGTTGATTTCAGGTAACAAAGAGTATTCTTTGGGATAACAATATTCCCTCTAAAATCACTAGTTCCTCAGGAACACTTTTGAAAGTGTTCCTCCAGTTTTATCCTAAAGATAACTTTAATTTAGCATTTTCTTTTTAATTTTTCACCTAAATTTTCAGCCTCCTCTCGATACACTATATAGTGGTCAAAATTTGAGGGTTTTTATATGAAAAAGAACTCTCCAAACTCTTTCTGATATATGGAATTTTCTGCAGTGATTTATTCATCAATATGATTCAATATTCTCAGAAATCTCAGTGTCTTTGTTCCACTGATCTCTCCCATTTCTGTCAGATTTCAGAAACACAATCATTATCAAAAGTTTTAATTTGTGACTTAAATTACTACTGAGGAGCTTTGTTTAATATGTCATGTTTAACCCAAAGTCCATGTTCTTTTATTTCAAGTTTGCTTTTTTAGTTTTCTATTTATTTTTTAATTAATTTTTTACATTGTTGTTCATTTTTAAACAATATTTGCTAGTTTTCTATTTATTTTTATATGCAGTCATGAAATGTTATTTTAACAATAGTTCTTGCAGACGTTCCTCAAAAATACCTGCTATTACTTTTTTCACTGTATATGCATCCCTTTCCTCACACTGAGAAATATTTGCTTTCCTTACTCTGAAATCAAAGGCATATAAGAAATTGGAGTACCCTAACTGTAAGTTAAATCGATATGGGTGCCAAATGATGAGGTCAGCCAGAGAAAGAAAAGGGGAGCAGGAGGTGAAGGAGAAGGGGTAAGGGAGGGAGAGAGACCATTATTTTCCATGGGACACCCATAAAAAATCAGAGGTTCTAAGAACTTTTAAGTGCTGCCTCCATCAACCAAATTGTGAATGTCAGAATGATGCACCCCTTTCTTAAGGGAACATTCAGAGTACAAGATATGACCTTTGTCCTAGAAGGAATGCTCTGAACTCCAGAGTTTCCCTCTTACATCATAGGCTTATAATTTGCTAAGTTATCCATCATAGGCTTAATAATTTGCTTGACACTTCCTATTCATGAACTTCAATTAGCACAATGCTATTAATTTCAGTGAACTTCATGAGGTTTCTCAAAAAGCAAAGATATTCAAGATCCCTGTGGACCGTGATCTATCAGAGTGCAAGAGGATTTGCAGAGTTGGAACAGGAGAGGAGTATGTATGTTCATATATAAACTTTTTTTGATCCTTTGGAAATTGAAGGGAGCATATTGTGTAAATTATAGCTCCGTACAGACTACCAAAATCAAACTGTTTCAATAAAATCCCACACCTGACATATAGCTAAGGCTCTCCTTTTGTTATATTTACAGTAGGCTACTGTCATCCGCCCTGAGTCAGCCTGTTCTTTTTTGCACAGATTGAACCAAAAAAATCAAGTATTCTACTACCATGTATTCATTAACTCAAAGTAGTGCCAGTCACTGTAGCTTAACTTTGAGATTAAGTATGATTTCTGATTTTTGTCTTAGTGAAGAGAAGGGACCATTTCAGGACTTTATACTTAGCAATATTTACCTTAACAACTCTAACTATGCAAATTCAAAAAGTACTCTATTGACTTTTCCAAATATTAAGAATACCCATCAAACTATGCACTCAGAATCTGGAGAGACAACTATGGACTTAAATCCAATTTCAATTAAGAGTTCATTAAGTACCTGTTTTTTTGTAAATTCTAAGTCTCACTGGGAAGGAAATTTAGATATGTATTAGTGTAAACCTAAACCATAAATGTAATGACCTAAAATTCTTGAGGGCCTTCCTAGTGGCACAAGGGGTTGAGTCCCACCACTGTGAAGCTAGCAGCCACTGTAGCACAAGTTTGATCCCGGCCACCTAGGGGGCTAGCCCACATGGCACAGCAGAGCTCTCCTTTCTTGCCCGCTGTTACCCTCAGCAGTGTGTTTCAGTCAATCCACCTATTCTGTTTCCCACTCTTGTCTCTGGTGAATCCTCTTCCCCCAGGCCCCTGCACCTCTTGCCTGTACCATAGTTGTTGTATGCATAAATAAATGAACCTTTAAAAAAAATTCTTGATGGTGTTCTTTCCCTAGTATGAAGTAACTGTTCTAAACAGGCACATTTTTAGTAAGGATTTGCTTAATATGTAGTTTTGCATTGTGCTATTATTGTAGAGTCCTTCCTTAAGGTAATCTAGTTTCCATGTCAACAGGTGGATTCTGGTTCAGAGAATAAATTATACAGAGAAATTGGGTGAGAGATTGTGCCTTTCTCCTTATGACAGCTAATACCAGTCTTCTGGTTGCCAGTTCTTAATATGCTATGGTTGCACAAATAGTAGCCAGTAACACCCTGGCTTTCCACCTTTGTTTCACCCGTAGGTAACATATAGTCTATCTTATATCACAACAGGACTTTACAGAAAATGGCATTCTGCTGTTTGATCTATTGATATAATCACAAGATTGTTATCTTTTTGTTAATGTGATGAATTACATTGATTAATTTTTAGATGTAGAATTATCTTTGTGCCCCTGGAATAAATCCCTGCACCCTTGGTCATGAAGTCTGGTCATTTTAATGTGTTGCTTAATTCAGTTTACTGAGATTGTGCTGAGGATTTTGCATGCATGTTCATTAGGTGTATTAGTGTGTAATTTTCTTTTTTTTTTTTTTTTTTGTGATGCCCTTGTCTGGTTTTGGTATCAGACTAATGTTGGGCTCATGGAATGTATTCAGAAGCATTTCTGCTTGCTTAATTTTTTTGGAACAGTTTGGGAAAATAGGTGTTAGTTCATCTTTGGAGATTTAGTAGAACTCACTAGTAAAAGCACCTTGTCTTGGCCTTTAAGTTTCTGTGAGTCATTTGATTAGAATTTCAGTCTCATTGCTTGTAATGAGTTTGTTTGGGTTTTCTATTTCTGCCTGATTGGGTTTCAGAAGTTTGTGTAACTCTAAGAACCTGTCCATTTCTTTTCCTCTAAGAATTTGAAATAATCTTTTGTTTTTGAACCCTTGCACACATAGCTATTAAATTGTAGTCACTGCAAAACATTAGTATACTAGAAGTGTTGTATTTATTCTGGTATATGCATGAATGTAATTGTGATAGAATCATCTTTTTACATGATTTTGAAATAAATGGCCATTATCAAAACTGAAACTTCCACCAATTGTTATGTTTGATGTTTAGAAAAAACAAAACATTTGAAGATCATTCAATTGACCACTCCAAAACGATTATATTAGAGTTCTGTTAAGTACACAATCTTCCGAGGAAAACATTATGAAACTTGTGGCATTCATTTAGATGCAAGAAAATGGAAATATGTATTTTATATTGAGATACCTTCTTTTATACTGATATATAATTATACAACAAAATTATAATTATACAACAAAAAGTATATAATACATTATATATTGAAAAACATGTTCAAACAATAATCCTATTTTTATATTGTTTGTTTAGTAAATGGCCCATTATTTCAAGATTGATTTTGAACACTATTATGAAATTTTCTTGATTTTTTTACTTAAAACTGATCATATCTTATGAAAATTATAAAAAATAGAACATTAAGGAATATTAATTGACCAGTCATATTAACATCAACTATAACATAACTAAAATGTCTTAGTTATATTTTTTAAACCAGATATTGAATACTTATTTTCTCATATATTGTATTCTACTAAAATTTTCATTCTATAACTCTTGGGAATCTTGGAAGAGTTACAATAATAAAATTGAAAATATTCTGTTCACAACTGCAAATGAACATTAGATGGATAAATTGGTATTGAAACAGAAAAGGGAATAAAGCAAAGTTGCTGTCCTGGAAGAATTGTCCTGGATTTATGTCTCCCACATGGTAGTATTTAATAGAACTTTCTCCTAAAAATACTCTTTTGGCACTAACTCCTTAAATCTCATTAGTACTACAGGGAAAAATGGTTGAACATGGAATGAGGAGAAATGACAGCTATTCTTATAGTCAGTTGGGAAAAGAAAAACAGATTGAACCTAATTTTCTACGAATTTCTAATTGCAATTAAATTCCCCATATAAGGTACCTAACTATGAATTTTGATTAAATAAAGCAATGAAAGGGGAGGGTAGATGACAGAGATTATTAGTATAGATTCTGTTTCCTCAGCCTGAGAGTATACAGATTCACCTGTAGATATTTTCCCTTCTGTTTCTGTGTTTTAACAAGAGTAAAATGAGTTAAGCCTGAAAATGGTTTCATTGTTCATATAAAACAAGTCATTTTTTTTGTTAATCTCTCAAGAATAAACTTGGAAACTTAAGTACAAAAACACATACAAAAAGAAATCTGGATATTTTTCTCTAAAGTGTAAGTTGATCCATATTGGGAAAATGAGATTTTCTTATTCATGCAGGTGGTTTCTTGCTTGATATTTCAACTCAATCAATTGTAATTAAATTGAGACTAATTAAATTGGGAAATCAAAAACAAATGAATTGACAAGGTGAATCATTCCCTTAAGACTGAAAAGAAATTTAAAATTAAATGTAATTTTCACAGGCAAAGAGAAAGTTATCATCATTATAGGTCAATTACCTAAGGCATTCTGGAGTAGCTTTATTGTAAGAAATAATGAACTTAGGGCCCCGCATTGTTAAGATTATAAAAGAAAATAGTTGTCCAAGAAATTAATTTAAACTTTTTGTTGTATAATTATAAGTACTCTACATATTTATTAAACAATAATCTATCCTTAGAGATGTGCCTAAGGCATCAGAAAATGCAGCTGAAATAGTTATTGTTATGAGTTCTTTGCAATTGTAACGTGTTTTTAACTTACAGCATTATAGATATGTCTAAGCCAGAGTTTTAATGTAAATATGAAGACACATTTGCTTTATTTTTTTACCATCCTTAAAAGTAAATATGCTGGGTCCTGATTTTTGGTGCTTAAACATGTTAAAAAATAATAGCATTTTTTTTTGTAAATAAAAAAATAGGTGGAACCTAACACATTTTGTCATTTTTTAAGTTAAACTTGGTCGACTATTGACAATTTAATTCACATTAACCTATACTGTAAAATCCAGTTTGTCTAATTTCTCCCAAAGATTAATAGGGTCCTGAGAGGATTTTAATTTTCTGGGGTAAGCAGCTATTTAATAATAGGAATGATATAAAAGCAAAACCTTTTGGACTGCCCTCACAGTGATCTTTTGTTTCTTCCACAAAACATCATGTAAAAATGTAACTAAATATCATCCACTTAAGTGAATACCTATGAGTTTTTACACATAAAAAATATTTTAAGAATTTCCAGAGAGCTATTCTATTTCAACACCAGAATGAATCTTTTCTGAGACTAAGAATAAAAATCAGATGAGACTACCATTCCCCTAGTGGCTAGGGAAGGTTATTAATAAAAAGGGGGCTATCCAGGATTTCAAGTCCCATGTCTGAATCCCACTTGTCATAGATCCAGCCACAGCTGCATGCACATCTTTCCCTTGGATTAATGCAAAACCTCTGACTGATGCTCCAAGGGCAACCTCAGCAATAATTCTAGAAAGGAAATTTGATCACTCTTTCCTGCCCCCCCCACCCCATATACTTTTAAAGACCTAAGTGACTTCTCATTGCTTTTACCAGTAATTTCAAAGTTTTTATCGTGACTTTGAAATTCACATTATTACCTGCATAAATTAACCCCCAGAGTCATGATTATTCACTTCCAGATGCTTCCTGCCCTCATCCGTTCCCCCAAAAATACTGCAGAGTACACTGGAGACGATCTTGATGAACTTCTTTTCAGCTTTGCAGAAGGCCTGTGCACGCTTCTTTACAGTTTTCTGTGTCATTCATACCTCACGGATATGGATATCTGTGGGGGACAACATTCTACCTCACACAGATTGCTAAATAACACCTAGTCCCTAGGTCTGCTTATTGCAGTCATCAGACTCCCCTCCCACTTCCTGATAGGCAATTAAACAAGAATAAAACAGTCCCCTTCATCATTTACTCTTTGGTCTTTGCATAAGATATCTTGTATAAAATATGAAATATAATAATTACATGTTAGTGATATAAAAATCTAAAGCATATTAGGAATATTCCTGAAAAGTGTTAAGTGCCTGGAACTAGATAAAGAACCATAATGATTTAATTCCTAGAAAGTTGCAGAACTTTGGTTAAGATCCCTTTCAATTTCATTTCTGGATTCCTCATTCTGTGCCAGGATTACATCTTTGTCTTCACTATTTAATTTCATATCAGAACTATTTTTTATCAAAAACCACATCCCTTTGAAATATTTCTGCTCTTTAATGTCTGCATCTCTGACTTCCCTCTGCCCTAATAACCATTTCTCCATTTCTTTTGTATATTTACTATAGTTTAATAGAGTTGGAGTTCAGAGGGCTGCATGATGCTACTCAGTACTGAGGGCATACAAGAGCAATTTGTAAATTAGAAGGGAAAGGCACTTTTCTGTTACCTTAGGTTACAGAGCAGTATTCAAATATACTTTATGATTTAATTTATTTCAAATTTGAAATAGTATCTCATTTAGCTATAGAATTTTAACTAAATATTTAATATTAAATTAATTAAATTTAAAAGAATCAAATGGATTGCATTCATACAGTGAATTTTTTGTTATTTTTCTTCTATTCGTTCAACATCATACCTACCACTCTCATAATCATTACCAAAGGAAGTAATATCCCCAAGGATAACTTTGAAGAATTTATGATTTGTGGGGCTTGGTACTTCATTGTCTCTTTAATTATTTTTTTAACTAAGGTAGCTTTATTTTCACTGCAAAGTAATATTGGTGACCCAGAAAAGTACAATGTATTCTAAGGCCCTCTCTCTCTAGGAATAACCTTCCTTATACTAATACACTAATGTTTCTTCATTATTTTTGATTTGGGCAAATGCTTTTGTAGTCACAGAAATGCTAAAGATGAAATGTGAAAACCTTTGTGCCTATCAACTATACTTACTGAGATTCCAGTAAATGCAAATCTTGCAATGAAAATTAGAATCACGTGTTTCCAGGATAGCATTTCATAATGCCAGACATTGGACAATTCTGATTTTCTGGGATTTTTACCTTTCATTTTCACAACTGATAATTTTTTTCCCTGCCATAGTTATATATAAATAATAAATTCAGAAAAGATAATGTATATTAGTCAATTATTCTAAGCATTTTAACTTCTTAAAATAGCTCAAAGTTAGTAATACTACTATTGACATTCAAAAATAAATACAATAAAGCTTGTAGACATTGTATCAAGGGACATATATTAATAAGTGACTTGTTTAAACTTAAACAGAGATATTTAATGTCATAAACTGTAATTGTAACCAATCCATCATATAAGCCATCTCCAAATATTAAGACATTCTTAGCATTGAGGATTCTAAGAATATTACTGGTGAATTCATGAGCTTGAGGATTATTTTTCCTTCCTGGATTTTCCCCCCAGCTCTAATGAAATATATACTTGATACAACATTGGTAAGTTTAAGGTATGCAATGTGATTGTTTATATACATATATATTTTGAAATGTTTACTAAAATAATGTTTGATAATGCATCCTTTACCTCACATAATTATTTGTTGTTTTTGTGATGATGAGAACATTAAAACCCCACTCTCATAACAACTTCCAATTATGCAATACAGTATCATTCACTGTAGTCATAATGCCGTCTACCAGCTGGCTGGGACTTACTCATAACAGAGAGTCTGTATTCTTTTACTCTCAGTGTTTTCAGTTTCAAAACAGCTGTGACATTTATGTCTGTTAGTTTTCATCAATAATGATTGAATTTCCTCATTTCTTTTTTTAAAAAATATTTTTTCATGCATACAAGAACTGGGGTAGAGGCCAGAGGTATGGGTGGTGGGAGGATTCACCAGAGACGGAGCGGGGAGCAGAACAGCTGGATCCACTGAAATACACTGCTGAGGGGAGCAGCAGGTGACTCAGGAGAGGTCTGCTGCACCATGTGGGTAGCTCCCTGGTGGGGGAATCGAACTAGAGCTGCAGTGGCTGCCAATTGCTTGATAGTGCTGTCTTTAACCCCTGCACTACCAGGGAGGCCCTAGTTTGTGTTTTCTTGTACTTGGCATTTGTTCTTATCTTTCAGCATAACTTGCTTTCTTTGGGAAATCACTCCTCTCCACTCCAGTGGGAATGAAGTCCTGCTAATTCTTGCTCCAGAAATGGATGCCAGGCCCTGTTCTAGTCAATCAGTTTATTTTGCTATCTAGACATAATGCTTGCTTTGGGGATGATGGTCTGGGACTGCAGTTCATCCAGAGATATTTATTCCCATGACGTTTGATAAAATTTGAGTGACAGTAATCTTTTTATTTGCTATTGTGATTACAAGGTGAATATTTTAAGCTTGATTTGTGACACCATATGGACGGAACTGAAGATGAAAGTAGAGGGGGACATTGAGACAATGAGCCTCTGGCTCCAAACATTTCTGAAGATAACATGGCCTTGCCTTTTTATTTTTATGTGCCAATAATTTCCTTTATTTGTGTAAGCCATATAATCTGGTTTGTCAGACTCTGTTTTATTCTATTACTGACGTGTAATCCACTGTAGCCAGCTTAATCACACCGGAATTTATTACAGGCTGTTAGGTTTTAGAATTTAAAGAATGCAAAAAAAAAGTCTTTAAATGCACTAGCCAGGAAATGTGATTTGACATTCACAGCTCATGTTGCAACCTCTATGATGGTGGGGACTGTGCACTGCAAACTTTACTGAGCACCCCCAGAAGTACCATATGTTTCTGCCATTAACTTGTAAAGAGATGGCCTCTTCCCAGAAGAATGTTATTTCGCATTGCTCAGTTCTGTCTTCTTACGTGTCTACTTGGATGAACACATCTTGTGTCTCTTAGCTTGTAGAAAATATTGGAAATGATTTTCTTTTCTTTCTTTCTAGCCTCTATGGTACAACAAAGCACCATAGGAAGTGCTATGGTGAGTTCTGAGTGAAGCAAGAGGCAGTATTTCAAAATTAGTAACCATAAGGATCCCAAATCAAAAAGTGAGGTTTTAAATCATTCATCTTAGGGTAATCATCGTCACCTCTCTAGCTTTCCTTATCAGGCCCAAGGTCCCCACTGAGGATGACTGTATTTCAATTCTGGGTTGGTGCTGAGGATTTTAGCATTTTTAATAGGTGCAACCCAATTTTCATAATGTCCAAAACACTAGAGATCAAAATGACTTTTTAATAACTCAATTGGGACATCTCTCTTCATACAAGAGAAAATCAGCTAAAATGCAATCCAATAGCTTCCCTAAGAACATAGATTACTGGTGGCTTCAGGTTGTTTAGAAAATCTCTGGGGAAGCCTTCCTAGTGATCCCTTCAATTGCTTTCCACCAGCCTACTGGATTACAGGTCCCCAGATAGGCTATATGATCAGAGTATGTGTGCCTTCCTCAGTCCCAAACAACTTCCAGGAGGAATAAACTTTTATAACTCTTAAATAGTATAGACATGTGAAAATTACAGGTTAAATACACTGTAAATTGTGCAACATATTTCCTGTTTCTATTTTTATTTTATTTTTTAAAGATTTATTTATTTATTTATACAAGCACTGGGTACAGTCAGAAGCATGGAAGGGTGAGAGAATTCACCAGAACCAGAGCGGGGAGCAGAACAGGCAGATGGACGAAATACACTGCTGAGGTGGAGCAGCGGGCAGCAGGAAAGGTCTGCGCGCCATGTGGGACCCTCGCTAGCGACTAGGAATCGAACCGGTGCTGCAGAGGCCCCTGTTTCTATTTTTAATTAAAAATTCAAAACCAAATTTTCTTATAATAATATAAAACATAAACACTTGGAACATATTTTCAGAATCGTTTGTATAGGAGCATCCACGATATTCCATGATTAGGGAATTGATGCTTCACCTTGTAGTGCTGGCTCATGACAATCAATAGAGGGACATCTGTCCCTCTAGTCCTTATACTTAAGTTTAAGTCATTCCTCCCAGGACAGAGTATGTTTCATATTTCTGTCTATGTCAATTGCTGGTCATCCCTCCTCAACATATTAAGCCATGTTAGAAAAGATCATGTAAGAATATGAGAAGTAGGACCTTTGCAACTGAGAGGCCTGGACATACACACCCTCGCACTTAAGCAAAATAATTTATGGTCTATTTTTTTTCATGGCTATCAAAACAGTAATACAGATATGCTTCTATGTCAAAGCAAATAATGTGCATAAAAATTTGAATCTGATAAGAAAATCAGCATTTTGAAAATAAAGAAAATAGATTTTTGAAAAGACAGTAAATACACACATCTAGAAAATAAATTTAGATAGATTTAATAAATTAAGGGAAAAAATGTTTTCTAGAAACAAGCAAAAACATACTAAGCTTTTGCATAATCAACAAGATGTTTGCATTGTCAAAACTTAGAGTAAGCATTAAAAAATTAATGTATTTTGAAATGATAAAAAGTGGAAACATTCAACATAGAATTGAAAAGTGGCCATGTAAAATGTATAAATATATATATTTTTCTTTTTACATGACTGAAGTGATGAAAAGATTAAGATCCTGTATCTGAATTAAAATTGAACACCGTCCTATTCCCCCACACTGGTCATCTTTTCATTGAATATCTGTGAGAAGCAATGATAGTAAATAAGCTGCAGCTATATATTTGGAAGAAGATAACATCACCCCTGTTACTGATATATAGTCACCTTAATATGCAAAGAAGAAATTAAGATTTATTAATAATGTTCTCAAAATCACAAGAATGAACTTTCAATCCCAAATTTGTTATTCTAGACGCTGTGCCATCTTTCAAGGGTCTATTAACCTCTTGTAATTTGTTTTTCTCATTAGTAAAATGTTAAAAATTGTTCACACCTCAGAATTATGAGGATTAAATAAAATAATTCATGTGAAATGTAACACAGTAATACAAACTTTCAAATAATTCCTTAAGTGCATGCATACACACAGATACTTTTGTAAGCAAAAAATATTATAAAAGAGAAGATAATACCATTGCACCCTGAGTGATAGAAGTATGGGAGTACTAAGTGTTAAATTTTATGATAGATTATAATGTGACTGCAGAATAAATTTATTTCTGAGAATTTGGAATTTAACATTTTCATTCTTCACTGCAGTGAGAATAAATGAGAAAATGAAATCTCAGGGAAACTCCTCTTTGATACCTTGCTTCAGATCTTTTTTCTGTGTTTGGGATCTATGTTGCATATTCTTCCTTTGATCTCTAGCTGAAAAAGCCATTGACAGCAAATGTAAACATTGGCATGAAAAATCTTAGAAGGACATATGTGAGAGAAAAGCTTAAATGTAAGTATAATAAGGATGCTTCAGGTATATTACAAGTATGTTTAGTTCAATTAAAACAGTTTTTTTAAAGATTTATATATTGATGCATGCAAGAAGCGGGGTACAGTCAAAAGGTGTGGGGGGAGAGGATTTACCAGAGACAGAGTGGGGAACAGCATAGGCAGATCAACTGAAATACACTGCTGAGGGGAGCAGCTGGCGAGTCAGGAGAGGTCCTCTGTGCCACATGGGTAGCTCCCTGGCCGGGGATTGAACTCGTGCTGCAGTGGCTGCCGATAGCTTCGTAGTGCTGGGTCTTAACCCCTTGTGCTACCAAGGAGGTCTTCAATTAAAATAGTTTTTAAATAGCTGTCCAAATATCAATAATGGATCTGCTTACATATCCATCTTTCCTTTTACATCAGATTGATATTATAGTAATTTTATAATTATCAAGAATGGCAACCAAATATTAGAGGTAAAAAAGTAAATGTAGAAAACACCTAATAGAGAATACCAGAAACACTATATTAAAAAAAATAATAATAATAACCTCCAAGTAGGTGATAGAAAAGTTAATGTAATTTAAAATAGGTCAGAAATGGGGCCTCCCTAGTGGCGCAGGGGGTTGAGCACAGCGCTGTGAAGCTGTCCATGGCCTTTGCAGCACAAGTTCAATACCCGGCTGGCTGGGGAACAATCCACATGGCACAGCACCTCTTCTGCCTTGCCCGCTGCTCCCTTCCATGACTCTGGCCTGTACCCCACTTCTAAAAAAAAAACGGTCTGATATATAGAGACAGGCAGCTCTCCTTCTGCCCCCCTGTGATCATGCAGGTGTTTCTTTATAAAAACCTGTTCCCATTACAAGCTAGAGCAGTAGCTCTCCTGCCGACCTGTGACTATGCAGGTGCTTCTCTATTTCTACTTTTCCTATTAAACCAGTCCTTTTAAAATGTAAAAGGAATTATGGATATAAAACATATAAACTATGGTACAAATATCAATGGATGCATTTGAAGTTGGTTTGTTTAATTACTAGTTAAGAAAGATTTATCAAAATGATAGTGAAATATTACTACAGATTGGAAAAACTGTTTGGGGACACACTGTGATGAAGATTTTATACTCTAAATGAATTTCCAAATAAAAGAGACATTTTCATATTAGATTAAAGCAAGGCCTTATGTGTTAGCTCCAATAAAAGCATTTTAAATGCAAAAGCAAAGAGTAGTTAAACATATGTATCATGCAAGCTCAAATCCAAATCAAATTGGAGTGGTTATATTAATAACATCAAATAGAAACAAGAAACATTATTAAAGATAGAGATTTCTCTTGAAAAAACAAACAAATACAAAACCCTCAAAGCATTTCAAAGTATTAGTGGCTAGGAGGTGAAGGATATCCTATAGGCTAGCATCAGTCTACATGAAAGGTGGAGGTGTGCGTTGAACACATATAAAGAATGAATATCAAGTAGAAGACATTTTGTCAGCTCTTTAATAAAGAATGACAGACTGATCCACATGTAACTATTGCTATCTAATCTGTCAGATTAGGAGCTGAATTCTCAAGACTCTGTTTTGTTTGTTTGTTGCCTGTATATCTGAAATAATCACAGAGAATTCTCTGTGTCAGCAAAGTGATCCTGTGTAGGTGTTAGGAAAATCATGTGGCTCTGCAGGAAACTAGATCAGCTCAGAACTAGTTTTTATTGCCCTCCTGAATGAGTGATTCTCAATGAATGACCTGACCTGGGGGGTTGTGTTGACACTAATCAATTTCACTTGCCTACTGTTTATGCCCCCCACGACACAAATTTGCAGAAATATATTTTATCATAGGAATCAGCGAGTGGAAGATTGCCCCATGTTACACAAGTGGAGTTTTATTGACTTAATACTGTATTCATACTTTATCTATGCATAATACAAAAGAAAAACAGACCCTCTATTGCAGATTCTTATAGGAAACTAATGGTTGCCATGCTCACAGATTAAGGGAAGACTTGCAGAAGAGATCATCAAATAGTTATATTTCCAAATACAATACATTAATTTCTGTAATGTAATGGCCATCATCACAGAAAAATCCTGAAGAAGCAGAAGGTGCTAAATGTTTGCATATATTGCTAACTTATACATGAAAATACTGCATACCCCCCAAACAAAAAACCTGGTACTATGGAGTATATTTGGAAATTAATATATTTACTAAATGCACAGATGAGTCATAAAAGAAGAATTAGACTTTGATCTGACGTTGTGAGGTCGCTACTGTCTAGTCAGATTATCCCCCAATTCCTGAAGCATAGGAGGTAGTGGGAAGAGAAGGGCCTTGTAAGTGGGCGTATTAACTGAAATAAGAAACAACATATGCTCGTTCTTCTGCTTCTGCTCTGCTTCTGTTCATGCCTCAGTACAACTTTACATAGTTAATGTTAGGCTTTCTACAATAAGAATAGAAAATGTTTCTCCCATGCAGAGGCTAGTTAAAAGGACTGAAAATTTTACCTTTAATAATCTCCAGACAGAATAGAGAAAGCTCAGTTGGAAGTTCCATTCTGTCTATCACAAACCTATGAGGCAAAGAGAATGTAGCATTCATTTCCTCAATTATGTAATTATCTGCTTTAAGAGTCGGGTGTTAAGGGCACTTGATTTGAATAGACTATGCCTCAGAGAGTTTAGGAAGGAATAATCTGACCCAGCTAGTACAGCAGTTGGTGTCTAAAGACTTTCTTTCAGTTGGCTGGGTTGGAGACTTGGAGAAATAGATAAATGGTGACATACAAATCCTATGCAGTTAAAATTTGCTTAACAAAGTGCTAAGAATATATTTTCAATCGAGCATATTAGGAACCATTGAGTTGGCATATATTCAGTAAGAATAGTTATTTGACTTTATCCAGATTCTTATAGGAAACTAATGGTTGCCATGCTCACAGATTAAGGGAAGACTTGCAGAAGAGATCATCAAATAGTTATATTTCCAAATGCAATACATTAAAAACTTGATATGTTTACATAAATCATGTTTATCAACTGTCCTTCCTGATCTAATCTCAAGCAATGGGACACATTGTCTGTTCTGAAGGAGTGCAGTTTCACTCTCTGCTTGAGATATACATATATATATATATATATATATGTATATGTATTTCAATGTATGATCCAACACACCAGCAGTTAGACTGCAACTCAATAAACCATGTATGGCTGCAGCCTGCCTTTGTGTTTCAAGATCTAGAATAAGATTCTAAAGAGTCTACCACGAGAATAATCAGCTTAAGAAGAAATCCCTCTTTCACTCTGATTGGATGACTCATGAAGGCAAACCGATGTTGACTACATGTTAGTGTCACCTGAAATAAAATATCGGTGCACAGCATAAATAATTGTCTTAGGTCATCATGCACAGAAATATGTCTTAAATGACTCTGGCAACTTGTCAGTGTGTCACGGATACTCATATCTTCAAGCGAGTGTCATTCCTATCTTTTCTGTGCTAAGTTGTGTTCTCTGTTTTTCTGATCTTGCTCTTTGCCTCAAGAGGCTGAGCCTGCAGAATACTCACCTGGGCTTCCTTACTGAATAGTTTTATTTGAGTTTGAACAAAACAACACTTTTGGGATACTGGAGGAAAAGAAAGGAGTGAGATCAGAGTATTTTTTTACTTCTCTCTTCCATGTTTATTGGCAACAATGTCTGCACCTCATTAACTACTAATTTATCTATTAAATCCTCCTTCCAGTTTGTGAATGAGCCCTTCTAGAGAAAGAACATGTAATAATGAAGTATCTAGTGGGTATGTTGCTAAATTACTCATCTTTAATGTTATGTGCTCAAATAAATTAGAAAGTTGGATGTTGTTGCATTGTTGCATCATTAATTAAAAGTAGCACATATACAAATGGTCTCAAATAACCCTCAAACCACAAGTTAATTGCAAGCAAATGCTGTTCAGATTCACTTGATACTTAACCTCTGATAGTGCATGTGTTTTTTTTTCAATGATCAAGGCCTTATTGAAATTCATAGGATTAATTAAGGAATAACAAAAATGTAGATCTCAAGTGTATATAGAGAAAAAACACAATGTTACTTCAATAAAATAAATGCAATTTAGTGGATAAAGTTAGATTTAAAAATATTTTCAGAAAAGAACACAGAGCAAGAAAATACAACAAAATTAAATAATGCAGTATGTTGTATACATGAATATAACTGTAATAAGTTGGAAAATTGCTTTAAATTTTGTCTCTGAAAAAGTTCATGTTTCAGGTTCGTTTTCCTTCCCCTATTAATGGCATGACTTGCTTGGACATGGATACTCAAAAATTTAATTAAGCCTTTAAAATATTTTAAATTGGAGCATAACATAGGAGATGTCTCAATACCATCATATGTATAACTTGTTCATGTAATCATCACTGAAGTCATTTCTGGAGGTTTACAAAATGTCAGACTTACAGAAGTGAGTTAAAGTTACTTGTAGAGTGATTATTGTATTCATATAAGACTATAGTATATCTTAGTAACAGGAAAGTATTTTTAAAATGATATTTGGCCTTTACATGCATGCATTTAACTTTCCGTGGCCAAGAGAGGACCCAGGCATTATAGTCATTTTAGGATTTTTTTTTTTAAGGAGATGTTGCTAAGTTGCCAAGTTTGTGTAACAGTAATCTAGAAAAACTGCAATCTTTCATCAGCAACCTTCCAAGAAGGACAGAGGTCAGTGGTTTTTGGAGTATTTTGTAGAAATTTAGTTTCAACAGAAGGACCTGGAACCTTAATGCATTAGTGGAAGATCAGGAAAGAGGGAAGCTAGTAGACCCTAAGCCACATTCAACCAAAACATCTATATTTAGTCCTGTGTGTGTATTTCCCTTCTGCAAAAATAATTCTCAAATTAAATACCTGTTTAAAACATAATTTAATTATATCCCAAGAGATTCCCCAAGATGTGAAATATCTTGCCGAAATCACAGAGATCTTTTGAAGCACTAAAAACAAGTTCTTCTGGGAGTTATAATTTATTTTTTTCTCATAGATACCAATTATAATGATGCTAATTATTGCCAATTTTTTAAACTAGTTTTCATAAATCAAAATGATTAAATATTTGAGGAATTTTTGCCTTGGGATTATCTGAAAATCAAAGAACTTGAAAATTTGTTGCTTATGTCAAGTGTTATTAATTTGATATAACCTCCACCTAGTGTCAGCTTGCTGAAACTACCATCAAATGATAACCTGGACTCACCTATTTAAAATCATTTACTCTAATCTTCTTAAGATGTAAAGGAGGTCAATATTTTGGAAAATAAAATGTAGACATGTTAACCTCTCAAAGCACAGAATGTGCAAAGACTTCTGCATTTTAATCATGGTAAACTAACAGCTTCACCTATTGACTCTATACCTCTAAAGAATAGCTGCTACTTTATGCAAGACTTTTGAAAGTTGAATGAATTAGGTGAATTCTAGATCATTAACCAATCCCTAAGTCTCAAGTAGAAGTCTTTTTTTTTTTTTCCTAAAATTTTCCCCAGGATGAAATTCTCTCTAGTTTGCTTGCGTGTGCATATGTCTGTAACACCGGGGAAATATAGAGAAAGCTGGTCACACACATACACCTCCCATAAAGATGTACATATTTGTTTCACTTCTGACCTTTGGGCTTCCTTTGCTACTAAGCTAAAAATTCCTTTTTATCAAAGTGTACACTACTGATGCTGTTTGTTGTATTGGGAGCACGTAGCAATAAAAATGTTAACAAAATACAAAAAAAAAAAAAAGATGTAAAGGAGGTCATAAAAGTTAGATATTTTCTTCTCTAGTCACAAAGGTATGTATAACCAGAGTCACATGCAGTTATATAAAAACTAGAATATATATATATATTCTTTAAAAGGGAAGAATAATTCCTATAACATTCAGATTTCATCAGATATCATCAAAACACAAACTAGTATAACATAATCAGTAAGTTTATTTTTTCACAGGCTGCTCAATAAATTGAGTTATTGTGAGAGTCACCTAATTTTTATGATATAATGCACTGGATTTTGACAGCATTCTAAGGGGTATCTTAAATTTGCTTAATTTTAAATACAAAAAAATAATTTAAATATAAGTATGAATCTCTATAAATCATTTAACTTTGCATGTTAAAAATAATATGAATACTGTTATAAAAATGCAGTAAGTAGGTGTAAACATGAAGTTGCATGTATGTGGGTGGTATAAATTGAGAGAAACATCATCTACATCTTTCCTGTAATGAGTTGACACAGAGTCAGGGGAGATGAGACTCTTGCTTTTCAAAATTGAATTTTTTTAACTTTGCAAAACTTAAATTTGAAATAGTAAATAATCAGGATTTTCAAGCCAGATATCTAGATTCATATCCTAGATCAACAACTACCTCATCAAACTATTCAAGTGTTTTGTCTTATTTCAAATCCTTATTTTTTTAAATACTTAAAAATAGGTTTGCTTAGTGAGGATTAAATGAGCTACTATGTAGCAAAAGTAACACAAAATAGCTTCTGGAATATAGTTGATTCTTGATATATTTTTAATTTAGTGTTTATTGAATATATAGCACATAAAATATAAAAGCCATTATGTGTAGAATTCAGTAAGTTGCAATAAATTGAACATTAACATGAACCATTCCCTGGTCAAGAAATAAATCAATACCAACAACACTGAAAACTAAGTCTCTCTTCTCAGTATCTACCTCTTCTCACCACTAAAGGAACTAGTGTCTGAATTCTAATGCTGTAGATGTTTTGCTTGATTTTAAATCTACACGTGGGCATATTCAGTATGCATTCCACAGTATCTGATTTCTTGACCTGAACATAGTTTTGAGATCTCTGTGACTGTGTAGAACTCATTCCCCATTTTTTACTTCTGTGCAATACTCATTTATATATGAATATGACACATATGTTTATGATCAAAGTAAAATTGCTTGATTTGATATAGTGTGATCTGCATCTTTTTAAAAATAGTTGCTGTCTTTTTTGTCTCATTTGAGTCAACTTTTCTTACCTGAAGATTGAAATTATCATGCTAACTTAGTTTCTTCAAGCTTTTTATCTTTCACAAAGATTTGCAACTCACTTAAAAATAATTTAATGTGTTTGGTAGGAGCTGAATTTTATATATTCTTTATAGATATAAAAATATCAAAGGTCTAGAATGTCATTCTTTGAAAAGATTGTCCTTTCTACTGTGTTTTACAGTGTCACATGTAATGTGAATCGGATGTCCACAAATGCATTTGTTTACTTGTGAATAAGTTTCTGTTGCATGGATCTGGCTGCCTCTATTTGCATCATTGCCTTACAGTCCCATTTGCTGTAATTTTATAGCAAGTATTTTCTATTTGGTGAAAGATGCCCTGTGACTTTGGACTATTTGACTTTTATATTATATTGAATGTCCTATCCCTTTACATTGCCAAGTCTATTGCTTAAAAAAAAAACTAGTATTTATATGAGTTTTTTTTAATCTCTATTTAATCTGGGGAACCTTTTTATTACAATATTGAATTGTGATTGTGATTCATAGACTTTGTAAATCTTTCAATATATTTAATAGTTCATAATATTTCCAGTTTCTTTGTAGAGATTTGCACATCTTCCATTTGATTTATTTCAAAGTAACAATGCCATAGATTCTGAATGTTCTAAGATTTATTTAATCAAAAATAACTTAATCAAAAATGAAATGTAATTAATCAAAAATTAATCAAAAATGCTTCCTGGTGGCATAGGGGTTAAGTCTCAGCACAATCATTCTATCATTGCTGCGGCTTGAGTTCAATCCCCTGCCAGGGAGTTACCCCACATGGCACAGCATCCCTCTCCTGTCTCACCTGCTGCTCCCTTCAGCAATGTATTTCAGTAGATCCACATGTTCTGCCTCCCACTTTGTCTCTGATGAATCCTCCCACACCCCCCACCTCTGGTCTACACCCCAGTTCTTCTGTGCATACAGAAATTTAAAAAAAAATAAAAATATATCAACTTTATCGGCATATGTTGAAATAAGAATTATTTTAATAATGTTAACATGAAAATTTTTTATAGTAAGTGACACTAGCATTATCCAATTAAAAAATTAGTCATAATCTGTTCATCAATTTTTATATAACTTGTTTGTTATTTTTTTCTTTTTGAATATTTCATCTATCTGTCTTAAAGAATTACAATACACTTCTCCAGCTGTTCAATTAAGATTATGTTAGCCTCATAAAATGAGATTTTCAATATATTCAGTTCTATTCAAAATATTTTCTATTTACATTGTGACTACTTATTTCATGCATGGATTATCTAGAAGTATTTTGCTTAGTTTCCAAAAACACAGATTTTTTTTTTTAGTTAACTTTTGCTAGCTTAATTCCACTATGCATGGAAGTCATAGCAGTATTTTAAAATGTTTTTAATAGAGGAGATCTTACATATGCTAAATAAAAGTCAGTTAAGATAAATACCATGGGTATACTTGAAAACAATGTGTACTTTTCAGTTATGGGGTACATTATTCTGTATGTGTGTGTGTGTGTGTGTGAATTATCTAGGAATTTGAAAGAAATTCCTAGAATGTTTAAATTGTTTATCTTATGTATTTTTAATATGCTTGCTCTGTGTTTTATGAGAGAGGTATATGAAAAACTAATAATTTTGTAGAAAAATATTTTTCTTTTTGTTATTTAAATATATGTATATATTGCTGCTATATACATGTAGTTAATTTATTTTTCCGAGTGAAATAAGCTTTAGATCACTAAAAGACAACTTTTTTCCCATTCTACATAAACTTCTCATTAATGTCTTCTTGGTCAGATATTATAAGAGTTATACTAGCTCTGATTAGTATCCACATGCTACATTTTCCAATTCTTTAACTTCCTGTTTTCCTTATATAAAAACTGGTTTTCTGTGAATTGCATATGACTGGGTAGTTGTTCTTTCATGTTCCCTTTGGAAATCTGTTTGATTTTAATTGGAGACATTATTTCACAGAATGAATTGTAGTTACTAATGCATTTCAGTAATGTTTCCTTTTTATTTGACCCACCTGTACCATATGCCACTTATCTCCTTACTTTCCAATGGATTTTCAAAAAATTGTATTTTCCTCATATATATATGTGTGTGTGTGTGTGTGTGTGTGTGTGTATGCATATATATATATATATACACACACACAAAACTTTTCTTAGTGAAGTTACCTATAGATTCTAATATACATTTTTTCAAATTCCTAGATAATTGAATGTCATTAGAACATTTTGTCTGAATTATATATCCCTCCTTTACATACCCTAATATTTTTCTCTATTATGCCTATCTATATCTTTGTAAGCAAATGTATCTCTTTATGTGTATCTATATATGTAAGGGTATAATTACTATAAATTTGTTTTCACTGTAGTATTCGTTTAAAGCACCCATTTTGTATTTCCCAATGTTCTTTATTTGTTCCTAATCTCAAAATGTCTACTTTTTTTACTGCATAAACTATGTCCTTTAACAATAGTAACATTATGCTAAAAATGAATTTTCTGTCTCTGTCTGAATTTTCTTTTATATTTTCTTCATATTAGAGAGATATTATAGAAGTCTAGGTTAATAATTTATTTTTGCACTTCAAAAATTCCACCATTCCAGTATCCTTTAATCCATTTTTTTTCTCTTGGGAATCAGCAGACAAACTTATTTTCCTCATTTGAAGGAAATTTGTCTGTTACTTTAATGCTTTTACATAGATCTTATCTTTGTTCTTGGTTTCCAGGAGTTTTACAAGGGCCAAGGTGAACATGAGACAAGTATGCTATGTAGGTTAAGGCTATGAGGGGAGTTTACTCTCAATGCAAGTGGATACATGTATTTCTGTGTGTGAGCATGATGTGCTATATAAACACTCATATGCAGTCTCGATTGCCTAATTGTTTTCAACAGGAACATTATTTTGACCCGCCATTATCAAATTAGAAAGGTTTTCTATCATTATCACCATCAACATTATTATTATAGCTATTATTATTATTGTTACCACATTTATTGTTATAGCACCACAAGAAACTGACAAAGTTAAGGTTAAGTGGTTTGCTTTAGATGAACTGGCAAACAGAATTGGCAAAAATTAGCTTCAAAATAGTTTACTTTGGATGAACAACTCAGAGCCAACAGGTAATTGACAGGTAGCCAGTTGGTTCAAGGAGAATATGAAACCACTTTAATTTGTGGTTCGTACACTAGGACAAAGATATAGAAATAAGATATGCCTGGTTCCCAGAAGGAAATAAGAAAAATGAGGAAAAGAGTTTATAAAAAGTGAATGTCATTGTGATGGGGGTGATCTGCGTCCTTGTCATAAATTTAAGACAAAGACAATGCTATTATTTTCTTTTTAAGTTCAGATTTCACCACTTCTTGGGTAGATAATATGAATCTAAACTGAAATTATAGACATAGGCACAAGTTTAAGCACATCACTGGGATCATTGTTTTTGTGTTTTGAGATGTTTTTGTTTGATATTCCAGCCATTCAATTATTGATCATTCTCTTTTCATTCCCATCACTCAGGCAATAAACACTCTGTTTACATTGTTCTCATAATTCAGGATGGCCCAGTGGGATTTTATGCTATTACAGACTCTCCCTTTCTATCAGCATTAGACTCTTATGCAACATTTGACCGGACTCTCAGTCCTAAATACATAAATTGGATTATTTGATTGTTGCCAATGTCCCTTTCACTATAGTTAGTCTCCAAAAATAGCCCTTCACCTCCTGTCAAATCATGCTTCACCATCCGATTTTATCATCCTATCCAAGACAATCTGGAGGCTACAATCACTTTTAATTAAGCCCACATGCTTAAGGCATAGCAAATAGTGTTGATAATATAAATTATCTAAGAGATTTTAACATAGAAGTTGAAAATGATAACAATGGAAAAATGAGCAAATTTTGTCATGGTTTCATTTTTCCAAAACATCTTGAATCCTATTGCACTCCTAGCTCACAACACAGAAATATCAGAGTAAGTTTAAACAGTATTGGTCACTTCCTTTTAAACCAGTCTCTATTTTATTTTTTCTGGCTTCCAACATTATTCTGACTCATGCTCTTTTTTAGCTGTCCCTTTCCCCTGGAAATGTTCTTTTGGTTGGCATTTCAGGATTTCAAAACTGTTAAGTGATCTGAAGTTTACTCTAAGGATACATTTATTTCTCCAGACTCTTTTGTGAAATGAGATCACTACAGCCATGTAACTGGATTTGCTTTATCACTCAATCAATACTTCTTTCATGGAGAGGTGGCAAGAGGAATCTCAGAGAAAGCAGTGGCTGTAAGGGAAAATGAGTTTGAACAGAAATGGAAGCACCAGGGCATATTGGAGAATTCTTTTTAAGGTAATACAGTGAAATAAAGATTTACAGGATGAGAAGCATTGCGCCTACAAACATTTCTTATTGTCCTTTTTGTTCTTTTTCGTTCTCCATTCAACTTTCTTGCATTTACCCCTCTTTCCCACTGTACTTTACTGTTTTATTGGGAAGATCACTGACACCAATTTCCTGTATGTCTTAGTTCTCTATTCTCTTCCTTTATGTCAAGTCATAAAAATTAATAAAAGCTAGAACTTCAACTAAATAAAATGGTTTTGTAAATACATTTGCATGGACATTCCAAATTACAGGCATGGTTCTATACAATTTTTACAGTTGCTCTGAACATATTATTTTTATTTTAATTTTTATTGTTCATGAATGTATTAGTTTATTTTAAAAGAAAATACAGACACTGAGAAAGAAAATAACTTACAGCAGTTGAAAAACTTGAATAAAAGAGGTAACAGGTATATTATGACTTTTAAAGGCAAAGTTTCTAGCATTCATTAAAATCTTCAGCTTGTGGTATTCTTGTTTTATTCTAAAAGTACAAATAAAAGAAGTAAACACCAATAGTTGTGTTAGAAAAAACTTTTATTTTTTATTCATCTATTTCATTATATTCCAAATAAACATCCAAAGTAGGTAAGACTATTTCTTTGAAGAAGACAGATGTACTCAAATTAGTTTATGTCTTTTATTTCTTTAAACTTCAAGTGAAAAATGTATATCAATGTATATTTTAATGCAGGGTTCTTTTAAAAATAAAGATCAAACATCCTTGAGGACATTATGCTAAATATAATTAAGCCAGACACAAAAAGACACGTACCGTGTGAGGCTACTTACATGTGACACCCAAAATAGATCTGTAAAATCAAAGACTGGAATGGTGGTTACCAGAGCTTGGGAGTAGGTTGGGACTGGGGGTGGATGTTATCATCAGAGATACATTTTCTGTTAAGTAAAACATATAAATCCTAGAGATCTATTGTATAACCTTTTAACTATAGTCAAGAATAGTATTATGTACACTGAGCTTGCTGAGGATACCTCTCAAGCTGTATGTTTATCACAATAAAATATATTATTTATATATATATATATATGTATACTTCTCTCTTTATAGAGATAGGATAGCTAGAGTTAGGTATAGATGGATATAGGTGTGTGTATATATACACACATATGTAACATATCTGAAGCTTTGATAGTGAATTTGTCTATTTCCCCTTTCAGTTCTTTCAGCATGATACAGAGTTTGCTCATGTATTATCAAGTCTCCTTATGTAGTTTGACACTGTGGTGTTAGGTATATGCATATAAAGGACTAATATGTCTTTTTGGAAAATTAAGTATTTTCTTTTTAAGTCCTTCTAAATAGCTGACAATTTTCATATTTCAGCTGTTGGTGTTTAGAAAAGTACTGATATGAAAACATTTTGTCATTAAATTGTTCAATTGTCATTAAAGACACAATGTTTCAAAAATGAGTCATAAGTATGCTATGCTTTCGAAACTGTGTATTCCAATTCCAATATTTGTCATCTTTATGAAATTGGTTGAGGTATCTCATTCTGTAAAATCAGAAAATGGACTATGGTAGAGAACTCTGGGTACCTTGGTGGTGGATGTGGTGGGATTCTACACCCCTGAATCATATATAAGGCGATAAACCAAAGTTAATTCCAAAAAAAAAGTAGAAATAGTACACACAAATAGGAAATGTTATGATCATTATTATGTATCTCACTGTTGTACTATTTAATAGACTCTCTGACACATATGGCATTAATTTTATATACATATTGAATGAATGAATGACAATCTCATGAGAACTGCTTTTCTCTAAACATATGGTATGATTATTAATTATATGAAATCTGTTAACATTTTTCAAGGGCATTATAGCAGTATAAACAAAGTGAGTTTATTGCTCTATCATTTACACATGGCATTGGGCCAACAGAGTCTTTTCAGTATCCTCTGGTTACAAGATTTGGAGTCACATACTTAATAAACCAATAGCTAATGGAGGCTGGAATTTATATCTTTGCTGGTAAATACTAGCTTAATTCAAGCCTTCAGAGTGTGTTATTCAGATACAGGACTAATTAATATACATGAATACGTTGGTAAAGTATCCAAACTACTCTAGATTTTCTGTAGTCCAAATTTTGGATGTTGAAATTAGGAGATCAAATTACCTTAGGAAGTTTCAGGATATCCTATATTTTGCTTGAAATGAAAGCCATAATATATAATGTGATAAAAGATTGGAATTTTGGTATAAAGCTAGAAATAACTTCAAAAAAAAATACTGTGACTCATAATTGATCAGTATCCAGACCTGATTTATTGGGGAATTTATGGATTATAGTTGGAGCTAACTAAATTTTATTACAGTCAATAGAAGCCAATAAAATAAACTTAGTCATGCAGTGAATGTCAGCAGACCTATTTCTGCCTATGAACAGAGTAACATTTGTTGACTTCTTGACCTATGTAATTCAGCATAAGAATCATGCTCTGTAGGACTCAGAGGCTTCAAATTAACCTGTAGTATAAAAATTCATATGCATTTATTTACAATAATTATAAATAGTATATTTAAACCAAATATGTAAACATGGAATTCAGAGACTGGTCTTCTTGAATAGTCGCATCCCAGCCAGGCAACAAGAAGTTACGCAGTAGTTCAGTGTTGATTATTATGTTCTCCAGCTAAATGAAAGAATATTAAGTCAATATTTTTTCCACTTAAATTATCTGATTTTTAAATCAAGTTAAGATCATCAATGAAGAATTTATGCCCATATTGTATATATTGCCTCTACAAGTTGTAATTATTATTAAACAACTTCTCTGGATTGTAACTGGATTTTTAAAAACTTCTCAAAGACATGTATTGTAAAGACATTAGTGTTCAATCAATTCTAATACTGTCTAAATTCAGAAATATTACTCAGAAGTTCTCAAGTATATGACAAACATGGTTTTGATCTTATTATTTCCAATATATACTAGAGCTAATTGTAAATGAATATCAAATCAAAATACATCAAGCTTCTCAGATTTTCCTCAGTGTATTTTTAACCATATTAGCAACCAGGTAGATGAAAAATAATTGATGTTTTTATATCCATATAAACTAGGAATCTGCAAAATAGTGTATCATTTTTAAACCACTTGTTTTCCAGTTTCCTTCTTGAATATTAATTTTTGTATGTATATAGAAAATTTGAGATATTTTCTAACCTTAAAATAAATTGATTTAATTTTTCATGATCTCTAAAAAGCTTCAAAAACTATAAAATAATATTGACAATTAAAAATAGGCTGAAATATTAAGACACTGACTGAAATGGTAGTTTTAATTTTAACTAAACATATTATGAATTAAATTTTTACATATCTTTGAATATGTTCACAACCATTAATTTATAAGACACACAGCAATTCAGTCTTAAGCAGATACAATACCCATATATAAACATACATATATTAATTTATTTCCAAATGACTTAAATTTTTTTCTTCAGTAAAATGAGGTTTAGATTGGTTGAATAATTGTTTTAATATTTTAAGAATAAGTGTAATAATTTAAATAAATATAGTTACCAGTATATTCAAACCAATTTCTAACTACTGATGACATCTTGATCTTTTTACTATATCAGCATGCTTCTTAAAATCACTCGTGGTAATATTTGATTTTTTCTTCTAATTGATTCAACATTATTGAATTTTATTTTAATCTCAGAGACTGTCATGCATTAGAATTATTGCTCACATTAAAAGTATGGGAAATTACTTGAATAAAGATGAGCATAATGGTATTACAACAATGGATAGTATGTGTTTCTAATACAAAAATTGACAATTTTATTCAAATACATTTATGTACTCTATAATTAGATTAATTTCACAAGTGAAAATAACATACTTGACTTTTTCTAAATAAAGCAGTTAATATAACTTCAGAGAATTTTTTATAGATTAAAGTATTATTTCTCCTTTTTTAAAGATTTATTATTTATTTATGCATACAAGAACTGGGGTGTAGGCCAGACATGGGAGCGGTGAGAGGATCCACCAGAGACAGAGTCGGGAGCAGAACAGGTGGATCCACTGACATACACTGCTGAGGGGAGCAGCAGGAGAGACAGGAGAGGTCTGTCGCACGATGTAGGTTTCTCCCTGGCTGGCCAGGACTTGAACCCGTGCTGCAGAGGCTACAGACAGCTTCACAGCACTGTGCTCAACCCACTGCTCCACTGGGGAGGCCCACTTCTGTCTTTTTGCTCCCTCATCTTTTCCCTCCTTTCTTCTTTTCTCTCCTCCCCTCTTCTTACTTTCTTTTCTTACTTTCTCCCAGGCTAGCTATCAAAAAGAGACACTTGATGTGTTTCTACAGATAAAATGTTTGGGAGCATTTTTAAGCTGTACTGTGTTAATTTATACAATTGAATAGCTTCCAAATAGCCCAGCAGACATGACTGAATTTATTTCAGTGTTGGGAGAAATTACATTTTTTTGTCCTGAGACTCTTAAGAGAAATATAATGGTGATGAATTAAATGAAGAACATGGTCTATAGTTAGTAAATCAATTTATGGACTGCTTCTTGTTTCCAAAATTGGATATGCTATGTAAATATAAAGTGTTTCTCTTAAAAGCTTAAAATCAAAGGTTAAAAAATAATAGTCATGATTTAAAGTAAAAAGTAGGAGGCATGTCATCACTGCTCAAATCACTCAAATATATTTTAGTACTGTTTATTTTAAATTCATGACAGACAGAATATTATTAAAATATCTTCAAATCTTGCCCTACTTTCTTGGATCATCTGGTTTTAAAAGAAATCAATGGTAGACTTTCCCTTGTGGGGGAAATACATATATAATATACATACTATATATAACATATATATTATGCATACTATCTATAATACATATATATATATATATATATATATAGTCCCCTTATTTTGAATAATTCTGTTTTCCTCCCCTTGGGTTTATAGGTCAGGTCAAATCAGTTTATTGATTCATAGTTTTCCCTAATAAGTAACTTTTTCCTGTATCGTTTGTGAAAAAAAAAAAATAGTTACTTGGTTATTACTCGTTTCCCTTCTTCAACAGAGAGCCTCTCATTTATCCATACCCTCTGTCCATCCTCCCCAGAGAAGAAATAGTTTTCCTTAGATTAAAATAATCACAGTCATTACTCTCCCAGTGCTAGCAATTCATTTAGGGATGGGTATATATAATGTCATTCTGGACAAAAGTTGTGATTTGAAATCTGCAGGATAAACTCGGGAAATTTTCTATCTTGGCACTGAAGCCAACATTTCCAGATTTTGAAGTAAGCTAATGAACATCTTACTGTTCAAACCATTTGGATTTTGGATATTAGCACTAATATCATCCATCAATATCTTACTTAATAGTAGAACAGGTGTTTGTGTGTTCATTTAAGTCTGTATCCCTTAACTCGTAAATACAAACTATGACCTCATTTTTAATCCTCTGAAATTTCATTTAATTAAGTTAAAATAAAACAATTTATTTTAAACTTTACTCCAGAGGAAAAAAAAAATGTTTATTGGGTAAAGCCAATTTACAACTTTCTATCTGCTCTGAAGGTTATAGCTTTAAACCTCTACAAATGTATGTTTTCATACCCTGCCCACTAGCAGTGCCCCACAAACCCTCCACTGTGTTCCAGTGGCCCCTTCCATCCGCAGCTCTTACCCGGTGATCCTCTTGCAACTCTGGTTGTTGTTCTGCATATATATGAGACCAGCTGGTATTTGTCTTTCTCCTTCTTTTTATTTTGCTTAGCATTATCATCTCCGGTTCTGTCCACATTGTAGCAAATGGAGGGAGTTCATTCTTTTATTTATAACTCAGTAGTATTTGATTGTATAAAGCATATATATTTATATTTATACATATATAGTATATTATTACTATTAATACTATAGCAGATATATATCCAACATATATGTGATTGTGTGTGTGTATATGTGTGTATTTTTTTTTCTGATCTACTCCTGCCCTTGGGTCCTTAGCGTGTTTTCATAATTTAGCTATTATTATAAATAGATCTGCAATAAATATAAGAGCACACATATCCCTTAAAATGAGTGTTTTTGTATTTTTTTGTGTAGATACCTAGGGGTGGAAGTGCAAAGTCATGTGGTAGATACACCTTTAATATTTTGAGAAACTTCCATCCTGTCTTCCATAGGGTCTGGACCAGTTTACATTTCTACCCAAAAATGTTTTCTAATGAAAATAATTACTCTGGGAATTTTACTGAGAAAACATGTATTTTCTTTGATAATATCAATACTTGATAACAAAATACATTTTAATCTTCAGGTTTGCTTTGTTTTGTCATTGAAAAAGTAAAAAAATAAAGCTTAAAAAATTGTCAGTATTTAAAATAAGTTATAATGCTTAACTTTCTTATTAGATAAAAATCTAAAATGTCAATGATTCTGTGAAGATTGTAAATGATGTAACCTATAATTTCTGGAAGCATGAGGAACTAAAAGCAAACATGTCAAGGTAGTAACCTGTATACCTGGTGCCTTTACAATTTACCATCTGACACTGATGGTTTGCAGTACAGATCACCTACAGGATACCCTGTAAGGGAGTTGGAAACCAAGTGTGGATTAATAACATCTTTTATTGCTCAGTTGTTTCAATTTTACTTCTCTGATTGGGGAGCATTCTATTGCTCCTGGGGTCTAGATCAATAAAACCCTTTGGGTGACTGTAACAAAGTAAAAAAGGTAAAAATGTATTTCTTCCCTGAATTTTTGTAGAACTGTTTCTACATTCCACTTGACATCAGCTAAAGAAAACTGGCCTATAAAAATTGCCTTTTTTAATATTATAGAGTGAAATGCCACTTAAAGGGCTACATTTCCAAAGACAGTCTTTGAAAATGACCTCTAAGTCCTGTGTGGGGAAGGTAATCACCCTCTTTTCTACAGTGAAGTATTTTATTAATTCACAAAGTTTTATTATATTGATATTCATCATATTACTCACTATATCCATGGTTCTATTCTTACCAATCAGGATAGTGTTCTGAAACTGATAGCTGACATTTACTTGAATGAAAAGAGGCACCATTTAGTGTGAACTTTCATTTTGCTCTTTCCATCCCCTGATTCCATTCCACATACTTTTTTCTTCTATTTTCATAGACTTGAGAGCAGTATCCCTGAACAAGTTCATTTTTAAAGTGACTCATCTAAGAAATAAAATTTATTTATGCCCTAGGTATCCAGAATATAAACACAATAATATTAACTTTTTTTTTCCCCTAACAGCTGGATGATTATAACTAAAGATCTAAAGCATGCATTTAGACCCTGCGACATTCTGCACTTATGAGATGTAGTTTAATGTGAATGAAATTTGTGAAGCCTGAAGGTTAAATTGGCATTTAGGTACCAAATAGAGTCTATGTGTGCTATATTCACAGGATAAAGAGATGAAGTAAATAATAGTTTGAAAGGAGAATGGTGAAGCTATATAGTTTCCTCCACTATACTTTAATATACATATATATATTAGTCTTTAGTTTTTCCATGTAGACATAAAGTCAATAATTATATAACTACTACTAATATAATGATTTGCACAGCACAATCTATAATTCAACAACTAACTCATCTATTTGGAGGACTAATTGTCAGACATGAAGACCTGGTCACAATGTGACTTTAATTAGGCAACTGGTGTAAGGAATTGAGTAGGGTTCACAAAGAATTTTGGAGCCAGAAGTTTGAAATTAGATGACAACTTTACTTAAGATTCCACTTTTAATTAAAAATATTTCAAGTAGTTATTAAGCAATTGCTTTTTTCTGTGTCAAAATATAAGGAAATTGAAGGGTTTAAAGAAAGAACGTAAACTATATTTTAGACTATATCTTATATTGTTGTTGAATTCATACTTATTTCTGATGTAGTATCAATTTATTTACTTTCATGCAGTGAAGATATATAAACTTCACCGAATAAAGACACTTAGTGGCGCTAATGTGAGATTTACAAATGTTACTTTTATTTGTAATAATTAGTCACAGGAAAGAAATGTTATAAATACATACAATATTACCTTGTATTAAGAAATACAGAAGATAGGGGCCTCCCCGGTGGCGCAGCAGTTGAGCGCTGGGTTGCGAAGCTGCCCGCAGCCTCTGCAGTGCCAGTTCGATCCCCGCCTGCTCCCTGGCCACCAGAGGAGGGCCCCACATGGCGCGCAGACCTCTCCTGCCGCCCGCTGCTCCCCTCAGCAGTGTACTTCGGTCCTTCTGCCTGTTCTGCTCCCCGCTCTGGCTCTGGTGAATTCTCTCACCCTCCCGTGCTTCTGACTGTACCCAGTGCTTGTATAAATAAATAAAAATAAATAAATAAATAAATCTAAAAAAAAATTAAAAAAAAAAGGAATACAGAAGATAATGTCCTAAGTTATATTTCAACATGTGTCTATCCATTATTTTGTTATTATCTAATTTTCACTGTGAAAATTAAACTTTTCCAATGAAAATCTATAAAATAACTCAAATTAGTAGTCTTGCTCTCTGTCGATTGTTTTCAGCAGGAATACTGCAAAGCTCTGGGACTCTGATCCGGGGCCCAGTTTGAAATTCCTTATAAACAATGGGTCTGTTTACTTTAAACTATATACTTGAAACTCAAGTATATAATTCTCAAAATTTGCTGAAAAACATGACAAAGTATCTATTTCCCATCCCCTAAATAAACAGCCTCCTCAGTCCTTCTATCATGTCTATGTAATTATGCTGCTTATATTTGCAGCACTCACTCTCTGAATTTTTTATAGTAGTCATTCGGATACAAGCTTTTGCCCATCTCAGTCCTTACAAGAGAAGGGACATTGTTATTATTCATCTTGTGCTTTTACTCATATTATAAAAAACTTCATATACCATAGATTTGCAATATATATATATATATGTTGAATAAATGACTTTTTATGAAACTGAAGAATATGTGTTAATGGCATTCCATAATTAAGGTATAAGGTTTTGGAAAGATTTGTATTAATATAATCCAATACTTATTCTATAGTTTATAATTTATAATTAGTCCAATGCTATAAGTTTTATGATACATTTAAAACTTGTTTAAATTGGGCCTCCCCTGGTGGCGCAGGCAGTTGAGCAAAGCGCTGTGAAGCTGTCAACAGCCTCTGCAGCGCAGGTTCGAACCCGGCCGGCTGGGGAGAATCCCACATGGTGCTGCAGACCTCTCCTGTCACCCCTTCTGCTCCCCTCAGCAGTGTATTTCTTCAGTCTGCCTGTTCTGTTCCCCGCTCTGTCTCCGGTGAATCCTCTTATCCTCCCGCGGATATGGCCTGTACCCCTCCCTGTTCTTGTATAAATAAATAAATAAATAAATATTTAAAGTTTAATAAATGTTTCCAGTTGTTCATTCTTATATTACAAATTTTGGTTCTTCCTATTCCTTTAAATGGGTTTTGCACATGCTGGGGCTTTCAATTGGTGTATTTTAGTAATATGAAAAGAATATTATAGGAAAGTAATACAACAGTATGAATGGAACTGAAGGGAATTATTCAAAGTAGAACAAGTCAGAAAGAGAAAGACAAATATCAGATGGTGTCCTTTATATGTAGAATATAAAGAAAAAAAAAAAGCACCATATAGAACCAAACCATTGACAAACTCTAGAAATCTGACTATAGAATTGAGGCTGCAATATTGGGGAGAGAGGGGAGAAAGCTGAGGGGAGGAGGCAGTGAACAATGGTGGAAGTCTGCGTGGTCCTTGGTGCTGGGTGTGGCTCGGTAACATACATCTGAAGATGTGTGATCTTATATATCTGGATTATAAACAATGTTGTAAAGCAGTAAGTTCATTAATTTAAAAAAATAACTATATGCATTGGAATGGTTAAAAAATGTTTGGGGCCTCCCTGGTGGTGTAAGGGGTTAAGCAACACACTATGAAGCAATCTGCAGCATCAGCAGCACAAGTTCGATCCCCAGCAGGCCGGGAAGAAACCCACATGGCGCAGCAGACCTCTCCTGTCTCGCCCGCTGCTCCCCTCAGCAGTGTACTTCGGTCAATCTGCCTGTTCTGTTACCCACTCTGTCTCTGGTGAATCCTCTCATCACCAACCCCCCGCATCTCTGGCCTGTACCCCAGCTCTTGTACACATAAATAAATGCATCTTTTAAAAAAATAAATAAATAAATAAAAAATGTTTGGTAGTTACCCCATTATCCCAAATTACATATAAAGAAAAACTGTAGCAACAAGAAAACAATGCATCCCTAATCACTTCTCCTGTGTGTGGGTTTTTTTTTTTTAAAGAGTTATTTATTTATGCACACAAGAGCTGGGGTGCAGGCCAGAGATGTGGAAGGAGGGGGTATGTGAGGGGATCCCCAGAAACAGAGTGGGGAACAGAACAGGCAGACAGACAGAAATACACTGCTGAGGGGAACAGCGGGTGAGACAGGAGAGGTCTGTTGTGCTATGTGGGTCAGCAACCTGGCCAGGAATTGAACTCATGCTGCAGTGTCTGCCTATAGCTTCATAGTGCTGAGACTTAACCCCTTGCGCCACCAGGAAGGCCCTCTCCCGTGGTTTTAATAGAAAATCAGAATAAACAGTTTTTAAACAAGAAGGATGGTACACTCATCATCTGCTTCTTCTGTTGCCCTCAACTAGACTTCAGCTGGTCTATATGGTTGCCAATGGAATAAATGGTTCATATCCATTCTTATGTGAAATTTTAAGAATCTTCCAATTTTCTTCTTAATAAATTTTGTTCTTAGTCATTTTTCAAATGTTAAGGAAATCGGTACTTGTTTAGTCTAAGAAACCTAAGTATCCCGATAAAGGAAACAAAAAGAATAAATATTATAGACATGCATTGTACCAACCCCTGCAGAGCATCATGTTTTCCCACAACACTCCTATATGTTCACAATATGCTAAACACAAAGTTTGTGTTTTCTACGTTAATTATGGTTTATTATAGTGTTTTAAAAAACAAAGCATCTCTTAAATTATATCTTAAGAGAAGTATTCATCATACAATAATTCAATTGATGATTTTTATATAATGGAATAATTCTATTTCTTACAGTTTATAATAATGACCTTGAGAGCCATAAATAAATTTTTCTAGCAAAACTCTATTTTAAGAAAATATTAAATTGATTTCAGAGTCAGAGAAAACTATCTGAAGTAATATACCATGAAACATGATAAATGGTAATACATTATATTGAGGAAGTTGTCTTATGGTCTATCACAGAGGTCACTCTTTGCCTCTGATTTAATATCCTGTTTAGCATTTTAATTAAGAATTTTAGAAGAGCAAGTAAATGGAATATTAATAAGGTTTTCATATGATACAAAATAGAGAGGTATTACAAACGAAGTCAAATTCAGAGAAATAATACAAATAGACATAATGAGGTCAGTAGTAGGGACAGTACAGAGTAAAATGAAATATGTAGAAACAAGTTAATGTACATTTCATAATTCAGATGTCAGTTTTCAAAAAGAAATAAATGTTTAGGTAAAGTAAGATGAACAAAGATAAAATTTTATGCATGGAGAATATGTGGACTTATAGATGTTTTATACAAAGGTGTTTTCTAAGTTCAACCACAGAAATTAAGCTCTAAACTCGTGACTGTAATACAAAGTCCAGCCTAACATTTGCAAGCTCTTAAGCCAAGGTATAAATTAAGATCCACATTCCTGAATCAGATATTTGTAATATATGAAAAAGCTAAAAACTATTAAATCAAAAATGTTAAATTATCTTACCTTGAAAACATATTTTCATAGCTACTTGGAAGGTAAGATATGAGTTTCCCATGCTCACTTTAAAGAATTGTGTCCTGGAAAATGATGCTCCAAAGACAGCCAGCACCCTGAGCCCTGGGCCACTCAAGGGGCTTTGCATTCCCCTTTGTGGCATCCACCCCTGCACACTTCATCACTGTTCAGAACTTTGTACACAACAACTGCATGACATTCCTTTATTCAGGGGATGAACACACCACCAGCACACACCTCCCCCAGGACAACAGAGTTTAGGACAGAGCCAACATCAGCCGTAGACGTGAGCTCAGTGTTATGATAAGAAATCCAATGTCCTGGGAGACAGGACTGTAGTCTACAGCAGTGACCTAGTATTGGGTGAAATGGAAGCCTTGCTTGAGCCTATAAATACCTTAATCAATGATAGGAGCTGCAGGTAGAATGTATATTCTGTATCAGGGCCAAAGAAAGGCCTCTTTTCTCTACTTTTGAAAATCATACTGTGTAATTCAAATATCTAGATATAAAGATACTATCATTAAACTACTCAGGTTAGTCAGTCTGAGATGTGAATTTCAGTGAAATTGATTAGTTGGAGGAATTATCTGATCATCTCAGGAAAAGGGGGTGAAGTAAGGAGAGGATGGCAGGGATTGGAACATCAGTGGTAAAGTCACAATGACATGTATTTTCAGTCTTATTCCATGAGAAATTCTGGAGCATAAACAGTCTCAGATTGGTCTTAGTTTGAGGCAAGAGGAATTCTTTAAGTACCCATGTCAGCTAATCATTGACTATAGGTTTCCCCCTATGGTGAGCATAGCTGCTCTTATTCCACAGTAAATCATCATTAAAGAAAGGTGTGAACCAGTAAGAGCTAACTCTCAAGGCAGCTGGATACACTGTCAATGAGGCACCATTGGTTTACAGTATGGCCTATGCATTGGACAGCTCAGATCTACTTCTTAACATTTAGTTTATTGTACCTAGGTCAATAGTTGAACATAATTCTGGACAAATTTACAATGAAAGACCTAGTGCTGGAATGTCAGTGCACATTGCTGCAGTTGGTCTATGGCCTTAATTGATGTTCATCAATCACCTCTTGTGTTACCCTTCTACTAGTATATGTGGTTGCCTGATAGGCACTTAATTCCCTGAAGGTTCTGAGTCCTAGTTGCCATGAATTATCAGGTTGTGTCATTTGCTTACAATTATAACTGGGCAGAAGAGCTTCCCAAAATTACCCAGAGGATTTCCCTGTTGCCAAGTATGTTTTACCTCACCCTCCTAAAACAGCAGTTCATATGATGATTACATTAGTTACCTTTGCCAGTGAGGTAACTTCTTTCTGCATCTACTAATCAACTGGCACAAAGGTCCCAAAGTCAACAGGTTGCATTTATGTTTTCAGTCTAGTGATACTCTTTATGTGTCTCCTTATGGAATTGATATCCACTACTTAAAGTCTAGAGAGAACAGAAAGCAGAATTCTTCAGTTCACTCCTGGGAACAGAGGTGAATAGGACCACTGCTACTTTCCATTCCTACAGTGAAATGCCAGACCCATGTACTCCATCTAACGGAAGCAAAGTATTTTATCTTTGCCATTGGTTTATGTATTATACTACAATCCGAATGATGGAATCTCATCCATTCAGAATTTCATCTATAAACTAGCACCTCAGCTCTTTCTTCAGCAAGCTGTTAAATTGTTTTATCAGACAGTGTCAGGGCTGTGATGTTTGTGTATTAATCATACCCATGTTCACACTTTTGTTATAAAGGGTTCTTGGTTTGAGAATATCTTCTGGAAGCTCCAATGTTGGTAGATCTGATACATTATAAATATTTAAATAGTGGGAATGACTGAGCCAGCACACAAAAGGAAATCAGAGCCTTTTCTAAAACATGTGACAATACCATTCAGAGTGAATCATTGCCCTTTGCAGATACTAACAGTTCAGTGTAACTAAATTGCTACTAAATGACCAGCTCTTGTACTGGAAGAACTGCTCTGTACTGTAGATGCAGTGTAGTTTCCCATTACTAGCACATCAGATACTCAGCAGCCACAAGACTAGATCATGCTGGTGTGAGAAAGCCCACGCTGCAGAATTTATCCATAATCTCCATTTATACTACTGTGGTTCTTTTCATGATCTATGGCACAAGCACTGGGATGCCTGATGCCAAATACTGCCTGGCATTTGGTGACTTTCAATAACATGTCTTGTTCCTCTTCAGTAGATGTGATTGTGTTGCAAATATTCACACACTATGTGAATGTATGTGTATTTTATAGAAAATTCATATTAATCTAACATAATCTCATGATGCAGTTGGAGATGTAATCCTTCCAGAACTGCATCAATAACTTCTTAGTATCTTCCACATTTAGAGTAATAACCTGGGTACAGGTCCTCCTCAGATAGTGTGTCTTAGAGCTACTACAACTCTTTTATTCATCAGTTGGTCAAAGAGATGGTGTTTGGAGTGAGAAACACCTCCTGGTATTGGGAAGAGGATCATTCATAAAAGAAAGATGTCTGATCACGTTAGCAAAAATTTGCAAAATCTTGAAAGGTGTGTTATTCTCTGAACACTCTTCTCCATCTCACTGGTATGGAAACTCAGGAGGGCATCTTGGAAGAAGAGCTGGATCATCCAGGACTTTGTATTGTTCCTAGCATGCACTAATAGTGTGTGCTTATTTATATGCTTGAAGACCTTGCTGTTCTCATCATGCCAGATAACAAAGGGGTTTAATTAATAACTTGCAATGTTAACCTCAAGGAAGACTGTTATCCTGTCTTTAAAAGTCTTGAAACCTGACATTTACTAAGTTTCCTTATGGATGAAGATCCTTTCAGTTGTCTGATTCAAAATAGGGAGGTTTCATACATATTAAAGATTTGTTCTGGCAAATAATTTTTAGCCACAGTCAGCTTATTTAGATTTTCCCAAAATTTTCAACAGCTGTACATCAGCACTCACAGACTTGCCAACTTCTTTTGCATTATGTAAAGAATAATGATTCTTGAATCATTTAAACACCCAAAGCTAGCAGTAAATTCAACATCACAGTAAGGTCCTGACTTTTCTCCCAACATCACAAACCAACTTTTTGCTTTGGTTGGGATCATCATGGTGCTGAGAGGGATATTCTTCTATGTCTGCTCTTCAATCCAGGTCACTACAAGGTTCTGCATAGGTGCTATAGATCCTTCCTCAATTTGCAAGTCTTATTGCTTTCAATAACAGCTTCTGTCACTTTGTTCTTGTTGTTGAAGATTGTAACATGGTGGAATGGGACATGCCTGGCTGGCAAGCCACAGCCATTCCTGATTTTCCTTTTTCATAGTCCTTAATCATCTAATTCCATTTTGATGTTAATCACTCCCTGTGGTTTCTTACTAGCAACATTAGCAGTGGATTTTCCAGACTTAGCGGTCATGATGAACAAAGCAACAGGAGATTAAATCAAGCACTAGGGAAAATAATGTTATCAGGAGACATAGAAAACAGTTGTTGTATAAGGCTGCTGCCAGGAAATCATTATGAAATCATGACAGATACGGCATCACTAGGGAATTGACTTTGGAGACCATTGTAATACAATTTGGTCATTCCTTTTGACCAAATATCATTATGCAGTTCATTCCTGTTTACTTCTTCAGATTATAATTAATAAAACTATTGATTTTTCTGAAATAAATATGTCAGTTTTATTTTCACTCATTGTAGAAAAGTTGAGAAAAAGTATAAGAATAATATTAAAATCTAGCATACACAAATAATGAATTAGTTTTATAAATCCCCTTAACATTGCAATAATATTTTATAATATTTATGCAACACTCATTTCAAAGGACTATTATACTCTAGGGCTGTATGTGTCTGGGTCTGTCTGTATGTATGAATGTCAGAGTATGTATATATTCTCTTATATTCATATTTAACAAAATATTCCGCAACAAGGTTTTCTGTTATTTTCAATGATCTAACAGATTTATTTTTTGGTCCAGTACAGTATTGTTTTACTCTTGGTAGAGGAATAACATATTTGAATATAAAGTAGTACAACTAGTCAGCTTTTTTTCAAATACATCTGAATTTTAGTATTATTTGTGATTTTATTGAAATTTTGAAATAACTTACATAATAAAAATTCATTAGATTTCTAGTGATAAAGTATATTTAAATAGAAATTTTATTCAGAATTACATATGGCATTCATTTAGGCAATAATCAATCATATTTTATTATTTAATGGAAGTAGCTTCCAGGAAAAGCTTGTTATTTGGGTTTGTATAGAATATTTCACTTCAATTTCTACCACATTCTAAACCCATATAAATTTTACTTTATTATTTTGCTATATGTGAGCACTGTTAACTCCGTAATTTTATGTTGTAAGAATGTAATACACTGACTGACCTCTTGTGATATTATATATATTTTGATGAAATGTTAGCTATTTGTATTATTTCCAAAGAAGCAGTCATAGACTCTATTAATTAGGGCAACTAGCCAATATTTATTATTTTTATTCATTCTTCTACTTCTTCCACACATCAATGAATAATTTTAGTGGGCATTCTCTCATTTTCAGTTCTCAATAGAACTGAAATGGTTTAAATGGTTTAAATGGTTTTAAATCTAATGATTTACCATTAAATATCATAGCACAGCAGACTGGTTTAATCATAATGTTCAGGACTCTTTTATATCAAATTATGATATTTATTTTCTTCTAAAATTGCACATTCCTTTATTTAAGGCTCTATTACAAAAATTCCTTAGTTATATGCATTATGTGATTAATTTTCAGATAAAGTGAATCAGTCATAACACTATTTCCAGGACAGCTTTATCATACCTGAATCCAGTTGAGATTTATCTTCTAGTATTACTGTGGGATCCCTTATGAAATTATAATTGTTGGGCAGGTTTAGTTGTGTCCAATTAAGTTTGCACTTTTTAGCATGTTTTCATGGCAAGACAAACTTCTGAGATGGAGGAATTACTATAGCTGGTGCCTCATTTTCTAATTCTTTGAATCACCGAAATACATGGAAAAAATAAAATCTTTTGATACACAGCTTGTAGGAATCTTACTCTTTGTGTTTCTACAGCTTCATTTAATTAAGATGACTGTTAGTTCTTTTTTGCTCTCTTTTCCTTGGAAATTGCTATTTCTGAATAGGTTAATTTCAAATGACTTCTGTCTCTATTCATTGGTTTTTATTCTTCAGTTGTTTTTAAGGAATAAATAGCATTAAAGTGATTGAAAATCAACTTGTATTGCAAAAATATGGCCACTCACATTTTTGGTCAGTATGGGATTAGTACAAAGAATGTGTAAGTCTTGACTTTTCCCCTTTGTTTTATTTCAGTTCCATTTGGCATTAAGTGTAACAAGGATAGTTTATTTTTTTTCCCTCCAGTCAGCTCTAAAGTAGGTTGTTTACACAAATACTCCAATTAGCTCATTCTCTGCAGTTATTTCCCGTTGTAGTTTGATTTTAGTGCTTTCCATCAAAAAATTGAATCATTTGTCTTTCTGATTTATTTTAGTTAAAATAAAGTGGCAGTTACTAGTTCCAACCTTAGCACTCAGATATCTGAGTGATCCCACTGCCCTCTCCCCCACTATGAGAAAAATGCTGGAGGAAAACCCAGTTTTCCAGGGATGTCCATTCTAGATCAGTATTCAGCAGAACTGTCGACAGATAACTGCATGAGAGAACAGAGTTGATACTAGAAAACTGAAAGTACTCAACATTGTAATAAAGACTCTGACTCCATGTTTTGATGCTTGACTGCTAATAGTTTATAAGCCTCAACCCTCACCATTTCCTTCTGCCTTAAATCTGGGAAAGCTGATTAAAATGCCCATGCATTCCTTCCTGTAGTGCTGGCAACATAGGCCCCTGACCACACATAAAATCCACATCTTGACCTTACTCCCTCAGCCACAGTAAAACCCCAAGTCAGTCTTACCATACACTCTCAAGCCATTTTTAATCGTGCTTTAAATAAAGCCTTTCCCCAGAAAATTGCATTATATAAGTTCTGATAAATGTTCATAGCATCTTGTTGGGGGAGTGTAATCTGTCTCAACATCTAAAATAAGTCTGGGGCAAGAAGGGTTGTTCCATCCTATTTCTGGATATTGTCTCAGAGAGTCACGGATTTATGACTTTTATGGTAAATAGTGTTTCAAACCATTGAAGTTTATAGATGTCTTTGATGATTTATATTTAAGCAAGAGGATATCCAGAAGTAAAGAATAGAATATTTTTATGTTCAGGGTTGTTGTGTGTTTCTGTAGATGAGAATAGTGTCTTATAAGCATTTTTAAATGGTATGAAGAACATTTCACAAAAAGTTATTAGTCAGATGTCACTTTTAATAAATTCAAAAGGAAATACTAAGGAACTCCATTAGTTACCTATCATTGCACTGGATCTCTGTCACCACAAAATAAACAGCTTAAACAATGCACATTTATTATGTAACAGTTTTTTGTGAAACGTGAGTTAGATATTGCTTTATCTGGGGTTTGCTTAATATCGCACATATTTTTTTTAAGATTTATTTTTATTTATTTATACATACAAGAACTGGGATGTATGCCAGAGGTGTGGGGGATGAGATGATTCACCACAGACAGAGTGGGAGCAGAACAGGCAGATCTACTGAAATACACTGCTGAGGAGAGCAGCGGGTGAGACAGGAGAGGTCTGCTTGTACCATGTGGGTTAGCTCCCTGGCCAGGATGGAACTCCTGTGCAGTGGCTGCTGATAGCTTGATAGCACTGTGCCACCAGGGAGGCCCCTCACATGATTTTAATCAACATATGCACCAATGTAAATGTCTCATCTGATGATTGGCAGGGGATAGATCCACTTTCAAGCTCATCCGGGTCATTAGTGTTATTATGAGATTAATATTAGATTGTATGCATATATAGGACAGAAGACTTCATTATACTATTGTTCATCAAACAAAAACTGCCTTCAATGACTAGAGGCCCTCACAGTTACTTGTTAAGTGGGGTTCCCTAAAATGGCTCCTTGCTTTTTCAGAATTAGCGAAGTAGGGAGATAGTCCATCAGGTAGATACTACAATTTTATGTAATATAACCACATAATAATATAAACATATGGACATTCATCCTAAAGCTTTTATCATTTTTTTATTGATTAGAAATGGCATGTGCCTTACTCACATTCAAATGGAAGAGATCATATTGGGGTGGATATGAACTTCGGGAAGTGGAGACCATTAGGGTCATCTTGAGAATATCATTGCAGAGGAACTAACTGTGCAATCCACCTGCTCCATTAAGACATACTTTGTGTATAAAGGCACAAACAGAATTATCAGATTAATTGGATAATAGTCTTATTTTTCAAATCATGTATTAGTTACTTATTATCCATTATTATTTTTTGCTTTATTATAGCAAAATGGAAACAGATTATGTTTAAAATTCTGATTAAAAGCATGCTGACCTAGTTTTAATTTAAGCTCCAGTAAGTTATTTTAATAATAGAAAACTAGTAATTCTAAATATGAGTTTCTTCACCTGAGAAATAGTGATAACAAGGGTACCTACTTCAGAGTATATTATGAGGATATCCTTAGTCTTGTTCTCAAGACAAGTTAAATAACAAATGTTTATTATTCTTTTTACACCATCCTTTTCATATTTAACTTAAGACATTCCAAAGTTGTCTATGAAAAGGTACTTTAAAGGGCCTCCCTGGTGATGCAAGGGGTTAAGTCTCAGCACTATGAAGCTATCAGCAGCCAATAACTTACATTTGTTACTATTACCCATTATTACCTAGTCTTCTGTATTAAGGTCCTACCCCATATTTATAAATATTTATTTTTTTTTTCCCACCTTCAAGTAGGTGCTTTTGGGAAAAGCTAGACTTTGAGCTCGGCTTTTGGGCTAGGTTCCTGTAAGGATTCTAATGTCAAAACTTCTGAACCCTTAAATTATTCTCCAAATCAGGAGAACATTCTGGTACTACCCCGAAGCCAATTTCTTTTGATTTACACCTTACAAAGTTGGCATCACTCTATCTGTGCTCTTCATAACTTTTCTCACAATCTGTAATTGTGTGAAAGCACTTATTTTTAAATTTTAATATTTGACTCTACAAACTAAATAGTAATGGCCAGGAGTTCAAAGTTCTCTTCTGCTTGTTTATCACTATGTGCCTTGTTCCTCCTACAGTTTGAACATAAAGTTGATCAAAATATATTTATTGAATGTGCAACAGGACTGTGTTTCATTGAGAGAGATGTCGTGATCCTTTCCTTTCCTCTCCACAAATGACCTCTGTAAACAACACTTTTGTACTGAAATGATTAATAATTTTGTGGGTGATTATAAAGCAATAAAAGGAGGAAGATATATAAGCAAGGCGGGTTGGATTGCCTTAGCCAATTTTCAGTAGATAGATGTAGGTTTCTTGCATAGTCCTTAGCTGACCAGCGCCAGTACTTGGCCATGATCTTCCCCAAAGCAACGAGTGGAGTAGTTGTCTGGATCAGTAAAGGAAACAGGAGGAGCTCACCTACTGTTAGCTTATAATATGGGGATGAGGCTTCAACTCCACTGAGGTCTCTGAAGCTAAATGGATCTATTTCTGCAGCCTCTCCTTATCTCTATTCTTCATTCCTTTTATCATTATGTGATATCCTATTCTTTGTAACTCCTGACTCCATCTAATGCCATGACCCATCTTCATTTTTCCCAGTTCAGAAATTCATCTACTTGACTTCCCTGGAGCTAAACATCTAACTGCAGACATTGCATTATTTTCATTCAAAAAGAGTCTATTTTGTATGCATGTGACTTATTTTTTTGAACTTGTAAGAGTCTGTTTATGTCATCAAATTACTAATAATTAAACCTTTTGTCTCTGCATTATCAAAAAGTCAACCATAATATATCTAGAGGCAATTGGGTAGTACAGCATTTATATTAATGTTCAAAAAGAATAACATAAACATTAATATTTCAGGATTCAATCTCACTCCAAATGGGAAAATGAATAAATGAGTGAATAATGGGTGGATGCATGACTGAGAAGATGTTCATGAAAAAAAGTATTATCCCAACACAGCACACGTTCAAATCACAATTTGACACTGTATAAGCAAAAGGCAATGTGGAAACCAAGTTCGTTTGATATATATTTTTTCCTATTTTAATAGTTAAAGCAATTTAACTCTCTGGTGTATATTTGTCAAGAATTTCAAAGAACTCATGCTTTGGCGGAATTTCACTACTATTCTTTACTTTATTGAGATTGAAATGTAGACATCTATTTCTGTTTGTACCTTAAGAGAACTATTTCATATGATTAAATAAATTGCTTAAAGTTTTACAGGAAAATGGGGGACAAATTAGGTGTGAATTCATAGGGTCTTTGACTATCTATCCATCTGTGCTTTCTGTTGTTCCAAACTGTCACATTTAGATATGTCCAAAATAAAGTTAACTACATTAAATAACTATAGCTAAATTATATTTGTGTTGCTAGCCTATTTTATTGGGGAACAGATTTGTAATGCCTTTACTTCTTATAGTTACAATTCAACTGCTTTCATTAGTGAATGTAAAAAGGAATTTTTTTGCAGTTATGAATTATAATATTATTCTACCCATTTGGTAATTTATAAAATAATTGAAGAAAAGTAAAACACTAATAATTACAGAATTTACATAGATTAAACTACACAAAATACTTGCTACTATTTTGAAAAAATAGAAATTGCTTGCATAATTTACACTCATATGATTCACTTCTATGTGTAATACAATGCATGACACCAAGGTGATTGATTTTCCTTGGTTTACTATCCAAAATGTAGTCAAAGTTTTAGTGAATTAATTTCAACACCATTATGTGTAATGGACTGAAGTTACATTAATCTACTAAGTGATATTCCCATCAAAGCTTGTGAAGAACTAATTCATCTGAATTGGAACTAGCAAAATTGATCATATTTTCAACACAAAGAAAGAACACTATGCATACTTTTATAGCTTAATATTAAACCTTAGCCTATATAAAAAGATATTAACTTCCTTTTTTTCAAAACACTAGTTAATTTTCTATAGGGTGATGGGAGTTGAAGGAATATGGTGGGTAGCATTTGTTATAGATAGTACATAATCATATTAACCCAAGTGTAACAAATGTCTAAAATGTACTATTATTAATTTTAATGCATAATAAAATATAAATTACAGCTCCAAGTAGAGAATTAAAACTGAAGATTATAAAAGATCATTATAGGTTCAATTTGGTAACCTTTCATTATTCATTAATAATCCCTCAAGTGAAAAATCTTTAGGCAGGAAAATCATTTAAATTTTCTACCTTAGTTCTTTAACATAATCATGTGCGCACACACACACACACACACATGCATGCACACCACATAACTTAATCAGCCTGAATTATTTTTAAGGAATGTATATGTTAAATATAAAATTATTGTGAATACCCTTAAAAAAATTACCTCTCATAATATTATCAACTTTTAAATTTTCAATGACTATTTAAATAATTTGCATAACTTTTAAATATCTGACATCTGCTATGGATTAAACGTTATGTCCCCTCCAAATTCTCATGCTGAAATCCTAATTCCCAGTGTGAGGGTACTAGGAGATAGGGCCTTTGGAAGGTGTCATGTCAGAAACAGAACTAGTGCCCTTCTATGAGAGTCCTCTTGACTCTATGAAAGTTCTCTTCACCCTCCAAGTTAGAAGCCAGGGTGAAGACAGTCATTTATAAGCCAGGAAGCAGGTTGTTCCCAGACATCAATTTTGTGGATGCCTTGATTTGGGACTTCACAAATCCCAGAACTGCAAGGAATATTTTTTTCCTTCAAGTCAGTGACTCTATGGTAGTTTGTTATAGAAACCTGAACATATTAAATCAATACATATGTAAAAATTAGTAAGAGGTATATGGTTCAAGTGTAATTATGAGTTTGATTATCATAAATAGATGTTTATAATAATATCACTTGAATGCAGAAAGTATATAGATTTGGTACATTGCTTGTAGTGAAAAATTGGGCCTGTTCCTCAATTTATACCCAATTTCAATTGTAAACATTAATATTAAAAATAATTTTAACATGGGCCTCCCCGGTGGCACAGCAGTTGAGCGCTGGGTTGCGAAGCTGCCCGCAGCCTCTGCAGTGCCGGTTCAATACCTGGCTGCTCCCCGGCCACCAGAGGAGGGTCCCACATGGCGCTCAGACCTCTCCTGCCGCCCGCTGCTCCCCTCAGCAGCGTACTTCGTCCTTCTGCCTGCTCTGCTCCCCACTCTGGCTCTGGTGAATTCTCTCACCCTCCCGCGCTTCTGACTGTACCCAGTGCTTGTATAAATAAATAAATAAATCTTAAAATAAATAAATAAAATAATAATTTTAATGATATATTAAAACAAAATCCAAGGAAAGAGTAAAGTTTGACGAATTACTACATGCAATTGAAAGATTCTATTTCAAAAACACCATGAATAAAGTTAAAGCAAATAATAAAATAGGAAAGATAGTTGATTTTTTGTAATTTCACATAATCTTTCCTAAATTATAAAAAGTAAGTGTTATTAATTTGGAATTGAATAACTTCCTACTTACACTTGAAACATAGTAATTTGCTGTCTTCATCTTAACTTTCCCAATAAGAAAATCCTTTTTCAGTCCCTAAAATGTATTGTTCCACATCTTTCTCTTTTTCTCTCTTCTTCAGTCTTCACGGAAATATCATGATAATGTATGTGTCAAGCATTACCCTCTCATACTTTTTTTTCCTACAAGAGAAAAAAATTGTGAACACCAATGAATGCATATGGAAAAATACTGCTCTCTATGGCTTCCTCATTCTCCATATATCCTAATACTTGTGAAGCAAGCCATCGCACACAACTTCATAGTCTTCCTTTCATTGTCATTTATTCAAATGTTGTCCTTTTAATATACATCCACATTTTCATTGTGTTAAATATAATTTTATGATTTCTGAAGATATATGTAGCCCATCCTGACCATTTTCTGGTTTCCTAAAAGGAAGCCTCTTTTTGTAACAGATGGGTGGTTCATTTGCATACTTAAGCCTTGGTCCAAGATTCTGTGAAACCTTTGACTATGTCTTGATTTGGCTCTGCTTCTGCCACATGTCTTCCTCAGAACCCTGGAATGTTCTACCTCCCAGAAGCACATTTCTCTTCTTTATAAACATCCCATAATTTTTCCATTTACTTTTTTGTGTGCCATACAGCTTTTGTGACTGCTACTGCATTCTTTGTACTGTGAAATTCTATGCTATATTAATTATTAATGCACTCTATTCTCCCTGACTATGAAACTCTGATCCTTGATTACCAGCAAAATAAACTACAATAAGAACTGAGGTCAAGTGCTGCAGGGTTATTTTTTCCATCACAAAACTTCTTTCAACTGTCATCATCCATTCCTTACATATAGATAGAGGGAAGTAGGTAGATAGGTAGGTAGGTAGGTAGGTAGGTAGATAGATACCCCAATCTATACACCAAGGCCTGTGTGCACAGAAAACATATAACAAGTTAAAAGGAAGTGATGTGGAAGGAATGGGGGCAGGAGGAGGATGGGAAACTTGTATTAAAACAGTACATGCATAAGAGGTACCCTGAAGGGAAACAGAATGTATTTTACAAAGCAATTAATCAACAGTTACATTTTCCAAAGGTGTTTTTATTTGCAGATTTTGAAAGATTGTAAAAATAAATCAATTGTATACAGCGGTAATTATGTGAAATTATATGAATATGTGAATCTGAATCTATGAGTGATCTACCCTTTTAGCAGCAAGAGTTGGGTGTGGTTTTCAAAGAAACAACAGGATATGACGTTCAATTATGAGTCATATAGCCAGAAGCAAGAGATCTCAAATAGACCCACAAAAATAGCAAAAGTAACCATGCAGCCACATTCAAAATGGGGTCCATTCAGTGGGAAGATCTCATCATTTGAAAAGAACGTTTTCCCACTTGGTATGATTGATAACTATCCAATGGACTTCAGCCAACCCTGCATTTTTCTAACTCCCATCCACTTTACTAAATGATCTCCTGCCAAATCCACATTCCTGTGCTTCCAGCCTTCACTCCAGCCAATGGAAATTTGACTCTTTTCCTGCCCCCCAAGTCCTACTTCCCATTCCACTCATTTTATGAGGAGGTAGATCTTACTCTTATGACTCTAATCTCTGGCTGACCCAACTCTATGAAAGTCCTTTCATTTCCCAAATCCTAGTTGCAGGCATTTAATGTACATGCATTCAGTGCATCAGGTAGGTGAGCCCTTGATTTCTCAGTAACATACACAAGTCATCAGAGGGATAGTGTTCATCCTAGAGAGACTGATATAAAATTCAAAAAATTAAAAATGGTATATTCTCTGTATTCTCAAATGCAAAGCATAATTTAACTGCCAATTTTAAAAGGCATGAAACTCCCGATATGGTTGGAAACAAAAGTACAAATGAAAATATTAACACTTTTACTCTTTTTAACTACGAAAGCAGCACTCTTATGCAGTTCCCACTACTACTATTTCTCAAATATTTTTATATATCTAAGAGGGAGCAACAAAGATAAGTAAGGAAAGGTGGGAATAAAACAAACTCTCAAAGTTATGCATCTAAGTTCCTCAGAATACTTTTAAATTTAGTTTTCCTGGAGATTATTTTTACATTTCTGCAATTATTTACATATGCTCCAGTGAATCTGTGCTAAACCAGAGACAACATAGGGTATTTAGCTAATGCACATACAGTTGCTTATCCAGAAAAAGCTGGCTTTTTTTCCTCCTTATTTACTATTTCTCTTACTATTGATATCACAGACTTTGCAAATTATGTCTCCTGAGAAGTTATTCAAATAAACATAAACAATCACTTTTATTTCACATACCTTAATTCTTGATTGCAAGATAGTTTTCTGACTGAATGACTGAGCAATGAAGTCCCATGTGTACCACCAACCCGATTTAATTAATTTAAGTAGAGGAATTCAATGGGGGAATTACCAGGAATAGGTCTAGCTGCTCCGCTGGACAGGCGAGGGCTCCTTGGGTGTTAGATTTTTCTTCTGGGGTTCAACTAACTGCAAATCACTGCGGGAAGAGTACCCAAGAGAGGTCACTGCCTGATCAGGTTAGGGATTTTGCAGAATACAAGTAATGCAGTTTAATGAAAAGAGAGAAATGCACAGGGCAAATAAAAGTTAAAGAAAAAAAGGTTGATCTAAAAATCAATCCAGCACTAATTGCTGAAGAATGAAGGCAGCATATGTGTTCAGAGCAAATAGCACCCTGTCTGCAATGGTCTATACTGGTTGTTAGATAAACATACATCCATGTGAGTGATTCGCTGTAACAAAGTCTCAGAAAAGGCAACAGCATTGAAGTGTGCATTGGAAGGAAATATATATTTTTTCTGTAGTAAAAAAATAATATATATATATATGTAGAATTATATAGGCACTCCAAAAATGGCCTGAACATAATATACATATCATTTCAATTTTCTATAAGGATAGAGCAGAAATACTACATCTCAATCCAGAATATTCTGGATGTTCAGAATTATGGAAGAAGATTAAGTAAACACAGATCCTCTTTAAAAGGTAAACAACAGAGGACCAAGCGTATCATAAATTCATGGCATAGGCAGTAAATGCCATCATCTTCGTAGTCTCCAACATTAATTAGCTAAAATATTACATCTATTAAATCAGCTGACTGTGCAAAAAAACTTTTCAACCATTTTACTATATTTTCAGATACCCAAAGAATGCAAAACCCACAATTGGACAGTCAGAGTTGGAGCCAGTACTTAAACTCAAGTTTCAGAGTTTGCACCCTTGTCACAATACTGTGTAACTGCTTTGAGCCTAACTAGCAACATAAGACAGGATAATTGCTAAGCAGTGGTGAACACCCCTTGCTCCAAACACCTTCACAATCCTTAACAATATTAATATGCTATCATATTTTGATAACACTCTTTTATTATTGTTTTTATAGAACATTTAAAAATAAATAGAAATTACATGCATTTTTGTAATTCAGGGATAATTGCTTTAATTTCAAATTTGTTGTATTTTCTTCTAGAATTTCCTTTTGGTATTCCTTCTCTCTGACTTGGTGAAATTAATTACTGTACAAAAAAATAACTTAAAATAGCCCTTTCATTACGTAAATACAAAGCAAAAATAAAATTCATTGTTTCAGGGTAGGTTCTAAGGTCATGTTTAATCTGAATATAGACAACTAGTCCTATGATTTAGTAATATTAATATTGATATTTGTCAGATTATGTTCTAAGACTGAGCATAGCATTTTATTTTTATTTTAAAAATTTCTTTTGTGGGCATTAGAAACAAAATAGCAGACAAATGCCTAGATAGACTGTAACATCTACAGTTTTGTGCTTAAACAACTTTTCTTGCTTAGCTAGAAAAAGAACTTTTTCTTATCTTTTTGTAGGGGGAGTTTATTCTATTTTGGTATTTTTGTTGGTTCCTGCAGGAAAAGATTGAAAAGGAAAAGTTAAAAATTCTGCTTTCATGTATTTGGGATACAATGGAAATGAGCAATGTTGCTTAGAAACCTAAGTGACAATTTGAGTCAGGGAGTTGCAGAAAGATCCAATTTGCCAGCACTGCATGCGACCCAGCACCACTCTCTCGCCCTTGAAAATGGCGCCTTGGGGAGCATTCCGATGGTGCAGTACCTTTGTCACCGGACAGGGATTTCACAAGGGACACAATTAGTAGTGGCTTCTCAGAGAGTCCTTCTGGCAGTCTCAGATGGGTAGTCATCAGTTGCAGAAGGTCTGAACTGGATTTGAGTGTCATGGTAGAATCTATGGTTACTGCAGTGGCCAACCTCGATGGCTGGATCACGTGGGTCTGCTCATGGGGACATTCAAAAGCACTGGGAAGAGTTTTCAGGAGCAGTGGTTCCAAGAAACAAAGTACATTGATGGGGATGGAAGTGCTCTTAAGTAAATATTTTGTTAAAGGTTTATTTATTTATGCATGCAAGAACTGGGTTATAGGCCAGAGGTGTAGGGTGTTAAAAGGATTCACCAGAAACAGAGTGGGGAACAGAACAGGCAAACTGACTGAAATACACTGCTGAGTGGAGCAGCAGGCGAAACAGGAGAGGTCTGCTACACATTGTGTGTCACCTCCCTGGCCGGGCATTGAATTTGTACTACAGTGGCTGCTGATAGCTTCATAGTGCTGTGACTTAACCCCTGTGCCACCAGGGAGACCCTTAATAAGTATTAAATGAGAAAAATTTTGTGTATATCAACTTGAGACATCAAGCATGTGGAGTGTGTATGTGGTGTGTAGAACATATTTTGAAGCATCATATTTTTCTATGTACTGTTTCATTCTGATTCTCTCTTTAGAAGTATAATATGAATATTTTCCCCAAGCATTAACATTTTCAAATTTCAAGTGCAAGAAATAAGTTGATTTTTCCCTTCTCATTCCATCTAAGGATATTCTACCATATTCTTCTATTCAAAAGAAGACCAGATATTGGATGAAAATCTCTGTTTCCCTTTCTTATAAGATATATGGTACTAATATTTCTGTTTTGAAATTTGCTGATCTCATCTAAAATAGCAGCAGTTACCTCTGTGCCTCTTCTTTTTTTTTTTTTTTTTTTTTTTTTAAATATTAAATTTTATTTTTATATTCCCCCATACAATTGCAAACGCCCCCCCTAGCTGTGGATATTTTTCTTAGGAAAGGGCAGGAGATATGTCAGATCTCAGCTACTTACTATTACAATCTGGTATTTTTTTCCCCTTAGGAGAGATTCACTTATTGAATTGTTTCTTAAACTCTAAGTGCATACATGCTAGTTCCAGGGAATAACAGAAGTCATTGGTTAAAGTTGGTACATTTTCTGGGGTCATGCATTGTAATTCTGGTCAGTAATAAGAAGAGAAAGGAAAGAAATAGCTACTTAGAATTTAATTTAATTTAATTTTTTTGTGTAGAAGTTCTGGAGTGTAGGCCAGACATGTGGGAGGTGAGAGATTCACCAGAGACAGAGTGGGGAGAAGTACAGGTGGATTTACTGAAATAGAGTAAAGGGGAGAAGCTAAGGGGAGCAGTGGGTGAAACAGCAGAGAGTGGTAGCACAATGACTTAACCTTTAGGCCAACAGGAAGCCCTTACTTAGAATTTTCTGAGTGGCACCTGTGCTTTTGATCATTTGCTATTCTTGAATATTATTTACCTCAATTTTTGAAGATATAATAGAGAGGCTTTGATGGAAACATAGGTTTACCTACACAATACAGGTGAAAGTTAGCAACCAACTCAAAAAGTAGCTTATTAGGGCCTCCCTGGTAGCGCGGGTGGTTGAACGCCACATTGTGAAGCTATCCATAGCCTCTGCAGCACAGGTTCGATCCCAGCCGGCCGGCAAGGATCCCACATGGCCTAGCAGACCTCTCCTGTCTCACCCGCTGCTCCCCTCAGCAGTGTATTTTTTCAGTCTGCCTGTTCTGTTCCCCACTCTGTCTCTGGTGAATCCTCTCACCTCCATCGTATCTGGCCTGTAGCCCACTTCGTGTATAAAAATAAAAATAAATCTTTAAAAAAAATTAGCTTTATAATGACCTTAAGGATCCCTGAACTTGTGTAGTAATTGTGATTTGTGTTCTGTCTTATCTTGCGTGAACTTTCAATCAGTATTAACAATTAAATTCTTACCCTTTGCTAAACTTTGGAGAACCTTGAGTTATTTTTTGACAATTAGATGCTTTAATTAAAAAGAGATTTAGAAAGAGAATATATAAGCTCTATCATTTAAAATTGCTTTATGTTATTTATATCCATTAGATCATGCCAACAATTTTTATTATCATCCACCTAAGTTGTTTTAAATGCATCATTCTCATTTGTTAACAAACAAAAAAGGTATCTATAATTTTAAAGAAAGAGAGTAGCTAATTTTCACTACTAAAAGGTAGGAAACAATGCATTAAGAAGAGTTTACTTTCTTCCAACACACTGAAGTTTTAAAGATCTTTTATTCGATGCAAGTGTTTGAAAATTCCAAGCTGGAACTTTGTCACTTCCTGATAGGCACAGCAAGTCAATGCAAGTTGCAGTTAGGCAGGCCTGTGCATTAATTAGAAAAGGTCAAGCTGTGCAGAGGAAATGAGTGCAGTTCATACGGGTGAGAGCTTAGCAAGTACAAGCTGTGACAATGAATTCCAAATCTTAACTAATTACCGGCGGTTTCCCCAAATAAAATGATACCGAATGTTCGGCATGCTTACGAGGAGACTTTCTACCTTAGTTAGAAGTTAAAAGAAAACGATATTTTTTAAAGAAGTGATTTGTAGCCTGTAATACCCCTTTTGTCAAAATGTGTCCCTGATGACTTGTGTACTGGAACATACTGTAAGATTTGTTCATTATTCCTATTTTACAGAAGAGAAGAACAAAGTACAAAGAGAATTGGCCACTTGTCAAGGTCACATAAGTTGTATGTGACATACACATACAAATTCATCCTGTGCTGCTTTGAAGTGTTCTCCAAATATGATGTTTTAAAATCAGTATGACAGTTTGTTGGGGTTCTGTCAACCAACCATATAAACTTACTGTTTCACTACTTGGGATCAGCTACAGAATGCTTCCTAAATATATTAAGGTAGTTGCTTTACATCGTTAATGTTTTCAAAATATCAAGTCAATATCAAACCAATATATTCTTATTTTCATAAATTCCTAATCATCATAAAACGGTTTTATCAAAAGCCATGTATGCTCAACCCAGATCCATCAAGTTTCTTCAAACATGTAAAGAGGTAGTCACTTCTACAAGTTAGGAGGACCACAGAGATGGGTGTCCAACCCAAACCCACCTAGTTACAGTAGGAAAAGAGAATGTAACATAAAGACATCTATGTTACATCTATGAAAAAAAGGGGGGGGGAGATCTTTGTCTCTTTCCACTTATTTAGAATGGGAAACAAAAAAATGGTGGAAACGAAAGTTAATTTCAGAGTCATCTCTCCTACCTCCACTCCTAAATGTCAAGGTCAATATCCACATGAGAAAAGCTGCAAACATGATCCAGAAACCTAAAATTAGTCCACCAAGGATCTACAGGGAATTAAACTTTAATATCTTAAGGTGTCCTTTACCTAAAGTAAAATTTTCTTATGCATTTAGTAGTATAATATTAATGCTATTCTAGGAACAATTGAGAACACTTTTCTCTTCTGCGGTTTAGATGGAGAAAACTGATTTCAAAAGGCATACTATTAGATTGAGAGCCTTGTACTGGAGAAGGAGTATACTTACTTGACAGATAAAATGCTCTTTTTATCTGACTCTGGGTCATCAGACTTCCATGGCTTTGACACAGAGACACAGGTGCTGGACAGGTAGATGTCTGTGATCTGAAAGATGAGACTGTAAAATGTAGAGACCTTAACAACCGATGCCGATGGTGATGACAAAGGTGGTCAGTGACAGAGCATGATGAAATATGACAGTATTTTCTGGGGCAAGTCAAGGCACCAACAAATTCAGCAAAGGATTGAAGGTAACATGCAAATTTAGGTGACATGGATACTTCAACCAGCAGACAGGATAGATTTTGAGCAACAAGTTATTGGGTTTTTCTCTGATGTTTTTCCTGCTGCTACCATTCTTTTCTGTTAGAGCAAATTCAGTCACAAAATCAATAGTAATTATAAGCAGATATGTGAATTCAAGTTTGTATAGTATCAGTGTCTCTGTAAAGCATTTATTCCATCATTGCCTACAGACTTTTCATTCTGGTTGAATAATCAGAAATCCCTTAATCTAAATACATTTTGTTTTTTAATCATTTAATCATTTTAATTGCTCTCTTTTGTACCTACCAAAATGATCTCAAGTTGTAGAACTATTTCAAGTTTTAGAAACTAAAAGAAAATAGAAATCTTTAATTTTATTTATAAAAATTATGACAACTCTGATACCCTTCTTTTCTACATCATTGTTATTACATGTATATAGCTTGCATTTCTGTTTGCATTAATGTTAATAACTCAGTGCATTGTTAATCTATTAGTGCATCAATAGTTAATCTATTCAGTACATTGTTTCTAGATACTGTGTTGATGGCTTCATGTTTGTTTTTCTTCTTTAATGCATTTTTCTTTTAACTTTTAATTTAAGAAACACTGTCTGGAAACTATCAAATTCCTTTTGAATTTAAATACTTTCAGTGAATGCATTGAATGTCTTCCATTCTGTGGGTAAGTACTCATTAACTGCTTTCTATTATAAATTTCTAATGAAAGATTTAAACAAAGTCAATGATGGTTCTCTATAGACATCATCTGATGTATCTTTCTGAATGTTTTATTCCAGTAGTAAACATAAAAAAAAGACTATCTTCTATAACTCATTATTTATGGTTATATTGCTTCTATATATTTACTAGTCGTCATAATCATGCAAGATAAAACAAAAAAAATTAATTATAATACTGTGTCTAATTAATAAAACAGCATTTTGAAAAGTGAAATCAGCTTCTATCTATATGCATTTCAGAACAATAATTCAAATGACTAATTTTTTATTTGAAACTAGTGTGAAAAGTATATGAAGGAAAAAGAGACCAGGAAATTAAATTACTGAAATATTGATACATGCATCTCACACTTATACTACATGGCAGTTATGAAATCTCTATGACAGGGAAGCACTACTGGTTGATAGATAATATTTATGAAATACTATGTTTTACACTATTTCTGTTTCTACTTATCTATGTCAGTTTAATTTGAACAAATCTGAAATTTAAAATTAAATAATACCTATTGGGTATATGTACTTCAGATACTTTTATTAGTGTCATAATGATAAATGTAAATGTATAATAAATATATACTACTAGAAATAGTGTTTCTGTTTGTTTGTAGTCTAGCAATTTGTTATTTGTTTTTAGTATTGTTTGTTGCTATCTACCAAAATTGACTTCAGCTCTTAAAAGTTTTCATTTTAATATTGGTATGCCTTATCAAATATGTATCAAAACTACTACAAATTTATAGTAATAACTATACGAGTTTTTAAATAAATTCACTAAGGAAAATAAGGTACACTTTAGATAAATAGCAAAATGTTCCCATTTTATCATAAAAATTTCAGTATACAAATTCAGTATACAATTATTTTCAATTTATTGAACAAGAATGCAAAATGTCAAAGTTGAAGCATATGAGTTTGGAAATATATCACCAGCATGCCACTGTATTTTTAAAACTTTAAAAAGTTCATACTATATTTTTCTTAGTAGAATAAATTTTTAGTGTTACAATATATAAGGCAAATATGGAGTGAAATTGTTTTAGGACTTTATAAAGCTCTAAAGCTTATAAATGGAAGACCTATTTTTCTATTGGTAATTTATCACTAAAAATTGTGTCAACTATTTGAAAGTTGTTCTTCAACATAATAAATGTTATCTTATGTTGAACAACTCCATATCAACGGCAACCATGTCCAATAAAGTTGAACCACTTCAATGAAAACTAGGTAAAGCTTCTGCTGAATATCAGTCGTAAATATGCTTTCATACTGTTAGCTAAAGTTTTTATAGGTAAATATATTGTAATATATATGTGAAGACTTAAAAAAACTGTAATATAGAACAGCTATAAACAAAATGAACAATAATGTATTTTTAAAGAAATATTTTTGTATTTATAAAGTATAGACTTCCATGACTATGGGAATTATAGACTATCACAAGGATTCATATAGTAGATATTCAATATTCTAACTAATAATGAAAGTTAGCAATTGAGATCAAATAAGAAAATAAAGGATAGATATAAATTCTGCTGAGCATGCAATTTGCTTTTTAAGTGACACTTAGAATCTGCTCCTCCTTTAGTCAAGAGAAACAATTAGAAAAGTAAAAAGCTCATCAAATGATATAGCAATGACTAGCATTACCTTAAAAGTCAAAAGTGCCAAGTATTCTGCAAACTCTGTAAAGTGTTAGAAGATAAACCCTGCAGTTTTCAAAGAGATAAGAAGATAGTATCTGAATAGGCATTGCACTTGCTATAGTGAGAAAGCTAACCAGAGGTAAGAATGAAGTCTCTCATGGCCTGTATGGATATTCAGGTGGCTGCAATGTGCGTGATTGGGAGATCATAGACAGGTGTGCCAAGAAAAATGCATGTGGAGGACCCTGTGATAGTGTACACAAAAGATACAGATCCTTGAGTCTCATGTAAAAGTCCATTGGATTCATTATAAAAACAGGAAATTATTTGTCCAGTGTATGCCAGCCAGCTTTCGTCTCTGGCCACCCAACTGCTGTACCTTGGGACCATAAATCTATGGTGGCACAGAGAGGGGCCACTCATGGTTCCCAAACAATGTGTCCTAACTCTCAGCAATCTGGTCTAGCTGTTACTGATGCTAAATGTGTAATGTATCAGCAGCAGAGATGATGGAGACTAGCCAATTGACTTTTGATGAAATTTGATTCCAGAAGACCTCTTCAACTCAGAAAAGTGGAAAGGGGATTTATTTGTTCTTATTGTAATTGAGATGCATTCTGGGCATGCGTTTGTACTCCCTGCCCAGTTGAACTCTGCCTGCACCATTAAACAAGTGCTCACAGCATGTGTAATTTACCAACACTTAGCCCTAAATTAAAGTATCTCATCCAAATAACTCACTGTAAAGCTAGAGTTTATCAGTGAGCATATGCTAGGGGATCCACAGGTCTTACAATACATCATATCACGTGGGCTGACAGAATTTTGGAATGATCATTTAAAGAATTTGCGAGGGAGCTACCAGCGTGGAGATGGCTCTTCCTGATGTTGGAACTTCTGTCTTCCAACAAGTGATATACCCAGTAAACCAACAGTTACTACGTGATTTTGTGAACCTGCCAGGGAAAACATGAGTCCAGGAAATAAAAAGTAGAGGCATAATTCCCAATGACTAACTTGCCCCATTTTTTTAAAGATTTATTTATTTATGCATATAAGAACTGCGGTACAGGCCAGAGGTGTGGGAGGGTGAGAGGATTCACCAGAGACAGAGTGGGGAACAGAACAGGCAGACTGACTGAAATACACTGCTGAGGGGAGCAGCGGGCGAGACAGGAGAGGTCTGCCTCACCAAGTGGGTTTCTCCCTGGCCGGCCCAGGGATCAAACTCGTGTTGTAGAGGCTGCAGATTGCTTCATAGTGCCATAGTGCGGTGCTTAACCCCTTGAGTCACCAGAGAGACCCTAACTTTCCCCATTTGTCCTTCCTGAACTTGCAACTTTACTCTCTGTGCAGTGAGATTTTCTAGTTCACGTGGTGGAGACTTCTATCTATTGGAATTCTTCCAATAGGGAAGAATTCTATTGACAATAACCATGATTTCTGGTTGGTCACTTTTCTGGCAGTGGCAAAGGAAGTATTTACTCTGCTGAGAGATGATTTTCCTTGATTAACATAAAAACTAGTGTCAGTAATATATGATGAAAATGGGGTGAATAATCATATAGAACTCTTCAGGGGGTTTCCTACCTCCTGTATCCACATAAGGTATGGACAGTTGTGGCAACTGTGGTTTTTCCTAGAATAAATAAACAATGCTGGGCCTCCCTGGTGGCACAGCGGTTGAGCACTGGGCTGCGAAGCTGCCCGCAGCCTCTGCAGCACCGGTTCAATCCCCGGCCACCGGCGAGGGTCCCACGTGGCTCGCAGACCTCTCCTGCTGCGCCCACTGCTCCCCTCAGCAGTGTACTTCATCAGTCTGCCTGCTCTGCCCTCCACTCTGGCTCTGGTGAATTCTCTCACCCTCCTGTGTTTCTGATTGCACCCAGTGCTTGTATAAATAAATAAATAAATAAATAAATCTTTAAAAAAAAAAAACACAATAAATAAACTGTTCAGATCTCTCAGAAATAAAATTTTGGGCCTCCCTGGTGGTGCAGGCAGTTAAGCACAGTACTTTGAAACTGTCTGCAGCCTCTGCAGTGCTGGTTCAATCCCTGCCGGCTTCAGAGCAGCCCACATGGTGCGCAGACCTCTCCTGTCTCACACGCTGCTCCCCTCAGCAGTGTATTTCAGTCAGTCTGCCTGTTCTGTTCCCCACTCTGTCTCTGGTGAATCCTCTCACCCTCCTGCACCTTGGGCCTGTACTCTGGCTCTTGTATAAATAAAAAATAAATCTTTAAAAAAGAGAAAAAAAAAGTAAGTATTGTTCACATAACAGGGAAATTTAGACTGGCAGAAATGCTGGGTAAGGGGAATCTAGAACTGTGGTACAGGAATAAATAGAATATTAAAAATAGATTCAGAAACAACTGCTGACAGGAACTGTAAATTGTACTATTAGTTTTCTAGTTGAAGGTGTTTGGAGAGGCATTTTTATTGGCCACAAATCTGAAAAGTCACTGACTTAATTTGGTATGAACTTGATTTGGAATGAAGTATTGAAAGGGAGGAAACTAAGTACCACTCCTTACATTTCACCTGGCTCCCTACCTGTGTTCACCCCAAACAGCTTTATCCTAAAACATTAGCTGCCTAGTGTTTTTCTGTCCGTAGGAATGTGTACAACTGGAACTGAGTTGACAGCTCAAGATCAATCCTCAACAAATGTAAGAAAATGAAAATACCCCAGTTTCTTTCCCTTTTGAGGGACAATTTTGAGAGGTGTTCTCTAAAATCTCTGAAAGGAACAACTATAGAGTTTAGTAAAATCCCCTAAGTTTAACACAGTCTTCTATATGATTTGATATTTCTTGGGGTCACTTAATAAATAAAACACTTGTAACCAAGCCCTTGTACCAGCATCTGCCTTTTAGGAACTGAAACTGCACACTAAATGTGCCTCCAGTAGTATTAGGGAGCTGCTGTTAGGGTTGTGGCTCAAGCAGGGCAATGGCAAAAAGAGACTCACCCTAGAAGCACAGACATTTCTGGTCTCCTGTAGCATTTACCTTATCAAGAGTGCCTTTGGGGGCCTCCCTGGTGGTGCAGGGGTTAAGGACAGTGCTATCAAGCTATCTGCAGCCACTGCAGCATGAGTGCGATCCGGGCCAGCCAAGGACCTACCCACATGGTGCAGCAGACCTCTCCTGTCTCCACGCTGCTCCCCTCAGAAGTGTAGTTCAGGACATCTGCCTGTTCTGCTCTCCACTCTGTCTCTGTTGAATCCTCTCACCTCCTACACCTCTGGATTACATACACCCCAGTTCTTATATGCATAAATAAATGAATCTTTAAAAAAAGAGAGAGAGAGAGAGAGAGAGACATAGAGTGCCTGTAAGTTTCCCTGGTAGTAGAGCATAGAAACTAGTGAGGGCTTATGGATTTGGGGCAGGCTCTGGCAGGTGTGTTAGGGTTGCAGAATCTCTTTTGGTTCAGAAGCAGTACAGAAATACAATAGCAATGACACACATCTTTCTTTCAGCCTAGGGTGGAAAAGGTTTATTGAAATTCTTAATTTCAGAATAAACTCAATATTTTATCTGCCTTTGCTCTCCCATCCTACTAAAACACAACAAATTCTCTGTTTCAAAGCCTCTCCACTTGAAATATATAGAGTGGTTGTTTTCTAGAACAAACTTTGACTACAAGAATCCCCCTTCCTGTTTGTACTCCATCGTTTCTTGTTGGCCCACTTTTTATTCTGCTTTTTCTTCTATTGCTTATCCTCTAAATGTTTGCTTTCCTCGGGGGTCAATTACTGGCTTACTTTACTTTGCGCTCTATCCATACTCCCTAGGCGATGGAATTTACTCCATTGCTGAAAAACCAAAGGCTCCTCCATATCTTCATTGCATGTCAGATCTCACTATGAGGTCAAGGCTGTGGGCTGAAAAATCTCCTCTTGGCATTACAAATATAAATATTCAAATTAGTCTTACTTCTTCACAGAATGCTGTCATGATGTTTGCTCTGCCATTACAGTCAGCGCTACATCTATCCTGTGTCTTAAGTTATAAACTAGATTTCTTTCTTCGCAATTCATTCTTATTCTTACAAGTGAAACTTTGACATAGTTTCCTTGCTCTGGTTTCTGAGTGTGTTTTGAATATCTTTCCCTGCTGCTGTGTCATTTAATTGTTGATTTGTAACAAGATAGTTCAGAATTCACTGTTTAACCCCTTTAATCACCCTTAGCATTTCTACCAAAGTGATTTTATAAATTAGTGACTTAATAGCATACTTCTCTCTGTAAAAAGTTCTTCTGAATGTCAAAGTCCTCAGGAAAAGCTCAGAGCTTTTTAGTGGGACAAGAAAGACAATCAGGGACACAGCATGTGTTTACTTGTTTGCCTTCATCACTAGCCACCGCCCACTTTGCACTTTTGCGTTCAGGTTCATTGAATCATTTAAATTTCGATTAATGTTCTGTGACCTTGCTTACTTGGTACCTATTTGGACTCTATCTGCCTAAAAAAATCTTTCTTCATTTCTCTGGCTAATTCTTAGTTATCTTAAATTATCTCAGGGATCCAAGTGTATAAAAAGACATTCTATGGGTATTATATATATTTTTTATGTATAATAATTATTTATTCATATGATTCCGTTGGCCCTTGCTTTTCTGCCTTTTAATCACTGGCTACTTAATCTACCTCCCCTTATTAGCTATAAATTTATACACTGAAGCTCAATATGGAATGTCATGTATACATTCAATAAAATAAACTTTCTTAGTATTCTTTTCTATTTTTACATCAATATCTATATCTTATCTTTCAAGCTTCATTATCTTTAACCTGGTTATTAACTTTCCTTTTTTGATAAATATGTTTTGTTTCAAAGGGATATATGCCTCTTAAAACCAGGTGTAGGGTAAAGAAAATATCAGGCTTTTCTGCCCTTCCGCCATCGGGATAGATGATGGATCCTTGTCCTGAATGCATGCCTGATGGTGGGCACCTGGAATAGGGTGTGGGCATAGGTAGATGGGATTCAGCTGAGCTAAGACTGTGCTTTTAAGGGCGGCGTCACGGGGGGACGCCAGCAGCACCAGCACCAGCAGCAGCAGCCGCCGCAGCCGAAGCCGAAGCCGACAAGCAGCAGAACGAACGCTAGAGAGCCCAGATAGAGTGAGGACTTGCTGGGGGCTGGGAGGCCTGCCAGCCTCCCAGCCCCCAGCCAGCACCCCTGCCTGCCATATGCCTGGTGAACCCCAAATAAAAAACCTGCAAAACTACTGAGGACTCTGACTCCTCCTTTACCCGGTCTGCATGGGATCAGAAAACCTGCACTGTATCCAGTCCTGCCCTTTACAATTGGCGTATGTCGGCAAGATCCATGCAGACGGGTATTGGAGCCCTCCGAAGACCTGGAGGGACTAAGGAGAACAGACTTTGCCTGTGACGACGCTGGAGGCACCATGGCGGTATAGAAGATGGATACGTCCACAAGCTACAGGATGAGACCTGGCGTGAAGGAGACGCCCGAAAGGACCAGCCAACGACACCGGAAAGGACCAGCCAACGACACCGGAAAGGACCAGCCAACGACACCGGATAGGACCAGCCAACGACACCGGAAAGGACCAGCCAATGACCCCTGAGGCAGCAGGCCATTGCTGAAGCAGGGAGAGGCCAATGGACTGATAGACTGATGAACTGATGATTTTGGACTGACAATCCCGCCAGAAGGCGGAGGACCTTAGCAGGTTATGTTTATTTTTTGAGAATCTGGGGGTGGCCAGTGGGCCTAGATGGCCAAAAGCAGCCTGTGTATGCCCAGTGGCCAGGTGGAGGAGAAAAGCCAACTAAGGTGGCAAAAGCTGGTACTGATGCTAAGTTGAGAAGCCCTAAAGCGGCTGTTAAGCAGCCTGGGTATGCTGAAGCCCTGCGAGTCTCGTAAAATCACCTATGGGTGATGCCCTGCTCATTCTTGAGTGAGGGTGAGGAGCTGAGGAGCCCGTCCTTGGGGGACGGGTGGGGAATGTGGCTTGGGGTGGAGCCCAAGCCAAATGCAAAGTTTGGATCCCCAACCCATGTGCTTGTGCAGTGGGTTGGCTTGAGAGCAGGGGTCTGTGAGTCGCATGGGTGGCCATGAAGGCCGAGTGTTGGAGCGACTGCAGACAGAAACCCTGAGGGTTGGCGATTACCCCCAACAGAATAAAATTGCCAATCCCAGAGCTAGTGCATCCTGGGGGTGGATGCTGTGTGTGCCTTGTAGCCGAGACTACAGCCAGAGAAGGCCAGGAAGCCTGACGGCTCCTGGTGTGTTATAGCAGATGCCGTGTGTGATTTCCCCTCCCTCGTATGAGCAGTGCCTTCGGCAGCAGATTTGGTGGCTCATCTGCTGGTACCAATAATTGTCTTTTGCACTTGGTTGGTGCCCTGCCTGGACTTATTTGTGTTCTGTTGTATTTTGTTATGTTGTATTTTGTTATTTGATGTATTTGCTTTTGTGGGCCATGGCTGCATTGTTTGTTTGCTTAGAAAATTGTGTATATATGTATAGACTGTATGGCAGAAAACCCTGAGGGGGTGGACTGTAGGGTAAAGAAAATATCAGGCTTTTCTGCCCTTCCGCCATCAGGATAGATGATGGATCCTTGTCCTGAATGCATGCCTGATGGTGGGCACCTGGAATAGGGTGTGGGCATAGGTAGATGGGATTCAGCTGAGCTAAGACTGTGCTTTTAAGGGCGGCGTCACGGGGGGACGCCAGCAGCACCAGCACCAGCAGCAGCAGCCGCCGCAGCCGAAGCCGAAGCCGACAAGCAGCAGAACGAACGCTAGAGAGCCCAGATAGAGTGAGGACTTGCTGGGGGCTGGGAGGCCTGCCAGCCTCCCAGCCCCCCAGCCAGCACCCCTGCCTGCCATATGCCTGGTGAACCCCAAATAAAAAACCTGCAAAACTACTGAGGACTCTGACTCCTCCTTTACCCGGTCTGCATGGGATCAGAAAACCTGCACTGTGCCCCTTCCAGCCCCTACACCAGGTTTAGTAAATATTTTTCTGTGTTTACTTATTTGTCATTGAAATTGAGTTTCTTAATAAATATTTAGAATATTCTGGTAATTCAGAAAGGAAAAAACTTACGATTTTTTGCATCTTACAGTCTGGTTAGATGCATGATTAGTTAATGTGAAAATAATATGACAATTAAAATCTACTTTCTGAATTAAAGGTGATACATTTGTAAGGAACACAGAAAGGAATCTCTGTAGTCAGTCCCTAAGAACTAACGTTCAAATCCTGCTATTTGCTGTACATTAGATCTAGAGAATATGACACAATCTCTTTTTGAGTTTCCTCATCTGTGACATGGATATAATTATTTGGACCTCCTCAAGGATTTTATGAAATTTCAATAAGATACTGTACATAAACCTCCCCACACATTTTAGCATATAATAAGCATCCAGTTAAAAATTAAATGTTATTCTAACACAAGTTTGGACTTGAGGAAAATTTTTAAAATATGAGTAAAAGTTGGTTAAACGCTAGGGAAAAGAGAAGGGACTTCAAAAAAGGAGATAGACAGATGCAAATAAAAGCCCTCAAGGACTACTATACACCAAGGCAGTGATTCCAGTCTCCAGGGAGACTGGAGAGTTAAAGGAAATAAACTTTAAGAAGTAAGGTATTCCAGATTTGAGTATACAAAAGATCTGTACTGGAATACTTAGATTTTATAAATTGGCAGTTACCAATGTGGTCTTTTGAGTAGAGAAGAAAAATTATAACATTTAAGAAGTGTTATGTTGGCATTAAAAGGAACTGTGTATTCCTTGGTGTAAAAAATATGAAATAATATAAAAACTTGAATAGCTGGTGCAGACTATTTCTTTAAGCAAGCAGCCATACCATTCACCCTGAATCATGAGTCCCTTAATTCTGGGTTGTGACTTTGTGCTAAAGGGCAGACTGGTATGTTTCCTCCTTAAGTGTGAAATTCTTCACTTTTATTGTTTCTCACTTGCACTTAAAACCCTATAAATGTTGTATTATTACACTATTATGTAACACAATAGCTGTTATCTCTCACTTCTCTATGCTGATCTATGCAAGGCACCTTCTGTCAAATAAGTCAAGACCTCTAGCCAGATGAGAGTGATTCATCAAAACTGCTGAGCTTTTTCATAATCATCATCCTCACAAGGTATTACAAAAGACCATTAGCAGCCTTTAATTTTCTAGATTTGGTGCAGCTTAACAACTTTAGTTTATGTTTCATTGCTTCTCTTTGTAAAGAAATCAATGGTTTTAAAACTAAACTACTCATGACAAACATGTGAGATTCATTAGCATCTGCCCTGGTTATCTGTATGGAGGTTATGTTGCAAGCCTGATTTGCATTTTTATCTACAAGGAGCACAAGGTTTGAATTGCCTAAATGTTTACTTAATTATTGCTCCCATTCTTTTCCACACCCATTCACCTCAAGCCCTCCACAAGCAGAAAGCAAGACTAATTAGAATCTAATTGATATTTTTTCAATAGTGCAATAGAATCTCTCTCAATACAAAGAAAGTAATTTCATTATACACTGCATAGAACACTTCATCAGTCATAATAGCAAATATGGGAGTATTTGTTAGGTTTTCAAAATGATGTATTTTAAACAAGAAGCACCTGTTTGTCTCTACTGGAATTTGCTTCTGAAATAGGAAGAGATAATAACCACTCATTTATTTTTCACATATTTACTGAGGGATTATTTTACCATCTTTGCATCAGATAGCCCCCGATACAAAATGAGCAAGATAAGAATTTACTCAAGAATCCCATAGTCCATAGGGGAAAGAAACTCCGAAAAAAAGTAATTTAATTATACGGGATGATAGGTGTGTACAGAATATCATGAACTCACAGAAAAGGGCAGAATAATTCAGTCTAAAGAGTTCAGGGATAGGTTCCTAGAGGGGATGACATGTGAACCAAAAAGAACACATCAAATTAGCTCTCAGATTGAAGAAAAGGAAAAAGGCATTCAGACAGAGAAGAAATCACTAGCAAAGGCAGCATGGTGAGAAACCTATTTCAAAGATCTATGGCCGGATATATCTCATATTCATGAAATGCATTCCAACCTTGTAGCAATTTACCAACATTCCTTTAACAATATCACAGTAAAATTTCCACATTACATCATAAAAAGGACACTTAGGTTTTAAGTAAAATTAAAATGATGTACTCTACCTTTTTACAATGTAGCTGCAGAAAGGGATGGAGCAGGATCTCTAGGATTCGAGCAGACAGGTGAAGGAGGAGTGTCCTTGAGCCCTTGGTGGCTTTTATTGAGTTTACCAGGTATGTGAGGGGTGCTGCCTCCTGGCCGCCAGCGGATCTTTCTTTCTGGGCTCTCTGGCATTCTCATGGCCTCTGCTTCCCTGCTGGTTGCATTCCACCCTCTTACTTGTTCTCCTTCTGGTCTTCTGCTCCACTAAGCTGCCCTTATGAGCCCCATCTCAGCCCAGGTGAACCCACCTACATATGCCCACACCCTATTCCAGGTGCCGCCATCAGGCATGCATTCAGGACCGTAGAGATCCATCATCAGTCCTAATGGCAGGAGGGCAGAAAAGTCTCACAATTACTTATCTTACAAACAAATATCACACTTCTTTCTGCTATAAAGGACTTTTTGTGCACCTTGAAGATCAAATAGCATTCACTGTCCAACTCACCTTATCTGACTTTTATATCTATGGATCCAGAGGACTTTGACAAAGCTTAGTAAACAGTGAAGAATCACAATGATTCTGCAGATAATGATGATATTAAATAGTAGAGTAAAATAAACTTGAGATTTATGGGGATTATAGCTCTTCACAGGCGGGGAGGGTAGGGATTGGGGTCAAAATAAGGGGATTGCAATTGTGTGGGGAATATAAAAATAAAATTTATTTTTAAAAAATTAAATAAATAAATAAAAGTTATTGAAAAACTTTGGAAAATAAATAAATAAATAAAAAAATAATTAGATTTGAGATATTTGAAAATTGGTAGCCAAAGTAGTTTCTTGAGATACATATTTAACTCAATGAAACTTAATGATTTTGTTTCTTCAGTGATATAGCACGTGTTTTCTAATTTTTTCTAATAGTAAATGAAAGAATAATTTGAAATTTTTTTAAGTTATTTAGTAATCCCAAGTAATAAAGAAGCTCATCAGCCCAAGATCACCATGTCCACTGCAGATGAATACAATTTAGTCATTCTTCTAAATTTGTAGTCTCTTCGAATCTCTCTTATTTCAGAAATTGTCACAAAGTGGTGACAGACTTTGGTTGATCTCTGTGTATATTCTTTGAGTATTTCTTATATTTACAAAACTGTTCACTGTAGGTGCCAGGGCTAATCAGCTTATAAATTATTCTGTAGTGCCTAATTCCATAGATTTTTCAGAGCAATGTTGATGAGAACTTGGACTGAAATAATACCTTTGGTGTTTTTGACTTCAGAATAAATTGTTTAATAACCTTGTTTGACAATGTGAGCACAGTAGCAGTTAAGTCTCTAGACAGCCAATTGCAATATAGATAATTTCTATTTACAAAATAAATGAGAGTGAATAATAGATTCTAGAGTCAGAGACATAGTTTAAAAAACAAAAGCCAGTGATGCATAATGAAAGAACTGCTAGGTGATCAGTTTCATTAGATTATTCATTTATTGGTCTACCTGATTGTTGCTTTTCAGTTATTGGTGCAACACAAAATGTTCTCTACAGCATATGTTCTTTGAGTAGCCGAGAGAAAATCAGGGCCCAAGTGATTGACCATGACAACAAGTGTTCATGGAGATAAACTACATGCTTGAGCTTCCAGAATAGACTTATGCTCAGTTATTATTACAAAAACAAGTCAGAAACAAAATTCAGAACTTTTTCATGCCTGTGCTATTCTACAATTGGATTACAGTTCACACAGCATATGTGAAGAGGGAATAAGATCATAATTCCTTAAGGGAGTTCCCTAAAATGCTATTTTTGCATTATTTTCAAGTTGTCTAAATATTGTTAATCCTGTAGATTAAACAGGACATGGATATATGAAATAAAAGCAAGATTATGCAAATTTCTTTAATAATAGCCTAATAACATTTTTACCCTTAACACTAGGAAGGTAAGTTGGAATTCTCCAATTGAAAAGTTAAATTATTTAACAATTTTTATTTATTCTACTCTTAAAGCAGTATCTTTCTAGCAAAGAAAAGACTCAGTCAATCCTGAGAATAAGCTGCAATAGCCAGACAATATTTATAGTTGTTCCTGAGGGTAATTGTTTTAGTTAATAGTGCTTTGTAGAGTGGTCATCAGCTAGACATTCTGGAAATTTAAGTTAGAGCTTTGAATGACTTTTCATTTTCACCAGTACTGTCTATGTAGCATCAAGTCATTGAAAACAGACCTCAGGAAGCCTATTTTGTTAAAGTATTTAAAGTGATCATGGCTCAGCCAAAAAGTATGCCTCTCATCTGTGTAAATATTTGTATTTTTATATTTTATTAGTTGGATAATATGGAAAAAGATGAGCAATTTCATATTTTGAGTTGATTTCATTATTGGGAGACATTTGTATTTTAAGGATGAATTATTTCTATGATACTATAGCCAACTTGATACCAGTTTAGTAGGAATTATCAACACATAATAGTAAATCAGGATTATTGAAAGGAGTTTTTATAAGGTTGCCCTGGGAATGACTATTTCCTAATGGAGTCAATGAGGTCAGGGTGTTACATTGATGGATAGGGATATAAAAGCAGAATGACAATGAGGACATTAGCAAATATTCAGTGTCTTCAATTTATCCTGAAGTATATTGTGGATGTCAGTGGTTTGACAAGGGTATTTCTCAAATGTTTTGTTCATTTAAAACTTGATTTGTTTATAGTTATTATGTCAGTCCATGCATAAAACTTAAGTACACTTATTTTAACCTGAGAAGTATGAAGTCATTAAAATATACTCATATAAATATGTTTTAATTATACATAATTAACCTAGAATGACTTCACTTCTCTTTGGTCATATTCACTTTTAAATCTTATATTTGATAAACAAAAGAGCTCTCACAATAATTGAGAGATAATTAAAATTAAAGTATGTCAAGCCGTCCCAACCACCTCATCATTTTTTTAAAGAAGAAATTCTTTGCTTTATCTGTAAACACGGAATCTTAACGGTTTTATGTATCCTAACATCCTAACATTTCTATTAATCTGAATTTAAACTATGATTTTGGAAAAAAAATAATATAAAGAGGATTTTTGGAAGAAATAAGATATGCATATAGATAATACATACCTATATGTAAGAATAGTTACAAACATTTTTATACTCAGAATTGATCATCAGTGATTATTAGAAATATTTAATATTTCTTTCCAAATGTGAACTTTAAAATATTTAATAACATTTTGAGGTAAAAGTCCCAAACAAAGTAGTTTTAATCATCATAAACATAGTTTTACTGCATTTTCTAGATGTGCAATTTAGACTTAAGATATAACTTTTTTATATGTTCTTTTTTCTTTTTTTCTTTAATTGAAATAACAACATTTTGAAATACTATATATGATGCAGAGGTATAGGATCAGACCTTTTCAGACATCTGTCACTAATCCACCCACCACCATGGCCTCCATAGTCCTACACCATTGTCCCTTGTGTTTCCTCCCACATTTGCTTTCCAGCTGCCTTTCCCACACAGGTATTCTCAATTTTAGAGTCATATTCTTAGGATTAGTTTTTTGTTTAGTTTTATCTCACCTTTTTTCAGTTTATCTGTAGTCACATATGAGCTAAATCATAGGTATTTTTCTTCTCCTTCTGTCCTATTTCACTTATCATAGTTCCCTCAATTTCCATTCATGTTGCCACAAATAACAAGAACCTATCTGTTTTTCCCACTGAGTAGTATTCTGTTGTATGGACAGTGTGTTTTCTTAATCCACTCATCAGTCCTTGGGCACTTAGGTTGCTTCCCCAATTTGGCTATTATAAATAGTGCTACAATGAACATTTAAGTGTATATGTCCCTTCCAACAAGTGTTTTTGTATTCTTTTGGTAGAAACCTAGAATCACAGTATCATATGGGGTATCTATTTTTATTACTATGAGAAACTGCCATACTGTTTTCCAGTCTATAGTCCAAAAATGTAATGAAGGTTCCTTTTCCTCCACATCTCACCAACAGTTGTTTCCAATACTTTTGACTTGGTACATTCTCACAGGTATGTAGTTGTATCTCACTGTGGTTTGGATGTATACATTTCTCTGATGATTAGAGATGGTGAGCATTTTTTTATATGTCTACTGCCCATCTGTCTATCTTTGGAGAAGTGTCCATTCATCTCTTCTGCCTAATATTTCTTTGGATTTGTATTGAGTTGTGTAAGTTCTCTATAAATCTTAGATATTGTGCCCTTGTCAGATGTATAGTATGAAATATCATTTCCATTCAGTATGATGCCTTTTTGTTTCTTATATATGTGAATATAGACAATATGGTGTATTTGTTCCATAAATTTTCATGTAAAAATAATGTAATATAAAACACTATCATGCTAATTTTCTAAGTATACAAATAGATAATAACTTTAAAGATCATATCTTAGCTCTAAAATAAAGCTTAATTTATCAGCATATTTAAAAGCAGTATATAGGACCTCTCCTGGTGGCTCAGTGGTTGAGTGCTGGGTTGCAAAGCTGCCCACAGCCGCTGCAGTGCCGGTTCGATCCCCTGCCACCAGTGAAGGTCCCACATGGTGCACAGACCTCTCCTGCTGCGCCTGCTGCTCCCCTTAGCAGTGTATTTCGTCAGTCTGCCTATTCTGCTCCCCACTCTGGCTCTGGTGAATTCTCTCACCCTCCCTCACTTCTGACTGTGCCCAGTGCTTGTATAAATAAATTAATTAATTAAAAAAAAAGAATAGGAAGAGATACCAGATATGTGCATGCACAGAGAAAAGGACTTGTGAGGACACAGCATAAAGGCAGCCATGCCAGCCATGGAGGGAGGGCTCACCATCTGACCCTATTGGCACCTTGATCTTACACTTCTGGTCCTTCTAACTAAGAAGGTAAATTCTATTTAAGGCCTGCCATGCTTAGTATTCTGTTATGCAACTCGGGTTGGCTAACATAATCAAGATAGGCTTTATACTTTTTTTTGTGAATATTAATTACTATAAACAAAGGAGTCAGGCTTTCTGAGAATAGGATTGTTTTTCATTCCAGCCATTCCTACAGGCAAGGCTATCACCAGTTATCCAGATGTTCAACAATGTGTTCATTCTTCATCAAGACAAGACTGTGAAATACCTATAGGTAATTTGGAGTCTGAGTATTGTCATTTCACTCCTGTTTTTATTTTTGAATCATTTGTTGAACATTCTGCTGCCTAGGAACATTTTAAGATTCTGGGCAACAGATGTGTGAACCAAATGAAAATAAAGGAAATTATTTCAGCAAGGTAGAGAACAAACTCTTGTAACCATTATCTATTATTGTCTAGACCTGACCAAGAAAACAAGTCTTAAATATTTCCTGAGACTACGCAAATAAATGTTACCTTATTCTTCGTTTGTAATGTTGTTGTAAGACTTGAATTGTTAGCAGCAGTGTATTCTTCTTAGTAAGCCCAAAAAATAAAAAAAAAAATCCCAAATGTGTTTTATATTCTACAGTTAGTTGCCTATAATTTAATTTGGTTTATGGTATGCTAAGAACATTATATATAAGAATATAAAATTAAACAAATAATTAGAAAAGTCATAAAATAAAAATCACAGAAAAGAGTGAGAATATCAGTTGGTCTAGGTTTCTAGAAAATTCTTCAAAAAGTCTTGGGCAGATGCTATTTACTTTGTGCAGCAGGCTACTTGTTTTGAAGACCTTAAGTCTTCAAGCTGGCTTCAGCTTCTCACATTAAACAAGAAGTGACAACATTATGTTATTCAAAATCACACTTAGCAAATTTAAGAGATTAATTTAAGACTAATATATGTACAGCAAAATGTCAACTTATTGGTTGAAAATGACTTATGCATCTCAAGTGGTAAATTTGACGGTCATTGGTTCAAAGCACTCTGTACATCAAGTGATTAAACTATCAATTACTAGTTAGTAGATCAAGAATGAGATCTTTTAAGGGATTTTTCCCACAAAATACTAAAGGTGAATATATAATATAATGTTGTGCTTTAATCATATTTTCTCTACATAGACAAATTTGTTCTCACAAAAAAAGAGTATTGCATAATGTTAGAAACACACTCATTAATTCTAAAACATTGACCCTGTTCATTTTTTATCTGTAGATTCCATGAATTCTACAACAGTTATTCTATTAGGTAATAAAGTTGTATTTATGTTCATGTTAAGATAAATTTCAAATGAAGTGAATATTTTGACAATCAGTTATCAAGCACTTTTCATATCAGGGGAGCTAGTTGATGGACATAATTCCTGTCTCAACTAACAATATGATATTTATTCTGTCATATAAAAATAGAAAAGAAACAACAGATATTAAGCAGGAAGTTTCCATCGATTTAAAGAAAATCTTTGGACTTTAATTGCAAGAGCTCTAAATTTATAAAAAAAAAAAATCTACACATTTATACATTTTGTTTTCATAAGACTGCCTATGATCTTTTCTCAGATTTCTAGCATGATCTCTGAAATCCAAGCTAAAACATATCCAATAGATAGCAATAATACATCAAAACACCAATAACACACTATGCTAATCAGCAAGGTATGATTTGAAAGCCTGACTTTGCAACTATTTGTGAGAAATACCAGATAATTTGGAGTAATCAGTTAAAGGATGAATAAAAATGAAAAACTTCTTAGTGTGAATTTATTGCAATTAAAAAATGGACAAATAATAAGGAATAATTCTGAAAGACCTAAAGACAAGTGATGAATCCAAGTGTTGTATAAATGAATGGAAAAAAGTCTGAATGACTTGAAAACTGAAAAAATGATATGTAATCATCACATAGTACCACTTAAATATTGAAATAATTAAAAATTAAACATTAAAGGCTTTTGCCAATTCTGCATATCATTCTTTTGTCCTGTTGATCTGTGCTGCACCTTTTTCAATGTCCTTTGTGTCCACTAATTCTAAGCAGAATGGGGACTCTTGAATCATGCCTTTGTCCTATCACTTCTAGGTAATTGAGTGTGCCAGGCATTGACAGAAGTTTCAAGAAAGAGAGGAGACTGATTAAGTATTTATTTCCTCCCACTTTCTTCTGGCAAGGGAGAGACTTTATTCTGACCTTCTTGGTTCATAGTTTAACCAATAGTCAGATATGTAAGTGATTCTATTAGGAAGGATTAATTCCCAGGCACTTTGGGAATGCTTTTCTACAAAAAGAGCAATGATGAGCTATACTCTGAACCTAGGAAGCTGAAGTGTCATTTAATACTTATTAATTTCTGGTCAATGGCAAACTTCAGTATACCAGTAAATACTAGATTATCAATACATGATTACCAAATACTCAATGACCTTAAAAGTGAAGGTTCATACAGCAGCCAACGAGTCCACAGCCAGTAGGCTGGCAGCCCAATGTACACCTCAAGTCTGGCTGTAGGATCAGTTACAGAAAGAGGGATTGAAGCAGCCATATTTTAATACATTTGCTTATTTTTTCCTTGACATTCCATCTATCTTGTTTGAGAAATACTGACAAAATGACCTCTTAGATTAACATGTAACTATAGTCACTTTATCACCAATTCATAACTACAGTTGTGGCTTATATTCAGGATGGAATATTACTCAGTAATCAAAAAAGATAAACTCATGGCATTTGCAACAACATGCATGGAAATGGAAGGGAATATCCTTTCAGGGGAAAAGGTCAAGCAAACAGAACTAGGGAAGACAACAATGGACTATAGTGGAGGATTATGAGTACTTTGGTGGTAGGAGGACCTTAGTGACCACACTGAGGGAACAAATCCTATGTTGGGGGGAAAAAATGACAAGGATGTAAAACAATGGTGCTTCATATAAAAATACATATATGTATTCTTAAAAATAGTTATTTTAGGTTCTCCCTGGTGGTGCAAGGGTTTAAGTCTCAGCACTATGAAACTATCCACAGCTCTGGCCACTCGAGCTGACCCACATGGCGCAGAAGAACTGTCCTGTCTCCCTGCTGCTCCCCTTAGCAGTGTACTTTGTCAGTCTGCCTGTTCTGTTCCCCGCTCTGTCTCTGGTGAATCCTCTCACCTGCCATATCTCTGGCCTGTACCCCAGTTCTTGTATGCATAAATAAATAAATCTTTACAAAAATGGTTATTTTAGCAATAAAATCCCCTCACAAAATGAAGTGGCTGAAGATATTTTTGTGCCTTTTACCCACAGAAAGAACAAAAATAAATACTGACAGACAAACAAAGCACACTATGTCCAATCTGTCAGATATGTAAGCAATGTGTATTTAAAGGTATGAACTATGAGGACAAAATCATGATGGCTGCTGCTACTGTCTAGCTTCCTGTTAGGTAGTCCCTCAGCACAGCCTTCTGTGTCTCGTAAGGTAAATCTCCCTTCCCTTTCCTTTTGGCCCAAGATGGTAATTACTTCTAGTCCCATATAGTATTCCTTGTAGTTCCTTTATACATAACACATACCCTTGTAAACAGTCTTTTTAATAAACTCTCGGAAATTGCAAATATAAGCTTTCCATACATTTTTTCCTAGTCATGCTCTTCTTGATAAGCTATCCAATATTTGCTACAGTGCTGATTTGGTAATATTATAAAGTATTGCTTTAACTATAAATCACTACAAAGTTTTCAGAAGACAATATGATATGTGTATTAAAAAGCCTAAAAATGTTTTATTTAGAACAATCTAAACTGTGGTATAAAAGGTATTCCACAATTTAATAGATTACGGAACAAGAAATTTGGTTCTCACCAGCAGTCCTGGTCAGATGTGCAAGCCCACAGGACACTTTACCGCCACTTCGTCATTAAGAAGCTTAGGTCATAGCAGACTAAATTCAACAAATGTTTCTGAGGTCACCTCTGTTGTCACCATGCTAGTCATTCAGGATAGATAAAGATCATGAGAAATCAGTCAGTTTATTTTACTTTTTAAAGATTTATTTATGCATACAAGAACTGGGGTACAGGTCAGAGGTATGGTGGGGTGAGAGGATTCACCAGAGACAGAGTGGGGAGCAGAACAGGCAGATCTACTGAAATGCACTGCTGAGAGGAGCAGCAGGCGAGACAGGAGAGGTCTGCTGAGCCATGTGGGTAGCTCCCTGGCTGGGGATCAAACTTGTGCTGCAGAGACTGTGGATAGCTTCACGGTGCTGTGCTTAACCCCTTGTGCACCAGGGAGGCTAAGCCAGTTTATTTTTTTTTTTTAATTTTTTTTATAAAGGCATGTTTTATTTATTTATTTGTTTGTTTGTTTGTTTGTTTGTTTTTTGTTTATACAAGCACTGGGTACAGTCAGAAGCGCGGGAGGGTGAGAGAATTCACCAGAGCCAGAGCGGGGAGCAGAGCAGGCAGAAGGACCGAAGTACACTGCTGAGGGGAGCAGCGGGCGGCAGGAGAGGTCTGCGCGCCATGTGGGACCCTCCTCCGGTGGCCGGGGAGCAGCTGGGGATCAAACCCGCGCCGCAGAGGCCGCAGGCAGCTTCGCAACCCAGCGCTCAACCGCTATGCCACTGGGGAGGCCCTCAGCCAGTTTAGTTTTTATTTTAAATCAAGAAATGATGCCCATAGATTCTGTTAACCTTCAATGGGAGAAAATTTAGCCACATGACCATCACTATTTGTGAAGAAGAAAGGGGAAAATAATCATACATGGAGAACAGTTGACAATAAACAATTATTTCCAATTCAAGTCTCTGAAAAAAATTCAGTCATATCTATGCATAAGATTTTATATCAGATTGCAATTTTATAATAGGAAATTGGAGACAAAATACTTACTCTAATATTGATGATTAGTTACTGCATTAATGAGTCATTATGAAATAATTTAGAATTAGAATTTATAATACTTAAAAATTGGCTCATTGCTATACATTTACATATTCTGATTTTTTAAATAGCATGTATAGTTGTAAAACTGGCAAAAAATGTGAACTCTGGTGGCCTCTATTTATAGGTCTTTATTTTTTAAAATACTAGTTTTTTAAATACTCTTTCTAGATAGCTTTTCAATGATTACATATGACTGTATTTTATATTATAAATAAAATGTGTAACTTTTAATAATAGTTTTAGAAACATGTCATTTGAACTACTTTAAGTACAAATAGGTAGCAAATTATTTTTACAATGAAAAAATATATTTTTCACATTCTCACTTGTTGGAAAAAGGGAACAGATTTTCCTCCCACATGTGAGAAAAAAATCACCTTTGGAAAGAGGCAAAACATGCGACACTTTAGTGCAAACCGAGACTCTTGCAGAATCATGTCAGGTTCTGAAAACAGAAGTTTATAATAGAAACTGTTTAGTAACATTAATCATAGCGTTTGGTACAGTCTTGCCCATAATGTCTAAACATTTATTTAAAGCTCTTGTAGGGCTATAAATCTACCTACGTGCAGTGTGCTTATTGAATTTCATATTAAAATATAAAAGTACTTTTGGTTTTTAAATATTAAATTATTAAGAATTTTAAGGGTATTTTTATATCGATAGTTATGATACAACTAAATTGATAAAATATATCCCATGTTGATATTTAAAATATGGAAGAATCTTAATAGTTATAAAAATTCAGTATTCTTTTTTTAATGTGGCCTACATTCCTCTCTTACTCTATAGGGTAAAAATGTGTTAAAGAGGGACAACAGACCCTAAAATGTTCAATATTTTTCTTTAGACATTCTAGAATTTCTTAAATATTTAATGGAAACAAGTTTGGCTGCTCTTCAAAGTTTGAGAAGTATTCAAGGGTCAAAAGAGAAAGAACTAATAAATGCATGTGTATGTCTATGTGTACTTGTATGTATATACAAGTTGCCTAGGAATATACGTATGTTTATACATATTATAGATACCCTTGCAAAGTAGTGATGACTGTTATTAGCAAATGACCCTGTATAACCCTGCTGTTTGCCACAGTGGTGAGATTGCTTGATATACTAAGTATAACCTTATTTCTTTCTCAGTTATCTATTGCCACATGTCTCCTGTCACTCCAGAATGCCATCATCATAAATGAAATCAGGAAATTCATTTAAAAAGCAATTCCAGCTAAGAGGGAAGACTAACATATAGATTAGTATATTTCTCAAATAAATAAGGACTTTACTATAATAATGTTGTTATTGCCTCTAAATGTTTAAAAATAATCCAGTTATACTATGCAATAACAGTCCCTGGTCACTTTTCTAAGTGTTCCAAAAAAATATGTTTTTGCAAGTTGCTTTTTTAATTAAATATTTATTTTTAATAGAGGTCATATTTGGATCCACCCAAGAGATATTAACACCACAGTGAACCAACCAACAAATCACCCATGGTCCAATTTTTTGCGAGTTTTCATCTTAAATGGATGTTTAGTCTTATTAAATGCTTTCTCAGTATCCATTGATACAACCATGTGGATTTTATCTCTCTTTTAGTTGATGTAATGAATAACATTGATTATTGAACCATCCTTATGTCCCTGGTGTGAATCCTGCTCGGTAGTAACATATGATTCTTGGAATGTGTTGTTGGATTTGATTTGCTAGGGTTTTATTAAGGATTTTTGCATATGTGCTTGTTAGGAAAATTGCTCAAAGATTTTCTTTCTGTGTGTTCTCTTTGTTTCATTTTGGTATCAGAGTAATGATGGCCTCATAAAAAGTATTTGGAAGTATTCCTTCTGTTTCACTTTTTGGAAATAGTTTGAGCAAGATAAGCATAATTTCGTCTTTGAAAGTTTGGTAGAATTCACTTGTCAAGCTATCTGGTACTGGACTTTGTTTTTTGGAATACTTTTGACTAATGTTTCAATTTCCTTGCTCATGAATGGTTTGTTCAGAGTTTCTATTTCATCCCTATTCAGTCTCTACCCTCAGTGGTCTGGTCTCACCTATCTGGGCTAGCAGGTGGTAGGTTCTTTCAGGGGAGGTCATGACACCTCCGACCATTCTGGGCAGGAACTGGCAGGTTTCCGTAGGAGCTGTGAGGCTGCAAGTCACTCTGGCACCTTCCCCAACACTGGTCTGAGGTCTCACCAGTGGGGACTGGCAGGGTCTCATGGGGACATTGCAAGGCCTCTGCAGTTCTGTAAGGGATACAGGTTGCTTTTAGTTATTTCTATTTGAATGAAGTTATAGACAGGAACTATCTTTTACTGTATTATAACTTCTCCTTCAGTTTATGTTTTCATAAATTTTATTGATTTATTAGTTAAATATGGACACTTGCACTATAGATTTAATTTTAGGGTTTAGACTATTATAACATGGTTGTGCCATTTAACATATTCCGCTTTTGTCTTACTGTTTTGAATGGGAATTTAGATTTTGGGGCTTGGTAAATTCTGGTGAGGTAATTTCACATTTCACATTTGGCAAACCAACCGTTGATAACTTACTTAACTACCTTATAGGAGGAAACAGTAAATTAAATGGAAATTCAGTGACTAGTCTTTGAAAAGTTTCAATGGAATATGGACTGAAAGGACGAGACACTAAATGCATATTTGTTTCTGTCTCATTTAACTGCAGAGGCAGTAACTGCACAGAGCACACATAAATTAATATAAATTAGTGTGACTCTTCCCATCCGCCTCTTTCTCTCTGGGGACATTCTTCATTCAGTTTATGCTTTGTAAGTGTTGAAAACACAATCATGGGGGCCTACCTGGTGGTACAACAGGTTAAGTTGCATGAGTTTGATCCGCAGCCAGGGAGCTACCCACATGGTGCAGCAGACCTCTTCTGAATTGCCTGCTGCTCCCCTCAGCAGTGTATTTCAGTCAATCCACCTGTTCTGTTTCTTACTCTGTCTCTGGTGAACCCTCTCACCCCCCACACCTCTGGCCTATATCCCAGTTCTTATATGCTTAATAAATAAATCTTTTTTTAAAAAAAAAGAAAACACAATCACATTATTACATTGCAATATTTCTTTATACTTTAGGTCATAGCATGTTTCTAAAAGACTTATGTTACTAATCTCTGCACTTCTCTTAAAAATAAAATTATAAATATTGCTGTTCCCTAACCTTCTGTGCAGCCTTGTCCTCATAGCAAAGGCAGTAAGATCCCTTCCTTGGTGGCCCTAAACAATCTCCACCTTTTCAGGATCCCAGAGAACACCTTTCTGTACAGAAGTACTTCAAAGTCATGAAATTGATAACATTAAGCATGTCTATACTGAATGTAGCTGTACATGTTTTTAATTTAAATCTGTTGTATAGTATTTTAAAAACCTAAGTGAGTCCATGATGGATTAACAATGCATTTACATAATACATTAAGATGAGATTAGTTCTGATAGAGGCAGCAGATAAATTCATTTTAGTACCTGAGGAATAAATTGCCAAGATAATAGGTCTGACAGAAATGAAACAATGAGTTAGCTTTGCATATAGTTTTTTTCAGAACCACTGATTCTTGTCTGTAAAATACATTTATTAGGTGACAATTGAACATTCTATTAATCTCACTAAAATTTTTGGGTGAAATTTGATTTTCATTAAACTCATAATAATTTTATGAATAAAATGTGGTAGCTTTAATATTTTAGTATATGACTTAAATATAAGAAAGATTACAGTCACCAAATATTCAGTATATGCTGCATAGTCATAGATAAGACACTCACACATGAAGATTTTTGTAGAATTAATGACTTTATGCATTTTTCTAATTTTGAGATTCTATAAATACATTATTTATGAAATATAACTAAATTATGTTCACAAATTTTGGGCTGTATTTCAGATGTTCTCATGTCCTCTTAACTCCAAAATTTCCTGTAGCACATTGTGATGTAAATATACTTTTATTATCAGTCCTAATGAACTATAGAATCATTAAGCATAACAAATTCTTTGTTAACTTATTTCAGTGATTTAGCCTATCAAATTTCATATATAAATTTCACATATATATAAATTTCACATATATATTGAGTAATAGGAAATAAGGATGATAAAGAAACTAGTAACTCAGATATGACAGTCTGCTTTGGTGTTTGATAAAATTAGAAGGGGCTATATTTCTCTATTTTCACCATATAAATATCAGCTGTTTAAATTTCTGAGCCATTTTGCTTTTGAGCCCTTCCAGTGTCTTTGTTCTCATTCTCTCATTTGGGTATAAAAGCAGCTCTGCATTATTTTAAGAAATCATCCCAGCCCTACTCTCACTGTTTGTAATAGATTGGTGTTGACCTCCCTAAATCCCTCTAAATGAGAGGGATATGCTAGCCTAGCCTGGTCCGTTAGACTGTTAAAGCTCTGTGAAAAATGATTGGATAAGGAAAAATGTGGCAGAAGCAGTTCTATTTTATTTCCTTCTCTCTTGTCATTCAGGAAAATATATTATCCAACCTTCCTTTCACTCAGTTGGGCCCATGTGATTAAATCCTTTACAGTCTAGTTCAGAGTTTTTTCCCATGTGTTTATTCTTTCTTTCCCTGGTGTGGAGACATTTAAGGGTATGAATTAAAAATGGTTTGAATGCAGGATGGAAGAGAGCCCTTTGATATGCATTAGGCAAGAGTTGAACAATAATTGTGTGTTAAACAACCATGAGTTGGCTGTGTGTTTATGTCTGTGGCAAATCTTACTAAATGACTAAATCAGGTGAGTTTGCAACCCTAAGTCAATGAGACTTAGTCTAGAATCGTTTTTGAAACTATCATCAATATAAACAATCTGTTTTATTGATGTTGCCAAAATAATAGAATGTGGGTTTGGCCCAACTTGCAGTGTGGGAGATCAACTTGCAGGGTGGGGGATTTAGCTGAATTTTAGACTCAAGATATAGAAACAAGGTCATGATTTTATTAGACCATCTGAATATTCACCAATAGCCACAATGAGACATTTCAGTACTTAAGCGAGTAAGTTTTCCTTTTAAGAAAGAAGAATGTGCTCTTACGCCAATGTGTGTTTTTTGTCATTAGTATTTTGAAGGTCTAATACTGATTATGACCACAGAATTTTCAGTAGGGTTTCGTACAAATTTGCTATACCCATAGTTTAACCTTTGAACATAAGGATTCCCATTTGATTGATTTACACTGTGAATGCAGAAATAAGAGTGAATAGAAAAGCTTCACTTTTATATCTCTCTTATTTAATGCCCTGCCAGGGATTCGACATATTTTGATACAGAAATTATTATGTATTTTGCTTCTTAGTGTAACTTAATTGAAATAAACTTCTGGATAGCCTTTGTTCATCATATTTTGTGCTAAAACACACAAACATACACATGCATAAATATACACACTTAGAAGTATACTATAACAATAATAGTTAAATCTTGAGTCCCAAGATGATCACAATGAGCTCTTGTTGAACATATCTTTGTTTTTAGAGTCATATTTTTAACTGCAAAAATATCTAAATCCCATCACATACCTGCTGAGCTCTAGAAAATCTCTGCTTTTTAAAAATCAATTTTACAAACTTAATTTTTCTTGTTTTCCCAATTTTATTAGAGTAAATCTTATAAGCTCTGGGTTAAAATTAAACTACAAAAACTTCCAGAATCTTATTTTTATTGATTTTTCTAGACAGGGCTTTAAAAATGACTGTTATAAAACACACTATGGAAGAATTTTGCACAATATCTGAGGACACCGAGAGATTATTTATACTTAGGATTATATACGTGAATTTGAATCAGAGATGTCTCAGTTTAATTTAGTGGGTTGTATTTAAGAATTTAGTGTGTTAGATCACAAAGCAATTGATTCTAATATTATGGCATATTTGTTCTATGCTTTATAATTCTGAGTCCTCAAAATTTGTGCAAATGCAGAGATGTAAAGTACTAGTCTATAGAATATTAAAGTATGAAGTAAAAGTTATATTTCCTACAGAAACTTACTCATTTTGAGACTATTAACAATATATGTTGATCTTTTATAGTTGCAACCTTGAAACCATTTGTAACTACCCAACATAGGAGTACCCAGGGACCCAATTGGAAAAACTCATTATGTAAGTTCTAAAAGATCTAATCATCTGTATGCACAAAGGCAAAGAAAGCATACTCCTAGTGTGCTCAAAGATGTCTTTACTTTGGTGTGAAAATTTAAAAGGCATAGAAAATGAGAAAGAGAATAAAGGATTTCAAATAACAGATTTCCAGTCAAGCTCCAAAAATTACAAGCCCCTTGTGCTTAAATGCCCAGCCAGCAAAATAGACTTGACCCCAAAATGGGATGACTGAGGCTGAAAAGCACCAGAACAAGATCAAGGCATATATACTAGCAGGAACCGCAAGAAAGGAGGTAGGCAGCTCCCAGGAAGCTGCAATAGATGAGACCCCAAATTCAAGATCAAGATAATGGCAGCCATTTTCTCTACCCATGAATAGCCATTCCATGTGTCTCTTGTCCATGGTCTTTTAATCACATGTCTATCTTCCTTTGCACCACTTGCCTAATCACTTTTTTATAGTCCCCACCAGAAGATGCTACAAACTTGTAGCAAGGGTTCAGGACTCAACTGTCCGGCTTTGGACTGAGACTGTGTCAAAGGACATTTACTCACGAGGGGATGGGTAATTTTCAGACATTTATTAGGAATATCGTTTCTCCTCTCTTGCTCTTTCTCTCACTCTCTCCAAATGAATTAAAGATCATTCACACAAAGAAAGAATCTACTGACTTTACCTCTGTGCACACAGATGGCTAGACCCTTTTTAGAACCTGTACCCTTCAACATTTTGGTATGCCTAGGTACATCTTGGTCATGTGCTTTCAAAAATGCTTACCTTCCAAAATTTTTGATACAACGGTTTCTGTTAAATTTGTCCTATAGTTGCTGGCAAAGAGGACTAATCCAGTACAACCATACAAACAAAGCAAATAAGTTATTTCAAACAACTCAAAGACACCTGTCAATATAGTAAAATCAAACTCCCATTGTCTTTATGTAAATCACTACATGAAATAATGTACAGCTAGAAATAAGTAGAGAGTGCTTATATATAATGATGACAATTGAAACTGACCTCTTATTCAACATTTTTTCAATAAGAATAGCTTCTAAATAAATGTAGAACAAAGGAGGGGCAGAGACACATGAAGGAGATATTTGGAGGAATGTCTTCAAGAAGAGATACACTGAGGACAGACACATGAAGAGCTAGTGTACATTGCCACTTTCTAAACCCGAGTTTCTTAAAATATACTCTAAAATTTTGTTATCTACAATAAATATGCACTATGTTTTCATTATTTTTAAGTCTGTTTGGACAAAATGAACTCACTGTGACTCATACATATAGGAGACTTTATCATAGGTGTCTTCATTAGAAGACCATGTAGGGACTTAGCCAAAAAAAAAAACCAAAAAAGTTTCTTTTTAGCTCTTCTGCCCATTTTTTGACTGGATTATTTTCTTTGTTTTTGTTGAGTCTTGTCAGCTCTTTGCAGATTTTTGTGATCAGTCCTTTATCATTAGTGTTGTGTGCAAAAATGTTCTCCCAGTAGGTGGGGTTTCTCTTTGTTTTGGTTATTGTCTCTCTTGCTGTGCGTAGCTCTTTAATTTGATGTAGTCCCAGCTGTTTATCTTTGCCTTCACTATCACTGCTTAGGGTGATGTGTCTGTAAAGATGTCTTTGAGGTGCATGTCATGTAGTGTTTCACCTATATTTCCTTCTATGTATTTTATGGTTTCAGGTCTTATGTCTAGTTCTTTAATCCATTTTGAGTTGTGGAGATTCCTCAACCTACTAGAGCTTCCATATGATCCAGCAATTCCACTCCTATGTATTTACCCAAGGGACACAGAAACATCAATTCCAAAGAGCACCTGCACCCCTATGTTTATAGCAGCATTGTTTACAATAGCTAAGCTTTGGAAACAACCCAAATGCCCAAAAATAGATGACTGGATCAAGAAGATGTGGTCCATATACACCATGGAATATTACTCAGCATTCAAAAAAGATAAACACATGCAATTTGCAGCAACATGGATGGAGCTGGAAGGGATCATGCTCAGCGAAATAAGCCAGAAAGAAAAAGAAAAATACCGGATGGTCTCACTCATAGCAGGAATCTAGAAAACCTAAATAAGGGACCAGGAAAAAAGTATAACTATAAGAAAGAAAAAATCAAAAATCAACAAACACTGTGAACCAGAGACACACTATGGGGGAGGGCAGAAAAAGAGGGGGTTGTGGTCAAAATAAGGGGGTTGCAATTGTATGGTGAATATAAAAATAAAATTAAAAAAATACTAAGAAATGCTAATTAATATCTAATAGCTATACCACTTGGTGGAAAGGATCAGTGACAGAATGGCAGCAATGGATGTATAGACACTAGGGTTCCCCTTACTAGCTTATGCACTTTGTAACTTCCCTTTAGACTAGTAACACAGTGTTACAAATACAATTGCACAACAAGGCCAAATTTTCCAATATTTTAAGGGCAGCAGAAAATCTAGGTAATAAAATAAATGGAATTTCCCAAATTGAAAATGTTGCTTTTATAAGTTTCAGACATAGTAATTTGCAATCCAAGCCAAATGCATTAGACAAAACTTTCATATCACAGTGGTCAGAGCTTGGTACAAGTGCCTAAGGGTACTGAATAATACAGGAGAGATAAGAGAGAAGAAACATGTTAAAAATGTGCCTCTTGATAATCCATCATGTTTTGTGTTTTATGACCAAGAAGACCTAATGCTTGTTTTGTGACCAAGAAGACCTAATGCTTGCTACAGCTTGACTAATCTTTAGATAGGATTTTTCCTTATTCTTGAACCCCACCTCTCTTTTCTTAGAACATTTCCCATAGAAAAGTTCTTGTAATTGTAAAATTTTCTGCCCTTTGATATGTAGATCTTTTTAAAAGGTGTCTTACCAGTTTACTAAAGAATGCCTTCATCAAAGATCTGCATGGCATTCCTTTGAAGTATAATCACCAAGGAAAACAATGCCCCCATCTGCCAGTCTTTGTGAAAGGATAGTGCTGGGCACCAAATACCAAACACAAGTGGCCTAATCAAAAAGAAAAAAAAAATTGCAAATTTAGGAATTACTGACACATGCACTATCAATTTTACCTCCAAGTTCTCCAGTACTTTTCTAGTAGCTTGCAATGCTCTCCCACCTACATTTCGCCTGAGTGGAGCTCAGTAAACCTCTGTCCTGTCCTTTTCTCTGTTACAGTAGCTTTGGATGAGTCTTCCTTGACTGTTCTACTTTGTCCAGCGCAATTTTTCTTTGACAGTGGGTTCAACATTTTAAACTTAGTTTAGATAAACAGAAGGAATGTTATATTCCTCCTATTATATGTTCAGTTTATACATTGTAGTCACCTTTGTACTCAGGGGTCTTACCCATCCAACAGGTTTATAAGCAGCAATGGTCTAGTTTTCTGCTGTATCTCTCATAACTAGAAGGTTATAAGATAACCGATACCTGAAAAACACTACTTGTGTTTTAAATGAGATGGTTGTGATATGGATTTGTAGCTCTGTCTAATTCAACACTGGTTATGACATGAAAATAATTGGACAAAATTAAAGGAGTTCAGTTAGAAGAGTCAGAAGTACTATATGCTAGAGGCTAGTACAAAAGTTTAAGGAAGCTGGGTATCACATTGAATACAGCTGTATCTAATTGTCAACTATATAATCATTGTCAAAATATTTATCTTTTTCCATTACAGTATGATTATGTGTAAGTTTAGGAAATAATAGCAATAGTGTTATCAAATACTATATGGAGGGCAATGAATATTTAGTAGTTTTTAATAGCAATGTTATTGTATAACATTTTAGAAGTTATATATGGTTTATTGTTTTGGTAATTCAATACTCTAAACAAAATTATGTAGGTTACATTGGGGTAATACATAATTATATTGAAAAATACTGAATAAAGTTATTAGAAGAATATTCTCATTTGAGAATCATCCTTTTTAAAATACTGTCAAACCCTTTGTTTTTGTTTTTATTCAAAGTAATAACATTACCATGTGAATTCTTATTCATACTTCAATAATTATTGCAAGGATTATAATGACTGTCACATCTCCACTAATAATTAGGGTCAAACACATTCTCTGTTCTTTTAGTATCTTTCATATACTTACATGAAACACATTTCTTTGTACAGTACTTGTCTGTATTGATTAAATTGAGAACTTTTGATGTAGGAAATATGACTGATTCCTCCTTTCTTGAAGGCTATCATCTGTGTCTAGCACATAATACTCAATAGTTAATTGTTGACTTATTGGTTGAGACCGTTATTTTGTTTCTATTGTTCCAAAGTGAATAAAACATAGGGAGTTAAGAGAAACTCTTAATAAAGAAAGCCAAAAAGATATTTTTTAGCCTTCACAAAAATAACAATCCTAACAAAGATTAATGGGTTGAAATAATGGATTTTGTTAGATTTGAAATCACAAGAATCTATCAAAAGTGCTTTATTGTTGTCACTCAAATCTATCTTTACTTATTGCTAATCAAGCTGACAGATGCAAAAGAGAATACACACATACACACAAGCTCATACACTCCAACTTATGCCATTGTTCGACAAAATAAATTCTTCAAATGTTGTAAACTTGTGAAATGTGTCAGGAATATTTTTAAAGATTTCTATTTGTTTAGTCCTACAAATTATAGTTTACAAAGACAAAATGCTTCATGGCTTTGAACAGACACCAAAATGAATAGCTTTAAAAGTGCTAGCATTTATTGTGTTATTTTTCTATGCCAAGCACTGGCTACACATTTTCCATTCCATTTAATTTACACTTTAATCCTTTGTAGTAATTATTATTGGGTTTCTGTGTTTCTTGAGAAAAAAGCTTATGATTAGAGAATAGCTTTGCCTAAAGTCTCTAAGGTAATACCCAAATTTGGGTATAAGGAACTCTGGATCCAAAGCTTTATTTTTAAGTATTATAGTATTATCCCAATTGGACAGAAATATCTGGCCAGATTCTTTAAACCTTTGCCATTAATAGTAGAGGACTTCAACAAAAGTCTTAATACATTTGTATTGGGTTATAACCTTGACTTTAGCAGAGTATAGGAAGGGAATGTGTATACCCTAAGGTATATGTAAAAGATTGCTCTGATGTAAACATATTTCTTAAGTATCCTTTGCCCCAGACAAGGTCAAAGGTAGTAATAATTTAGATTTGAGGAGATAAAATAATAACTTTTCTAGAAGAAAACAAAAACAATGACAATCTTGTTTGCACCTGAGGTGCACTTGAGGTCTTATATTGATAGCTACACTGTTTGCATTAATAACAAATGGAACTTTTGAGAAAACTTTTTCATTTTTACAACTAATAGAGAATTTCATGTGGATTCATTATGCTATAAAGAAGAGAAAGTGAGTGAGAGAAAGAGAGACTAAGAAGAGAAATTATGATACCCATTATGTGCAACTAAGTTAATGATGAAATTTCATTTTCTTTAATTTACTTCTTTACTCCAAAGAATTACATGCATAGAAATATAAATCACACCTTCTTAATTAGAACAAATTAATTACTAAAAATGATAAAAACAATTTGCTATGACTTCATTTTCCCCAAAATTACATATTAGTTTCTATATACATTTCTAGCTGAAAGTACAATTTCTGTTTATTAACATTTGTTGCCAAGTACTGTATATATATCATCCATAATTCTGGGTTATTAAATTCTTGAAGCATGCAATACAGCAAACTTAATAGATTTTATGCAAATTGTTACATAACAAAATATGAGCAGATGGTACTCATCACATCAGAATCTTTTCATAACTGCTTTGTATATTTTATTAAAATAAAACAAAATGTAAAGGTATTTTTGTGGCTGATAACTTATTTTAACTCATTCTTCCTGTTTTTAGTCATTTTAATAACCCTGGAACAACTTTCTGATAAATTTCTGCTTTAACGGTCTTATTATATTAAATAACGATCTTTACTTGTTTTTAGGACATGGGACAATTCTTGCATATAAAGATTTTTGCTTAAAACAATCCATAGATATACAGAGGATAAAATTCATTTTAGGATATAGCTCAACAATTCATGTACAAACAGTATTGGATTGTAAAGTTGCTAGCATTTTTACATTTAGATTTATTAATATATAAATAAGTAAATGAAGAAATGCACACACACAAATATATTGATAAGCCATGTTTCTTCAATTATGATCCATTTTATGTTCAAAAATACAATATAGAGCAAATGGTTTCAAGAACAGTTATTTGTAAACAATAGATGTGAACACTGCACTTTAATTATATAGCCTTACGAATTTGTATTTACAAACAACAAAAACATTTTTCAACAATTACAATGAATTTTTATAAAGTAGCTTTTAGAATTACAATAGTGCAAATAAAATAATGATTTGATGGGAAACTCATATTTTGATTTAAATTTAGAGATTTAAGTTAAATTTAAAGACCAAATGTGTATTTGGAGCATGGCTAACGAAATTAGACAAAACCTGTAATAGCCGAAAGAAGTCAGAATAGATCACTTTGCCAGTATATTGACTTCCTAGCAAGAAAACCTAGGAAAGACATAGGCAGATGTATGCCAGGCTCATAATATACAGTGATACTGCTCTTTATATAACAAATGCAATTTGAAATGCAGTAAAGCAAAACAAGCAAAATACTATGCATATCTTTATGGACATAGACAAAAATGATCTTCCATTATGTCTTTATTATGAGATAAATTTCAGATTTTTTTTTTAAATTAAGGTGAACATGGGCTCTGAAAATCAAGGATAATAAAAACAAGCAGAAGAGTGTTATGAAAATAGTAAAATAAACTGGTCAAATATTTTATAAATTATGTGAAAAAAAATAGTACCTTTTGAATTGTTTATAAAATTGATTTTATTATAAACAATAAAACAATAAGGTCATAATAAAATGTTTAAAAATATATAACCGCTTGAAAAGTAAGTGAACTCCAAAATACCTATAGGTTATGGCCATAACTTTTCAAAGAAAAATATAATTTTATTTGTATTTAGTAAAATAGTAAAAATAAATAGACAAGGCATGGTTATTTGGTCATGAATTTATTGAAAATTATGAATTTATCCAAAATTAAAAGCCTTTATCAATATTAAAATTGACTCTAGAAGGAGAAAATCAAGGATAATTTAAAAAATAAAACACAAATTATGTAATAATCCAGTTATTATATGTGTTAATCTAACACATATAGATTTAAATATCCGAAATATAGACAAAAATTGTATTTGTTAAATGGAGAATAATGAATAACTTTTAAATGGTAAAATAAATGGCATTAAAATCAGAATTCTTCAATTTATCCAGAGATATAATAATTTTATTTGAAATACTAGAGTTCCCCTTAAGCTTTAAATTTTCTTTAAAACACTCAACTTGAGATTCATAAAAATAGACTGAAAATACAGTTACCATCAATAGTATAAAAATATTATAAAACTTGATGGTTAAATATTTTATGCTGATACAGCAACATATATACAGATCAATAAGCATAAAATAGGTTACTAATTAAAGAAAACACTTAATAGATTAAAAAGGTCAGATAAAATTAAAAGGGAAAGTGTAGATTATTCATTGAGTGGTATGATTTACAATTTTAATAGTATAGTTGTTATCTCTGATCTATCAGCTTCCCTTTGAAAGAGTGGCATGCCCCTTCTCATCACAGCTAGAATCTTTTGTGGTGTTTTAGAAATCCCATCTCTGGAAGTCTTCCTATGTAGATACAGTTTTAATTATAGTATATATCTTTTGATCACTCTAAACTTTTTTCCAAATTCATTGTTGTGATATAGATTCTTTTGAACACCATGGCCTCTATTATCTCTTGAAATATTTTTCTTTTAAATATGCATGTTCTTTTCTTCTTACATTTAAGTTTCATAACGTGTGAAATAGTTATATTTGATATGCACATCTCTTCATTATATATATGCGCATATATCTATTTTATAATATCAGGGCTTTTCTCAAGATCATAAAATTACTTTTTAAATGAATGAAAATATAAACATGATGCAAGGGGAAGGAAAAAGCCATGAACTGAGATGTCTTCAACATATAACATACTTTACAAATTCAAATGTAAGTTGCAAAAATAGATGGTATCATATATCCCCACTATATTTCTTAATGTACATCAATATCAAGATGCTTCCATCAAGTTTCTAAACAATGCTTATAAATTTTAGTAACATAACCCTAGACCTTATGAAAATGAACCAGAAGTTTCCTGAAACCTCAGCCCTGAAATCTCATAAACATTATCAGTTAAGTTGCAGCAGAGAATGCCTGGTAAGACTCAGCATGTTAAGATAATATGGACTGGAAACTGAGATATTAGAAGTACTGCCCAGATCCTTTGAAAAAAATTTAAGTGAAGAGCAATTAGTTGACTTTTGATAGGTTAGATTATAAATGATTTCCTTAAGAACTAGTGCACAGTATATATCATACATTTTGTGGATTTAAAAAAAAAAACACAAATTTTGCACATACATAATTAGCTATACTTTATTCTTGATGATATAGACAATATTAACACTAAATGGATTATAGATTTAAATATAAATCATAAAATTATTAAAAATATCTAGCCCGAAATCTAGACATCCAAGAAAACCAAAGAATGAGATGTAACAAATTGTTAAATTGTTTTTAATAAAAATGAATAACTACTGACATTCAAAAATTTAGAAAGGAAAAGACAACTCATAGATTGAGAGAAGATATGTGATAAAGGAATTATATCTAAAATATATGAAAAAATAAAAACACAATAATACAAAACAAAAATCCATAATATAAATGTAGTTGTAGTAATTGAAATATAATAGAAAATTGCAGATAGAAAAAAGTACATTAAAAAATTCTCATCGTTATTAAGAACTATAGAAATAACATTAATACCAAAATGAAATACCATTGAATAATTATAAGTGTAGATAAAATTAAAGCAAGTAAATAAAACTGGCCATATTATGAGTTGGTGTGGCTAAAATCATAACTGTAAATGCCATACATTGTGAGAGGATTACAAAATTATAAAACCATTTTGGAATTATTGTGGTGGTTTCTTACAAATTTAATTATACACTAACCACTTGTACTATAGATCCCTTCTACATATATACTCAAGACTAATGAAAGATATGTTTACACACAAAATTTATACAAGTGCTTATAACTCCATTCATAACCTCCAAAATGTAGAAACAACCCAAATGTCCCTCAACCAGGAAATGAATAAATTCTACCCAGGCTGAAATTGAAACAACAATCAGCAACGACATAACCATTTGGTCAACACTGAAGCACATATACAAAGGTGGTCCAGCAATTCCTATTGCCCAGTGTACTGTAACCATGGTAATATTTTACACTAGAAGCACTCATACATCTGTGTTTACTGCATCTGTAGATAGAATCATTATTCCCTTGTGCTTGACTTAATCTTATGTTGTTTTGTTCATCATGGCCTCTCAGCATACAAAATTCACTGCTAATGTTTCCAGTAGGAGGCCATGTTAAACCATTGACCTGGAAATGAAATTGCAAGAGATTAAGAGCTACCAAAGTGGAAAATCATGATGGTTATTGCTCACTAGGCATGTCCCATTTCACCACAGCTATAATCTTGTAAAACAAGAATGAAGTGACAGAAGATGTTATGGAATCAGCTTCGTTGAAAGCAAGAAGACGAATGGACATTTGATAAGGGTCTGCATCAACTGGAGGAAAACTTCCAATCTCTTGGATTGAAGATCAGACACACAAGTGTATTCACCCAAGCATCAAGATGCTCATAACAACAGCAAAAGGTTGGTTTGTAATGTTAAAAAATACTGGACATGACTACAGTGACTCTGTGTGGTTTTAAGATTCAAGAATCTTTATTCATTGCATAATGAATGAATATGAGTGTGAGTATATGAGTGCTGATGCCAGAAACTTTTTGAAACGCTACGCAAACTTATTGTGGATAAAAATCACTTGCCAGAGCAAATCTTCAATATGACTGAGACCTCCCTGTAATGGAAATGAATCTCAAATGCATTAAACTGATAGAAAGTAGGCAAACTCGGGGCCTCCCTGGTGGCGCAGTCAGTTGAGCGCCGCACTGTGAAGTTGTCCTCAGCCTCTGTAGCCTCGGTTCGATCCTGACAGGCCAGGAAGACTCCCACGTGGTGAAGCAGATCTCTCCTGTCTCGCCTTCTGCTCCCCTCAGCAGTGCATTTCATCAGTCTGCCTGTTCTGTACCCTGCTCTGTCTCCAGTGAATCCTCTCACCAACCCCCAACTCTGGACTGTACCCCGATTCTTATGTAAATAAATAAATCTTAAAAAAAAAAGAAAGAAAGTGGGCAAACTCAAAGTCGATGCAAAAACCCTCCCTAAAATATTAGCATATAATAACTAGCAATGTTTCAAATAATTACATTTTGTGACTAAGAGAGATTTATCCTAGGTACGAAGATTGGTCCCTCATGTGAAAATCAATGTAATGCATATATATTATCAATAGACTAAACAAGAGAATCATATGATCATATCACTCGAAGCAGAAGAAGCATTTTGAAAATCATTATCCATTCTTGATACTCTCAGCAAACTTAGAAGAGTGGGGATCTTTCTTGATAAAGAACATCACCTACAAAAAAATCACAGCTGACATCCTATTTAGCATCAAAATACTAAATTCTGTCCTGAAAGATCAGAGCCAAGACAAAGATGTCCACTTTCACGCAATGTAATACAAAGAATTCTACATACTTTTTTATTTTCAATTCAATTTATATATTTTTGGAAATAGAATTTTTGTTTTTTATTAAATGTATCTATCTATCTTTAATTGAGGTAACATTTGGCTACCCCCCCAATCAGGTATTACCACCTCCATGACCAAATCACCTGTAATCCTACTGTTTTGAGTGAAAAATAGAAACAAGTCACAGATTGAAATGAAAAAAATAAAACTATTACTATTTGAGGTGGCATGATTGTCCATGTGAAAAAGAAAAAACAATCTTAGAATCAATAACATCCAAAAACTCTTCTCCTACTCTATGCTATTGTTGAAAAACTACTCACCACTGTCAAAGTGAACACTGATGATATAGTTATTATATAGAATAAACAAAAATATAATTTGTATATCAAAAATTAAACTAAAAATGAAAATATGCTTTTTAAAAAATCTTGCTTCTCTATCCTATTTATTGGTTACAAGAAGAAAATTATAGAGGACCTCAACGAAACTATAACAGTCTTTGTTATTTGCCAAAATGTGAGGTCTGAGTTGGAATAAATACTAAACTTGGACCTTGGAATTTCAAAATAAAGCCCACATTTCTGTATATTAAGAATAAACATATAGAAACCAAAATTTAAAACACATATTACTATTATTTAAAAAAATGAAAGTTATAAATTTAATAAAACATGGACATCATCACTATGCTGAAAATTACAAATTACTCCTGAAATAATTAAATAAATTAAAAAAAAAACTTAAATAAACAGAGAGGCATAGTACATTCAGGGATTTGATGGTATGAAATCCATGCAAAGTTGCTTTCTTGTAGACATAGATAGTTATTTTATTATAAATTTTAAAGGGAAAGGCATAGACAGAACTATAACAGCATCAAAAGGTAAGAATTTACTAGAAAATCTTACTCTACCTGATAGTAAATATATAACTACAGTAGTTAAGAGTGTATGGTATTTCACATGCCAGTGAGATTCCACTCCTAGGAATCTACCCAAAGGACACAAAAACATTACTTCAAAATGAAAACTGTACTCCTATAGTTATTGCAGTACAATTTACAGTATCCAAGATATGGAAACAACCTAGATGCCCCAAAACAGATGAATGGATCAAGAATATGTGCTATATATACACAATGGAACACTACACAGCAATCAAAAAAGATAGATCCACGCTATTTGCAGCAATATTGATAGAGCTGGAAGGGATTATGCTAAGTGAAATAAAGTCAGATAAAAAAGGAAAATGTTGGATGATTTCACTTAGAAGTGGAATACAGGGCCTCCCCGGTGGCGCAGCGGTTGAGCACTGGGTTGCGAAGCTGCCCGCGGCCTCTGCCGTGCCGGTTCGATCCCCGGCTGCTCCCCGGCCACCGGAGGAGGGTCCCACATGGCGCGCAGACCTCTCCTGCCGCCCGCTGCGCCCCTCAGCAGTGTACTTCGGTCCTTCTGCCTGCTCTGCTCCCCGCTCTGGCTCTGGTGAATTCGCTCACCCTCCCAAGCTTCTGTCTGTACCCAGTGCATGTATAAACAAAACAAACAAACAAACAAATAAATAAATAAAACATGCCTCTAAAAAAAAAAAAAAAAGAAGTGGAATACAGGGAAATTGAAAATTGAACAAAGGATCAGGAAAAAGAGAAAACTTCCGCAAACTATAGACCTGAGGCATACAGCAGGGGACAGGAAGAGAGTAGAATCAGAACAAGGGACAGAAGAGTAAAAGAGACTATGGTGATGGTTCAGGAGTTATATAATAGTGGGAGAGTTATGGGGACTACACCTGAGGGGAGAAATCAAATATTGTACAATAATGAATACCAAAGTAAGAAAATAATATATATAATGTATCTATTTTTTTAACTTTTTGAAAGTGTGTATAGTATTGGCAAAGGGATAGACACATAGATCAATAAAACAAAAAAGACAACTCAAATAAATATACACAAATGAATATGCTCAATTGTATTTTGATGAAGATACATAACTTACTAGAGCAAGGATTTTTTTGTAAGATTTATTTATGCATACAAGATTTGGGGTTCAAGCCAGAGGTGTGGGCAGTGAGAAGATTCACCAGAGACAGAGTGGGGAACAGAACAAGCAGACTGACTGAAATACACTGCTGAGGGGAGCAGCGGGCGAGACAGGAGAGGTGTGCTTCGCCATGTGGGTGGCTCCCTGGCTGGCTGGGAATTGAACTCCTGCTGCAGAGGCTGGGGATTGCTTCATAGATTGCGTCTTAACCCAGGGAAGGCCCTGAGCAAGGATATTTTGAGAAACTGCTGGGGCAGTGGCATAAAACAAACAAAAAAGCAAACAGAACCTCAACCTATAACCTAATTCTAAGACACTTTATATAAAAATGAATTCACAATGCATAATGGAATTACATATGAAACTATGATAAGCAAAAGACAGGCACAGATATTTCAAAAAAATCAAGAATAGACATGAAAAAATTTAATATAAGAAACCATAAAGGAAATGTAAAATAAAGCCATAATGAAATACCATTTAGTATCAATTAGAATGACTAAAATAAAAAGTAATGAAAACACTAAGACAATGACACAGAGAAGGATAAAGTATATTAAAACTGAATGCAAAGCTGGAGGGATAAGTATTAAATATTTAATTGTAGATAAATCTAAAAATGCAATAAAATCAATAAGTCATTTCATATAAAGATTAATTAAATTATAAAAATATACTAGCTAAATTAACTATGATTAAAAGGGAGAGATTAAAATTACTAAAGGAACAAATGAATGTGGGACCCAAACTAAAAAGCCTACAGAAATAAAAAAGAAATAAAATATAACACTGAAAAATTGTATATCAACAAATTAGACAAAATAGATAAAATGCACAAGTTAATAGAAATACACAAACTTCTAAAACTGACTCTAAAATATAAAAAACCTAATAACACAACTACAAGAGTTTGAATGTCATATTCCCCCAGGAAAGAATGGCTTCACTGATGAATTCTAAATGTATGAAGAATTGACACGTATTTTTTAAAAAATTCTTCCAAAAAATATATACTTCCTAACTTAATCTGAGACCAGTATCACCTGACAATTAAACCAAATAAAAAATAAACAGGTGAAGAAATGAAAAAATATTATTTGGAAACATACATACAAAAATCCTCAACAAAATACATATTCAAGAATGTATTGAAATGATTATAATACATGAGTATTAATATTAACCCTTTAGAAGTTTTTTTCCAAAATATAGAAAGTAGAACACTCATCTCGTTCTATATGGCTAGTATTACCTTGTTATGAAAGCCAAAGATATCACAAGAAAACTGTGGTTCAATATCTCTTATAAAGCTAGATGCAAAGTGACCCAGGTAAAATATCAGCGTAATAAATTCAGAGGTACCTTGAGAGATTTATGCATTATGACTGTAGAATTGACCTACGGATTTCAAAGCTGATTTAACATAAAATAACCATGCAAATATAAACACCATATTAATGGAACAAAGAATATTATCGTGTTAATTGACACAGAAAAGGTATTTGAAAAGGTCTAAGCCTTTACATGATAGAAGCACTAAAAAATGAGGAATAGATGAACTTTTCATCAAACAAATACAGATCAGCTACAAAAAAACTTCAGTTATTATAATACTTAATGGTGAGCAATTGAGTACTTTACCATTGACATCCGAAACAAAGGATGTTTATTTGCATCTTTTTATTCACCATTGAACCAGAATTACTATAAAGGGCAATTAGGCAAGGAAATGAAATAAAATAAAATTCACATTAGACAGGGAGAAGGGAACTAGGTCTATTTGGATGCTCATGATTTTATGTGGAAAAAAATCCTGAGGAATACAAAACATCTGTTACAGCTAATAAAAAATTCTGTGTTTGCAGCAAAGTTAATATATGAAGTCAATTGCATTTGTACACACTAGGAATGAATACTCAAAAAAAGGAAAATAATTTCAATTGAAGTAGTATAATAAAGAATAAATATTGTGTACTAATTTAACGACAAGAAGTGCAAAATTTATACACTGAAAGTTATAAAGAATTTAAAGACATTGAAGATGAATAGATGACAAAATTCTGGAAGAAGATCAAAAATGATATAAACTTTTTTAAAAGATTTATTTATGCATCAAAGAACTAGGGTACAGGCTAGAGGTGAGGGGGTGAGAGGACTCACCAGAGACAGAGTGGGGAACAGAACAGGCAGACTGACTGAAAATACGTAGCTGAGGGGAACAGTGGGCTAGTCAGGAGAGGTCTGCTGCACCCTGCCCTGGAAGGGAAAGGAATTTGTGCTGCCATGGCTGAGGATGGCTTCATCGTGCTGAGACTTAACCCCTTGACTTGGCCCCCTATAAACATTTTACAAACTGTGATTATCTTTATTTTAAATCAATTTTTTAAAAATGTTACTTATAATAAAGGAAAAGAGATTAGTGGACAACAGGATCAGAGAAGTACATGTTGTTGAAATAATGAAAGTAAATTAATATTAAAATATACTTCTATTGGTACTAAGAAATAACCAAAAATAATATTTTGGAGTTATGACAAAAACAATAACAATTTTAATAAAATCTGTGTTAAAAATACTTGAATATTCTTATATCCCTAATATAAATGGGATGAATTTTTTTCTCTATAAATTCATAAATATAAAACTGTCTGGCTTATGTAATCTAAACTCATTATTTTTATTTAATTTATTTTCCTCATATTTTCTCATTTGCATGCAAATATTACATTTGTTTTTCTGCTTTCAGAGAAATAATAAATTTTTGTTGGTTAATTATGCCTCTAAGGAAGAAAAATCTTAGGACTGAAATGGGGCAATGATTTAAAGCAAAAATAAATTATAAATTTTAAGAAGCATTATTTAAAAGTTAGATTTACGTGTTCACCTGCAAGGCCTTTTATTAATACCTAAGTAGGCCAAGAAAAAAATCCTGTATGATTTAATTATGAGTCACATTTTTCTGCTTAAAACATGTGGTATATTATATATAAATAAGCTCAGTAATACATAAAACAGATACTCAGTCCACATTCTATAAGTTAAATAAAAGGAAGTAACAAGTTGTTTTTTTTTTTTAAAGGCTAATATGTATTCAATGTCTAATTAAAGTCCATTGTGTGTTCATATTTGTCAAGCACTGGATTAGTTGAATGCATTTGCGACTACCCATACTGAATGATGTTTGTTGTTCAGGTATTTCGGCAATCCTGCTGTTCCTATTTCAAATATGGCTAAGTAATGAGGTGACCTGGAAACAAATCCAAACAGTGAATTTTTACATGCAGTCCTGATGTGCCAAAGTGATAGAAGAGTGATCTTATTTTTTTATTCTTAATACCTTTCACAACTTAATGCATGAAGCTTGGTTGTTTTGGAACCACCAAGCAATATTTAAATTAAAGTAGAATCACTAGTTTAAGTCATATTTTTCACTAATGTCATTTAACAAGTAGAAACAGATTAAGATACAAAGATCCATGCTATGAGAAATTAAGTGATATTGAACAAGTCACTTGCATCTGTTCGCTTTAATGTCTATAATAATTAAAGAAATACTTGGGTTTGATTTGCAATATTTAAAATGTGGTTTTTAATAGAGGTCTTCAAGATAACTTTATTCAGAAATTCTAATCTCTTTTCAAAATATTTTTATTAAAGAAACTTTGTTTTACAACATTGTATATGATTCAGAAATATAGGATGAAGTTTAAAAATTGTTATATATATTTGTTACTTATATATTTTAAGTGAATTTGAAAATTCTCTATTTTTTAACATTTCACTTACAAATATTAAACAAAGTCAATGAGTAAAAAATGCTAACTACTGATTTTCATATGTAGATATGTCATTACAGATATGCAGAGAAAAAAATAGCTTTAGTTGTCTGTATACAAATCGATAAATAACACTGAAAAAAAAAATTTGTCTGAGCCCATTTCAAATGGTTGAGAAATTTCCTCAGTAATGGTTTACATTTCAAATATTTCTTCAGGAATAACAATTTTGTGTCTCCTAATTTCACTTTTATTTCAAGAGAAAAGAAAACTGATTTTGGTAAATACATTTGTATATTAGTAACTAAAAAGATAGGTAACTGAATCTATATAAAAGCATACAAACAAAGAGTAATACATGCTTTCTACATGCAAAAATCAGTCAAAATATTTGCTTGCAAAGGTCTATATTTTAGAAACTGTTGATCTATAATATACACAGCACATTTTTCAATATTTTATCTATTTAGTTTGGGAATAGGCTGAACTAACAAATGAGTAGTTATTTACTTTAAACTCATTTCTAAATTTTTCTGAATCTATAATTCCCATTTCACTGTTAAATGAAAGTATAAGTCAAATGGGTATTTATTTCAAACATTCCCTATCATCAATAAATATATATCATATTTCAGGTATTAGCAACAAGCCTAGCTATCTCCTTGTAATACAGGAATCAGCAAACTTTTTTCCTGTAAAAAGTAAGATATTTTAGAATTTGTGGGTCATTTAATCTATATGACAACTCCTCAACACTGCCATTATACTACACAAGAAGCTATAAACATTATTTAAGGACTAGGTGTGGCTGACTTCTTAAATAATAATAATAATAATAATAATAATAATAATAATAATAATAATAAATCAAGTCATGATCCATATTTGAATTTTTGGCTGACTTTTGGTAAGAGTGAAAATTGTTTCTATGGATATGGTGTTAGCTATTCTCTATACAGAATCAACTCATCAATAAATATCAATATATTATTTTCCTAATTTATTGATTGCAATCTCTGTGTAGCTATACCCTCATTTTATTCTAATTATTTAAGTTAAGTGAAAAAAATAGGGATACTGTTCAATCTTCTGAAATTTTTATTTGGTAATTTCCACTTGTAGGAAGAATAAGGAAAGATAATTGCAAACACCAAAACATGAGAAAGCAGGATAATACTGGTTATAGACCACTCAGTGACATTAACTATTAGAGCCAAGGTTTATTATTTTTAAGTATGAATATAGTACTTTAGAAATTATCTGTTTTATATTAGGAACTAAATTTTGAAAAAAGTAAGCCACAACCTATATTGGGCTTAATTATCAGCCTCCATATGGATAATTACATGAGAATCTGTATTAGCATATTTCCCTCCTAATTATGCATTTTCATTTTGAAAATTATCACAGTAAAATAAACTCTCACATGTATATATATATTTTTACTTTTTTTTTAACACCATAAGGAATGTGAATCACTTTATACTACCTGCAAACAGAAAAAAAAAATTAGCTACAGAATTAACAAAATCACTGGTTAATAAAGTGAAAAGTCACAGGACAGTAAAATCTGTTTCACTTAAATAATTTAGGAAAATAAAAGCTAAAGAAATTGCAACATATTATAATCAGAGAAGATCAAGTTCTGAAGAAATTCTGAAAAAGGCAAGACTTTTTTTTAAGTTTGTTTTTTATTTCAAATTTAAAAATAGTATATATATTTAATAGTATGGGAGTCATTTTGCATTTTTCTTCAACAAGTATTTACATATGTGCTTCCATGACCTCTAGAAAGACAAATACAAATGGATTTCCCTTAGAAAATTGGGTTTGTAACTGCTGAGAGGAATCTCAGCAGGTAAGTTTTTTTAAGTGAAGTTGGAGAAATAAACAACCATGTGAACTAAAGAAGAATGAGAACTCTTGTCTGTGTTGGAGCATACAAAACGGGAAAATGTCAAAACCCAATAATTGGACACAGATTTGGACAACTGTTAACACTACTAGAATTGGACAACTGTTAACACTACTAGGTATTCAATGGTGAATAAGACATAGACCAAGTCCTTCAAGAATTCTGTCAGATAAATCGTCAAGCCATGATACTACAAAGCAGAGCATGATAGGTGGGCAAAAGAGAAAACTTTTGTTGTATGGGAAGGAAGACCAGTTATGTCTGTTATCCACACACTCATACAATAAAAGCGTTGTGAACTTAGAGGATATTGGAGTCAATTATGACTTAGTGTGCTAATGAATTATGTGAAGCAGTTTTACATAATAAGATTAAAAAAGAAAAGAACCCTTATGCCTAACATAAAGAATTGTTCCACTATGGAAGAAAGAGGCAAAACAATCACACTTTTAAAATACTGACTAGTTTTGAAGAATATAAGCTGGTTATTTTGTAGCTTACTTAATTTGGCTTTATTCATGTTCCTTCCCCATAAAATTCTGGGGAAGGAATTCACATGGAACCACAAAAGACTGCAAATAGCCAAAGCAATCCTGACACATATACAAAAATAATAACAAACAAAAAGGTGGTAGTATCACATGACCATCCTTCAAATTATACAACAAAGCTATACTAAGCAAAACAGTATGGTACTGGAGTAAACACCAACCCACAGAAGTGTTACTCTGTCATTCTCAGTACATTATATATCAAGTGATATATAATACTCATTTTTGAAAAATTTTATCATTTGTTTAATGTGTTGTTTCTTAAAGTCTCCCAACATAAAAATGCATTTTACACTTTTTTCCATGCAGCAAATAATTTAGGACTTTGTAAATGTTATTTTTCATCATATTTTTTAGTTGTTTCTTTTTATATCCATTAATATTTTTAGGGAAACCCTTATTTTATTTGCATTGATGTTTAATTGGTTTATAATACTGTATGTGACCAACAAGCATGGGATCACACTCCCTCAGATGCATGTGACCGACCACACCAACACCATAGTGCATAGTGCACATAGTCTTCCACCATAGTGCATTGAGTCCCTTCACCTTCTTTGCTCTCCACACTCCTCCTCTCTCTTTGATAACATTAATTCTACAGACAGATTTCTGATGTTTGTTATTGGATTGGTTTTGGTGGACTTTGTTTTATGTCTTTATATTCCACATATAAGTGAAATCATGTGATATCTGTCTTTCTCCTTCTGACTTATTTTGCTTAGTAATATCCCCTCCAGTTCATTCATGTTGTTGTAAATGGCAACAGTACATTTCTTTTAATAGCTGAGTATTCTATTGTGTAGGTACCACATTTATTAATACACTCATCTGTTGTGGGGACTAAGTTTGTTTCCATAACTTGCTATTGTAAATAGTGCTGCAATGAACATAGAAGTGCATATATCACTTCCAATTATTGTTTTTTTGCATTCTTTGGGTAGATACCTAGGAGTAGAATTGCTGAACAGTGTGGTAGGTCTACTTTTAATATTTTGAGAAGCCTCCATACCATTTTCTATGAGGTCTGTACAAGTTTGCATTCCCAACAAAAGTGTAAGAAGGTCCCTTTTACTCCACATTCTGACCAGCATTTGTTATTTGTAGTTTTCTTTATAGGGCCTATTCTTACAAGTATGTATGAGCTATTCTCACTGTGCTTATTTTGATTTCCATTTTTCTGATGATAAGGATAAGGATATTCACTTTAGTCACAACTGTTCAACATAGGAATGGAATTCCTAATAACAGCAGTAAGTTAAGAGAAAGATAAAAAATGAATCCAAATTGGGGAAGAAGTAAAATTATCACTATTTGCAGATGATATGATAATACACATAGAAAAATCCAAGACACCACTAAAAACTAATTGAAATAATGCATCAATACAGTAAAGTGACTGGTTACAACATTAATTTACACAAATGAGTTATGTTGCTATGTGCAAGCAATGAACTAGCGGAGATAGCAATCAAGAAACCAATCCCATTTGCAACCTCATAAAAACATACCTACTTGTAAACTTAACAAAGGAGATAAAGGGACCTGTTCAATGAAACTATAAGACACTGTTAAAATAAATAGAAGATGCCAGGAAATGGAAAGATATTCCCTGCTCAAGAATTAGAAGAATTAACATTGTTAAAATGGCCATCTTACACAAAGCAATATACCGATTCACATGGAACCACAAAAGACTCCAAATAGCCAAAGCAATCCTGACACACACACAAAAATAATAACAAGCAAAAAAAGTGGTAATATCACATGACCAGCATTCAAATTATATAACAAAGCTATAGTAAGAAAAACAGTATGGTACTGGAACAAAAACAAACCCACAGACCAGTGGAATAGAAATGAGAGCCCAGAAATAATTCACAAATGTATGGACAGTTAGTCTGCAACAAAGGAACCAAGAGTATAATTGTAGAAAGTAATGTCTCTTCAACAAGTGATGTTGGGAAAACTGGGCAACCATATGAGAAAGAGTGAAACTAGATCATTGCCTTACTTTACAACCTACTTAAAAATAAATAATTAGCTCTAATTGGATTAAAGACATGGATGTAAGATGTGAAACCATAAAATATATTGGAGAAAAACATAAATAACTTCAAGAAATTACCTTCAGTAATATCTTTGTGGATTCTTCTCCAATGGCAATAAAGAAAAAAAGGAATATAAACAAATGGTGTTAAACCCTGGTGGTGCAAGGGTTTAAGCAAGGCACCATGAAGCAATCTGCAGTTTCTGTAGCATGAGTTCGAGCCCCAGCCAGCCAGAGAGCAGCCCACATGGCGAAGCAGACCTCTCCTGTCTCTTGCTGCTACCCTCAGCAGTGTATTTCAGTCAGTCTGCCTGTTCTGTTCCCCACTCTGTCTCTGGTGAATCTTCTCACCTCCCTGTCTCTGTCCTGTACTCCAGCTCTTGTATGCATAAATAAATAAATCTTTAATAAATAAATAAATAAAATAATCACATGGGACTACATCAAACTAAAATGTTTCTGCCCTACTGAATGAGAGAAAATATTTTCACATCATACATCTGACAAGGGGCTGATGTCCAAGATCTATAAAGAACTTGTACAACTCCACAGATAGAAAACAAATAACCTAATAAAAAATAGCACTTCTCCAAAAAAGACATAAAGATGGCCAACAGACCCATTGATGATTTTTGCAAGAATCTTGTAACTATTGTATTAGCCAAATTTTGATGTTCTATTTTCATTGCTGCTTCTGTTTTTTAGTTTAGAATTATAATAAAAGCTTTTTCTATGACAATTTATTTATATAATTATGAATTCATTGACTTATTTTATTTATGGATTATGTAGCTTTCACTCAAATAGTCAACAGTTTTGCTCATGAGAGTACTTCAAGTTGACTCTTGTTTTCCATCCAATGGAATTACAGAGTTGTCTGAATAGTAGCAAACATTTAATGCTTTGTCTAGAGATACAATACACTAATAACTCTCAAACACACATTTATTAAAAATGATTTGTTACTTATGAGCAGTAAAAAATTAGAGAGAAAAATGCAAGTCCTATTGGTAATAATGAAACAATTAACATTTCATAATTTATAGTGTTGTAAGCATGAACATTAAAATAAAAGAACAGATTGAATTGAAATAGGATACATTTACTCTACTTTAAATTGCAAATGCTTGAACATGATTATATTCCTAAACTTCTTTTTCCCAGAACCTAATTATATCTTCAAAAAACTGTTTTTCCTAGACAAAATTTTTGATCTATGGTATTCACTAATGATTCTTAACACAGATTTTTTTGCCAAAAATATAGATTGCTTGGCAACTAACCCTTGTTATGGTTGCTATCAAAAATGACATTGTCTGATATTTGAAAATTATTCCACCTTATTAAAAATAAGCAAGGGCATTCAACTTAGAAAGTTAAAAGCCACACATGTAAATTGATATTTTCAGTGGGTCCCGCTTATTCTCATAGAACCAGAGTCAATTTGTCAATTGTTATAGTCTAAGGTCATTAATGATAATGGTTAATTTTGCACTTGTTCATATACTTTCTATTTTACTTTAAAGTCTTTGGGATACAAGTATTCCTTGCCCATGATTAGTATTCAAGAAATTTTCAAATCCTGTGAACTCAAATATAAAATATTTTTGTGTATATGTGATTTATGCATTTAATTTCACCCGTGGATAGCACATCTATAGCTTTTATTATATTCTCAATTGGGGATGGTGAGAATGTGTATTATATGGTCAAGTCATATTTTTATCACAATGGATTCCTCAGAGTACTCTCTGAAATAAATCATTTTAAAACAGATTGCATAGTCTCATAAGAATAAAGTAATTGAGATTGCTTTTCTTATCAAAGATTTAATAATCAACAAAGCATGTATATAAACATCAGGCAGCATAAAGTTAAGATACACCTACTATAAAATCACTGAATTTTCCAATTTAAAAATGATGCTTCAAGGTCAAGAAAATTAAAGTAAATGTGACCTTCTTTTTAACTATATCAGGGTCATAGACTAGAATAAAACATGCCTATAAAATATAACTTAAGTGCAACATAAAATTGCCTTAAAACATATGCTAGCTCTGGTAAAATACTGTAGGTGCTTCATGTAGCAAAATAAGTACTAATGTTATAGGTATGAGACCTTTGATAAACATTAAAAAGGATTTTATGTTATAACCGAGCAAAAGGGGGAAAAGACTGGTATTTTACAAATCAAATAAATAATGCAATGACAAACAAATGGGATTGAAACCTTGAGCCTAAAATAAAAGCAGAATTTGTGTCACTACATATGAGCTAGAAACAAAAAATGCAGTTTATGCCAAATCAGGTCATAGAAAGATGCCTAAGGAGAATGAGTTCAAGAAAAATTTTCAAACTAAGCCAGAAAATTCCCCAGAGCATATAGCATATACTAAAAAGAGACAGCAAACAAAAAGGCAAAAAGCCTAAAGCCTTCCTTTAAAACATGAGCAATGACCTGTAAGGACTGATACTAACAGATTCCCTGGATGCCCTGTTTATACAATAGACATCAGGAATAGTACAGGTGAATGAGGAAAGATACACATTCTTGCAAGCCTATTATTTATGGAGTCTCTAGTTAGGGACATCTCTGATGTTGGCAAACTGTGCTAACTTTGAGAAAATAAAGGTCTAAAGTAAATCATTCGACACACAAACTTTTTTTGCCTTGAACAATGCTTTCTCCACACATCTACACAATTTCCTGAAAATTGTTAGCTGGCCAGAAAAGAACTCATATCATAAAACAATGTTTGATAGTTAAAACATACTTTGCATGAGACTTTAAAAAAAAAATCTATGAAAACTTAAGAGGAAACAAATTAAAAGTGACAGATAAGGAACTTGCCCAAACAGATCTTACCAACAGCGCAAATGAGATATACGAATAAATGCTCAAGGAAGAACTGTCAAAGCATCTGAAAGAGAGGTTGTGGGTTAGCAGAACTCAAGAAAAATTATAAGGGAAATTTAAACTATTACATTCAAAACAATGAAAAGGGAAAACTGTGCCATAAGTAGTGAAAGCATAGAATGCTGGTTTGAGAAAGCTTAGGGGAAAAAAGTGAAAATGAACAAAATTTATAAATACCTATTATAGGGTAAATGATTGTCAGGCTTTTCTGCCCTCCCACCATTAGAATTGATGATGGATCCTTGGGGTCCTGAATGCATGCCTGATGGCGGGCACCTGGAGTAGGGTGTGGGCCTTTGTAGGTGGGATTCACCTGGGCTTCGACGGGGCTTATAAGGGCAGCATCATGGAACAAAAAAGACCGGAACAAGAACAAGCAAAAGAGAAGAACAACCACCAGAAGAGCAAGTATGAGACTACAAGAGAACACCAGAGAGCCCAGAAAAAGTGAAGATTCGCTGGGGGCTAGTTGGTCTGCCAATCTCCTGGCCCTGCTAGCAACCCTGACTGCCGTGGACCTGGTAAAATCCCAATAAAAGTATGCAAAAGCCACTGAGGACTCCAGAATTCCTCCTTTACCCCGTCTTTGTAGGGTCATGAGAGAACCTGCCCTGTGCCCTTCCTGCCACTACACCTGTATATATAAACATAGATAGATAGATAGATAGATAGATAGATAGATATAGATAGATAGATAGATAGGTAAATAGATATAGATGACAAATAGATAAATCTTTAGTATATTCATAATGTATACATGTAAAGTAGTAGAATGAACAAGCTATAAATAGAAGAATCATTTTTTGCTATAATTCAGGAAAAAAATCTACAACTAAAAGAAACTTGAATCTATAAAGAAAAAGATTGTGTTTCCAGGATAAGTCTTTTGATAGACAAAAAATGGTACTTGCTAACTTATAAATAAGTAAAAATCGCTTGAGAATATAGGGAAAATTAAGGTGACAATAAAATTTTCCATGGTAATGTATAAAAATAGATGCGTGGTAAAGCCTACATTTTTCTACTGTAAGGAAAATATAAAACAAGTTTTTAAACCAAGACAAACTATCATTTATAATTAACACAACATTCCTTGAAGATACTACTAAAAGAAGGACCAACCAAGCAGTAAAATTATTGAAGAAAAACAAATTCTCATGAGAATTGATTTCATTTAATTAAAGGAATATGGTTGGGGGAAAAGTCAGAGTTGTAGCAAGTAAAGATAACATAATTGAGCATCTATGCCGCAAATTATGTCATCAAGTTTCATGTCTACATATGGCAAAAACATATACACAAAATAGATGAAAACATTTCATTTCATCTTTATAAGAATGTTTGTCCAATACCTACCCTATCAGAATTCTTTGTTTCAACAGACACTGACAAGTTGCCAACAACAGATGATAATTTTATACACCATGGTGTGAAATTGTTTCTTCATATCTTATATAACTGTGTTACCAATAATTTTTACCTTTGCCTTTTTGATAGATGAAAAATGGTACCTGGTTCTTCACAGTCCTGAAGCTGAAAGTGTAAGCTCAGGGTGCCAGTATGGTCAGGCGAGGGCTCTCTTCAGGACTACAGATTTTTCATTTTATCCTTCATGCACAAAAAAGAATAGGGATCACCCTGGAACGTCTTAAGTAAGACAATCCCATTCATGCGGGCTCCATCTCATGACTTAAGCACCACCCAAAGTCTTCTCTGGCTGATACCATCATTTTTAGGAGTTAGGATTTCAACATATGACTTTGGGAAGACACAAACATTTAGACTATAGAAATTGCTTAGACCAACTGTTTATATCTCTACATATATTTAGTATTATGTACGTATATGTAATGTGTGTTTGTCTCAAATATTACATGGGACACACACTAATTAAAAACAGCTCTTATATGAAATTCAAATTTTAAAAAGCATCCATTTTTTTGCCAATTCTGCAACACATAAACCAAATTATTGATGTAAAATAGAATTTAAGCATTTAAATTTTAACTGCAACAAAATGACTTTATTCATCTGGGACATTTTAAAGGCTTGACTCAAGTCCGTTAAGTATGTGAATGTATAAGCCCTGATTTATTTTCTCTTTTATGATGATGGTAATTTGTGCATTTAAAAAAATAATTAAAGAGTGAATCAATGGTTTTCCTTTTGAATAATCTAGTTCACTTTTACATTATTTGATGCTTAACAACAACAGGATTTATGACAGCAAGGTGGAATATGATGCTAACTGGCTATTTATTTTGTTATTAGGGATCACATTTATACCAGCTGTTATATATCAATCTTGAAACTGTATGAATGAGTATAAAAGTACAGAACTGATGTTCTTGGCTAAATATATTTGAGATAAGTCCTGTTTATGAGCAAAAGTAGCAAATGCAGGGCACTTTTTTCTTGGGTAGAAAGTACAACTTCATGTTAGATTCTCCCTCATTCACCCTACATTAAGTTCAGAATCCTCAAAATGGTGCTTGCAGCCATCAACATATTTTTGTTTCTAAACTGATTTTATAACATCAAAAATTGTTTGAATGCTTAGAATATGTTGTTATGTCAAGGTAACAAAGATACAGGCAGAAGAGCAGCAGCCGCAACAAGGAAAATCTTACTCTCTCCTTGACCTCATATTCTGCTCTCAGGAAACAGCTATGTCATATATTGTGGAATGGGCATGAACTTAAAAAAATAATTGTCAGTTTTAAGGTAAGAAGATGATGTTGGGAAGACAATGCTATTTGTAGGGTATAACCAGGTGAACTGCCAGTATGAAATTTTAACTAAAACATGACCAAAATCAGTAGGAAGTATGCTGTAGTGCTACCTCAACAAATAGATTTTCAGGAAATTAAACAAAATGGTAAGAGTTTATGAAATAAAACCCCACAAAACCATAACCTAATAGTTCTTGTTTTTTTTAATAATTTGTTGTTGTTGAGGTAACATTGGCTTATAACATTGCTTGTGATTTAGAGGTACAGGATCTCCCCCTTCAGGTCTTACAGGGACTTTATAATCATGCGGCACATTTAGGATTTGAGTAATTGAAGTCAAATAACTGTAGAAGTCGTCCACCCATGTTCGATATATAATTGGCTTCCAAAAATGCGAATAATTTATGAATACAAGTTGGTGGATTTGGACATACATATACATTTTGTTAAAAAGTCACAATCGAGTCACAATCGAGAAAATGAGCATATCTATCACTTCCAAATATATATCCATATCGATCACTGTCCCCTTTTCTTTTGTTTTGCTTTTTGTGGTAAAAACAATGAACATGGAATCAACCCTATTAAGTTTTTAAACACATGATTCCTTTTCGTTAACGACAGGCATTGCATTTCACAACAGATCTCTAGAACATACTCATTTTGTATAGCTACATACAGTGTATGCCCATTAAACAACTACTGATATCTGCCTCTCACCACCCCCTGGCAACACATCTTTATTCATTTCTATACTTTTGACTATTTTATAAGATTTTAATGGATTCTTCACATAAGGGCAATCATTCAATATTTGTCTTTAAGTAGTTTATTTCACTGGACATAAAGTTTTCCAAACACAAATCCAAACATGTTACAAATGGTAGAATTTGCTTCTTTTTAATTGAAGATTGCATATTTCATTTCATTTTGTATATACCCACCTTTTTTCATTTGTCTATCAGTGGACATTTAGATTGTTTTCAAATCTTGCCTATTGTGATAGTGCTGTACTAAAGTTGGAGGTATAGATACCACTTTAAACCTCATTTGAATCCTTATATATATAAGATATATGTATTTATGTATATAAGATATATATTATATATTAATTATATATAAGGTTTATTTTTTACTTTAGTTCTCTGTTTTCTTTATAAGCCATATATGAGTGAAACTATACAAGATCCATCTTTCTTTGGCTTATTTCACCATAGGTTCACCATGTTTTTATGAATGTCAGGATTTCATCTTATATTTGAGAACTGAATGGTATTTAATTGTGTATATATAGCACATAGTCTTTATCCATTCATCAGTTGATGGGCACTTAAGTTGTCTCCAGTTCTTGGTTATGGTAGAATTCCTCAATAAATGTGGAGGAATGTATATATTTTCAATGTAATTTTTTTTTGTAAGTACTCAGAATTAGATATTGGGCAAATGGTCAGAAATGGGAAAACCGATTTGTATGGAATCTCTACATTTTTTAATTTTTTGCATAATGTCCATACTGCTTTCCAATGACTGCACAGTTTTACATTCTCTCCAACTCTACCATGGTTTTGCTCTCTCCAATAAGTTGGTTATTTTCTTTTAAATAATACTCATTACTGTAAGATACTCTGTCCTTTCATGATTTCATACTTAAAATAATTCAACAGCTACTTTCAAATGTATATTTCAGAAATATTTTTCTTGCCTTTACTGAAAGCTCAAATGTGAGATTCTTCTTTTTTGTTACTCAGGGTTTTTTTTTTTTTTAAATTTTATTTATTTATTTGTGTAGAAGAACTGGGGCATAGGCCAGAGGTGCTGAGGCATGAGAGGTTTCACCAAAGACAGAGTGGGGAGCAGAACAGGCAGATTTACTAAAATGCACTGCAAAGGGGAGCAGTGAGCAAGACAGGAGAGTTCTGCTCTGCCCTATATGGGTTAGCTCCCTGGCCTGGGATTGAACTCAGGACATAGAGGTGATACCGCTTTGACTTAACCCCTTGGCCACCAGGGAGGCCCATATCAGGTTGTTTTAAACAGAATGTAGGGGCTTGCTGAGTATTCAGTCAACATTGGAATATGGAACTGACAATATTTTTCATTTGATTACTTGTCATTTTGACACTTTATGACAGTTTTTAAACTATATATATTTTAAGCATTTTAATATAGCCAAATGTTTTATTTCTATGGCTTATTTTTATCCTATCTGCACCTGTGATTCATGAAAGCAGTCTTAATATTTTCTTTCAACATTGAGATGTTTATTCTACTTCAAGATTTTCAATAAAACTTGAATTTATTCATGTAACTCTCATCTGAAATCTATGTTGTTTTTATCCTTAGAACATCTTTACATCCCCAAACCTTTTATTAAACAATCCCATCCAATTCTCACTGTGTTAAAATGCTATGATTGTTAAATATTAAGTCCCTACATATTCTTGTATTTATTTCCTATTTTTTAAAATAATTTGTTTTCTCTTTTCTCAGATCGAGGCTATCTTTTCTATCTATGGTAACATTTTGTAAATTTTTTTTTAATCTCCTAGGGAAAATATTGCCCCCTCTATTTTTCTTTTAAATATAACTTACAATTTTACTAATAAATTTCCTACAATAAATATTTAATAGATAACAAATGTTTTACCAAGCAAAATTATAAGCTAAAATTAGTAACAAAACTCAGTACAGTGGAAGTCTAAGGGAGATTGCTTTACAACTACATTGTAATTTAGTATTACTGAGGACACTTGGATTCTCCATTTCTCCAGTCTGTTATCTAAACAGAATATCTTGTTTTTCACATTAAAATATTAAATATTCATTACAATTAATTTTCTTTATTGAGTTCTTTCTATAATTCTAAATGAATTTCACTCCATTTATATTAGTAATGGTTAATTATCCATGATATATACATTTCAAAGACAGCATACTGAATGAAGGAAGTTTGTTGCAAAAGGAAACATGCTTCATTACCCACTTATATGACAAAACCCTAATAATTTTTTTTGTTTTTTACTTATAATATCTGTCAGACATGTGCACACTACATACATACACAAACTCAAGCCCAAACACGTATGTTATTTTAACCTCTTAAAATTCAGATATATAATAGCATCTCTAAGTCACAATCTTGTCTCTACTTTTCCTTTATATATACTGTTAATTGATATTTCAAAACATAATTTATCAGTTTTTAATCTCCATAAAGCAATTATACTGTGATGTGGTTGGCAGCAGCCAAATGACTGTTTATTTGTTTTTTGCAGCATTTTTCTCAGTGTTTTGGCATTCTGAAATTAGGTGGGAACTATCTCTCCTATCTAATTAACAAAACTACCATTATTAAGAGGCTGCCTTGGCAGTTAACCCACGTGGCCATCTTTGCCAGCTGCAACCTTTATTCTAACCATAGAAAATAGCTCCCACTTAGGCACTGTGAAACCCTAGTGGTCACAGTTCCATAAAAATGCTTAATCTACCCTAATTTTCAGTCTGTTACTCTGAAATTCTAGATGTCCTTGTTAATTTCAAGATACAGTTGCCTCTGAAAAAGTAGCTCTATTAAATGACAAAATAACTTAGTCCTCCATGTTTTTTGCTTATTTTGCAGTCTCTATACACTGTCTTATGAATGCAAACCCCCATTCAGAATCTACTATAGCAAAAACATTTTATTAACTTGCTACTCAGTCTGAGTGAAGTTTACAGGTGAGTATGAGCAAGATACTTATTGTATGTTATGGGTGAACTTCTCAGAGTTATCCAGTTTTCCCATTTCATTTTTTTTTTCATCTCCTGTGTTTTCCAGAGATGACATCTAGAACCTAATTTTGGTTTCCTGATTATGGAAATAGCATTTAAAAATCAATCAGTGGGCCTCCCCGGTGGCGCAGCGGTTGAGCGCTGGGTTGCGAAGCTGCCTGCAGCCTCTGCAGCCGGTTCGATCCCCGGCTGCTCCCCGGCCACCAGAGGAGGGTCCCACATGGCGCGCAGACCTCTCCTGCCGCCCGCTGCTCCCCTCAGCAGTGTACTTCGGTCCTTCTGCCTGCTCTGCTCCCCGCTCTGGCTCTGGTGAATTCTCTCACCCTCCCACGCTTCTGACTGTACCCAGTGCATGTATCAAACAAACAAACAAACAAACAAACAATAAATAAATAAATAAATAAGACATGCCTCTAGAAAATTAAAAAAAAAAAAAAATAAAATAAAAATCAATCAGTAAAAAGATCACAACCCATTATAAAATGTATAAAAGTTGGAATAGAAACTTCACAAAAAGATTATCCAAAAGGTCAGTAAACATGTAATGAAAATATACTCATCATGGAAACACAAATTAAGTCCACAAAGATATATCATACACATCCATCAAATGTTTGAAAATAAAACAGACACACAAACATTGTCAAAGATAGAGAGCAACCTGTTTGCTCATACATTGCAAATGGGAATAAAACCATTCGTGAGGATTTGTTGGCAACATCTTCCAAAATGAAATATACGCTTCCTCCACACTTTAGCAATCTGAAGTTTTTTTGCAAATACATAATACAAATGTGTGCCACTGTCCTCCAGAGAACACCTATGAGTGTACAGGTAGATGTTAAGATGATGTTCATAACTGTTTTATTCAAATAGCCTTAAGTTGAAAACTATTAAGTGCCCAACAATAGCAGAGTCGACCAATGAAATGTGGTCATTTCATGTCCTACTTTACTATATACTAATACAAAAATAAAATAAACTCCAACAAAGGTACATTTCGAAGTCAGCATACTGAATGAAGTTAGTTGCAAAAGGAAACATGGTTTGTATATAACAAAAAGTAAATAAATCAGCAAATTAATCTAGGATGAGTAGAATATGTATCTCCAGGGGTATTGTCTACAAAGAATTATAAATTGTCATTTATGCCATCAGTGTGCTAAATCTTGATCCTGGGTAGTTATTACATGGCATTTATATGTAATGATTAATTGAACAGTGCAGTAATATTAGTGTGCTTTGTATGCTCTACTTGAGTTATTTCAATTAAAAAATAGTGTGTATGTTATGCACAATTCAATAATGGTCAACAGCTACAACTTCTGGTCAAACCTATTTGTGATCTTTCCAATGCAATCATACACAATTACAAAGGTTGTACCTGAGGTAAACATGTGAGATAAGTGCCCCTCCACCCCAGATTTGTGCACAGTCTACCAAAGGGAGATGCAGTCAAGAAACCAGATGAGATGAGGGAAAAAGGAATAGAGAACAGAGATTCAGGAAAGGGTTGTACCAAAGCCAGTGGAATAGTTCCCTAGCATCAATCTGTTGATATGTTAATATTTGCATTTTTTTTTGTTTAAGGTTATTACAGAATCCTTTTCTTCTTTACATTTTATTGAGTAACTTTATCAATTTGAATCTATTTTTGTGTACAAACATGTGGGAGAATTATTTTTTCCCCATCTCTCTTTGTATGTTGAAAGGAAGCTTGGCTCCTATTTAGGAGGATTAGTTGATTTCATAAATACAAGCCACTTTTGTAGGGCTCTCACTCTGTAGTTGAGCAGTCTACTACCTGTGAGAAATTTCAGTCTCAACTTTATTTCATATTACAAGGAAGAATGGGAATGGACCATAGACAATGGTGTTGTAAGTCTACGGCTATCACGCTGCTTTTCCAGCGTAAGTCTTTTCCTATTATAGGCTCTTCCATGGATTTTACTCTCTGTAGTTTTGCATGAATCTGTGGTTACAGAATAAACAAAACCCCAAAGAAAAGAAAAGGATTAAAGGACAAAATGCTTTCATCATGCTTGTAGGTAAAATCTTTCAAAGACCTTTGCCTTCAATATTCTATGGTCTTTCTATCTCTTGGCTTTTCCCTGGACCTATTTAATGTAAATTACTCCTGGCCCATTGGTTAACTAGCCATTATCTACATGTCTAAGGTTACATTAAAAAAATGTCAGTTTTTAAATAATTTCTTGAATTCATCAATGGAAAGCACAAGAAGAGCATTACCAAATTTGACATAATCATCTAAAATTGAAAGTGTGTCTCAGACACATTTAGTGGAGAATACTATGTTTTTCAAAGCATTTATGTATATGGTTTCTACCCATATGTATACAGACACATTTGCTCACACAGTCATTAGTGCTTTACAGCATTGTTGACACTTCAACACTTATGTTAAATTATCCTATTTTTAACTACATGTTTCCATCTGGGAACACAATGCTCAGATTGCCTTGTGTTCATGTATTTTATTAAATCAGTTCCCACTGTAAACTCTATCATTCATACATAATCTGTGACTTACACACTCTAACTTTGGGAATATGTTCTATATCAGGGTGGATTTGGAATTTTATTCACTCTTTAAGCTCCTAATTGTTTAAATCATGGTAGCGCTACCATATAATTAACATTATAAAAATAATAAGTAAGCTTATAATTTCTGCTTAATGTCAAAACTATCATTGACATAATTTTATAATATAGAAAGTTATAGAAAATAATACAACATATCATCTACAATTGCATACATAATTACTTTTTAGTTGAAAATTATTCCACATACTTTTTCAAACATGATGAACAAATAGACATCTGTTCTTATAAGAATGAAAGGCAATCTGTTTATTAATTCAGTGAAAATATACTAGAATGCCATTTACTTGAAATATCAAAAGATGAAATGGGTGAACATAAGAAGATATTGAAATTAAAAAACTATATTATTTTACCAAAAATATATTATTTCCTTAAAAAAATTATATTAACAAAAATTATTAAAACAACAGGTTGGATTTATTATTATTTTCTAATTGCATATATTCCTAAGTAGATTTTATTGAATCTTTGAAATGATAGGACTATTAACACTTTTTCTTCATTCTAATATTTGGTATAGAGACTACTTCTTTAACATGCTACAATTTGTTTATAATTATTGAACATTAAATAATAGTTGTTCTGTATTTGAATGGATGTGCTTTGGGAACATGTTTTCTCTATTTTGAAGAGTATTTATTCGATTCAATTTCTCAACTGGATACAAGTAACCACAAGTAATATTTGAACATTTTTTCATGTGCCTGTAGGTCTTCTTTTGAAAAGTGTCTATTTAAATCTTCTGCCCATTTCTGGATTGGGTTGGTTTGATTTATGAGCTCTCTGTAGATCTTTGATATCAGTCCCTTGTCAGATATATGGTATCCATAGGTTGTCTCTCTGTCCTCATTATGATTGCCTTCCCTGTGCAGAAAATTTTAATTTGATTTAGTCCCAGTTGTTTATATTCTTTTGTTTGTTTGTTTGTTTTTCTTGCTGCTGGGGATGAATCTGTAATATTTTTCCTTTATTTTTTAAAGATATGTGGGAGAGCAGGATGTTACAGTTTCTATTATTTTCTACAAAAGTCCAGTTCCAATTTTTAAAATTTATGTAATCCTATAAAACCATAACATATTAACATATTTTTATATATTTGAAACACTTAATTCTTTAGTTTAATAGAAGTTTCTTTGACGTTAGTATACTATTTTACAGCACTTTTCTAAGATTTAAGTTATTACTTTCTTAATCACTGAGACTTATAGTACACCAGCAGTTTGTTGAGTTTTTTTTTTTTTTCGCCCTATAATAAAGCCAAGCTATTAAAAACTTATATCTATCACACATTTTTAAAATACAAGTGAGTCTTTCTGTTCCAAAAACATAGATATTTCGTGGACAGAACTTTAATGCCATCAAAGTTCAAGGAAAAAAAAAGTTGTAGTTTAGCCATATTTAACCAAAATTAAATATATTTGTATTATTTAAAATAATCCTAGATTTAAAAAAATATATTTTCAATATATGTTCTAATAAATGATGTCAAATTATCTATTACTAACTAATGTCCTTAGACAGTACTAGAAGTCATTTTGTGCTTTTAACCCAATAGGAATTTAATGTACCTTCGGCCCTATAGAGTACTATAATACCTATAAAAAGTATTATGTACTTTAAAATTTCACTAATTTTAATGAAGAAAGGAACTTGATATACATATTTCAGTGCCTCCAATACATACTATAATTGAGTAGTGTGATCACTAGTTTTAAGAATTTGCAACAATTAAAACTATATAAAACATATATTACTGATATGTATAAATTGAGAAGATCATTAAGCTAAATATAACTCAATTACTATAGTAGTAAAGGGAATCTTGTTTAAATTGAGAACCAGTAGTTTCATACAATACTTAGATTTTAGCTAACATTATATCTTATGGAGTTTCCTCAGATAAATTAGTTCCTTTTAGTTTCCAATACCCAATCAAGACTTTGTTTATAAGTACTCTGGTCTGGCTCAGCAATAATAAAGCAGTCATACATTTTTAACAAGAAGGCAGTGGATTCTACAATTGAATTAAAGTGACTTTTTTTGTTAGTGATAATTTGTTTTCAAAACAAATTCTTTTCTATAACTGATATTTCAGGATGAATATCCTAGAAATTGTAGCAAAAGGTATCTTTATGTGATTATATTTTAAAATAATTTTCTCAAGTATGTTAGATTTATTTTAAGTAACTAAGATGTATTTGGAGTAGAATTTTATGTTTTTGAGACAATCCAATTATGTTTTCTAACTTTATGGCATTATGGTCAGAGAGAGGACTTGGTGTGATTTCCATAATTGTAGTTTTCTTGACAACTAACTTGTGTACCAACATATGGCCTGTTGTCAGAAGTGTTCTAGGTGCACTTGAAAAATGTGCACAGCTATTTTTTGGGTAGAATATTCTGTAGGTGTCTGTTAAACATTTGTGGTCCTCAGTTATGGCTATTGTTTGCTTATTTACCCTTTGTCTTGTTGATATGTTCATTGTTGTAATGGGGTATTAAAAGCCCCTCAAATTAGCTTATGTATCTTTGTCCCCCATCATTTAATGCACACTTGTTTATGACTGTTATTTCTTCTACTTATATTAGGCCCTTGATCATAATAGTGTCTTTCTCTGACTACCTTTTTGAATTGGTAGCCTATTTTATATGACATATCTGTTCCTGCTTTTTTTTTTTTTTTTTTGGTCGCCATTTGTTTATATGACTGTCTTCCAGGCTTTAACTCCAAACCTACATTTGTCTTTTTTGTAAAAATGGGTTTCTTGTAAATAGCAGAAGGTAGGACTTTATGTTGAAATGCATTTAGACATTCTACGATTTTTGACTGGTGAATTCAAACCATTTACATTTCAGATGATTATTGAGAAGTACTTATTGCCACATTGTTTTGTTTTGTTTTGTTTTTTAGTTTTTGTTTTGTCCTGTCTTTTTGTGTTTTGACCTATTCTCTTTATGTGTGGTTTAGGCTCCAGTTCTGTTGCCTTATGTGTTACTTCTACTAATTTTTGTTTGATAGTACTGCTGAAGTTAGAATATGAAGGTCTATTTTGTGACCCACTGGACAGTCTTGTCTCTGACTCTTTCTGATGGGACACACTGTTAATCTCCTCCTCCTCCATGTTAAATGACGTAGGTGTCATTGTGTCTGTATGTGTTGTTCTGTTGCTTTATAATAGCTCCTTTAGGACTTCTTGCAAGTGCATGTGATGTAGATAAACTATTTTTATGTGTTTCAGTAAAGCTCCTTCATCTTCCTTCTATCTTGAATGTCACTCTTGCAGGGTGAAAGATTCTGGATTGGAAATCTTTTTCTTTAAGTACATTAAATATGTCCTGCTAATCCCTTTGTGCTTCTCATATTTCTACAGAAATGTCAACTCATAGTCAGATTGGTCTTTTAGAGGTAACCTTTCTTTCTCTCAATGTTTTTAATAGTCCTTGTAATTGAATTTTAATAGTTTTATTGTAGCATGTCTTGGAGTGTGTCTGCCTGGTATTATTTTGTTTGGAATTCTTTGTGTCTCTTCCCTGAAAATATCTGTTTGAATCCCCAGATTGAGATGGTTTTCAGCAATTATATTTTTTAAATACTGTTTCTATGCTTTCCTTTTCCTTTTCTCCTTCTAGTATCCTTATTTTTTTTTCTTTTCATGTCATACCAAAGGAGTCTTACACTATTTTGATTATTTTGATTCTATTTTTCTCAGTGTTCTGTTTATGTATTCTCTGACATCATGCTTTCCAGCTCATTAATTATTTCTGCTGTTTGTGTTTTCTGCCATGGAGGTCCTCCATTGTATTTTTTTTTAATTTCAGTTATGGTGTTTGTTAATTACTTCTAATTGTAACTGCCTCATATTTTTCTGGCCTATATGTGTTGCAGTTTCACATCCTCCATTATTTTCAGTTCATTAGCATTAATATATCTGATAACTTAAACTCCTCTTCAACCACATTCTCCAGTTCTGCTGGATTGAGCCTCAGGTTTTTTATGCTTCAGCATGTGTGGTATGTTCTTCTGTCTCCTCATTTTAGTTTCGATGGATTGATTAGGGACACACATTGCCTTTGTACCTGTTGAAGTAATCAGAGAACTCTTACTGGAAAGGGCAAGTAAGTAAAAAAGACAAGGGGTAGTAGGGAAACGGGATATCAAAGAATCCCCTTCAGTGAGCATCAGGGATCCAAGCTGCCTACTGTGCTATGGTGGTGTGTGCTGGGCATCCACAGTGATCCCTCCTCAAGGACAGTCTCCTGACTTATGTGTATAGTCTTGTGTCAGCTTCCACATCAAGGCTGCTTTTGAGCACTAGCTGCAATGCTGGGCATAGATTATATTCATATGGGGTCACAGGCCTAGAGTTGCTCTCTCTTCTGTGCCAGCACAGTGCTATTTGGTATGTTGACTCCTTTGATTAACAGGTGATTAAACTCTGGTTTATGCAACTGTTTATTTGTTGTCTTGATTTTATCCCTGAGGTCTGGAATGGCAGGAGTTTTAAGTACCTAGTCTTAGTTTCAATTAGTGGCTTTGACTATGAGGAGACACTGGTGATTCAACCTGGTTCTCATTGCCAGTTTAGGCTCATGTTCTGTATCGAGAGCCTCAGGCTCATGTCAGTAACCCTAGCTCTGTGCCCAACCCCTGCAGTCCTCCAGCAGTGCACCCTCTATCCTGAGCATCAATTTTGCCCTTGGAGCATAGCATTTCAAAATTCCCTAATGTTGGTGTGTGCCTCTGAATCATCAATGGTAAGGGGTTGTCACCACAACCACCCCTTTTCTTGTGCATTTTACTGCTCCAGTATCACTAGAAACACAGTTTACCTCAAGTTTTTCCTACACCCTTCCACCAGATTATTGCTACTAGCAATTGCAGTGATCACATATTTTGCTCTCAGAGGGTTTTGGTTTTGTTGTGCTGCAATACAATTGTGAATATATGGAGGAGGCAAATCTAGATTCTTTGCAATGCTGCCATCTCGGCAGATCCTTTAGGTAATTATGCCTTATATCCTGAACATGCTAAGCAAATGCAATTTAATGTTTTACTAAAATTAGCATTAATTAAAGTATAAATATTTTCTCCTTGCAAATATGACTTGTCTGTCCATGTGTATTAAATATGTATATATGTGTTAACAATGAAGAGATAAAAATGTTTAGGAAAAATAGGAAAACTAGATAACCACAAAATTATATTAAAATTACTCAATATGGATTTTGGTAAAAATATTTACAAGTGAAAAACAAAATTGAATTTGAATAACAGAAGTTTGAGGCAAGTATTCAAAAAAGGTATAGGGCCTCCCCTGGGAGTACAGCAGTCGAGCACTGGGCTGCGAAGCTGCCCACAGCCTCTGCAGCACCGGTTCAATCCCCGGCCACCGGCGAGGGTCCCACATGGTGCGACAGGCCTCTCCTGCAACGCCGGCTGCTCCCCTCAGCAGTGTATTTTGTCAGTCTGCCTGTTCTGTTCCCCGCTCTGGCTCTGGTGAATTCTGTCACCCTCCCGTGCTTCTGACTGTACCCAGTGCTTATATAAATAAATAAATCTTTAAAAAAAAAAAAAAGAGATATATTTTATGCTTCCAGTTTGGAATGCAGTTTATTTTCCCCTTATATTTATATTTTGTATTATGAGTTAACTATCAAACTACTATCATATAATTCCAATATGAAAAATCCACCCTGTGGAAAATATCTAGTGTTTGCTTTGCAATTTAAATATGTAGTTTATTTTTACACTGATTGGTTTCAAATGACATTAAAGGCCTCAGAGACAAGTTCTAAATAATGCCACCATTTTGATGTTCATATTTATTCAATATAAATAAATGTGTTTGGTATGTTTAGAGGTACCTCAACAATGCTGTTCAAATTTGTTTGGGATTCTCTGTCTCTTCTAATACTGATTTGGGGAAATCTTACATTTCTGCAATCATTTACCATAAGTAATTTGGTTTGCATCCCCTCCACCTTTATTTTGTGCTGTCTTCTTCCCTATGTTTCTCTTTAACACTTACACACTTTATCAGTAAGATAGTAGCTTAATGATTTATCTTATGATTTTTGGTCACCATCATTGTAATGCCATCTCCTGGGAGCTGTCCAAACAAAAATTTGACTGGGGGACTATTTGAAAACCCCCTAAGATAATGCATTAATAGACTGAAGCGCACAGTAAGCTCTTAATAAACATTAGCTAATACAACACATGATAATTATTAGCATTAGTGATATTTATGCTACCAAAAAAGTCCTCATGAGTAGCACACATTATTATGAGTAAGTAAATGCCAACTACTCAAGTCATGCAGCATAGTATGGCTATTTTTCACTTCTGAAATATTTTTTGCCTGAATTAATAATTGTCTCCATTGATTTTCTTTCTTATTTTTCATTACCCCCATTGTTATTCCAATTCTAAACTCTTCTCTGTTGTGTCTGCCTTTGCTCTATAATGGGTCACATTGAAAAGTCTATAAATTTCCTCCTAAGTAAAGTTACTTTGAATAATGTCTGAATTAGAATAAACATATAAAGAATTTTATGTTTGTGTAATGTATTATTTTCAACCATAAAAATCATGAAGATTTAATGCATTCTATAGAATGGTTAAACCTGGCAAACATTATGCCAGGTGAAACAAGCCAAAAATAAAAGGTCATTTGTTGTGTGGTACCATTTCTATAATATAGTTAAAAGAGGAAAATTTATTTATTTTTTAATATGTCAATTATTGGCTTAATATACTAATAACATTTTTTATAATACTCTTTTTATGTATTTATTTATACAAGAACTGGGGTACAGGTCAGAGGCATGGGAAGGTGAGAGAATTCACCAGAGACAGAGCAGGGAGTGGAACAGGCAAACAGACCAAAGAGACTGCTGAGAGGAGCAGCAGGTGAGGCAGGAGAGGTCCGCTGTGCCATGTGGGTTGCTCCCTGGCTAGCGGGGGATCATACTCATGCTGCAGAGGCTGCGGATTATTTCATAGCGCGGTGCCTAACCCCTTGCGCCCCCAGGGAGGCCCTAGATTGTACTTTTTATAGGGAATATTGTCTGTACCTTCAGAATGCTATTGCCAGAATGTTTGTGCTTTCCTTCCTAACATTCTGTGTTTCTGTGTTTTTTTGTTTTTTAGACATCTTCACCATGTCATTATATTTATTCCAGAAATATCAATTATTTTCTCTTGATATTGCTCTTTTTAAATAAATTCTATAAATGTACTGTTTTGGTACTCAATATTTTTCCTTAACTCTAGATTTTATCTTTACATCAAAATGAGTTTTTATCATCTTTAGTTTTTTCATCTTTATTTATTTTACTGTCTACATAATTACTATGTGAGCTGCATATTTGTAAGCATAATTTCATTGTTTTTGAGTATGTTATTGTCATAGAAAGTATATACACATACATACATATGTTTACGCATGTTTTTTTTTATTTTTCTGTTTTTGATGATTATTAATATTATGTCTCTCATATTATTTATATTTTAAGGAAAGAAATATCTGAGACTTCTCTATGTTCATATGAGATATAGGTAAATTTTCTTTTATTTTCTAGTAACTTTGTCTAAACTCTCTTTGCACCAAAATTTTATTTTGCACATGATGTTACACCGAAGCTAAGGAAGGGCAGTAACATTGATAGACAAAGATTCAGCTTGATTTTCCTTATGCATTTGCATTTTATTTGCATTTACTTGTGTTTCCACAAAGGAAGTATAAGTGGGATACTCCTTGATTCCTAGAACTCATATTTATTTCCCTTTGTATCTATTCTCAAAGGTCATAGTGTTAGTCTGTGTTCCTTTTGTTAAGAATTACTTCTTATAATCATTTCAATTTTAATATGTATTATTTATTCCAATTTCATGAAGAGTTTTTGATCTGGCTTCACTCATAACTTTTCTAGTAACGATTTCCTCTTGTTATTTATTTTGTTTATTTGTAAGTTATGTTTTTCATTATAGTTGAAATTAATCCCAAAGAAAACATATTAAAATAAATTAGTTTGACAGTAGTTGAAAAGATGAAACATCCAAATTGGAATATACAAGAAAAATCTTCTTCTCAACATCTTTCTTCTTCAACTATTCCTATAGCATCTTTAGAAGTCTGTGGACTTCTAGTCATAGACAATCCACTGCATTGTCTTGTAAGGTAGCAGGTTAATATTTTCAGAAACTGTACTAAGAATTCACTTTGTAAAATGAATTGGCATTCATTAGCATTCTTGTTGCATTAGTTACAGTTCTCTCTGTGAACACACATGTTGATTCCTCTTGTACAAAAATAAAAATAAAATCTCAAGACATTGTAAATTTACTTGCCATGATCATGTAAGTTAGTTATGTTTCAACTTCAAATTATTCTTGCCACTCATGGGGCTTGTTTTGCTCTGTAATTACTTAAAATGAAACAGTGACAATATAAAATATGTTGCATTAAGGTCTCTCCAATGCAGAATGAGCTCAATCTCCTTGTGTACTGTTGTACAGCCGTCCCATGCCTGGCAGGTTCATGGTTGGCTCTTACAGACAGAAAGAGCATTTTGGAGCCTGCAGTGGATTTTAACAGGTCTTTAATGCTGCATCTAGGGCCAGACCAGCTTTCTCTCTCAGCATCTCTCTGGCAATCTCCCTCTTAGTCTTGTAATAATTTTGTAAACTCAACTCAGAATGATGATGTCCTTTTATTCCCTCACCTCTTGGCACAGGTGTCCACACTTACAGGTACACATGCCTCTGCTCTGTGGGCCCAGGGGTCCATGATCACAGGTGTGTGTACCTGGGGCACCCATGCTGCTTAGGAGGCATGCAAGACTGCAGGTGTAGCCACAGAAAAAACCTGGTTCACTTCATTTACCCCACATATACATTATTACAAAATTAGGGGGGAAAGTTCTTATTTCATAGGGGAAAGCAGAGACAGAGAGGGGAAAAGAGGGAGAAAAGATAGGGAAGAGGAAATAAAAAGTACTTCTAATATTTCTCATCTGGGCCTTCCCAGTGGCACAGCAGGTTGAGCCCAGCACTATGAAGCTATCTGCAGCCTCTGCAGCACAGGTTCAATTCCTGGCCAGCCAGGGAGATACCCACATGGCACGGCAGACCTCTCCTGATTCGCCCGCTGCTCCCCTCAGCAGTGCTTTTGGTCCGTGTGCCTATTCTGCTCCCTGCTCTATCTCTGGTGAATTCTCTCACCCTCCTCCTCCTCTGGCTTGTACCCTTTTGCTTGTATAAATAAATAAATCCTAAAAATAGAATAAAAAAATAAAATTTCTCATCATTACACTTCCAAAGATTGTAACACCTACTATTATCTCGTCTGTCACAAAGAAAATTTCATGGGAATGGAATTATATCATATATTCCAATGTTAGATGTGTTGAACTGTTAAAAAATGTGCCAAGAAGAGTTTAATAAATTGTGGTACCTCACATTTTAAAAATGTAACAAATATCAGTATTCCCATCCTTTAATGTGCTCTGGTGTGCTAAACAGTGTTGAATCTATTTTCTGAATAATCTCATGGTGTCAATGAAATATAAGAATTGCTCACTGAGAATGCAAGTAGCAAAAGGAGGAAATGATTCATTCTGTCAGAGATGGGCAGGTCAGTTAAAAAAAATAAGATTTTAAAATTAGAAAATATTTAACTGAACAGATAGTAATAGAAAGTCTTTCCAACACTGAGGAAACCTAAAAAAGTCAGGGAGATATGAACAGATTGAGGTACTCAGAAGAAAACACAGGTCATTTAGTATTCTTGCAGCATAAACTCAAAGTAGAATAGTGAGAAAAAGATTATCTAATAAGAGATTAAATAGTGAATATTCCAAACAAATGACTGGAAAGACAGCTTAAGATTTCAGAAATTTATAGTACTTATCTGAGAAAGGTATGAGTGAAAAAGAAAGTATAGAATAAATATCATTTTTGTACTACTCTTCAAAGATTTACAGGTATTATTAGAGGTACTGGTTTTCCTAATAAATAACTAGAATAAATTTCTTTTATGGATTGATTATTATAGCAAACAATATTAACTATCCAATTAAATGAGAATATTCTTAGTCTCAGATGAAGTATCTTCCTGCTTTTTGCTTCTGCAGAAAGACTAATTCAGATAAATGTCCCCATTAGTGTGAAAAAAATGTAATAATTATTATAGTAAGAAAGTTCTAGTATTGGGCCTCCCTGGTGGCGCAAGGGTTAAGAAACAACCTGTGAAGCTGTCCACAGCCACTGCAGCATGAGTTCGATCCCTGGACCAGCCAGGGAGCAGCCCACATGGCGCAGCAGACCTCTCCTGCCTCTCTTGCTGCTCCCCTCAGCAGTGTACTTCAGTCAGTCGGCCTGTTCTGTTCCCCACTCCGTCTCTGGTGGGTCCTCTCACCCGCCAGACCTCTGGCCTATATCCCAGCTCTTGTATGCATGAATAAATAAATCTTTTAAAAAAGAAAGTTCTAGTGTCTACATAGAAATTTTGAAATTTGAAGATTAGTTTCCAACAATATTTTATTGAGAGAAGACTTGTCAGCACTAGACCATGGGGTGCTCAGAGACCCCAAACTATTAAATGACAAGCTCTCTAAAAAGGGATCTTGCCATCCATGCACAAAAGCAAAGACATATACTCTTAGTGTGAAAGATTTTTTTTTGTATAATTGGTTTGGTGAGAAAGGGAGATAAGAAAGGATTTCAAATAATAGTTTTCCAATAAAATGCCAAAACTACCCATCCTCTTATGGGCACATGCCCAGCCAAACAGGATTGGCCCAAAGTAGAGCCCTAAGACCTAAAAGCTTGCACAAGTGTAAGGTAACTTCTGGCAAGAAACCATAGAAAGTGATTAGTTAGGCAAGTCCCGGAAAGCTGGGACAGAAGGAGAGACTCAAAATTCAAAATATACCCTGTCGAGATAATGACTGCCATTGTCTCTGGCAAGGGCCAGGAGCAGCCTTTCCATGTATCTCTCACTCATGAGTCTCTTACAACTATCTCCTCCAAGAGTCTCTTCCAAGTGTCTCTACATCTCTCCTCCACATGTCTTTTTTGATGTGTATGCTCCAAGGCCCTTCCCATGTGCCCCATCCCTGTTTACATATGCCCCTCACTCCTTCCCAGCTGCTTCCTATTCGGAAGTCTGATTCATAGCATGCTCTGACTCATAAACCAAAGTGGCTGCTTGGAAGTGGGGGTGGGAAAAATGGCACCCCCCTTCACAGAGGTATATTTCAGAACCACAGTCTAATATTCTCCTTGTTTAATTAACTTAACAGTGAATTAATGAAAGTCATACAGAAGGAATACTAAAAAAAAAAAAATCAGTAAATTCCTTGTAGTCTTCTTTAAGGATTTTGTATCTATAATGATAAGAACTACCAAAGTGAATAGTTGACATCAAATTATGGTTGTGATTTATAAAAAGAAATATATTTAATCTTTGTCCCTCGTTCCTAGCACAGTTCCTAAAATCCCTGCAATTTAATGAGTGATGCGATGGCCTTTTTTATCTTAATAATCTCTTTTCATCACACCTGAGTTATGTTAATGAGGTGACTCAGAAACAAGTCTATAGATAACTCCAAGTGGAGGCTGATTTCCAGAAAGACTAAAAAGATTACAGGGTGGGAACTTTCAGCCCCACCTCTAAACTATAGAGAGAAGAGAGCTAGAGGTTGAAATCTATACTAGCTCTTGAAGGATGAGATTCTTAGAGCTTCTGAGTTGGCAGGAAAGCTCTCTCCCATCTCCCTCCCCCCGTTTTATCCCACATCTTGCCCTGTGCATCTCTTCTGTTTGTTTTGTTTCCTTTCTAATATATCAGTAAACAGAAGTGAAGTGTTTTCCTGAGTTTTTTGAGCTGTTCTACTGAAATATTGACTCTAAGTGAGAAGGACTATTGGAACTCCTGATGTGTAGTGAGCTAGGTTGAAATGTGAGCAGACTGGGCACCCCATTTGTAGCTGAAAGTTGAATTGTGGGGGACTATTGTAGGAGTGAGTCCCTACATATGTGGAGTTGCACACTAACTCCCAGTCATTAATATGAGAATAGAAATGAAACATTGGACACCTACTTGGTGTTGGAGGGTTTCAAAATCTCACAGGTCATACATTAATTGGTAGTATAACAGAACAGAAAAATAACTCAAGGACTGTGGGAATATAGTTGGTATTATTACAATGTTAATTATTATGAGTGTTAAAAATAAAAGAGAACATGTCCTCACACAAATAGACATAATGGAAAAAAGGTTTAACCTCCAGAAAGCATTGTAAAGTATCATCTCTAAGACTCTAAAATTGAGGCCATATTTTAAAAATAAGTAAATTTGTCCAAAAATACTTTGAAATCCTCTTACAACACTCCACAAGCTATTTTGTTGTAAGGCAAATCCAACTTGAATCACAGCCAAGTCCTGTTATGCCAAAGGACCTTGTTGTAAATCTTATAAGGCTGCCCAAATGCAAAGGCCCTGAGGACATAGTTACAGCAAGATGAAAGTATATCTTCGTACATGATGGTCCAGGAGGCAAATGTTAATGCTCAGAAACTTCAGGGCAAAAACTCTGCAAAATGGCAAGCCTTTATTTAGAATGTGTCACAATTATCTGGATGGCTGTCAGGGTGGGGTTCTCCAGTAGAAATAGTAAATAATGAAGATTGGTGGTAATGGAAGAGGAAAACAAATGGCAAGGATTGGTATTTGCTGATATTTAACTCACCTTGAATTTAAGATGTGATAAACTCTTTGTAGGGAGAATGGCTGTTTGTGTGTAGTATGTCTGTAGATGCTATTTGTTTTATATATCTCATATGTTGTTTGATGTATAGTATTGAGAACTTCCCTGGTGGCACAAGGGGTTAAATCTCTCAGCACTATCAAGCTATAGGTCACCACTGCAGCACGAGTCCGATCCGCAACCAGGGAGATACCCACATGGTGCAGCATACCTCTCTGTCCCACCCACTTCTCTCCTCAGCAGTGTATTTTAGTAGATCCACCTGTTCTGCTCCCCACTCTGTCTCCAATGAATCCTCTCACCCTGCCCCACACCTCTGGCCTACACCCCAAGTCTTGTATGCATAAATAAATAAAATAAATCTTAAAAAAATGTAAAGTATCGAACTGACTAGCCGTACAGGTTCAATAGCAGATAGAAAAGTAGGTCTTGGCTTTCAGACATCAGTTCAATCCTTTCTCTGTTCTACTGTTTTAATTTACCTGCTCCATTTTCTATATCATCTTGGAGGGTGATACTTAGGAATGAGGCTAGATCAATCCCCTCCCCCAATCAATCAGGTGGGTCCCTAATTTCAGTCTTCTCATGGGAAAATAGCACACAAGCATTTTAAACAGTTTTGGAAATGATAGCAATTTCCAAAGATTGCTCAGAACCATAAATTAACTTGGAGTTTCATTCTGCCACAAACCTTGAAGTGCTATTGCAGAGATACCTTCTTAAGAAAAGGCATTGGTGTCAGAGTTGCTATAACATAAGGAAAGCAAAACTGATGGCAGAAAGAAAATTTGAAAAAAAAATAGTCAATTATGAGGTTACTTTTTATGTGGTTTATCAATGGCCTGCTCTCTGAGAACAGATTCCTGCGAGATTTTGAAAAAAAAAAATAAATAAACTGCAGCCAAATAGTGTATTTATATCTCCTGACAAGGCAGTCGTCCCATTTCTTTGTCTATTTTCTCTTCCTGAGAAAATCACTTAGACAGTTTGTAGGAAAATAGGCATGTCTCATTTTCTTCATTCCCTGGAGCTAAAAGTCTAGGCAAAAGCAGGAGCTTATTCCTAACATCTTTTTTTTTTTTTCCTAGCATTCATCCAAAGTATATAAATTATATCTCAATAAAAAATTCTAGATATTAGAATTGATCATAACCTTCAACACTCATTGCAAAAGCACCTGGGTCAAGAGCTGCCTGAGCTCTGCTGGTTGTATAATCCACTGACTTTTCCTAAAATCCAAGTCCTTCAATCCTGTAACCAGTGCTCGCAAAGGAAATAGATGTCCTCTCTCACCTCAAGTTTCACATCATATCTGGCACATCCCAATCTTAGCCTGCATCTTAGAAATCTACCTGTCACTATTATTTCTCAAGCCCTGTATTTTCATTCCTGCACTTGCACCTGTGTGTGTGTGTGTGTTGTGCATTTTGTATTTAACACTGCATGATTTTCCTCTAAGGGATTTTGACAAGGTAATATAACAAACTCTTAATTACTAACCTGGTTCATTCTGTACATTTACTGGGAGATACAGCAGAGCACTTTGGTTTAGAGTGTAGTGACAGAGATTCTGGTGGTCTGGGGCACACCAGCACGCTCCTGGGACATGTTTGAGGGGCGAGTCGAGAAGCAGGTTTGCAAGGCAAGACTCTGCTGCTTTGTGAGCAGTTCTCTTGCTATTTATTTAGTAATAATGAACAAGCATGATTGATTATGTGACAATGGCAGTAGAAGCAGGGTCCAGGGGAAACAAAGGGTAATCAAATTTGTGGGAAGGGAAACAGGAAGGGACATGACAGGGAGAACTTTCCGTGCAGGTACTTGGTATAATTTTCGAGCTACTGCCAGACCATCTTGGACCCTGACCACACAGGCAACGCTTTCCTAGGCATCCCAGCCACCTCGTGATGAGGGCCATTGTCTCAAGGCAGTCATGCGGGAGTGCCTTATCCAATTCTTGCACACACATGTAGGTGCATAGAGAGCCCATGTGCAACAGGTGTGCAGGCCCTAGGTGGATAATGGCCACAAGAGATGAGCTGCAGGCATTTAAATCTTTTTTATATATAATTAATTTCTTTATTTGTATATATTTTACATGAGGTATAGTCCCCATAAAATATCCACCACCAATTCACCGCTGCACCATCATCACCTTAGTCCCTTGGCTCCTCCCACCCTTGTTTTGATCTCTCTCCAGCCCCCTCGCCTGCAAAGTGTCTCGGATTTATAGTTGTCTGATTATTTTTGTTTCACTTATAGGAGGACTAGAGGGGCACAAAATAAGGGATCAGGGAAAAAATAACAACAGGTATTTAAATCTTGGATGATAATTGCAAGTTCAGTTTCCTTGGACAAATCACATAAGTCTGTGTGATTGAATTTTTTCGTCTGTGTAACTAATGCAATAATAGATGTCCTTAGGCATATATTATATGTCATTAGGCATATATTATATGTCATTAGTCATATATTATATGTGTCTATACATGGATGTCCATATATTAAACAGCATAACATATGTCTGTTTTAAGAATAAAATGATTTAACACAATTCCTCTACGGAAATGCCCTATGTTTAACCATTATTATAAATCCAATGTTCATCTTTATCTTTGAAACTTTGTATATAAGTTGTGTAGGTAAATGCTACCATAATTTATATCATAAAGGGAGTCTGCTTACTTTTTCTTTCTTATACATCTTGTACCGAGACATCCTTTAGAATATTATTTTAACAAAGAGTTGGTGGGGAAAAAAGCATATCGTTTTGTAATCCATGTGGAAAGAAATGTTTGTGATAAAGTTTAGCCGAGGCATGCCTCTGTTAATAGTGTAGCCTTTCATAAAGTTATGTATACACACAGTGACCATTCCAATCTCTATGAAGAGCCGTGTCTGATATCCAGAGCTGCATGCTTCATCTGTATTTATCTTAAACCTCACAACAAACTTGAAAGTCAGAAATGATCATTCCACTTATGAGAACGAGTCTCAGAAATGCAAATTGACTTTCCCAAGGCAATATAATTAATCAATGTCCAACTTAGACTTTGAGCCAGGGTTCTAATGCCAGAGTCAGTTCTTTCTTACACTGTTAAATTGTTTTTATAAAGAAATAATTTTAAGCTTCTAAATATATTTATTTGATGGGCAATGTACACAAAGAAGGAATAAAGTCTTGAAATCTTTAGAAGTTTGGAGAGTATCGTTACTAGGTGAAGAAAATGATAGCAGCTTTAGGCAGCCATGCTTCCAGCAGATGTCTCTCCTTAAAAAGCAATGTAATCCACCTTGAGAGGAGAGGGCAGGAAGATAAGACCAACAACCTTAGCAACTGACAACTGAAGAGATAACTTGGTCTGAAGAGGTAATGAAAATTTGAAAATATACAAGTATATTGAGTAGTAAAAGTGTATAAATTGAGTGTGGTAAATTTATAATATGCAACTGAGAGTAAATTAAAACAAAAGACAAAGCCAGAAACACTAGAAATGCTTGCGTGATGTGCAGATGAGAGAAAGAAAAATGATCTATGTTTCAAGAGGATTTAATAACACTGTACATTATAAAAATGGTGAACTGATTAAAATAAAAATTCATATAACTTGAAAAAAAGAAAAAAGCTAATTATTTTAATCACTTAAGTAGACATTTATGTGTAATAAAACACAGTACATCAAAAAAAACACAGAAATAACAAATCTAATCATCAACTAGGCCAGTGGTTTGCAATTAAATGTGCCTCACCTGCAAAACTTGTTAAAATGGACCCATGGGCCTCATTCCCAGATTTTCTGAAGTATTAGGCATTAGAGGAGACCTGAAAGTTAACATTTTAAGCATGTCTTCAAGTCATGCTGTTGCTGTTAAGTCTCAAGAGGGCATTTCAGGAACCACCAAAGTAAGTTATCTGTAAATTTACTTGAAAATCTATAATTTGTCTAATCTCTAAGTTATAACAATCATGGGATCAGTAATAGAAGATCCAGGAAACATCAACAATCCTCAAATATAAACTTCAATGATCGTCAAATATAAACTTGACTTTTGGTTATGGAAATGTGTAGGTCTCAAAGTTGTAACTGAGACCCCATAATAATCTTGTTGGTCTTTCAAGTTCTTATCATAGACCTACTTAATGCAAACCTAGGTGCTTTTATGGTTTTCTAGGAAATTAGCATATTTTGGAAAGAAGTTTGTTCAAAAGAAAGTTTTTCATATACTTATTGTGCTTTTAATTTTCTTCATATGAGGATATAAGGAGCACTAATATAAGGAACACTCACAACTCATACACACACATACAAATACTTAAGGTGTGCACAGTTTGGTGTAAGTGCTCACATCGGTTTCACAACAGGCAGCATCATAGACCTTTCTTGCTTTGTTGAAATGAACTTCAAGTCCAAAGAATCCATGTACAAGTGTATGAAAAACAGACATAAAGCCAATGCCTAAATCTTTTCTTTCAATGCAATGAAGTAGTAGGTGGAAATTGCCATTTACATTTTGAAAAATTAATTTAAAAAATTATATGTGAACCTTATCCTTAAGTACAATGTGAAATTTAAAATTTTCTCTTTCAATTCCTGGAAAGAAGAGGGAAAAAATTATTGCCTCTCTCAAATATATTTTGAATGAGTCAAGCGTGTTTTTCTTTTGGTGGGAAAAGTATCCAGTTGCAGAAACAATGATGACAAGAGTTACAATTTATTGCAAAAAATGTTCTGCCTTAGTCATTTAATTGTTCCAAATCAGAGAAGCTTATATTTAAGGAATTAAAGACTGCTCTAGATGTCTAAATCAGTAATAACCTCAACAAAATTTTCCCTAGCTCCCATCATTTTTTTCTCTTTAATCATTTATCATTGTGAAATTAACAAACTTGGACATGTTATTTCATATGAGATTATAAAATACTCAAATTCAAAATTTGTTAAATGTTTAATATGCTTAAAATTTATTGAGATAGCTGTTGACTAATCTAGGAGACAGGAGATCTGTAATATATCCAGATTTTGAGTCCTTAGAGACCCTCATATTTCTGCTTTTTCATTGTGTCATGTTCTAATTAAAGTTGTCATAAGGAATAAAGTTTTTAATAGTACTTGCAAAACTGCTGAAGAAACATACAAGCTGTGCAAATATCAAGTATTAATATTCTTTGAGCATGCACTAAATTATATATATGCTTAAACTAGAAAACTAAATTGCTTTGTGATCATTCATGTTATGGCTCATATTTTTGTGATATCTAATATTACCCTCTATAAAATAGTCTATTAGTACAAATAATCAACTTTATACAAATTCTTTATGAATTTTGGATCAGTAAATTTCTCCATTACCATGTACAGTATTTTGAAAAGTTATATAAATATAAAGATACATAAAATAAATATAAATAGTGTTCTGAAAGAAAACTAAGCCTATGTGACTTGGATTAGGAAAGAGATAGGACACACAAAAGCAATAAAAATATTAATACTTTTGACTTTTCAAAAGAAATCATTAATGAAATGTGAAGGCAACCCTTATCCTGGGAAAAGTATTCACAATACATAAAACTCGAAAAAAAGAGAACAGCTTCTACTATATGTGTGTGTATATACATATATAACACACAATTATAAATCAATAGTAACAAACACCCTTATGAAAGTGCACAAGAGATTTGAACACACTTCCAAATAGAAAATTGCAATTATTCACTCAATAACCACCAAAAAAAGATTTTCAGTGTTCTTAGTTAAAAGGTAAATGAAAAATACCGGTTGGTCTCACTCATAGCAGGAATTTAGAAAACCTAAGTAAGGGACCAGGAAAAAACCTAATTATAATAAAGTCAAAATCAAAATCAACAAGCAATAAACAACTATAAACCAGAGACACACTACCTGGGGGGCGGGGAGGAGGAAGTAGGATCAAAACAAGGGGGTGGGAATTGTATGGGGACTATAACCAAGATGAAAATGCATACATTGTGCAAAAATGAAAAATGATGTAAAATATGTATTAAATAAAAAAGATTTTGTTTCAAAATAAAAAAATTAAAAATTAAAAAAAATTAAAAATAACAGCTAAAACAAAAAAAGTAAATGAAAATTAAAACCATAATTAGTATAACTACAGAAATACTCAAATGACTTAAATTAAGAATATATCAATATTGGGCCTCCCGGGTGGAGCAGCAGTTGAGCGCTGGGTTGCGAAGCTGCCCACAGCCTCTGCAGCGCTGGTTCAATCCCTGGCTGCTCCCCGGCCACCGGAGGAGGGTCCCACATGGCACGCAGACCTCTCCTGCTGCCCGCTGCTCCCCTCAGCAGTGTACTTCGGTCCTTCTGCCTGCTCTGCTCCCCGCTCTGGCTCTGGTGAATTCTCTCACCCTCCCGCGCTTCTGACTGTACCCAGTGCTTGTATAAATAAATAAATAAATCTTTAAAAAAAAAAAGAATATATCAATATCAAATCTTGACTTAGAGGAGGACAAACTTGAAATCTTATGTATACTACTCGCAGAAATGTGACAGCTTAGGTGGTAGGTATAAGCACTTTGGAAGTTTCTTATTAAGTTGAACATACACCTACTCTACCATTCACTAATTCCACTTATAGGTGGTATTTACCCAAAAGAAATAAAAATGATGCCACAGATAGACTTGTACTCAGGTGTCCATAGCCATGTTTATTCTTAACAGCCAAAAATAGGAACACACTTTATTTTCATTAATAGGTGAATGGATAAACTATGTGTGATATAGTCATTATATAATACACCATTCAATAACAGAATGGAAAAAAAAAACTAAATGCATCCAACAACTTGCGTGAAACTTTTGGCATTATTTTGAGGGAAAAAAATGACACAAAAAAGTCTAGGTAATCTGTGTTATAAAATGCTAAATAGGTTAACTTGTGACAAATATGGACAGCTATAGTAAGGGAATGTTCACTGTACTAAGATTTTTTTTTTTTAAATTGAGATAATGTTGGTTTATGTCATTATTTACAATTTAGAAGTATAGGATCCCGCTTCAAATCCGTTTTCCTAATGGTGCACATACGCATACATGACACCGTAAAGGAGAACAAATCAGTGATTAAAAAAGTGAAATATTTGATCAGATCCTCTACAAAAGAAAACATAAATTGCCCAAAGCACCTCACCTACAAGAGTGCTCTATATGAACAATCATAAAAATGCAAATTAAGGCCATGATGAAGAAATATTTTACAATTAGAACAACAAAGAATTAAAAGGACTGATAGGATCAAAATTAAGCAAGAAATTTGGAGGAAGTCAATGTCTCATACTTTTTGCTAATGGCCATGTAAAATGGTACAAGCAATTTTGAAATGTGTTTGGATAATACTTATAAAACATATGTCAACTAAAAGACTTACGCATGAATGTTTAGAGAAGCTTTATTTGTACTAGTCCCAAATTGGAGGTAGCCCAAATGTTCATTAACAGAAAAAGAGGTAATCAAAACAATGTGGTGTATTCATACAACGGATTATTATTCAATAAAAATAAAAAGAACTAGAGACACACACAACTATTTGACTGAATCTCAATATTGGGTGAAATAGTTTTATAGTTACTTTGTAGTGTGTGAACAATAAGTAATAAATGTATAGACAAATAAGCAAACTAAAATTGTGACAATTATTAACTGAAAGGAAATCAGAGTTATATCAGAAATATTCAACAGTGGAAAATATTGATAGGTATAAATAGGTATAGTTGAAATATTGATTGCTTATAAGATAATGCTGCCTGTATAACATGAGCAAGTATGTAGTGAAATCAGGGATGGACATTTAAGTGTGCTAAGTACCTAAATTTAATATAAAGAAATCAATAGGGTCTAACTGAATTTGATCAGCAAAAAATGCATAATTATAATACTTAGAAACAGTGAAAAAGCAGAAGAAACTTAAATCAAAGTAATATCTTTAGAAGTATTACTGGAAATTTAACAAGACTGGGACAGAGACTTCTGTTTATTGGGTAGAATCCTTAGAAAGTTATCCAAATCTCAATTTACTGAAATAAAAACAGTAATTCAAAACAATAATTGGGGGAAAATAACTAGAATTTTGAAAAAATGTATACTTGAATTCCTATCACAAAAAAATCACAACCAGAAAGATGAATGAGTTAACACCAAAGAAATATCATTATCAGATATACAGTATAGTGTATACAATAATATCTTACCTGTTAATATATATTTGTTATAGATGATTTCATTACCTGCACATATGTATTTATATACACGTACCACACAATTCCAGCATGGAAAGACTTTTTGAACATGTCATTAAAAGGAGAAACCTTAGTTCAGGAGACTAGAAAATGCGAGCATACAGACATGGGGAGAATGACCAAGAATGAATTAATTCCTTTCTCATTGACTGCATACAGTCATTCTTATCCTTTTCCATTACTTAGCACTTATTTCAGATAAGAAGGGCCCCAGAATAAATCAAAAGCACATGCTAACAACCAATGTGGCTGATTGAATGGTAAACTGGAATTGAGAAAAGTTAGCAAATATCTAAATGGATTTTCTGGTCTTTCGAAGAAATTTTAATAATTCGAAACTAGAACAATGATAATCCAAATTAAAGTTTGAAATTTATGACTACTGAATAAGGCAAAGTAGTTATAGTATATACCAAATAGTTTTTTTTTAAAGATTAATTTATTTGTGCATACAAGAACTGGGATACAGGCCAGAGGTGCAGAAGTGAGAGCGTGGAGCAGAATAGGAGGATCTACTGAAATACACTGCTGAGGGGAGCAGCGGGCCAGACAGGAGAGGTCTGTGGCACCATGAGATTTAGCTCCTTGGTGGGGGATCAAATTCCTACTGCAGTGACTGCAGATAGCTTCATAGTGCGGAGACTTAACCCCTTGTGCAACCAGGGAAGACCCTCAAATAGTTCTTTTTAATCTGTTTTTTTTTTTTCTCTGTATTTGGTGAACATTTTGACATCCATTACTATTCTCTTTTCTCCAGGATAACACAACACTTGCACATAATGATCATTTTCCTTTCTTTCATTTCCTTTTCATGGCTAACTACATAGACTCTGCTTAGTGTTTTAATAATAGCACTGTAGAGGACATATCATTATTTATTTGTTCTACATTATTCATTATTCTGTCTTGACAGCTGTTATAACTGCTACCCAGATATTCACCAATATTTAGCATTTCTCATATGATACTTTTTTTTTCTTTAAATTACAGGAAAAATTTCTCCATGTGTATTTTGCTGGCCTTTTTTCTCCTAGGAACATTATATATACATATATATGTAGATGTATAGATATATATACACACACATCCATACATATGTAGAGTTACAATGAAAAGAACATTGTTTTTTTTCTATTTCTGAGTATTATAGGTATCATTTTTAGTTTTGCTTCAAAATTTAAACATTTATATAGCACATATAATTTTACATAATATAATAGATCCTCCAAAGGTTTCACTGTAAGGTTGAATCATTTGACTAAAAGCTTGAAAATGTTTTTCCAATCAAAGACTTATAAAAATGAGGCAGTTGAAGAGTCAGAGGAAGAGGAAACGAGAAGAAAGAACAACAGGTAGAACAGTACAATAAGAAAGAAATGGCAAAAAAGAAACTTGTCCTCCTATCTGGCCTGTTTGGCTCTATTAAATGTGGAGAGGCAGCAGTTGTGTGCTGTATTTACTGACCGAAATGGAGCCTTACCAGTCAATGATCAATAGGATCAATTTCTATCATTAGAGGTTCTCTCGCACCAGGCTGCAAATACATTTTCCAATGTCCGATTAAGGACATAAGACCCAAAGTTGGCAATGTAAGACGAAGATAAAAATTACTTTCTTGATAAAAGTTCCCTTCTTGCTCCTGATGGCTCACACTACTTTCCTGCTTGGAATGTAAACCTGATAACCGGAGCACAAGCAACCTGAGCAGTAGGAAGCCAAGAAAAAGACCAAACAAACTGCAGAAATCTCAGCTCTGACTCTCATGAGCCATCAAAATGATTTTAGTCTTCCAATTGTTTGAAGAAAAATAAGCCCATAATTGTTTAAACCAGTGATGAACAAGTTTTCCGTTATCTCGCAGCTGAATGCAATCACCAGCTGCTGCAGCCTGCCATGAAGCTTCAACCTGCCTGCTGGAAAAGTATTCCATGTGCAATGATTCTCCCAGTCAGGGAGGTAAACAGTCCAGGTGCCAAGAACAATTTACTTCTCCTGTGATGTGCTGTCTCCCACTGATGTTTGGAAGTTCAGTCATTACCACCTTTCCATGGATAACCCTAGGGCATTATGTGAAAAATTACTCCTGTACCATGTCCCTTTGGGCCCAGCCACTCAAGGATTCCTCAACACTGTTAATATGGTTAGCTCCAAAATAAGGCATGTACTTCAGACACCAAGAAATTCAAAAGAAATGCTGTGCAATATGGGGATTATATAGCATGAGGAGTCAATATATATCTCCATCTGAAAATCAAATATGCATTTGCCCTATTAGAGCATGTAGTTCTGGAAGAATTAATCTTTGAAATTCCTGACTGAGATTCATGAAAATGACACTCTGAATTGATTTAGGACAGAGATTAGGAAACTGCACCATGCAGGTCAAAATTGGCCTTACATGTTCTAACAAATAAAGTTTTATTGAAAGACTTGCGCTCATTAGTTTACAAATTGTCTGTGACTGGATTTATACAAAAATGATGGTTAAATAGCTACAACAGAGACTACCTGGTTCTTAAACCTGAAAATAATTCTTATCTGCTACTTTAGAAAAAAATGTTGACAAATTTCAACTTTTATTTGGCTTTATGTATTGGCGGTATTATATATCAACATAACACAAAGTGAGAGGGATATACCTGAAACCATATCAAAGAACTAATAATATAAGTGCAATGGGGTAATATGTACGAGAAGCTTCTAGCTACACCTAAATAATGTAATTTAAAATAGAAAATAGGGGACTCTCTGGTGGTGCAGCAAGTTGAGCATAGTGCTGTGAAGCTGTCCACAGCCTCTGCAGTGCAGGTTGGATTCCAGGTTCGATTCTGGCTGCCCGGGGAGTTTCCCACATGGCATGGCAGACCTCTCCTGTCTTGCCTGTTGCTCCCCTCAGCAGTGCTTTTGAACTGTCTACCTGTTCTGCTCCCCGCTCTGTCTCTGGTGAATCCTCTCACCCTCCCATGCCTTTGGCCTGTACCCCAGCAATTGTATAAATAAAAAATAAATCTTAAAAAATAAATTAAAAAAAATAGAAAATAGGGGCCTCCCTAGTGACGCAGGGATTAAAGACAAAGCTATCGAGCAATGGGCGGCCACTGCAGCACAAGACGATCCCTGAACAGGGAGCTGGCCCACAGGGCTCAGCAGACCTCTCCTGTTTCGCCCGCTGCTCCCCTCAGCAGTGGATTTCAGTAGATCCACCTGTTCTGCTCCCCACTCTGTGTCTGGTGAATCCTTTCACCCTCTGCACCTCTGGCCTACAACCCAGTTATTCTATGCATAAACAAATTAAAAAAAATAAAATAGAGAATAATAAGCTTAAATTTATAAAATCTCAATTCCAAAATATTTATATATATATAGATATAGATACATATATATTTAAAAGAAGAAAGTTAAATGCTATTTAGATACACTTTAAGATAGGTTTACTCACATGCAATTAGATTTGCTGGCTCCCTGAAATGTACAATATCTTTTCATGTGAAATTCTTTTATGATTACATTTTGAGCAATGTAATTAGAAATTTTATATTACAAATATCTTTGTAATTGTCAAAATGGGTATAACTTGATAATGAATTAATTAAAATGCATGTAACCAATTTGAACATATTGTTATTTCTTCTTTAAAAGGTATTTATTTTAAGCTATTTAGTGCCTTATTTAATGTATACCATCTAAATGGAAGATTAGTAAATAGACTCTATGTAAAAATAATTATTTTGTGGATTCAAGTTATGATGCATTTTACTCCTCAGTTTAAAAGCATTTGAAAAGAGAAACAACTATAATTTATGTATGTATCGCCAAGTTATATTTGTATTTTAATAGAATTTTCATAGTTATTAAACATTTTCATCAATTTCATGTTTTAGAGTAATAATCATACCTATGAGGTATGTTAGTAAAGTTGACTTATTCACCCTAAATACCTTCATTTCTCCTCTAGGTTTTCATTTTAAATGTCTGAAGTTTTAAACTCCTAAAGTGTAATTGAATTATAAAACATTACAGCTAGTAAGTAGAGGAAAGAGGCCAGAATTTTATAATTCCTTAATACTGAAAAGCATAAAAATGGTATTGTATTCATGACTTTAATAAACTTGAAATTAAAAAGCATATGTCTATCCACATTTGAAGTATGAGGACAAGTATAATTATCCCAAGAGGCACAGAGGTTTGCACTAGAGTTGGAATCGCACAATTTATGAGTTCTCTAAGCCCTTACCAGCCCACTAAGTAATATGCAAGTAAGTGTGTGTTACAGGAGGAAGTTTCCACATCTTGGCACAGGAGACATTGGCCACCACTTGACCCATTATTAAACCACTGCAGCTCACTAATCAGGAGAAATTGTCTTGCTGCAGGAGAATCATCAAGGTCAATCAGATAACAGGGATTTGATGATTTTCACTTTTTCAAGAAGAGAGCAGTATTCCACTATATTTCTTTTTCCTCATTTCAGCCCAAAAGATAGTGGTACCTGTCTCATTGAGTCACCCTAAGACACTATATATATTTAATATTATGCCTACAGCCTCGTAATGGTACAAAAAATAAATTTCTCATCCCTTGTTACTGAAATTTTCCTATTATTGTTTCTTTTTTTTTTTTTTTTTAATAGAGGCATGTTTTATTTATTTGTTTGTTTGTTTGTTTTGTTTATACATGCGCTGGGTACAGTCAGAAGCGCGGGAGGGTGAGAGAATTCACCAGAGCCAGAGAGGGGAGCAGAGCAGGCAGAAGGACCGAAGTACACTGCTGAGGGGGCAGCGGGCGGCAGGAGAGGTCTGCGCGCCATGTGGGACCCTCCTCCGGTGGCCGGGGAGCAGCCGGGGATCGAACCGGCGCCGCAGAGGTCGCCGGCAGCTTCGCAACCCAGCGCTCAACCACTGCGCCACCGGGGAGGCCCCTGTTTCTTTATTTACTATTACCAACATTTAGAAAGCTATGATAAGAAAAAAGCTCCATAAACTTCAGTGACAAATCTGACAATATTAAAAGCGAAATCATTATCAAAGTCAAATGAACTACAAGAAGGATAAAGGAAAGAAATGATTCACGAAGGGAGTGAAATTAAATTTGGTTGAAATAGTTTATTCTCAATTGAAGCTGCCTGGTGTTATGCTATAAAGTAAAAGAGTTAGCCAGGTGACGATGATTAAATTCATAGATACATAATTTGAATTTTGTAGCAAAGACAGATGTCTTCTGATTCAGTCACTGAATTATAATGCTAACTATCGTGGTTAGGCTCATGCTAAAACTGAACATTGACATATAATTCTGATTAGAGAATTACCCAAAAGCTTATCTCTTGTGTTAATATTGGTTTGAAAAATGCAAAAATAAAGTCAAAAGAAGAATGGGTACTGACAGCAATGTGGTTGGTGATATAATGTTGTAATAATGTTTATTTTCTAATCATAGACTTTGATGTTTGCAACTTTTAAAATTATGGATTGAAAATAAGCATAAAAGTAAATCAGTTGATAAACTTCACGTGTCATTGAGAAATTAACCTACAAAGAAGATACACTGCACTATTCATGTGCTAATTTTCTAACAGCTTTATAATGCTCTAATATAAACATTTATAAATTGGGATTTGTTTATGTTTTGTTTGTTATTTTCATGTGGAACTGAAAAGTAAAGAACAAGTGTCAGTGTATTTATAAACTGCAGCATTATGAAAGAAACGCTCAAAGGATTATTTCCCATTAACAGAATATTCGAGTTTCTGGAAAGTTAAAATGTCTTCCTGTACTAACGTTGACATAACAAGAGAACCAGGAGATGAAAGGATTCTACCCATATTTAATAATGGACCTTGATAAATAGAGCAATGGTCATTTTTGCCCCCAAAACTTTGAGGAAATTTTTATCTGAATCTGAGGACAACAGTAGGGAATGAAGACTACAAATTGCTCGATTTATGAGATTCAGTTCTATGACTTTGTTTTCCCTTTTAGCAAATGCCCAAAAAGCAAATGACCATATGACCCAAGATTTGATTCCAAGAATCTCCTCACCATCATATTTGGTTACTGCCACAAACATGCAAAAGAATTCATAAAAGGGAAACTAAGTCAAAAAAATAGGTAAGTGGTTCTATTAAAAATTACTTTTTTCTTTGTTCAATGAAATTTATTTTAGTGGTCTACCATCAAAAATTTGATTGGAATTTTGTTTTCTTGCTTTATTTTATTTAACTCATTGGGACACCCAGCTCACGGATCCCTCAAATCTCTAATTGCTCATTAGCAATAGCCTATCCTTGTTTTCTTCTAAATTCATCTCAATCTCAGTAATACACCCTTTCAACCATTTTCTTACATACTTCATTTGGAGCTCAAAAATTAAGAAAGATGGTGTTTTTCATTTTTTTTTTAATGATCACTCGTGTTCTGCTGGGCTATTGTATAGATATGTATAAAAAATATAGCCATCAACATCATCCGTGTTGATATCCTCTTGCATGCCTCGTGGTGATAATTTAAGCCATATTAACTTTATTTATAGTGGGTGAATTTTTCTCCAAATTCACAGATTATACAAACAGCTGTGCATGCTTGCTTATACTCAGCACAGTTCCTGTCACCTAACACTGCCTATTCCCATCCCTTTCATTCATGGTTATCTGAAATATATTGATTCTCTTATCCAAAGTTACATACTGTTATATACTGTTATATACTCTTATACAAAGTTATATACTCACTTTTATATACTGTCTCAAAGTCTTTGAGTATTTACCTTTCTCAATGAAAATCAGGCATCCATTCAGCTCAACTTGTTTATTTGATTATCTGTTCAATGTCATATCTCATCCATATTAATCCTCCTTCCCAAACAGACTGAAACAAAAATACAAAGTGTCAGGGGAGGGGGAGAGGAGAAATCGGAAGGGTAAGGAGCCAACGAGGGAGAAGGAAAAGAGAAGAAAAGTGAAAACCCATATTACCTTCTATTTATTATTTCCATCTCACTCATTTAAATTTTATTAAAATATTTTATATACTGTCTCACTTTTTCCCACCACATTGCATCAACTTTTTTAGCTTTTATGAATCCATTCCAGTTATTTTTTAATTATTTCATGGCATAAAAAAATAATTTTTAAATTTTAATTACAAACTTATGAATGTTTAAGAATAATATATATTACAATTGAAAACTGCCTTTAAATTTTCTGCAAATTTTCTATCATAGAAAATTTAATTTTAATTTATTATAATCTTTTCTTAAAGTAATTTTTAGATCTTTGATTTTTGCTTTATTGAATAAATCAGAGACCTTTGATTGCTGTCATCATGTTGGGATTTAATAATTCACCCTCAGGGGACTTTATATGCTCTTCCCACTTCCCAGAAGTGGCTCAATATACATTTGGAACAATCAAAATGTAATATTCCTGTAACATTGAACATGGTGAACAATTTTCTGAATTGAAAAAAATCAAATTGTAATCTCTCTAAGATAATGCAGGATTTGTTTGTTATAGTAAAAGAGCTTGAATAGTAAGATCAAGAGGTAAAAACAAGGAACTAAATATACACATATTTCATTTTTTATGCAAGGGAAGTGTTTAGCATATTATTAATATGATTGTAAAATACACCCTATTTTTCTGGACATATCTTACTTTGCCTCCCATCAGATATAACAGTGTTCTTTAGAAATATGTCAATCTTTTTATTAGTTGGAAAATTCATCCAAATTTAGTAAGTGTTTTGTCTACATTCCTTCCTAACCAGTATACAATATTTCTGAATTATCCAAAATAAGATATTCAAAGAATGCTTACATGTGGCAAAAACCACACGATTGCCATGAGTTAAGTAAGTTAAGAGAAACTACTTTTTATCTTCCTATAATTTTGGCAAAAGTCTAAATTGCTTTGCTCCTAGTTCATAATAGCACAAAATAACAATGCAAACTGGAGGGAGTGTCTTTTGCTTTCCAAGCCCTTGATAATGCCACTTTAAGTCTTTAAATAAAACAGAATTATAAAAGCCATTAAGGCCAAATAGAAAGCAGTGTGACTGGTTGTTACAAAATGCAACAGAAAAACAGTAAATAAACCAAGATTGTTGAGTAGAACAGCATAATGGAAATTCAAAGTTCCCTAGTTTGTAGTCAAACTACAAATTGTATTCTGTTTTGTTCTTGCTGGTTGAATCAAGTAGGAATTTGTCCACAAAAAAATAAATGAATAACCAAATAATATTTTTGTCATTTAGAGAACAATCACATCAATTGTGTAAAGCACACTAATTTGGATAATCAAACTCCCTCTGGAGTCTTGTTTTTGGTTATCTCACATAGAATTAAAGCAGTGACTAATCTACATAATGAATAATATGCCTTTAAATTTTTTTGATTCTATACCCTCAGGCATAAAGATCCTTTTGGACAGTTCAATTTGTATATCTTATTGCCAAAATTAGACCTTCTTTTTGAAATGTAGAAAGTTGTAGCAGATAGATATTCCTCAAAGAGGCTGATAATTGAAATTATATTGGGCTTTCTTCAGGAATCATTGCTAAAGCAAAAGCAGTATCAACAGTGTTTTTCTGGACTTATCATTGGAACTTTATAATTAACTACATCCAGCTAGCTTATAAATCACTGAAAACAACTCTACTCCAAGTCTCTCCTTTGAGAGGAAAACTACTGCCTCCATTGGTTAGGTCATTAAGAATGTAATGGCCTCCTAAGCCTGAAATCTAGAGGAGTGAATCAGAATGTCCTAATGTACTGGTTAATGATGCTTTTGTATTACCAATTACCAGCAAAGCCTATTGCATTAAAATGAACAGTCTTGGATTAAAATTTAGAATGGATATAGCAGTGTGCTAGTAGCTTTATATATAGCGCCACATTCTCTGTGAAAATAGCATTTTATACAATAAATAAGTGAATAGATCACCAAATAAATGACTTCAGTATGATATGTAACTATCAGTGGATATCAGAAATGCTTCTATTCTGTGATTTATGTTACTTGTTTTATTAAAAAAAAAATTATAGAGAGATTTCCATAATGCATACTACATACTCATTCAAAAGTCAAATTTCACCTCACAGAAATGCATAACCCCAATATAACCATAAGGACAACATCAGCAAAATCCCAATCAATGGGCATTCCATAAAATATTTGACCTCGGGCCTCCCTGGTGGTGCAGCGGATTGAGGCACAGCCTGTGGTACTGTCTGTGGCCTCTGTGGCACAGGTTCAATCCCAGGCCAGCCTGGGAGCAACCCACATGGTGCAGCAGACCTCTCCTGACTCCCCCGCTGCTCCCCTCAGCAGTGTATTTCAGTCTGTCTGCCTGTTCATCAGCTTCTGTTGATTTGGTATTTATATTTACTGAGCAGAAGCTTGAGTAAAATTTAATATATAGTTGAATTTTCACTGATAAAGCAAAATATCAACTTTGAATGATTACTAAGATTAACAATTAAGTACAATAAATATAAAAGCAATTTTTAAAAAATTAATCAGTATTTCATCAGTTTTGTGTGTAAGCATCCAACCTGGGGTAAATGTAAGTGTCAGTTATTCAGATTCTGATGGAAGGCCAGATTGAGTAAATAGGTAAGTTATTTCCTCCAGAAAGTTATATTTTTTTAACTATGTACAGTAATTTAAACTAATATAGCAAGTTGTTTTCTAAAGTGAATTTTCAAAAGGCTCCTAAGGTACTTCAATAAAGAGAATAGTAAATCTGTGATTACAAGCCAATTGTTTATGTTACTGCTTTCTCTGAGATACTGAAGGTACTTTATTGTGGAGTAAACTTTTCTCTAGAATCTATCATTTTATAGCAACTTAGTTTGTGAGTAATTAGTTAGCAAACTTTATGTCAAAATGATAACTAATACAATTACCTTAAACTTTTAACAAAGAAATTTTAAATAATTGTAATGCAGGTATCTTAATATTTTATACAGGCATAACAGCACTTGGTATACCTTAATATTTTCTATATTAATTGACAGCTTTGACAAGATGATCAAAAATAAGTTCATGGGAAAGGCATGAATGTAATATTAGTAAGTCATAAGTTGAAATAATTATAAAATATTTGTTTTCTTTTTCTTGCATTAACATGCATTCCCCCTTCACAAATCCACAGTTGCCATTTGTAATTCAAGTAGATTAGATTTTTAAGTTAAAGTAATATAAAACTAAGGTTAATCTATCTAATTTTCATATAAGTCTATACAATAAAATTTCAATATCCTTACAATTACAGGGGGAAAAAAAGTAAAAAAGTCACAGGAAAGAAACCATGTTTTACTATATAAACCAAGTTTAGTTATTAGAAAGGATGGAAACACAGCTTAAAATCTCAGATACCTGAAGTGTTACTATCTATTATATGTATTAATGCTTTTACAAATTATTGAACATGTCCCTAAAAATGTAGTGAGTCAGGAATATCCTTAAATGTAGAACCTCTTGTGTCTGGCACAACACTATAATGAAAACGGTGCCTTAATTTTCTGACATGGGACATGGGAGTAAAAGAATAAATGGTTATCTAATTCATAAATATTTAAAATGCATTTGTATGAAATTACTGGAACTTGGTTGCTTGTTCCTTCTGCATTGCTCTTGTCTTGCTGTGTAACAAATTCCTCACAATTTTGTAGCTTATAACAACATATCTAAGGGTGAGGATTATTTGTGGCTAAACTGAGTAGTCTGGTCTAGGTTTCTCACAAGGTCACTCTCAAAAGTTCTTCACTGGGGCCATACACATCTCATTTTCTAGTCATTTATACTCCATTTTATCTATTCATTTTTTAAAGATTTACTTTTATTTATTTACGCATACAAGAGCTGGGATGTAGGCCCGAGAGGGGAGGGGTTGGGGGTTGTGGAGGGTAGTGAGAAGATTCACCAGAGACAGAGCAGGGAGCAGAACAGGTCAATCTACAGAAATACACTGCTGAGGGGAGCAGTGGGCAAGACAGGAGAGGTCTGCTGCGCCATGTGAGCCAGCCTCTTTCCCCCTCCAGCCCCCATGGAATCAAGCAGTGTCTGTAAATAACGCTGATACTTTAACCCCTGCACCACCAGGGAGGCCCCTATTCCATTAAATTTATGTAAAGTCGTCTCCCATTTAAAGGTATTATGGAACATTATGATGTAAAGGGATGTAGGGCAAGCATTTTTTAATTAAGTGAGTTTTATTCTATTACATTAAAAAATCTAAATGTTTTGATTTACATGTGTAATTGAGTGGATCAAATTTTTTGATATAGTCAACAATATAATTTTACTATTGACAACCATATCAATCCTTTATAATATAATCATTATCAGAAGAATCACTCTGCATTGATTAAAAAGAAAGTTTTACATATATCTCTTCCAAGCGTGTTCTACACAGTGATTGAAAACAATAAATTCTGAGCTAAAACTTCCCTTAGCTAATTTAATCCTGGCCTACTTTTCAAAGTGTTATTCAGAAGTGTGCTACACCCTGTAATCTTTATGAGCTGATAAGGTCAATTCTGAAGCAAACCAAAATGAATAAATCTCAAAGATTTATGCCATTACAATAGCAATTTTGAAAGAAAGAAAGACAATTACTTTTTCTATTCTAATGTTTCCAAAATATGTGCTTTCCTATATTGCTATGTTGCACTGGTACTCTGACTGCCACAATGGGGAATTTCAAAAGCATAGTTATGAGCTGTTTCGAGAATTCAATAACCCAGCAACCTGCAGTTCGTAAGAGTTAGAGCCATGCTAATCATTTTGGAAATCATTCGGATATCATTTTACAATACCAGTGAGAATGAAAGTGGCAAATTATTTAGCTTTATATTGTTTTAATTCCATAATTAAGTAATTGGACTTGGAGCAAACAGTTTACTACTTCCGTTTTAATTAACATTTCACTCTATAACTATAGTCCTCACTATAAACACTATCATCTGCATACAAAGCCAATTATAATATGCATTATTGTAAGTAATAAAATGTTTTACTAATCAAACATTTATGTGGATCAGACATTTTTATGCAATGGCAATTATAAGAAAAGGAATCAGGTTACCAGTGACAAATGTTCTTAATTAGAGTTAAACAGGTCCGGATTAGTCATATTTTGTGTTCCTACTTAAAATATTCTATCCTAGAGAAACTTAGATTACTTTTAAAATTCATTTAAATAGTTCAAGATTCCAGCTAAGAAATGTTACTCTTATTTGGTGCTCTATTGTGATGACGTGGTTTTATTACTAATATAACAATTTAAATTACTGAACTTATTCAATTGGTGGGCGGATTTATCTATTTAGCAACAGCATAAGGAATTTTAACATATAAATTCTGATTTGCATTTTTAATTTAGAACATTCCTTGGCTTAGATTACTTACACAAAAAATATTTCACAAAAGGTCTCATAAATAATATAGAAAATTCAGAGTATTTTCGTCCTTACTGAATTCATATTTGGTTCAATCTACACAAGTTAAAAATCTTACATTAACTGAAGAATACCCAAATCAGAATTCCAGATTTGTACTTTAGATCTATGTGGATTATTGAGATAGTCCACAAATTTTTGGTAGGTTTTTTTGACATATAATAAATAATTCATTATAGTTATGAAAGTAGTATATGCCAGAGTGAAGACAGAAAGAGAGAGAGAGTTACAGTAACCACTATTATATGGTATTTTTGTAGGGAAAATCAAATAGACTAATGAAACAGAAAATAAAATCAGAGATAATTCCACATTTAATTTCAACAAGGATGCAGTACAGCTCACTGATTTTTGGATGACAAAGAAAATAAATACATCCCCAGCCTTACTCTAAAATTAATTGAAGTTGAATTATATACCTAAGTCTAAACATTAAACTATGACACTTCCAGAACACATCAAAGAAAATCTTTATGGAAAGGATGGATTTTTGGTGAGAATACCTAAATCCTTAAAAATAAAGGAAAATTGCTAATTAAACTTCATTGTCTGGTCATCAAAAGGCATCACTAATAAGGTACCAACCATGGAACTAAGGAAAATACTCAAAACATAGCTCTCTGAACAAGGACTATTGTTTAAAATATATAATAAACTCTCTGAAATCAATAATTAAAGTTAAAATTAGGGACCAAGTACCAAAACAATGGAAATGTCACAAAAGGAGATAAATTAATGGTCAATAATAAAATTAATAGCACATGACATCATTAATCATAGACGAAAAATACCCACAATGAGTTTTTACCACACACAGGATGTTAAAGTAAAGGATACTTTTAAGTCAAAATCCTGGAGAACAGCAGAGACTTCCTATCTTTCTTGTAAGAGTATAAAATTGTTGCAAAGCTGTGACAGGTTTGGTTGTTGTTGTTGTTGTTTTAATAAAGATGAACTTATTCTTTGATCCAGTGCCCGCTAGGTATTTATCCCAGAGTGAAAAACAAATCAACAGAACAACTCGTATAGGAATTGTTGTTGAAGAGGTATTTCTACAGCCAAATATGCAGAACAAATTAAATGCCAGGCAAAGGGAAAATAGAAAAAGAAATTACACTTGGGTAAAAACAACAGAAACACAATTGTGTATAAGTTTTATTCAAAATGGACAAATATGTGAAATAAGCCAAATGTCTACTAATGGTTCATTACATAAACAGTTATGATTTGAATATACAATGGAATACTACCCAGCAACAGCAAGATGCAGTATTTTATGTACAACCATTTTTTTTTTTAATTTTTTTTTTTTTTTATGGAGGCATGTTTTATTTATTTGTTTGTTTGTTTGTTTATACATGCACTGGGTACAGTCAGAAGGGCGGGAGGGTGAGAGAATTCACCAGAGCCAGAGCGGGGAGCAGAGCAGGCAGAAGGACCGAAGTACACTGCTGAGGGGAGCAGCGGGCGGCAGGAGAGGTCTGCGCGCCATGTGGGACCCTCCTCCGGTGGCCGGGGAGCAGCCGGGGATCGAACCGGCGCCGCAGAGGCCGCGGGCAGCTTCGCAACCCAACGCTCAACCTCTGCGCCACCGGGGAGGCCCAACCATTTTTTTTTTAAGATTTATTTATTTATTTATACAAGCACTGGGTACAGTCAGAGGCGCGGGAGGGTGAGAGAATTAACCAGAGCCACAGGGGAGAGTAGAACAGGCAGAGTGACAAAGTACACTGCTGAGGGGCGCAGTGGGCGGCAGGAGAGGTCTGCGCGCCATGTGGGACCCTCGCCCGGTGGCCGGGGATCGAACCGGCGCTGCAGAGGCTGCGGGCAGCTTCACAACCCAGTGCTTAACCGCTGTGCCACCGGGGAGGCCCTGTACAACCATATTAAAGGAAAAGGTTCAAACATGAAACAATACCTACTGTATGGGAATGGAGATAAATTATACCACATATATATCACATTGTCTTTCTCCATTCAACTGTATGGACACATCCCACCACTTTGGTTATTTTCATTTCTTGATTATTGTAAATAATGCTGCAGTGAACATGGGGGTACTTACATCTTTTTACTATAGTGATTTCCTTTCTACAGATAAATATCTAGAAGTAGAATTGCTAGATAATGTGGTAGTTCTATTTTTCATTTGTTAAGGAACTTTTATACTGTTTCCATAGTGAATCAATTTTGGCATTCAATATTAATGCAAATCTTATAAATTTGAGGACTATTCTAAAATGACTGTTCATTATTTAAATTCATTTTTTCCCTTCATATATTATTGCTTTTTATTCTTAGGCTTTTCTTTTTTTTGTTCTGAAGAAATGCAAAGCGTATTATTAATTATTTTCAAATTTTATTTACTTCTCATTTTGTTTCTCTAATCTTAATCCTAAAGAATCAATATTTTCCTTTATAGCCTTGAATGCTCTTACAATGTTTTACTTATGAACTTTAAAAAAAAAAACAAACTTGGAATCAGACATATACAGACTGAATTTTAGAATCCCATAGAATGGTTTTATACTCTGCCTCAAGAACTCATTAACATTGACTAGTTTAGAATTTGTTCAATAGTTTTAATTTGTTTATTCATTTGACCCTAAAGCTGTTTGTTTTCTTACTCATTTATTTAATTCTCTGAGCCTCTATTTCTTCATTGTGTGTCTTCATTTGTTCACCATTGGCCTTTTCTTGATTTAGCAACTCACAACATTTATAAAAAAGTATAGTTGTTCACAGAACATCTAATGTTAGAGAGATTCATTATGTTGACATTTTATAGTCTTTCCAATTATACTTTCTTCACTAGTTGTCCTCAAGTATCCTATTTATCTTCATAAGTACTTTCTTTAACTTTACAGAAGCTTTTCATCAGGAATCCATTTTTAGACGTTATTAAAATCAGGCATGTATAATACTTCCCATTTTCAAAGTGTGCAGTAATAATTTCTTCTCTCATTGCTTATATCATTTAGCAAAACTGAGAGAGAGAAGATGGCTTTGCTTAATATCTCATTGCAAACAAGCTTTAGTACTTTAATTTTAAAATATCTATCGGATGCTAGGTATTTCTTTAATGAGTTAAAGTGAAAATACATTTATGCTCTCACTTTCTTCACGTTTGTCCTTCCTTGTGTGATTAATCCTATAAATATGGAAGTGATGTTGATGTTTTATGCTAGAGCAGAATAATGCTTGTTAGGATCAGTAAAAGGGTTCACTAATCAGCATTCTCTGCTGTGTTGAGAAAATAAAAATAAAGCATAGGAGCCAAAATCTGAGTAGACAGTTTCACATTAATAAATAATAATTGCCAAGTGATGTTCTTTACATGTATTGGGACAAGTTCATTCCTATTACACAAGTATTAACCATCCGAATTACCTGGTGAAAACTTTTAGTGGAAGCAGTGGAGAAATGCTTTCTCTCAATTCCAAATCAAACTTGATGCTGGAAGGTATAAGGGTTTCACCTGTGTAAGTGCAAGGGGTTCTCACATACATTAATCTTTAAGTCATTCTCCTTCCCTATGTAAGAAGTGACTAAGATGCCTGAAAAAGGACAAACACAACTGGAAAATAGCTTGCCAGCTAAATGGAAACCAGGATTAGAGAAATGGTGTTCTTCCCTTAGTGTCCCCTGAATTATCATTTTCTTAAGCCGTTGGACTTTGGGAATTAAGTCTGTGGCTTAACCTATACAGGGGCAGAGAAGACTAGAAAGAGGCAGATCTTGATCTATACTTGTAAGGACATTTCTCCTATATTAAGTCACGGTACATTTGTGCACCTTACTGAGACAGTGTGAGTGGGTCTGGATACTTGCCCTTAACAGTTTCTGATATATAATAATAGTACCATGATCAAATTAACTGCAAATCCACTGTCTTTGCAAGGTTGAAAATTTACTTGCTGTTCCAATCTCCTCTCAAATTGTATCCAGCTTGTTTTCCATGAAGCTCAACAGAGAATTCACAACAGTAGGATATTATGATAGTGTAAAGTCAGATGCATAGAGCTAATCCAGTTATAAAAAATGCCACTAGATACTCTTTATTTGAATATATCTCCTTCCTTAAAATAGCATATCATAGTGAAATTAAATTTTCATTTTTTTTAATTGTAGTACCATTGACTTACAATATTGTTTATGATTTAGAGGTATAGGATCTCCCCCTTCAGATGTTGTTACCACACCACACCTAAACCAGATATACATAGTCCTCCACTATATTCCATTGTGCTCCCTGCCCACTTTGTTAAATCTTCTTTAAAGTTAAATCACAAAACCAGGGCCTCCCTGGTGGCGCAGGTGTTAACTCTCAGCACTGTCAAGCTATCACCAGCCACTGCAGCCTGAGTTTGATTCCAGGCCAGGGAGCTATCCACAAGGTGCAGGAGACCTCTCCTATCTCACCTACTGCTCCCCTCAGCAGTGGATTTCAGTAGATCTACCTGTTCTGATCCCCACTCTGTCTCTGGTGAATATGCTCACCCTCCCCCCCAACATCTCTGGCCTACACCCCAGCTCTTGTATGCATAAATAAATAAAATAAATTTTTAAAAAAATGAAAAGTTAAAATCACAAAACAGAAGAGGAGGGTCACTATTAATTTCTCTTGCATCTATAGTTGTCACTTCAAAGAAATGAAAACTCACATTTCACCTTCTTCACCTTTGCTCTCTCTCAGGTCTAAGAGTTCTTAGTACCGAAGCAGAATTGGGACTTTTCAATCTCTACCCAAAGGGATAACTTTCATAGAATTATGAGTATTTCCTTCAGGGTTCCCATGTTGTATAATCATATAATGTTGCTCACGTTCAATGTACCCAAATAATTTTCTAGTCTACAGAAGAGCATTATTTCCCTGGCCTTATACCTTCTACATTCATCAATCTACAGGGTATCCAGCAAGTAATCCAATTATCACAGATACAATTTTGTCACCAAGAACTAGTACTTAATATTGCCTAAGGCTTTAAAGTAAAAATCATCTGAATTTAAAGGGATGAGAGAAGAACAAGATAATCTTGGTGTCTAGTTCACCAAATTAATAGTCAGTGGATACAACACACTGTTCTAAATCCACATTCTGTGAACTTTAAATTCATGTGGGAGAAATTCCTACCACAAAATTAATATTCATATGATACATGTACATCACCGCTGGGAATAATTCCATCTATGCTTAATCCTATAATTTCCATTTCCCTTTGAGTCCTATTTCTAGCATGACAGTACTGGAATTTGGATGAAGCAACAGCATCAGCTTGTTTAGTCCTGTGAGAAGGTGAGATTTCTTAGGACTAAGAAGCATGCCTCAGGAAAGGTTTTACAGTTTCTTTCAGAGCATGCCCTGGTAGGTAATATTTTAGTATAAGCAGCTCCCACCATGAAGTTCAAGGTCAGTCAGTACCTTCATTTTCCTATATGGAAAAATCAACGATAACTGGTGACTCACCTAGCTAGCCTAGCACTAAGAATTTACAGCTGAAACCTCAGTAGCTCACATGATCACCTCAGAACTGACTTGCAGTTGAAAAGCAGTTAACATTGCTCAGCTCCCAACCCTTCCTCCCAAAGCACATAAAACTCACTGCCCTAAATTTAGAATAGTGTCCACCTCTGACATGCATGGTTGAGAGATGTGCTTTCCTGCTAAGCTGCAGAAACCTGTATTGCGAGAATGCCATACCTATTAGAAACCTTCCAGATTCATCGCCCTTCCTGCTGGGCTAGGGGTTAAGTCTCAGCGCTACCACTGTGATGGTCCCGTGCTCCTCTTACAGTATATTTTAGTAGATCTGCCTGCACTCTGGCCTATACCCCATTTCTTCTATGCAAAAATAAAATATTTAAAAAGAAAGAAGAAACCTTCCCAATCCATACTTTGCTTGCCTATGTCACCTATGAAACAATGTGGATCTACCCATGTAGACACTGGCATCAAATTCTTGCCTTTGATTAGCCTGGTGACTGAGTCTTATGACCTGCAGTTTTTTGAGATCACTCATATTCCTCGTGACTCTGCATTTTTGCTGTCTTGTGGTCTGTGCTGAGTGCCAGGGCATAAATGCCATATTAGGTAACTCAACCCTGCAGAAAGAGCCCCCTATTTGTAGACTGTGCTGCCTTCTGTTACTGTCCTAGATGTCACTGTAGCTTATGTCACTGTAGCTTTTTGCCCAGTCTGCAACTCGAAAATCTAAACCAAATTGCATCAGATTGTATACTTAATAGGTTACCTATTATGTGTAAACAGGACCTTAATTTTTAAAAAATATAACAAGACAAACAAGAAACAATCTTTAGTGACAGAAAAGAACAAGGACTCCCAGGGGCTGGGAGCAAGGGGAAAGGATTAACTACAAGGGGACATGTGGCAACTATTTAGGGTGATGCAAATGTTACACATCAGCACCTACAGGCTGCATACGCATTTTAAAAATTCATGAAATTCTAAACTTTAAAAAATGACAAAATTTACTTTCTGTAAATTATACATCAAAACTGAAGCATTACAAAGGTCTGCTAACTCCAAGGTGAAAAAAAAAAAAATTTGCTGGTGCACAAAAGTCTAAGAAGTCTATAATGCACACCTTGGAACAACAAAAATCTTTCATTGGGTATTTTGGCCCCAACCTTCCATACTTTTGTTTACTAATTTTCCCAGCTCTTGTAAGAAAGGTTGGAGTAACAGAGAAAGTCTAAATTAATAGGGTTCCTATTCCTGACAAGGTTTAATAATTGAAAGAATGGTACAAAGTTGTGGCTGCTGAATACCTTTAAAATGTAAAAAACTTTAATTAACAAGAAGGTCCATTTGAAGGTCATGGCTTTGAATGGTTCAGCAAGTAATGATCACTCCTAAACAAAAACCTAGAATAAGGCAGATTCCCCCTGAAACATTTGGTTTGAAATCCTGCAGACACCATGTATTATCTGCTATTTTTATTTTGTTTTGTTTTCAATTTCCTCCTATCAGCCATGCGGGAACCTGTCACCTTCTATTCAATTTCTTCTCTACCCATCAATGCAGTTTTCTTTTAAGATGAGCAACATCTATTACCAGATGCTTTATAATCCTTGAGCTACTTACAGAATGTATAAAATTTCTGCGATTTTTTTTTTGTTTTACTATGTTAAACTCAGTGAGTGTTTTAATTCCTGCTCACTTTCAGAATACCTGCCCATGTGCAGTGTGTTTCAGCATTGAGTGCTGTCTCTTGTGAATGCTCTTGCTGTGGACTTATAGCCAGTGGGAATTGCCTGAACGCAGTCTCAATCAGCTGTCTCAAATGCAAGCATCCCATATCCCTCCCAGTGTTTTCTGCTGTAGAGCCCCAGAGCAGGTAGAAGTTCCAATTCAAACACATTCACAGCTTATGGTGTGCTTATGCTGTTTCATTTATATATTAACCCTTCCATATGTCTTATGCCTGCTATATGTTCCATCTGCCCAAATCCCTCTGTGTGAGTTAGAGTTCAGTCACAGAAATACAATCTCTAGGTGGCAGACATACATATTTGGACTTGGTACCACAAGTGACCTTTCCAAATGTAGACACAATTTAATGTAGCTGAACCGAGCGAAGGCTACAATCTTCACGTCTGAGGCTGCACCATGAAGTTGACTAAGGTGCCTTAAAATTTCCCCTCAGATTGACTGAACTTCCATAGACTTCTTCCACATTCTTCCTTTTTCTCTCCCTCCCTCTCTTCCTTCCTTTATTTTGGTAAAAAACAGAATTCTGTTTTGGTTTGAAATCCTGCAGACACCATGTATTACTTGCTAAAACAGAATTATTTTGGTAAAAAAACATAAATTTTACTGCTCTAATTGGCTTTGTTAAATGATTCATGAATTGGACAGCATCCCCTCTAGGTAGTAAAAAAGGCTCTGCAAGAGGGCCTCCCTGGCAATTCAGTGGGTTAAGATGCAACCTATGAAGCTATCTGCAGCCACTGCAGCACGAGTTCAATCCCCAGCCAGCCAGGGAGCCACCCACATGGTGCTGCAGACCTCTCCTGTCTCACCAGCTGCTCCCCTCAGCAGTGTATTTCAGTGGATCTGCCTGTTCTGTTCCCCACTCTGTCTCTGGTGAATCCCTTCACCCACCCACCCCCACACCTCTGGACTTTACCCCAGTTTTTCTATGCAATAAATAAATCTTTAAAAAAAAAAAAGTCTCTGCAAGAGGGCTTGTGAAGTGGAAAATTGTTATATTCACAAAGAGGGTGGGTCCTGGTTATTGGGAAAAGAAATTATTTCAGGCATAGCCACCTTTTCTCAGGGAATGAGAGTCTTATGCAGGTTACCTCACCAGTGCTGATCAGGAAATTCCAGGTAGTTTCTTTAAAATTCCACTTTTGGGAGAAGCTGAACCTGCAATTAGCTTAGATATTAAGTTTTAGTGGGTCCCAGCATGAATGACTCCAATTGAGCCTGATTTTTATTTTTTTAACTTTCTTCTTCTCTCTTTCTCTGTCTCTCCCCTCCTCTCTTTAGAAATCCTGTAATCCTAAATTCTTAGAAATCTGTCCTTTGAGATGCAAATCTTTTTAAAAAGACTCTTGTCAAAGACTCTGGACAGATTTATAACCTAGTAATCTTTTTTTCATTAATAATCTGGGAACCATCTCTTTGAAATAAAATCATGGAGGAAGATAACACCCAAATCTCCTAGATACTGAGGGAGGATAGAAGGCTAATTTCTGTGGGGCACTTTTGTTTCAAATTATAAAATTACCTCCAGTCAGGAAGATAAGAGTAAATGTGCTTTTTCCATTGGGTAAATCCAATTAGCAAACACAGATGGCCTACCATCTTCTCTTCATTCCAACTATTGCCTTGAATAGAGTTTTGCTTTGCTGTTTAATTTTGTTCAGTGAAATTTTTGCTTTGAAAAAAGTCCACAAGACAAGCTTTCAAAAAGAAAATATGGATGTTAAGTGGGGAACAGCAAGATGAAATTAGAACTCATGGGCATGATCTTGACCCCCAACACACTTGTGCTGCTTCCTTGGTGTATGGGTTTCCTGTGGAAACAGGGTCCTACATTGTGAAGGAAGTAAAAAAAAAATAAAACCTGTTTGAGAAGTAGAGAACTTAAGGAAGAATCTTGGGAAGTATGAAAAGTAGTGAGCACAGATTGTATTTATCAGGGGCAACACATGTAACCTACAAAATGGCTGCTGCTTCAACCAAATCTCACTCAAGAAATTCTCTGTTAGTGCCTCCCTGGTGGTGCAAGGGGTTAAGCCTATGAAGCTAAGCGCAGCCACGACGGCATGAGTTCTATCCCTGGCCAGGGAGCTACCCACATGGCACAGTAGACCTCTCCTGATTCACCTGCTGCTCCCCTCAGTTCTGTTCCCCACTCTGTCTCTGGTGAATCCTCTCACCACCCGCACCTCTGTCCTGTAACCCCGTTCTTGCATGCATAAATAAATAAGTCTTTAAAAAAATTCTCTGTTAGGCTCTGCTACCTAAAACATTCATCAAATTGAATTCTGGGATATATACTTCCTGTTGTAGAGAAAATTGAGGTGTAGGTCAGAGATGTGGGGGTGAAGGAAGAGACAGAATGGAGAACACAAAAGACATCTTTATCAAACTACCCTGCAGGGGACAAGACTGGAGAGAATTTCTATGCATGAAGAAGCTCTTGTAGCTGTCTTTTGAGCTAGTTGTCTGCTGGGATGTCTGGCCTTGGGCATTGACCATAGACAGAATAAGTCTTGACTACTTCCCCATTCCTAAAGCTCTGCTTGTCCTGTCAAGGATGGACTTAGCCCTGGTTCCCATAGCAACCTTATTGATTTCCCTTATCTCTTTAAGCCTCCCAAACTTGCCCACAGGGCAAGGAGTGGGGGCTTAGTTCTTAACCCTAGAAATGATGCCCCACCAGTTCCCCAGACACATTACAAAGTTATTGTGGTAGGAATAAAAATAGTCACTCTTCAGGCCTTGTTCCTGATTTAATAATCTTTGTAATGCATGTTCCTCTCTGACTGTAAGGTTATTCTTTTTCTTTACTATATAGATTGCTTTTTAGAATAAATTGATCATAAGCTTCTTTGTTGCCGTTATTACTTTCTTTACACTTTGAAAAAATTGCTGATCGTATATTAAAAATAACTTTACATCTAAGTGTATATGCTAAAGGTGCTACAGAAACTGTTTACTTAATAATATTTTTATAGTGTATCAAATTGTGCTTAGAACTGTAAAGAAATTTAGCCAAAAATTTTGGTGTAATATTCATATGTAATCAGAACAGTCCCCCAAAGATGTCAAGGACCAGGTTCCTACTTTGATGCATCTCTGTATTAACATGCAGTTTTGTTCTTAAATTTGAAGGATGGGCAGTGTGCTATCAAATCCTGCTCATGTTTAAGAAAGATAAGATAAACCAAAGAAACAAAGGAAAACACAAACTACTATATTTTGTGCTCACCATTATTTTTTACACACATACTTTCCTTTGATATTCACTTCTCTTTCAATTGAAGTCTATCTTTGATTCATTCTTTCAGAGGATATTTGGGTGGTAAATTCTTTTTGTATATGGATACCTGAAAATGTGTTCATTTCATGATTTACTTGTGATAGCTGACTATGGGATTCAAGGCAAAAAAAAAAAAAATTACCTTCATAAAGATATCCCATTGCTTACTGACATCTTTTGTTTATGATTCTGTCTCTCCTGTCACTATAGTGTTCATACATATTTAAGTTGTCTATTATATGTCTCTTGCAGATCTAAAAATTTTTATGTTTCTATATGTCTCTATGATATTCTGCAGTTTGACATTAATATTTTCTAACTGTGCAATGTGGTGAGGTTGTACAGTTAATCTAGCCAAGCTGAAACATTTCTCAGAGCTCATTTCACTTTTTCTGTACCAAGCTGAGCTTGGTTACAAGATATAGTTCAATATGCCTTGGAATGCAGTAAAGAAACAGCCATTTTTGTTGTGTATCAGTCAGAGCAGTGTACCAGACCCTCACAGTGTACCAGACCCTCACCATCTCCATTTTTGGTTTGACAATACTCAGGCCCTCAGTAGTTCCACCTTCTAAAAGATCTCTCCCAAGCTTTGGGTTTAGTGCATATGAATGTTAGTTTGGAAAGTGTTAGTTTGTCCTGAAGGCCACCCATTTAACAAGGATTTGAAATGGCATGAGTCAGATACAGAATCCATTTTATTCTCATAGGTCATAAAAGTTTTTCGACTTTTTCTTTTTTTCTCTTTTAGAGTTGTGGTCCAGATCCTCCTCTTGACACCTTGCTAGCATTAGGTCCACAACACACACAAAAACATAGATAGCATAGTTATCGTAATCCACATTGTGTATCTTCCAGTCCTTACTATAAATCTCTACATTTATGTCACTTTGGATCTACCTGTCTGAATGAGCCATAATAGAGTTCTTATTTCTAATTTATGAATTTATTCATTCATGCTACTTGATGATGTCTCCTTCAAGTGTGATATGTTAGGGATTCAGTTCTGGAATATTTTTTCTAGAATTATTTTATGAAATATTGTTTCTCACATATTCCATTTATTTGTTAGATTCTTCTCAAATTCTTCTGATGTAATCTTGCCATTTCTTCTCCATACCTGTTGACAGTTTCCATATTTTTATTGCTTCCAGCAGCATTATGGTATAATAGCTCAAAACTGTGTTTAAATAAATTATGAACTATTCTCAATTAGATTTTATCCTATATATTATTTATATCTTTATTTCTCATTCCAGATTATATAATTGAATTCTTCCTTTCTTTATAAAGAAATCTGTTCTGATTGCAAAAGCAAGACTACAGAGAGTGGTAAGATAGCAAGGTAGGGAGACATTCCAGTGCACTGTGTTGGAGGGCTATGGGTGTTTTAGTGGTGGGTGTGGTGTGGTAACAAAAGTCAAAGAAGGTATGAACCTATATCCCTAAATCATACACAGTGCTACAAAACAAAGTTATATTAATAAAATTATATAATTTTAAAAATATGTAAGTAAAATTTTTTTAAATTAAAAAAATCTGTTATTTTCATTTCTTCTTTTTGGTCCATAGTCCATTTTTTTTTCAGCATTTACTGTATTTTATGAGTTTGAAGATGTCCAACAGACTTACTTAAAAATCATTTAGGCTGCTTTTATCCTTTCATCAAAAATTATTATTTTATTTTGTGCTCCCTTATTATTAGTGTTCCCTTGGTATTCTGCTGAAAGATTTTAATTCCCTTTCATCTTTACTGGAAGATTCTTTTTTTCAAGTTTTTTTTTTTCTCTTTTTCTATTCAGTTTAAATGTTCAATGACTTCTTTTCTCCAGGACTACCAGGCCGGAAGTTAGTCTTATACTGTTGGTACGACTTCTTAGCCCAGCAATTATGAAGGTCTTTCATATTTAATTTATAGCCATTGAACAAGATGGCACCTCAACCCAGTTCTTTGCATAGTGCTGCCTATTCCTCTGAAGCTACCTAGTTATGAACCTTTACCAAATACATAGATGTAGGCAGTAGTCAGAGGATATTTTTTGAGTTGTAGTCTGTTTCATGCAGTAAAATTTATATATATATTACAGTTTTCATCTAGAAAAATGTTATGCTTATTTCTATTTTCCCTCATTGACATACCTTCATTTGCTTTTTGCTTAATGTTAATTTATGTATTTCAATAATTTTCTTTTGAAAAAATATTAAAAATAAACTAAACATTAGTCAAAATAATGGCCAATCATTAGCATATAGGGGGATATGAGAGTTGAGTAAGGCAACTTATGGAAATCAAAAAAATCACCAAGATTTGGAAAAATTCATGCTGAGAAGTACTTTTAGGGAACTCTTAAAAATGGTACATACTCATTAGCTATGTCAAAGCAGTTGTAAAGAAAAAAGTACCTTCTTTAGGGTGTATTCGAGACTAAAAATCCTTCGTATAATTACTTAAGGTTAAACCTTTTGCTGTTCCTCTTGAGGAGTAACAACAAATCAGCATCAGCTCTCTGAGGAGAAATGTATTACTTCAAAATATATATTAAGCTTTATGATACAAAACTTGAAAACTAAAAAGGCAAATAAAAGCTTGTTTTGTGACTTGTTATGCTCTCTTTCAGAGCATACACTATTTAAGAGAATGGAATGGGGAGATAACATGAATTTGTTAGAGTCAAAATTTTGAACTTCCATTAAAGTGAAAATAATTTTATTTTAATGAACATATGTTCTGTACCTCCTGGAGGCTTGTTAATTAAGAAAACTAAAGTCTATTAGAAAAGGTGGAAAATATTATAAGCACCTAAATTATGCAAGAAAACCGATGCAAATATTCTATAAACATTACAAAATTATGTAGTTATGTTATCATTTCAAATTTTAATGTTCCAAATATGCATGTGAGTTTTCATAAAATTTATGATAAATATCAATAATCACTAATGCTAGCATTGAATATAGCCAGTGAACTGAACACCGCTAAAACTATTCTCAAAATTTTTAATGGATTTTTTCTTTCTGGAGAGAAATTTTGGAAAATGCATCAATATCAAGAACATTTATAGTACCCTAGTTTTAAAAAATTTTACTTCTAGGAATTTGTTCTTTGATGTGATCAGTAGTATAAACTATAGCCATGGATATATCATGTGGATATATCACTTGTGACCTTGTAGGTCTGATAGATTTAAAGAACTGCTCAAGCCGCCATTTTGGCTATGCAGTTCAGCCTTATCAGTCCAAAGTACATTAGGCCCAACCAATCAATTAATTACTGACCCTACAGAGGCGCCTCTTAAGTTAAACAAGAGCAAGATGATTAATCTCTGTGAAAATGAATATACCTCATAAGGCATGACCAGGAACTCCTGGGTAACCCTTGACTGATATTGTAGCTTTGTGTCCAGAGACATATCAGCAGAATCCCTTGTTAACAAGATGGGTACCAGAAGCAAAGGTCAGAAAGCTGATTTTGGTCTTCAAACTTTGGGTCATAAAACTGGGCTGTAAATCTGAATTGCGTTCGCAGAGTCCTCTACCCTAAAGTGCAGTTAACTTAAACATATATCCCTTCTTCCTAGCTGTTTTCTATTTGTCCTCCTGCCCTGAGTGATTGACTCTGTATAAGCACTCCCTCATTAAAAGGGCGAGGTTCTCCCTTCTCAGTAGTATCCACCAGAACAGTTGACTCCACGACTCCCGTTGCTTTGTCAGTGTGGTGTTGCGTTTACGCAACATGGCCTGACATACATTGCATAAATGCAAATGTAGAATTGATAAATCTAAAGATATATCAATAGCTAGAGAAAGTTATGGGTGATGTGTTCGTGTCTGGCTATAAACTACTGTATTTTTTATGTGTATGTCACAAAATTTTGAAGAATTGATTTTTGGAATGAACACTTATATTTAACCATGTTTTCATATTAGCCACTGCATGTACTGAAAGTTAGCTATTGAGCTACATACATACACTTATTTAGAAATGAAAAGAGGCACTATCATAAAAATGAATGTACAGCTTAGAAAACAGAGAATTGATTTTAGTATTTTGCTTCCAAATCTGCCCTTCTTATATATTTATCATTTTTATTAATAGCAATAATATTTAATTATGTAAAGAAAGTATATTTTTATGGACCAACATTATTTACTGTCTTATAACTAAATGGTGGTCCTATTTTTTATTTCATGAATACATTTTCAGTGAACGTAGCAGCTTTATATAGTCATGCTATTGCACGTTTTAAAAATAATTACTTTTCAGATAATATATTTAATGATCCACATAATTTTACTGAATGAATATAGGGAATATTCTCAAATGTGGATTTCTTAAGTTATAACATCATAAATGCTACTTTTTAAGCTCTTGGCTATTTACAGAACAATCTAGTCCACATTGTGAGTATATATTATTACAAATAAAATAAAGATTATTCATCCTTAATGAGAATATAATAAAAAGTAGAAAATAATAGTAAATATATCAACATATGTATCTGACAGACATAAAATAAGTGACATGTAATGGATGGTCCATAAAATGTCAGTGAAGAGGTTAATTATTGGTTTATTCAAATATTCCTTCATGTAAACTTTCAGCTATATTGTTTATTCATAATCAAGGCACTTGGTAAGATAGAAAAATTGAGATGGTATTACTACTAATAAATGTGAAATTTAGCTGGTAAACATGTAAATGAATATTTTTAAATGAAAAATTATAGGGATATAAATATATATGGTCTGGAATATTTTAATAAAAAAATATGAGCAGGAACATGTGTGTGATCAGGGTTGTTTGATTGAACTTGCCATCTGAATTGATTCTAGATGATACATAGAATTTGAGCATGTAAGATTAGGACAAAGAGCATTCCAGATGAGGATGTAAATGTTTTTGTAGAACAGAAGGAAATTCAGTACAAAGAGAAAACAGCTGATGAGAACTGGTATTTGACCAAAAAGGGCAAAGAATGCAATGCTGAATCTAATGAATTTATTCAATATACAGTAAAGAATCAAATTAGTTACCATGCAAAGAAAATCTAATACCAGTGTTGAGCATTAGGAGTGTGAATGGGACAAACAGATCAGAGTTTGACAATTACAAATTCATTTATATTTAAGAAATGCAAATTAAAGAAAATAGTGAGAACCTCCTTATCTACATAGATAGATTATAGAAATGTAAGCCATTATTGATTTGATCTAATCATCAATGCTAGTTAATAAAGGGGAAAATAATGTGTTTTTAACATATCGAATAACTAAAAATATAACAAAACCTACATAAACTAAATTCCAACAAGTGAAAGCTTTTTCATAAGAGAGAGGAGATTATGGAGAAAGTAGAACAATTCATTCTTGTTACCTAGTTACAGAAGGAGGAGCAATCTGCCAATTTTGGTGGAACAAAGAGTATTTTTCTCTCCTTAGATAATTGACTTCCCAAAAAATAAACTATTTTGGCAAAATTGCAGTCTGTCTTTGGTAAATTTTTCCAAAGATTCAGAGTTAGTAAATGGATTTCCATTTTTACAGATTGTATTATTTCTGAAAAAAAGTAGGAGATCCTCTATATATCTTTTAAGAATTCAATTAAAAAGATAATTTAAATATTATAAATGTTGGTTGAGGATCTTGAAAAAATAGAAGAGGATTTCATTTAATCCCTGGCTTATTACTGTTCTCCCCAGGGAAGGCTGTATTGCTATATATTGTTGTCCTCACCAGAAGAAGACAAAAGGTATTGACTATCCTAGTTTAGATATTAAAAAAGACAGATCTAGTATGTGTAAGTCCCAGGAAAAACTGATGATAGGATAGATTTAGGTTAGGTTAGGTTCTACTTCGAGGTAAGGAGTAACAATTTTATTGATGGTCCAGAGGACTGGACTAAATTGATCTATATCTTTGTTCATTTGATTGCTATAGGATAAGAAGGGTTTGTTTTTTTTTTAATTTCTTTATTTATGCATACAAGAACTGGGGTAGTGGCCAGAGGTGCATGGGCAGGGGGAGGGGGTGTTAGGATTCACCAGAGACAGAGTGGGGAGAAGAACAGGCAGATCTACTGAAATACACTGTTGAGGGGAGCAGCAGGAGAGACTGGAGAGGTCTGCCGTACAATGTGGATTGCTCCTGTCTGGCAGGGGATCGAAATTGTGCTGCAGTGGCTGGTGATAGCTTGATAGCGCTGTCTGTAACCCCTGCGCCAAGAGGGAGGCCCAGGATGATAAGGATTTTTGAACAGTGTTAAAAGTCCTTTCGATATAAAATCTTTAACTGCAGGTTTGAGTTCTTCCTTTGCTTCTGATTTTAAGGGACATTGAGGAATGTTATATATTAGTTTGGACTTTAATAGGTTTTGCTCCAGTTATTTTTCCTAAGTCACTGTAATTTTTAGGCCATAAAGTGCTAATTACGCTGTCAAATATGTGCAGTTGGCATCAAATGTAATGAATTAGGCTATATTAAATGTAGAGTAGAGGTGTCCTATGGAATCTTGAAAAATCGCTCCTGCTGATACACAATTAATGCTATAATTCCATTTACAAATTTTTCCCTATTAAATTTGCAGGAGTGAAATTAAAAATAGAAAGAGTTAAGGACTCAAAGGTTACAGTTAAAGACTTGGAGATATGGAAAATCTAAGGGTTATTTGAAATACAGTCTCTTTGGTTTGTGATCTACAAGGAAGCGGATGATTAAAGATGACAGGTTTTAATGTACAAAGAGTGGTGTCCTTATCTCTTAGGAATTAATAAAATTGACTTTGTATATTAGTTAATTCACCTTGATTGTTTAAGGATAAAGCAAAATATTGGATGCTCTTTTCTTGCTTGGAGAGCTTTCACTGATCTGTATGGAGGGCTTCCCCTGTGTCTTGGTTTTCCTTTTGTAAAGTTGGACTAATGCCCAGTGTCCCTTGCAGTATCTGTAAGTGTCCTTGCCACAGTAGGTGATTAATTGGGAAGTGAGCCACCTAAATGTTTGATGTGCATAGTCATAGTTTGAGTTTGAGTCCTGTATTTTTTTTTTCTGGAAACCTTTCAAAATGTTCTACCAGGAGTTGTATTTCTTCCTGGATATTTTCTTTTCTTACTTATGTTTTGAATTTATTCTTTTAAGAATTTCAAGGGATTGGATGAAAATGTGGAGGTATACCAAAAAATACACAGAACCTAACTTAAAGGTATTTCCCCTCACAGTCAAATCTAGGACAATACGCCCAGAAAAATAGCTAGTGGTTGTTACTGTTTATATACTACTGAATAAATTAGGAATCCAGGAGATTACACTAGTATAAATAAATTAATGAATAAAGTGAAAGTTTGATATGTAGATAGTGGCACAGTCTCATAAACACCTCCTTGATTGAGTAATCACCTAGGATTTCACCTCACCAACTAGGAGACATTTAAATGTGTCACCTGATAGAATACTATGAAAATGCAGCCTCACTTCTGCAGAATTTAATAAGAGCATCAGAAAACTCCAAATGAAAGTACATCTCAAATATAAATATTTGCTAGTAACTCTTGAAAATATATGGTCCCTGGAAAGCAAGGAAAAATTGAAGTTGTTCTAGGTGAAGAGGAACAAAAGAAGCAAGGAAGTGGAACCCATTATATTGAAATGGATCTATTTTCTGAATTGCAATTAGCAAAACTTGAAATATTCTGAAGACTAAATGGTAGAGGTTCATACATTAATTTCCTTATTTTGATGCCTGCATGTTTGTTTTTTTTTGTTGTTGTTGTTGTTATAAAAGTACACACTCAAGTATTGAAGTGTTGGGTGGTGATAGGACATTTTGACAACTTGCTGTCTAGTAGCTTAGGACAAATATTCTCTGTACTACTATCCTTCAAGTATTTCTGTAAGTTAGAAAATGTTTCAAAAATAAATAAGATGCTAATCATGAGAATCAATGAGATAAAGGGAAATTTAGGTAGATTGATATAAAAAATAATTCGTTACTCCTGATGGAGAGAAAGGGTAGGGAACTATAAAGGACAATGCTACAAAAAATGAGCAATATTTTTAATGTGGATATTTTTTAGCAATGTTAAATTTCCTGAACTTGATCATAGTTCTGCAGGTGTGTTGTAAGAGATTGTCCTTACTGTTAAGAAATGCATATCCAAGAATTTCAGAAGGCAAGGTGTGATCCTTGCAACTTGGCTTTTCAGAAAAATTAATAAATGAACAAAGTATAAATGAAAGGTAGAGAAAATACGTGAATTTATCTATTTGAAATGTGTTTGCAAATTTTATGAAGGCCTGATAATTTCAAATTAAAAATGTAATTAAAAATACTAAGTCCCTGGGAAATAGAAATAGAAAGCAATTTCCTACTCACCCAGCAATCTAAGGACAATTTTAATAAGAAATTTTCAGGGGCCATGTGAAGAGAGCTACAAAGAAAGACTTTACTGGGAAATATAACAGTTGAAAAAAAATAGTGAAAGTATTAAACTGCAATGGTAATAACCAAAAATATGGAAATAGAAATGAGATTACCTTTTTCTCCAACAATTTGGAAACTAAATCACAAAATAATACAACTGTCGTAAGCATGCATGTATACAGAGAAATGGACTCTCATGCGACTGAGGATTTTTATAAATTGGTTTTGATCCTTTTTTTTGAGTAATCTTGTAATAAGATGAAATGCATAGTGTAAAATTCCTTCGGGTTTTTCAGACTCTTTGAAGTGATATATAATAACTCCTGCTTTTTCTGATAGACCCACTCCTCAGTAAGTCCCCTTCCTTACTTGGTTGAAATAAGGAGAAAACTGATGTGATTAAAGGAAGGCAGAAATAGAAAGTAACAAGGATAATTTATGCCTCTATATCTGATTGAAAATCCACGTGACATCAAATCCCCGTGTGTTGTCCAGGTTGTGATTTCATTTCCCACCCACAGGCAGTCTCAAATCTTGGATGACAATACCATTATCTCCTCTTTTGTCCTTTAAACCCAAGTGGGGCTAACAGCTTCAAGCTGTTGCTAATTACTGAGTTGCCTCACAGTCTCATTTCTTTTAAGCAGATTATTGAATGTAGATTTTGTAAGTAGTTTCTCATTTAAATATCCTCTGTTGAACCACCTGGCATGGGTTTTGTTTTGCTGATGGGACCTTGATTGATATAAGTATAAATCCTACCTATAGGATTGCATCCCCAAAGCATAATACACTAAACATCTGGGTTCACGATTGCTCATCACCATCCTTTGAAGTAGTAAAATGTAGGAAACATTTAAATATGCAAACGTAGTTGATTGGTTAGATATATAGTTCATTCATATTGGGCAACACAAAATAGCTACCAAGAATTCTCTTTTAAAGTTATGTTTGGAAAGCTGTTCAGTTCATGATGTCTGGTGATAAAAAATAAATTTGTTCAAATTTTATAATACCCTGAAATGATCAACTAGAATACTTTTTACTTATTCATTCCTTTTTCTAAAATTTGTATTAATCATTTTGAGATAACATTGGCTTACAATACTGTATATGATTTAGGAGAAAATGGTCACACCTCCTCAGATATACATCATTACATTATAACCATCTACAAAGCACCTTTATCCCTTTTCTATACACCATTGGAACCCCTCCACACACTACCCCTAGTCTTGCCTTCCACTTCTATTTGTCTCAATTCTACAGTCATATTTCTTGGTTTGGTTTTGACTTAGTTGTGTCAATTTCTTTATTTTGTTTATCTATACTCTAGATATAATGAAAGTATTTGGTGTTTCTTACTCTTTCTGATTTATTTCACTGAACATAATCTCTGGTTCCATCCATGTTGTAGCAAATGGCAAGAATATTTTTTCACAGCTGAGCAGTATTCCATTATGTGTATGTACCACATGTTCTTAATCTATTCATATTGTTGGACAGTTAGGTTATTTCCACAATTTGGCTATTGCAAATAGTGCTGTAGTAAACATGGGTATGCATATATCTCTTCGTACTGATGTTTTGGCATTCTTTGGATAAATACCAAGGAGTGGAATTGTTGGATCTAATGATATATTTATTTTTAATATTTGAGAAACCTTCATATTCTTTTACATAACTACTAGACCAGACTTCATTCCTGTAAATGAAAGATGGTTTCTTTTTCTCTACACTCTTACCAACCCTTACTACTCATGGGAATGAGGTAGTATCTCATTCTGGTTTTGATTTGCATTTTCCTGATTATAAATTATGTTGAACATTTATAGAATAAATATTTTTCTCTCTTTAGGAGCTAGATAATGGTCATTAAGTTGGAGTCAACTCTGAAGATATGTTGTTATCAAACCCATTGTATCTAATTCCTGATGCATGAAATTTGGTACAATCTCTATTTGTGATTCTGTATTTCTATTTTGTTCATTAACTAAAATATATTTGGAACCCCAGAATCAATACTCATGATACTCTCTCTGTCATTTAAAGACAGATGAAGATCAATGAAAAATTTGAATCACATTATACATATGACAAAGGAAATGAAACACTGCAAGTCTCTGGATTCTTATATCAGCTCTCAGAGTTAGCACGTACCCTATTCATGGTCTATTTAGACCACTTTTTTTCTCATTTCTCATATTTTGTAGGTGGTTTTGTTGTTTAAAATGGCACCAAAGCATAGCACTGGAGTTCTATCTAATATCCACAAATACAAGAATACTGTGATGTGACCTACAAAGAAAATAAGTGTGTTAGATCATACTTATTCAGCCATGAGCTATAAATCAACTATATGAGTTCAATGGTAATGAGTCAGCATTATATTTTAAATAAAGTATCTTGAAACAGAAACACATATAAATTAAGTTTTTTACTGACTGGCTAATAAAAATGTCATGACCAGATGCTCACAGGAACTGAATCCTTGTTTCCTCTCAGGAGTAATTACTCAGTGTTTGCTAATCCATTGTTTGTGGGTAATTTGTGGAGCATAACTACCACAAATAACAACTGAATGCTTTGTAGCTGATTTTCTCTTTTCTTTTTAAAAAGCATTTTTATTGGCTGTTGGTTTATAACGTCTGACTTTTATTATATTTAGGTAATTTCCTTTTAGTCCCATCATGTTAAGAGTTATGATCATAAATAAATGCTGAATCTTATCAAATGCCTTTTCTGCATCTATCATGTATTTTTTATCTTTAGATATTATATAGTACAGTGATTTATGCATAATAAACCATCTTTACATCCCTAGGATAAACCCACTTGACTGTGATGTAAAATCCTTGTGAAATATTGCTGAAATCGATTTTGTTTAAGTATTTTTGCTAGTTGTTTGATATTTTGTTGAAGATTTGTGCATCAATGTTCATCAAGGATATTGGTTCATAATATTTGTTGATTTTATAAATAGTTTGTGTATTAATTACTAGTTTCATAACATGCCCACAACTCCATTATTATGTCAGTTGTCCACACAGTGGTTTCCAAAACACTCTTCAGAGCCTTAATGTGCCCTGAAGCCACCTCATTGGAAACCTTAGTGAGAAACTAGGGAGAAAGGTCATAGCTGTGCCCTCTATGCCCCAATTCATTATCTGCTTGGCATGTTAACATTTATGCAGGTTCTTAATTGTACTGTTTCTACTGATAAAAATGGAAAAGAAAACTAGGTCTAATGGTATTTTGCAGTCTGAGCTGATGCTGGCAGTGTCAACAATACTCAAGTTATTAATGTTATTGTTATTGTTTCAAATACAGAGAGCTTAAAAATGGAGGCTTGCTTAGGTCTATCAATAGACTCCTAGGTGATAAGTAATTATAGCTATATAAAAGAAAGGGCAAGCCTTTACAGCATTGCATTTTAAAAGTAAATTGATTAATTTTAGAATTAATATATATTCAATAGTTTAAGTGAATAATTAGGTCTTGAGCAAGAACATTGAGAGTGGTAATTACTGGTCACTTTCTTTTATCTCAGATGAAGTTCTATGAAGACACGTCTTTCTGCTAATTCATCCTGAGAAAGAAAGGCCTGGACTTCAAATCGTTACTCTAGTTATTCAGGGTTCTATGAAGCAGCCATGTGAGAATTGCACCAGATATAGGCTTTTATAATTCCTGTGATAAAGAGGTAATTTTTCTGCTAAGGGGATGATGATTTCATAGAGGAACAGGTTTGAATTAGAATGTATAAACTTACAGATGCCTAAAAGCACTATGAGGGAGAAAATACAAGAAAGGTGACCTATGTCTGATATTATCATTTAAAATACTCTTTTTCTTATGTTTGAATCCAATTTCCAGATTTCTTATTTTCAGTTTGAGCAGTCACATAAATAAGATAAAGAAACCCGAGGAAGTGCAGGCTCACTGATCTTTTGCCCTAAAATACCATCTTTGAGAAACTGCTTTAGAGAGACTTTGGTATTTCAAGTTAAGGTCTTATTTGGCAGTGCTGCTCTCTTCTCTACATTGTTCCAGGAAAGTGTGGAGTTTAAGGAAATGGAATTTTTATACCCTTTTTATCCCCTTGGCTACCGATACACTGATATGTTGGCACTCCCAGTAAGATCGCAGAGCTTTTCTGCAGTACATTTTATTTTTAGAAAACTCCAGTAGCTTTATCTGCTTCTGTCATCTTCCACACAGGTGACAGACACACACACGCATACACACACACAAAGAGAGAAAGTGGAGAAATCCCTCGTTTTTTAGAAGTACTTCTAAGGAGTTACAGAGTTTTCTTTCTTACTCTAGGAAAACTGATGCTGAAAATCCTGTCCAAAGTTTTAGTAAAGCACACACTTGAACAGTGTAACAAATAAGCTTCATTACTGATGCATTTGAATGTATAGGTACAACTTTGCTCTTTACATAAATAATCATACCTCAAAGGAACTTGCTAGCAGCAATAGTAGTTAATAGTTAAAATGATATTAATTCTTGGGATCATATTCAATCATTTTTTATTTCATACTGCCTCTTATTGATACAATTTTCTGAATGTAGTGACTGAATCTTTTACTGAATATCAGTGAACTATGTATGATATTTATACACCCTCTCTTTAAATACAAACCATTTTATTACCCCCCTAAAAACTTAAATGTGATTAGAACAGACTCACTTAACAAAAATTGAATCTAGTTCAAAATTACTCCTTAAAGAACCCTCCAATTTTCCCAAATAAAGCTAAGAAAAAGTAAAGAGAGGAAAAAGTTTGCAATTTAATAAAAGGGAGTAGGCGTCCCTTTTCCCATAGCTTCCAGTATAAGCACTCTAATTTCAGACACATATTAAGTGTTCTGGGGCCTCCCTTGTGGCTCAGGGATTAAGTCTCAGCGCCATCACCACTATGGCCTGAGCTCCATCCCTGCTAGGGAGCTAACCCACATATAGCGCAGCTGACCTCACCTGTCTTGCCCACTATCCCCTCAGCAATGTATTTCAGTAGATACCCCCTGCTCTGCTCCCCACTTTGTCTCTGGTGAATCCTCCTCAGCCCCCCCACCTCTGGCCTACACCCCAGTTCTTCTATGCAAAAATATTGTTTAAAAAAAGCATTTTAAAAAAAGAAATTGCTCTGACATGTGATTAGTGATGTGTGGGTCAATAAAAAATGAATTAGTGAGTGCTATGCTCAGAGAAAACTTAAAAAGAAATGGCTCTTCTCCATCAAAACTTTGGGTTCATAGCTTAAATAATAATCTCTAAATATTCAAGCAACTTTTTCTATAATGAATCAGTTGTCAGTCTCTGTCTAGTCTATACTATGTAAGTATATTAAGTCCATGTCTGACACAGACTATGTTATTATCAATAATTTATCAATTATTCATATATTTTTATTTTTTGAAAACTCCTAAAACAGTAAACAAACCACAGAAATAGCTTGTATGCAATACATATAAGCCTTTTACTTTTACATAGAACTCTTTTTATAAGGTTAGTCAAACCTAAACTATTAAATTCATTTTATGGAATGCACATATAGCTATTACACTGAGGACTAGGAATTCAGTGGAAAGTCAGATTATCAAATCAAGCAACTCTGCTTTATTTAAAACCACTTTACAAGATAATATACCTTGAAAGCAATTTTGTTTTTGTATGACCCATGAAACTTGGCCACAGAAAATAGTAAGATAGGCACATTTCTTTATGCTGATTACAAGATTTATTATCTCTAAAGAGATCTTACACAAAATTTTTCTGAGTGTACCTAATGCAAGAAAGAATAAACACAAAGCATTATCTGCTTCAGACAGAATGTCTTGTTGAAGGAGGAATTTGATTTTAGATGATTAATCATAAAAGTATTTTAAAAGCATCTGAGGGAGTTTAAAACATCTTTGGGTTGTCAAAATAAGTTACAGTATAAACATTCCGAAACAATACCCAGAACAGAGGCAGATCTGCTGGAGGAAGAAATCACCACTTTTAAATTAGCATAAAAACAGACTGAGGCATCTGTGGAACAAAAGAGAGATCCAAGAACGAAACCTATATATACTGGGTCATTTAATTTATGAAAAAAAAGTCAAGACTATACATTGATAAAAGCATTGTCTTTTTCACAAATATTGTTGGGAAAAGTGAATAGTCATGTATAAAAGCATGAAACTGAATCTTACAACATATACAAAATTAAATTCAATATGGAGTAGAGACTTGAATGCATGACCTGAGACTATAAAACTTCTAGAAAAACTTAGTGAAAGCTATTTGATATCAGTCTTGGTTACATAATTATAATTAAATTATACATATTTAAAATATACGTTTATTTAAATATATTTAATTTGACAACAAAAAGATAAAATAAATAAATGAGAATATAGCACATTAAAAGACAAACTTTGCACAGCAAAGGAAATCAACAAAATAAAAAGGCAATGTATGCAATGGGAGAAAATATTTGCAAATCACATATCTGATATACAGTTAATATCCAAAATATATGAACAACTTAACTCAATAGTAAAAAAAAAATATATTCAATTTAAAATGACCAGAGAAATTCAATAGACATTTTCCCAAAGAAGGTACACAAAAAGTCAACAGATTCATGGTAAGATACTAAGTATCAATAATCATCCAGGAAATGCAAATCAAAACCACAAGGAGAAAATTCCTTATAGGTAGGACTTTCATGATCAAAAAGGCAAGAAATGGACATGTGGGCCTCCCCGGTGGCGCAGCGGTTGAGCGCTGGGTTGCGAAGCTGCCTGCAGCCTCTGCAGCGCTGGTTCAGTCCCCGGCCACCCACGAGGGTCCCACCACGCAGACCTCTCCTGCCGCCCACTGCGTCCCTCAGCAGTGTACTTCGTCAGTCTGCCTGTTCTGCTCCCCGCTCTGGCTCTAGTGAATTCTCTCACCCTCCCACACTTCTGACTGTACCCAGTGCTTGTATAAATAAATAAATAAATCTTAAAAAAAAAAAAAAAAGAAATGGACATGTTGGTGAGGGTGCAGAGAAAAGAGAATCTTGTGTACCATTGACGGGATTGTAAATTGACATAGCCACTATTGAAAGCACTATGGTAAAAAAATAAAATAAAATAAATCCTCAAAAAAGAAAATAGAACTATCATTATTATATCATGCCACAATCCTACCTCTGAGTATAAGACCATAGGAAATAAGAACATGATATTAAAGTTTGGTATGCTCTTCCATGTTTATTGCAGTGTTATTCACAATAGCTAGTATTTTCAAACAACCTGCATCTGTCACTGGATGAATGAATTAAAAAGATGTTGTATATACATAAGTACAATAGAATATTAATCAGCCATGAAAAAAGAAAGACATACTGTTCTTTGTGGGAAAATGGATAGACCTTAAGGGTACTATTCTACATGAAATTATTCAGGGAATGATAAATACTGCATGATATCCTTTATAAATGGAATCTGCAAAAGCCGAACTTAGGGAAATAGAGCAGAGAATGATATTACAAGGGACTGGGGGTAGAGGGAATAGGGATGTATCAGATAGTATAAACTTTCAGCTATAAGATGGATAAGATCTATGGATCTAATGTGCAACATGATGATTATAATTAATCATTTTGTAGTAATAGTCTGGAATTTTTCTAAGACAGTAAATCATTTCTTCACAAAAGAGGATGATGATAATTATATGAAAGTTGATAACTGAGGCAATAATGGTGATCATTTTGCAGAATATAAGTGTATCTGATCAACATATTATACACATTAAACTTATATGATATCACACATCAACTATATCTCAGTAAAGCTGGGCAGGGTAGGGGAGAAATCATTGCACAGCCATAGCTACAGGTCCCTAGTATGAACTATGACTGGGGTTTTGGCCGCTGTGCAATCCGTGATGGTACCAGCCTCTACAACCACTTCCTATATCAGGAACCCCATGGTGCAACTAAAACTTTCTTTTACAGTCCATTAACTTCTACAGTCACCTCTGTTGCCAACTGATTCACATAAAAGCACCTTCCCCAAGGTGTTACATTTGAACAGAACCTTCACTTGGGTGAATCTGATTGGTGAAGTTGCCACCACATGCCTGTGGCCAGGATACAAAGGAGGCAATGGAAGAAACAGTAGAGCTACAAGAGAAGAGGTAAAAAAGGTATCACTTAAAATGCACAAGAAAATACTGTATCATATTCATTAATATTTGTGCATATCTAAAATATGATAATTATAATTTCAAAAAATCCAAGGAGGAAATCAATAAAAACCAAGGGCAGTTTTTTGAAAAATCTAAAGCCATTCCTGACTTTCCACCTTGCATTTTAGTTCTTCAAGTTTTGTTTTCTTCTACAACTACATCTTCAACTGTCTGCCATGGAAATGCATTTCTTATTTACTTCACAAGAGCACTTTTATAATGGAGCAATTAACAACCCACAAATTGTTAATTCCTTGTTAGTATGAAACCATCTGGTGTCAAGTTCTATATACCAGGGTGGGATTTGAAGCAGACATGCTCCCCACTTGTTCAGTGTTAATCACCAGTGAAATCTGACAAAAACAATGTCTGCTTTTTCACAAATAAAACTATTGTTTTAAGTAGGTTTTTCTTTGAACAATGTTTATTTCCTTTGAACCTATATTTAAACCTTATTAAATTGTTTGTGTCAGGACAATAATAGCACTCATTTCAGAAATGTTACAAGATGTAGTACATTAGATGCTTCATATTTACCTATAAGCATATGTATCATGACCTGGTTCGAAGAAAATTAGTGTTTAACAGACTTTAGAGTATTTTTTTTTAAGTTGGGGAATATTTCTGAAATAATTACATGCTCAGTGTGACAAAGAAAAATGGTAGAAAGCATGAAAATAGCAAACATCTAACTGCTACTATGTAAGTATAAATACAAGAGATCAACTCTGGTTTGGTCAATCTTTAGCTACATCATAAAGAAGATCTTTAACTTTGCATTATTCCATAGTTCTTCATATTTTTTTAATCCTTAATTTGTGTTCATTCTGTTTATCTTATTTTCCTAGTTACATATACCTCAATGATTTCTGAATATCCATTGTCCAGATAGTTCCACTATTCCCCACAGAAATGGTAAAAAATTTGGATAATTTGACAAGTTGCTACTGTTGGTATAGAAGGAAATGCTTTTCTGTTGTAGGCTCAGTTATTTTGACAAGCTTACTTGAATTTCTGGGAAGATTTTTTTAAATCATTCTTAAAAATCCCTTTACCTGAGGCTGGCATAAGAGCATGACTAGGGGCCTTCCTGGTGGTGTAAGGTGTTAAGCGTCAGCACTATGAGGCAATCTGCAGCCACTGCAGCACAAGTTCCATCTCCAGCCAGGGAGGTGACCCACATGGCACAGCAGACCTCTCTTGTCTCACCCGCTGCTCCCCTCAGCAGTTTTTCAGCACATCTACCTGTTCTGCTCCCCACTCTGTCTCTGGTGAATCCTCTCACCCAGCCCTGGCCGGCACCCCAGCTCTTATATGCATAAATAAATAAATCTTTAAAATAAAATAAAATGAAAATGAAATAAAAGCATGGCTAGAACATCACTTACCTGGAGATCCTGAAATGGATCATATCGAAACATTAAAAAGCAGCTGTTAATCAAAATACATTATAAGAAAAATGAAGGCTCTCCACTCAACATATAATTTTTCTATTTGCTAATCATTGTGCAGTACAATACGATGTGACCCAGACTTTGACATTACTGAATCTATTCTGTGGTTTGGTGGTGTAAGGTTTGGATTCAGGGCCAAGCTGTGGAGATTATGGGCAGGATACTCTACTTTTATCATCAGTAATGAAAGAGCAAAAAACAACAACAACAATAACAACAAAACACCACAGTCCTGCCAAACTGCAATTAAAAACATGTCTCAAATTTAGTTTCCTACCTTGGAAGAATGACTCCTAGGGATGAGCTATCTTTGCATCTGCCTAACAAATCTTGTGGTGGAGAAGAGCAGGTGTTGGTGCAGGATGCCAAATGTTTATAACAATATCACCCTGTAGAAGTGTCTCTTCCAAGATAAGTCCCCACTTGTACAACCCCACAAAGAGCCTATAATTGGAATATTTGCGTCATCCAATTCTGCCCAATAATGTCTCTTCTCCCCTAAAGGTTTCTACCTGGAGGCTACGCCTCCTCTTTTCCACTTTCAAGTAAGTGGATATCAAACTTCTTACCCCAAAACTTCCAGAAGACAGTAACTAAGGACTAAGCAGCAGCAAAAAATGGTAGAAGTTTGGACTATCTGCCAGATCACACTTTACTTTTTGAGTTCTCTTTGTGTTTGAGCAGAAGTACTGCATCTGTTTGTTCATTTGGAAGCTTTACTAGGTGTATTTTCTATACTGCTATAAAAATTTACCACACTTACTATCTTCTGATAGTTCAAAATACTACCTTACAGTGCTGTAGGTCACAAGGCAACCACAAGTCAGTGGTGTCAGATCAGGTTATTGGCAAAGCTGCATTTCTTTGTGGAAGCCCTGGGGTAGATTTTGCTTCCTTGCCTTTTCTAACTTTCATAGGCCAATCACATTTCTTGACTTCTTGTTCTTTTTCTCCATCATCAAAGCCAACAGTATATTGCATCTCTGAGCAATTTTCCATAATGATGTCTCCTCTTTATATCCAGGAAAGATCTCTTGATTTAAAGAACAATGTGGTCAGACTGGGCTACCTGAATAATCCAGGGTGACCACAAAGTCCATAAATTAATCAAATCTGCAAAGTCCTTTTGATGTATATGGTGACATATTCATAGATTTTGGGAATCAGGACTTGGCTTCAGGGGACCATTATTCCACTTACAATACTAGAAGAAAATCCTCTTTTTTTTTTTCACCCTGGAAACCAACTTTCTTATGTTTTATTTCTACAAAATGTCTCTGTATTTTCTTATGTACTTAAAATGCCATTAGCAAAATTAAACAATACAACTGTGATTGGGTGATTTTAAATATCTCCTTTTACAGTTCAGTCAAGCTCTTAAGTTTTATTTTCTTTTGTAAGAGGTAATGTAAATGAGCATGAAAGTTAGGATAATTAAGTTTGATGTGCATTTTTAATTCTCTCAACTGTGGTGATCTGTAAAATCTGTATATTAAAGACTACATTTCACAGACATCCACCCTTGTACCAAAAATGTGAATCCAAATATCTACTCACAAAAACTCAGATAAAATGTGACCTCTGAGATTTCTTTTCTAAAACTCCACTAGCTTTTCAATCTCTATTTTATTAATCTTCAGAACACACATCTCTATCAAAGATTAGTTTTCTTATTTGTTCACATTTACTCACTCCATGTTCAAAAAATATTTTTATGTGTGTGTGTATCTATGTGTGTGTGTGTGTATATATATATATATACTGCAGTTATATATAAAATCCAGCAACCTTTTATACTCTATACTTATAATAGTTGTTCATTTCCTTTCTCCAGAAACAAAAAATAATAAGCAAATGTAACTGTTAATGACCTTACCTTTTTGAGAAAAGATAATTTCATTTCATTGTAAAAATGTATTATGGTTACATAACTTCCAATTTCCTAAAATAACTTTCTTCCTGAAAAATGTTTTTAAGTTTTCTCTCTATATTAATACATATAACAAAGAGGTGCTGGACTACTGAAATGATTGCAAATGAAAAAGAGATTGATGTATGCCTGAATCTCCACATTTAATCATTTGTAAACCCAGATGTCATAAAAGGTGAGAACAATTCCCTGACCTTGAATTGCATGTCTAGTTAGAGAAAATAACTTTGATTCTGAAATTTAACACAGTTGATTCATATAGTACTGTATATAGGTAAGGAGAAACTATATCTATAAAACAAAAGAATGAAAACATTTTCATAGTGTCTAAAAGTTGTATCTCTTCTTGCAAGTAGAATAAATGGGTGAATTAGAAAATCACAAATGGTAATTAGCTTCCTCATTGTCTTACAATTTATTTCTCATTGCTTTTTGTTTGATTTTAAGAAGCAAATATAGTGCATAGAATTCTTGATATTCACTCTATCTGAAAAATACAATCTATAAGAGAGTAGAAAACAGTCCTGGTCAAGGACACAGACCTTGTAAGAAAATAAATCCCATAAAAAAGTTCTAATGAAGATTAAGTCATGTTCAGAGGGCCCCACAACTGGACAGAGCATGCTTTGATCTTATAGGAACCATATACAAATTTCATTAAAGTTAGATAAACACAGAAATGATCATTCCAGGATAGTTTCCCAGTGTGTTGACTTTCTTTTCACCCCAATTTATTCTCCCACAAACACAAGACATTCCAAGAATTAAATACAATATGTAAAATATCAACCCAGAGATCACCCATTTGCAATTTCTATGAGAAATATTAAAAATCACACATCTAAGCAGGAAGAAGAATAAATGTAATTCGAATCACAATATTTTTGATTAAAGATTAAGCACAGATAGAACTGCATCCCTTCACAGATGAGTAAATGGAAAGAAAAATACAGCAACAAGATAAATTTTACACAGTTCTTTTTCAAGTACAGTAACAAAAAATGGAAAAAAGGAAATGTCAAACAGTATAGAGATGAATAACATGTGTTGGATGATTTGCAACAGAAATAAAATGAAATTGCAGGCTAAAACAACTCATTCTCTCAGAAATTCTCCAAAAAGTACTCTTTTGAAACAGGAGTGATAAAGTAATAGAAAGTGATGAAAAGATTATTTATGAACGAAATTAAGATGTGAATGCTATTGTACAATTCGCAAACATGATCAGGAGGAGAAAACAACAGTATTAAAACATCCAGATGAATCACAGACATTGAGAATCTGTTTGAGAAAAATCTCATACAGTTTTCAGGCCAAAAATACAAATTTATTAAAGATATAAAACAAAATTGTAATTAGGGAGCATAACCAATGGAAATTCAACATAAAAACTGTTGTTGTGCCTGGACAAGAGAAGAAAACAAAAAGCAAGGAAAAAACAATAGATAGTTGATTGATTGAGTGATGATAGAGGACTGGATGGATGTATAGATTGATCGATTGATTGATCATAGGTTGATTGATAAACAGAGAGTAGAGAGATAGATAGATGAATCTTCTAAAATTCCAGTGATCATTCAGAAAATTCTGTTCACTTATAAAGAAATATATAAAGTTATACCTTCTTGGAAATATTCGATGCAGAAGTGAAAGAGACAGGTTCTGCTGATTTCTGAAGAAGGAAAAATGGAGATTAATTATGCTAAAGCAAGTTACTATTCATGGCTGAAAAAAGAGAAAATAAATAAAATTTTTAAAATTAACTGGATATACAAGATTATCTAAAGATTATTCCATCTCAATAATGAAAATAGAAATGGTAAAGCAATTTAGAGTACAATAAATTTAGAAATAAAGCCAATTTTTAAATAATTTACAATGTTTTGCTTTCAAAACTGAATTTTTACTTAAAATAATGATTCAACTCACATGGTCAAAAAGTAAAGCCCAAGACTTGACTGAAAAAAAAAAAAAAAAAACAAGAAAGATCTAGATGGGTTTGGAGATGGAAGAAGGGTTAGAAGACTATGAGAGACTTTTTTCCTATTTCCTTTAAGAATATCATTGTTAATGTTTCTTTCTAGGTATAGATAGTGAAAATATATATCTATGATTAGTATTTATAGATCAATTTTCCATTAGAAAACAGACTAGATAGCTCTCAGTTATAAAAGGCAGAAGTAATTTTTAGTGGCATTGGACACACATAAGAGTATACAGGAGTATTCCGGAAAAACAAAATATGAAAAGATGTCAAACAAACACATATATAATGTATATGATAAACTTAAGAGAAAAAAGATTCACTTTAGAAGAGAGTACACATAAGTGACTACATAGCACACAGCAAAAACTAAAGGATGCTGAAAATTAAGATTAAGAAAATCTTTCATATGATTTAGAGGAATGAGAACATTGAAAATCAGGTATCACAATATTTATGTCAGATGCATTGTAATTAAAATTAAAAATTTTAAGTATACATGTGTTCTTCAAATGATTATAGGAGCAATCTACAATAAAGCTGTGAGTATTGATAGAACAATGATGAATATATAGATGCATGTAAAAATGTTTGAAACTCAAAGAACTACAATCTGATATGCTGTTAGATATCCATAAACCAACTCTTTTTATATATTCAAGAGATCAATAACAAACCAGTACAGAAAAAATCTGAAAAAAATATAATCATATAATTTTTATGTTCATATTAACTTCTTTTACCCTGAAAATATAAAACACATTTTTTTTTCTGCTTTGGGATATTTGCAAAAACTCCAATGTCTGCTCACAATTTTATACATGAATTTCATGAGATCTTTGTCTTCTTATATTTAGAATTTTTAACTTTAATTATTACAAGATTACTATATTTCTTTCCTTTGGTTCCATTTTCTCTTACTTCATGATTTGTGTTAATAGATAGCTCAGTCCACCACATAAGAGCTGTCAAAGACTCTTTTCTTCATCTGTGCCACTAACACATCTTTAATTATAATAGTACCTAGTAAATGTCCCTTTATGTTTCAATTATTGTCTCATCTTGCACATTTGTTGGCTGTATGACCAGACCACTGTATGTATGTATGTGTGTTCATTTTCTTCCAGTCTAACACCATATATTTACCTTATGAAATTTCTTCTGTTTTCTAAGCTGTGTGGTTTCACTATTTATAACTACTGAATGTGGTGTTGAGGCAGTGTCCAGGGACCCGTGTGCTGTTTTACTGGAAGTGATGCTAGCTGTATAGTTATTTCATGAAATCATACTGTAATATTTGCTACCTATGTTTTAACGAGTGACAATTTAGTTGTGAAACATCAACAATCATCAGAAGAGGCAGATTACAGAGACCGTTTATTCATGCTTCCAACAACAATCATTAAGCACCATCCTTTTATATATTCATTTATATTTTGGTCTACCTCTATTTTCCACAGACTAAGGAATTAAACTGGTGCATAATTGCCTTAGTTTTCATTCATGTCTAGAAGAAGGAGAAGCTGGGTAGAGTTAGGAATAGCTCCAGTATTTGCGGGGGGGTCGGTGAAGAATGCTATATGACTCTACTGAAAGCTTGTAATAATCTGAAGGGGTTTTTACCAGGACACTGCAAAATCATTTAACATAAGAAAACTTAGAGTACCCATTGTAAAAGTCAACATTGAGCCATTAGCCTATGTTTATCTTTGGAGCTCAGATGGTCTCCTGGAGACAGCAGAAAGTTGGGTTTTGTTTTCGGAACTAAGTCTGGCCTCTCTTTATCTTTTTGTTGGTGAGTTCAGTTCAGTTCAGTTCTATTTTTTAGGGTGATTATTGATAAATGAGAATAGAGGATCTTCTACTATCACTTTGACTTTAGTTTTCTGGTTCTATTTCCTTGCTCAGCTTTTTTGTGAAATTTCTTCTCTTTAAACTATACAGGAGATCTCTTTTTAATATTTCTTTCAGGAAAGGTCTAGTGTTTGTAAACTTCTTCAGCTTTTGTTTGTCTGGGAAGACCATTATTACTCTGTCATATCTGTAGGAGACTCTTGCCGGATATGATATTTTTAACTAGTATATTTTATCTCTATTTTGAATATGTCTGCTTGCCCTCTGGAAGAGAACTTTGTCATAATATTGTCTCAGTTTGGATCATCTGACCCCCTTGTGATCTTTTAAATGGCTGGATGAAAGCAACCCAATTTAGTTTCAAAAACTCACTTCATGGTCTTGTTTCATGTTTTGCTTTTTCATGAGATCCTTCTTCAGTTAAATTTTGGTGGCATTTTTTTTTTTGTTTAGTCTCCAACTGAATAATCACTTTCTACATTTGGAAGAAACTAATATAAACTAATTGAATAATGAGTAATGGTGTAGGACATCCACACCGATAAAATTCTGTTCAAGTAGCTCCTCTTCATGTCCTAAAAAACCTTCCTATTGTCCACAAGATCCCTCTAAACTTGCCAATTCATACGAATCCCCAGTTCCTAAGTAAATGATTTGATTTAGAAAGCATGAAGCTTAAATCTTTCCAAAATCTAACTGGAAATACTGTTTTGGGTGAGCTTTGTCTGCACTTGCCCATTAGACTTCTCAAAGAACAGCAAGAGCTTAAACTAAGGTGGAGCTGAAAGGGATTATGCTAAACTAAATAAGTCAGAAGGAAAAAGATAAATATTGGATGATTTCACTTATATGTGGAAAATAGAGAAACTGAATAAATGGTCAGGAAAAAGACAAAATTTGCAAGCTGGCCATATTTCTTGAGGCAAATAGCAGGGAAGGAGAGGAAGAGGAGTCAAAACAGAGGAGGGAAGCGCACAAGGGACTATGGTGGTGGATCATGGGTGCTACAGTGGTGGAGACCACACCTAAGGGGACAAATTAAATGCAGTTCAAAAATTAACAGTGATGTAAGAAAATAGATCTATTTTAAAAAAGACTTTTGGCAAATAATTTCCAAAACTGATCCAGTGATTTCATAGTTTATCAAAATTGTTTATCAGAATTGCTCTCATGGAAAATGAATAGACATATTCTTTGGAAAAGTTAAATATCCGAATGCAATAGGCTGTCTTACAATACAGAGGGTAGATGACAAACTTGTCCCATAATGGGTCAGAGAGTCAGTGTTTTAAGTGTAGCACGCCCATAGACAATTTGGCAACTGCTTCCATGTGCTGATGGAGTGCCAAAGCAGCCGTGATTGGAAATGGCTGTGTTCCAATTGAGACACTATCTATGGACACTGAAGTTTGAGTCTCTTATAATCTTCATATATATCACAAAAATATTCTTCTTGTGATTTCTGTTTCAACCATGTGAAAATGTAAATGACCATCCGTACACAAATAGGCAGCATGTGAGATTTGGCTGACAAGCTCGTTTCCTGACCTCTGCTATAGTATATAAACTTCAAAATATATTTCAGAAAATATTCATCATCAAGTGTTCAATCTTTCTCCTTGCCTCTGGCCATAAGCAAAAAAAAAAAAAAAAAAAAAAACACACTGATGGAAATAAGTGGGAACCGGCCACTCTGATTGTCAACCCCAGGCTGAAAATCCACAAAGTTCCTTGGCTCATATTTAAAAATCTGTTTCAGTTCTAATTCAGGTCCCTGGCAACTTGGAAGTGATTTGCCTCCGTTCTTTATCCCTCCTGTCAAGGCAGTGGCTCCCTGCATGGTTTCTTAGCCACATTTGGAGAATCTGCCAGTGTTCACTTATTCCATATCCCATAGAGGGGATAATTAACTAAGAGCCAGAATAGAAAGCAAATTTGACAGTCCCCTGCTTGGGACAATTGAGAAACAGGAGGTCTGCCTTTATTTAAGTTATGAAGGAGAAAGTAAAAAAAAAAAAAAATCAATTTTAATTTTTTTAAACTAAGACATGCACCAAGTTCTAAAAAATAAAAAATCCTAATGAGCTATGACTGAATTGTCCTCCTATACTCAAATCCTGATTATTCTATTATTTCCCCTTTATGTTATATATGTTATACTATCTCTTTCCTCTGGCATAACTCTACTTTTTACTGTAATGCTTATCTTGCTATTTCATTTAACATTGCTAAGCATAATCTCTTGACTTGCAGTGATGGCTTAGTCAGTTCATGTGAACTATCAGGTCTCTCTATTTCTCTTCCTTTTTCTACCCCATACAGTTATGCCCCAATTTTTTGTTAAATCAATACTGACATTATTGTAATGATACAAGTATCCTATACTTTAAATCAAATAATTCACTATGTTTACATTTACTTCATAGATCCAAAGCTTTTCCATTTTCCCTTTAATCAATTTCCTCTTATTTATACGTTTCTCTATGTACCTATTGCTACTCTTCACACTGTCCAATAGACTCACACAGCTTCTCTATACAGATTTTAAACTAAAATTTCTGCCCATTAATATGTTTACTATATGCAATCCCCACTTCACTGCTTCTTGTTTTCTTTCCTAAATCTGAATCACTTATGTATCCAAGGATGCCCCTATTTCTGCTTTTTCTTGGAATCTCATACTCAGAATTCCCCCTCTCATTGTCCTTTGTGAAATGCTCTGCTTTTCAAGATCTCACATATCCCTTTTCCAAGGTCTAGGTACTGATATTTGTAGGCTTCGCCATCTGTCAAAAGAGATCATTGGAGCAGAACTTTTGGAGACTTACTGAAAAATTTCTTTATTCTTAAAATTGATACATTATTTCACCTATGTATGCAAATTTCAAGTACATTATCTTTCAAATTTGGGGGGATATTTATTCATTTCTTCTAGCACTCAATACCATTAGGAGTCTTCTATACAAAAGCTTTTGTAATTGCCTTATTTTTTCTCATTTTAAAAGATTTTTCTTTCTCAGTCAAAATTATAATTAAGATTTTTTTCATTCATTTTCCTGAGCACTTATGCATAGAGTACATGGTAACATTAATTTATGATATATTTTCATTTTTTTTTCATTATAGAATTTCAGTAAGGTGGATGTCTGATTCCCCTTTGATTCTATACTTTTTCTTTTATTTTTAAGTTTTTATGAAGTGCCATTGGTTTGAATCCTTGGTAGTGTTTTGGAAGTAAAGGATTTCTCCCTTCATGTGCTGTCCCATGTCTCTCCAAGTAGCCTCTTCTTTTTTCATTTGACTTCACTTGAAAGAAAATCTCTTTCTTGGGCCTCCCCGGTGGCACAGCAGTTGAGCTCTGGGTTGTGAAGCTGCCCGCAGCCTCTGCAGTGCCGTTCGATCCCCGGCCACCAGCGAGGGTCCCACGTGGCGTGCAGACCTCTCCTGCCTCCCGCTGCTCCCCTCAGCAGGGTACTTCGTCAGTCTGCCTGTTCTGTTCCCCGCTCTGGCTCTGGTGAATTCTCTCACTCTCCCGCCCTTCTGACTGTACCCAGTGCTTGTATAAATAAATAAAAATAAATAAATCTTAAAAAAAAAAAAAAGGAAAATCTCTTTCTCTTCCAATCTCCTGGTGAAGTTTTGATTTTCAAAATTTACCTTCTTTTCAGTTTCTTATGGTTCCTTTAATTTTCTAATTTTCCCTTTTATGGCATCTTATATATAATTCCCTCCCCAGAATATTACTTTTAAAGATCAATTTTCAACTTTTTTGTACTTTGCCTATTTGTTCTAATTCCTTTGCTTCTGTACATTTTATTGCTCTTTCTGGTGGCTTTTGTTCTCCAAGGTCTAATAATCCTTGAGCTCTCATACTTATTCAGAAGTGAAACAAGAAGAGGCTGGTAGAAATGTCTACTTAACTGAAGAATAATCATGTTTAAATGGAAGTTTCTTTCTTAAAAAGTACTTCTAACCAAAATTTGGTAGTGTTAAATGTCAAAACATGGAAGAAATAAGCAGATACTAGTTATATGTGAAATCTTAAAGCCTGTAAAATAGAGTATAATTATATATCCAGTTGCTTGTTATCATCTACAAAATGGGAATCTTTTTAAAGAGATCATTTTTGTTCACCTTTTTTCCTGTATTTAATTGCTTCAAATCCCATATGTGCCTGTAATTATACTACATTTTGAATATTATAAAAAAAAGTGGTGGATTTTTATATTTCTGTTACTGATTTTTGACTTTCAATGAATTCCTTGACGTTGACTTGGTCTCCAATAATTGAGAGAGCAGCTTCATTGCCACATATTATCAATGTCTGTTTTTATAAATATTCATGAGTTTTATATTCTTGGTAATTAAACAATGTAGTACAATTTTATGTAGCTTCTGGATTTAATCAAACAGTTAAAGAAATGAAAATACCAATATGTAAAGTTTATTTTAATGTTTTTGGCTTAGTTATTTTTACATATACACATGTATTTTCTCTTCATTTAATTCAAGAGCCATGTACTATTGCTATTGTGACCTGCATTTCACAGATTGGGACTAAAGAAAAAAAAATTAAAAAAATTAATTTGCCCCCCAAAATTTACCTATTCTATAGTAGGTAAGCAAATAACAGAATTTAAATTTGAACTTAAGCTATTGGGATGACCACATATTTCATCACTGAGAACTGCTGGTAATTAAAAAAGAAATGTCAGCAATGATCTATTTTGACATATAGAATGATCAGCAATGTCAGCAATGTCAGCAATGATCTATTTTGACATATAGACATATATTTTTAATTTATAAATAAATAAATGTTCCATATAATGGTAATTAATACTCTGATTTACACATTTTCCATTTATTTCTAAAGATAACCCTTATCTTTCAATCTGCCTGGAAGATGTTTGTAGGCCCTAATATTCTAAAATCAATTTTTCACTTGAAAATCTTAGTGAAATTTTAGGTTTATTCTAGGGGAGTGCAGTTTAGAGATATATGAATATAAACTGCTCAAATTACTAATCAAATTTTTCTTTGATCCAGAGCTGTGTAATGGATAGCTCCTAAGTACACAAGATGGGACCATGAGACAAGTTCCACCACCTGAAACTAAAGTATGTGCTGGACTGTCCTCTAAAAACGTAAGTTGGTTTCCATCCCCACATATGCACGGTCTATGACAGGAACATGTTAAGAGGTACTGTGACCTGGAGCTGGTCCTGGAGTGGTTACCCAAGAGTTCTAAAAATATAACTCATAAAACTAGAGCCATAGATATAATCTACAAAGCATTCAGTGAAAACCAGCATCATGTTCATCATCAATACACTCTACCTGTAGATAATGTGGGTCACTTTGACCGGAAAGAGAGATTTGAGAAAGGTGAAAATTTAAATATATAGTAGTCCAATAAATCCAGAAAAGAAAAAATAATTATCATATAAGGAAAAGATAGCCAAGATCAGCAATTTTCTGGAGCACAAGAACCATAGGGAAAGCTTTTGTTATTAGGACCTGGCTAGAGTCGTGCATATTGTTGGAATTCTATGCAAGAGATTCCAGGTCCAGCGATGCGAATCAGCCCTCTTCCTTTCTTTTAGTTTGTGAAATGAAAGTATTTATTATTGTAAAATAATCTACTTTGTACTTCTTGAGTATTTCTGCTGGTAGAAAAAGATTAAAAGAATAGGTCAGGGGCTACTGGCAGACATTTCCAATTTTAAGACCATTTTTGTTACACATACATTGCTGCCACCATATGAGGTCAAATTTGGCATTTACTTTATGAAGATAATTCTTTTCGTGCATGTTTCCTTGGGGCTTTATTTCATTTCCCTGGAACTTGCTATAACATTCAGAATATAGAATATTATTAATTGTACACAAAAATATAATGGGTCTTTATAATGCAGTAAAATATAAATGATATTTTAGTGTATCATCACTGTGAATGTTACATTAATTTCAAAGTCTAAAATACATTTACCTTATTCATGCATTTTCTGGATTGAGATGGACTATTAAGTTAAATTCTTTCTTCTGTTTAGTGAGATAAGCTCTGTATAACTTCATTTTTGTAGACTTATTTCATACTATTGTTTCCAATTTGAGTTACTTTGTATTTTGGGGCTTTATGTATACCTAGTTGGCCAGAAAACTGAGCAAGCAAAATATAAACAAACCAAAACAACAAAAAAACCCTCTTATTTTCAGAACAATTGAATAGGAACATGTCTCTATATCAAAGACAAGAAGTTACCTATAAATCATTTTTCAACTCGATAATATAGTTATAGCCTGAAATTAAATAATTAGGCAAAACTAGTTTTCCCAGTTCCCTTGCAGTCCTTCCCAATAGAAAGTGAACAGAGGGCCTCCCTGGTGGCGCAAGGGGTTAAGACACAACCTATGAAGCTATCCATAGCCACTGCAGCACGAGTTCGATCCCCAGGCAGGGAGCTACCCACATGGCGCAGCAGACCTCTCCTGCCTTGTCTGCAGCTCAGTGTATTTCAATCAGTCTGCCTGTTCTGCTCCCCACTCTGTCTCTGGTGAATCCTCTCACCTCCCACCTCTGTACCCCAGTTCTTGTATGCATAAATAATAAACCTTTAAAAAAATAAGTGGGGCCTCCCCTGGTGATGCAGGTGGTTGAGCGACATGCTGTGAAGCTGTCCGCAGCCTCTGCAGTGCTGGTTTGATCCCGGCCGGCCGGCAAAAGTCCCACATGGTGTGGCAGACCTCTCCTGCCTCACCCGCTACTCCCCTCAGCAGTGTATTTCGTCAGTCTGCCTCTTCTGTTCCCCGCTCTGTCTCTGGTGGATCCTCTCACCCTCCGGGGCATCTGGCCTATACCCTGATTCTTGTATAAATAAATAAATTAATCTTAAAAAAAAAAGTGAACTGATGTGACATATATTACCTCTGGAAACATTAAGAAGTTTATGTTCCTTCTCAATGACCTCTTCTTACTCCACATCCAAAGAATTGATGTAATATACTATGATATACTATAGGGTAGTTGATCTGTGAGCCAGAGGGAGCTAGTATTCTTTTTTTTCTTTTTTTGAGTTTTTGATTTTTTTTTTCTAGTTTTGTTTTTTTTAATTTTTAAATTTTATATATTTTTTGCATCATTTTTCATTTTTGCACAATGTATGCATTTTCATCTTGGTTATAATCCCCATACAATTCCCACCATCCTTGTTTTGATCCTAAAATCAAAATCAACAAGCAACTGTAAACCAGGGAGCTAGCATTCTTGCAAGACCATGCAGGAAAAAAAAAAAAAAAAGTGGTTCTATCAGAATTATTTCTAAGGAAGTATCATTTTATAAGAAAGAAATGTTTTATTCTGTTGAACTATTGCATTTGGATTTAATTATCACTACAATCTTATCTGTCTTCACTAATCTTTATGATATATATATATATATATATATATATATGTCTTCCTATTGCTTACAAATCTTTAAGATTTCCAGAGATATTAAAGTCTATGTAACTCCCTAGGAGCTTCTGTAACTTCACCTACTTTCCAATTGAGTGCATGTACTTTGTAGTTATTTTGATGTGTGATAGACTTTACTTGGGGAGCGGGGGCAGATGGTCATACATATTGGCACAAAATGAAATTGTTACTGGAATGATAACTATGACATTAACAATGCATGTAGATAAGTAGTGATTTTATCACTTCTTAAAAGTAGAAATACATCCCCTTAAATTTAGCAAATATTACTTGCTGTGCCCATGAACATTCACTGACAGGTTTGATGAGACCGCACTTCCTGCCTTCCTTATTCAGACAGCAAAAGCTGTTTCATGGAACAAGTGTTTTAGATGAAAATGAATAGGTAGGAAATAAAACTATAATGTAAATCTAGACCCATAGTTGGATAGTTGACAGCTGCATGTCTGCAGGAAAAAATAGTCAATATTTTCTGTGATGATAGATTGAAATGGGATTAAAGTACAGCTGGATTTCCTCTGATACTCCATAACAGTACACATTTCTCTCAGACTTAAAAGGAAGTATCTGGATGAGTTTGACAAGTTAAACCATTCATTAATCATAAATTCTATTATTTTTCTTTGTATATAAATATTGATAATTTTCATATATCTAATGTGGCATTTTAGAAATAAGAACGTGCTGCTAAATACTGTTTGCAATAGATTCAGGCTTACTCAATTATGACCATGAGATTACTTCTCTAAGACCTTACCAAAATGATGTGCACAATTCATGATATTTCTTACTAGAGTGAGAAAGATATGACCCAGTGAACTCAAGAACTGTGACTTTTGAAAAACACTGCTCTCAGATTCTTTTAGAAATTCCCTAGTTATGTTTAGACATGTGCTTAATCAGTATGCTTTAAATGTTATTCAAAGAAAATAAACCATATGTATATATAAATTACTTTTCATTAAACTATTAACTGTTCTTCCATCAACATTTATTTAATCTTTTTTATTAAATAAGTTAAATGTCCAAATACTTTCTTTTGTTTTATGCATGTCATGCAAACTTCATGTTCATTTTTATTATGTTCCAATGCATAATATGAAAGTTCCTGCTAGAATGCAGAGGTAATTCATATGAGGGAAAGACACTTTTTTTGGTCGGGGGGGCATGGGGTGAGACATTCTTAATTATTTAAAAAACACAAGAAACTCTTAGTGTCATCAAATGCTTTGAAAGCTAACAACAAGGATTATGTTGATATCCATTACTCTAGGGACAAAAACTGAAATTTAGCCTGGCCCACAGACCCTGAATCATCTGTTCTCCATCCTCTTCCCAAGTCTCACTTAGTATCATACTCTCATCTCAGACTTTGTGCTCCAACTATTCTGACCTCGCTTCAGATCCACCTTTAACATACTAGTCTATTCACTCTGAGCTTGCCTAAAAATTTTTCCTTGTGCTCATCACTGCAAAAGAGCACCCAGTGGAAAAAAAGGTAGTCTTTTCAACAATGATGTTGGAAAATTGGATAAGTACATGCAGAAAAATGAAATTGAATTCCTGTCTTACACGACTCAAAAATTAACTAAAGATGGATTAAAGCCTTAAACATAAGACTTGATACTCTAGAACTACTTGGAGAAAACATAAGGAAGAACTCCTGGATATTAGTCTTGGCAATGGTATTTTGGGAATAACACCAAAAGCAAAAATAAACATTTGGGACTATATCAAACTGAAAATCATTGGCACAGCCAAAGAAATAATCAACAAAATGAAAAGGCAAATTAAAGAATAGGAAAATATATTTGTAAATATATTTTACAAATAAGGTGATAATGTCCAAAATATATAAAGATATACAATTAAAAATAGGAACAAGCTAGCAAACAAACAATATGATTAAAAACATGCAAAGAAATTTAATAGACATTTCTTTGAAATGACCAATAGGTACATGAAAATGTGTTCAACATCACTAGTCATCTGGAAAATGCAAATCAAAGCCACAATGAGATGTTACCTTATACCTGTTAGAATAGTTATTATCAAAAAGACAAGAGAAAAATACTTTGTAGGGACAGCTCTGTGCACTGTTGGTGGAAGTGGAAATTGGTGCAGACACTCTAGAAAGCAATATGAAATGCTCTCAAAAATTAAAAAATAGAACTACCTTATGAATCAACAAGCCCACTTTTGAGTTTATATCCAAAAGAAATGATAACAAGATATCAAAAAAGATGTATGTACTTCCATGTTTATTACTGCTTTATTCACAATGACTAGTTCATGAAAATGACCTAAGTGTCTGTCAATGGATGAGTGGATAAAGATGGTGTGGAACTTCAGGGCATTGTACTAAGAGATAAGCCAAACAGAGAGAGAGAAATGTATGTATGGTATCACTTATGTGTGAACTCTAAAAAAACCTGAATTTGTAAAAATACAAAGTGGTGGCCCTCCCCAGTGGCACAGCGGGTCGAGCACAGTGCTGTGAAGCTGTCTGCAGCCTCTGCAGTGCAGGTTCGATTCCCCAGCCAGTCAGAGAGATTCCCAAATGGTGCCGCAGACCTCTCCTGTAATGCCTGCTGCTCCCCTCAGCAGTGCTTTTGGTCAGTCTGCCTGTTCTGTTCCCCACTCTGCCTCTGGGAAATCCTCTCAACCTCCCACGACTCTGGCCTGTACCCCAGCTCTTGTATAAATAAATAAATAAATTTAAAAAAAAAAATACAAAGTGGGATGTTGGTTTCCAAGAGCTAAAGGGTAGGACAATTGAAGAGATACTGTTTAAAAATACAAAATTTCTTGTAACTGGTAGATAAATTAATTCTGGAGAATAGAAGGATTACTACATGCACTGTCAATCATATTGCAATACATAAATGTATCAAATTGACCAATTATACTTTTAACTTATGCAATATTCTATGTCAACTATAGCTCAACAAGAGAAAAGGAAAAGAATAGAAAGTGAAAATCTGATTTGGCAAATTTATATGTAATACAATACATATGTGTCTTTGAAAATTCTTATAATTCTTCATAAGGTAGCTGAATCATAAGGTAGTTCTTACTGAAAGATACATACTGATTTTTTTTTAAATAATTGGGGTGATTTTAGGGAGTGAAGTTACCATATTAAATATCATGATTAAACATCATAAGAGGAGAGAATATTTTCCTTGTTTATAACACACACACATACTTTTAAAAAGTGCTTTAATGTATCTAGTGTTAAAATAAGTCAAAATCAAATATTAGAGCTCTTACATTGACAATGAAAATAACAAAAGAAAACATGCTTCTACAGGCTTATGATTACTTGTGCCAGAAACCAAATATTATTAACCTATTTCCACACACCTGAGATAAAAAGAAAAAAAGAAGCAAAAATAAAAAAGTAAAAGTGTAATTAAAGAGGTTTGGTGAAAATAAACTTTAAAGAATAAGCATGTAAAATAAGCATCACAAATATATGTGTTAAGTTCTATTAGTCACTGTAGCCTATTATGTGCCATTCATATAATTATTAAGTTTTGCAATTTGGACTATGATAAAAGGGATATGGTCAATCCTTGTGCAACAAATCTGTTTAATTCCTGATTCTCAATAAAACACACTAATGAATGCACAGAAGTCTTCCGAGTATAGAAATCCCCAAACCATGACTTACTGAAGCTCCTTATGATATTGCTATCTCCAATCCGTGTTGATTTTAATAGGAAAATCTCTTCATAGTTCCCATCTTTGTAATTTTCCCATACACCAACAAATGTTATAAATCCATCTCAAATACTAAGAAACAGATTTCTGTTATTTATTCTGGGTCTTACTTAATCTTTCACTAACTATCAGGGTAAATCCAAATTGTTTTCCATCATTTAAAAAAAAAATTATCAAAATTGTTTTACCAGATTTATAAACTTAAACTTTGAATGTTTCAGGTATCCTTCCTATATAAATATAATTTATTTTCTTGTAAATAATTATTAAACAACTCATTATCCCAGACATAATTCTAGATAGATACTGGGAAAACAGTATTAATGATAAAGATAATATCCCAATTTTTGGTCTTTTATTTTGGCCAGGAAGATAAACATAGTCAAGTGTGCACAAACACAGATAGTTCTGATTATAGCAATAATGAGGAAGAAAATAAAACAGCATGTTATGATTTTAGTAACTTAGACTTGGAAGTGCTACTTTGGATTTGATGGTCAGATTATGACTATGTGATATAATGACATTCTTCTTGACCAACCATGTAAATATCCTGGAGTGTGCATTTTAGACAGAAGAACGTGTAAGGACTCTAAAGTATGTATGAAGTTGGCATGATTTTGGAACTGTCTGAAAGTCAGCATGGCCAAAACGGGATGTCATAAGGCTGAAACAATGTAGGCTGGGATTTAAAAAGCAAGGATCCGTGTCCTTTTATAAATACTGAATAACCATTTGCAAATTATATGTATTTTCTAAAATGTAATCTTTTACACCATGTATATTAAAGTGTAGATAAATACGGAAGTTGGAAGTACAAAGAGCAGCTAGTGGTATTCATTATAATGTAGGCAAGAAATGGTAATAATTTGGGGCAATATTGTAACAATGAAGGGAGAGAAAAAAAGGATTTGGGTTTTGTTTTTAAAATTGGGTGGAGGGTTCTGTTTAGGCCATGCTAATATTTTACTAATACACTTTATCAACAAAGTTGAGCTGCCAAAAAGGCAGTCAAATATATCAGAACTACATGGAACTCCCAGGAAATGCAAAAAACTCTAGAGTTAACTAAAACCCATAAAAAGTCAGTGCCATCCTTACAGTGCCTTCTTAATCTCCTTAACTATTTAATCCTTTTCACCCCTGGGCTCTTTAACTACCTGCATATATGACCTTAAGAAGGGCAATAATACCATATTAAATAAGCCATCCTAATTGTTTTAAACTATATTATCCCCAGATCTGAGTGTAATTCCTTAGTTTTTTAGTCTCACTTCCATATATGACATAGCTGATAAAGTTTCCCTGTGTGGTAGCAAATTCCACTTACTATAGACCTACTGTTTGATCTCCTGAACCATTATTACTCTCTGTGGCTCAGCAAAGCCCAACTCAGCATCATTTCAGCAATGCAAATAAAAACCTTGTGAAGTGATGATCATGTAAAGGACTGATATCTTTAGCACTCATAATCTTTGAGTTTTTCTCCTGTGCTAAGCAGCAATCCTTTGAAATGTTCATTATCCTCTTGCACTTCTCTTATAATCTCTATTATATAAACTCCACTAATTAATATCATTGAGATAAATGCAAGTAGATTTTTTTCAAGTCCTAACCTTGAATCTATAAAGCATATCTTTATTCCTACTCATTTTGGCCCTGAAAAAAAATGCTGTTGTGTTCCCATTTGAGAGCAAGTTCTTAAGTTGTTTTTTCTCAAATATCCTCTGAAACATGATTTTAACAGTTATCTGTATGTTTGATGGTTGTTCCCTAAATCTATAATTTAACTCACATGTTTCACTTTCTTAAAATGGAAAAATAGACTATAAATATCTTACCCTAGTTCCCACAGATTATTTCTCTTTCAGGCATGAAAGGTACCTTAATTTTTCCACTTTCCATTTTTTTCAAATACTACTTCTATTTCACAATGTTCTCAGTTGAGATCAAGGAACTTCTCCTGTCTAGGTTTCTAGATAACATGCTGACTTCATTCGACATATACTTGATTACCCAATATGTTTCAGTTACTGTTGAATTGTTTGGATTCAGTCAGTGGGGAGGGAGAATAAAGAAACATAATTCCTGCCCTAAGGCCATTTATATTCTACTTGGATTAGACCTATTTACAAAAGAAAACTAGTGAACACAATAGGTAGAGTGCTTAGTGTATTAGAAGTTAGTGAATGTATATGTATATATACATGTATATATGTGTGTGTATAAATGTACATATATATGAACAAAAAATGCCAAAAATAAGATGGCTATGGTAAAGAGAATGAAGACTGAAGTGAAAGTGAGTTCAACAATTGTAGACTGAGTGTTCAACATTGACTTCATTGAGAAAGTGATATTTGAATAAAGATTCAAGGGAAGTGAAGATAATAGGTATGCGAATAGAAAACAGATCACACCTAGCATGTTCAATAAACACCACAAAGACCGGTGTGACTAGCACAAGGGAGGGCACTCCAGAGGATGAGTTTACAGATGTGATAGAAAACAAAGGTATGTATAACCTTATTTAGGATATCATAAATAAATAACCTTACTTCACAGTGAAATGGGTACTGAAATTCTTTTGAACAAGGTGTCACATGATCTGCCTTAGAAATATCACACAGAGTCATAAACTGAGAATAGTCTCTGAAGGGCAATGGTATGTGCATGGAGGCAGTTAGGAAGTTATGCTTAATAATCCAGCAAGAAGGTGAAAGGATTTCAACCAATATGTCAGCGTATGTTGTAGTTAGAAGTTCTGCTAGAAAATAGAAGCCATCATATTCTGAAAATGTTTCAAGGTTGTTTCAACATTAGATGTTAGAGAAGAGTTGATTTTAGGCTTTTTGGCCATACAATTGAACCATTTTAGTTAGGGTTTTCAGAACATGGATAAAAGCAGTCATGATGAGAATAACAAAGAGGTAGAGCAAAGCATTCAGAGAGAAAATATTGATAATCTCTTAGCACCTTGTTGTGTGAAATATAATCCTCAAAAAGCAGAGAAGTATCACCTTAAAACCTGTTTGAGATATAAAATCTTATCCCATCACCAACCAACAAATCACAATCTCCATTTTTAAAGATTCTTGGATGATGTTTATGTAAGTTTAGTTGGGAGAGCACTGCTTTAATAATATATCCGAGTGTAAGAAGAAAGCATACAACTTTCAAAAGTGGAATTTTTTTAATTCTTTAGTGAATTCCCTAGTGAAAAGTGGACATGGATAATTTTTTTTTTCATGGATAATTTTTAATCTGGAGCAAAGTCCTTGAATGTTTCTGTTACCTTTTTTTTACAGGGCAAATGAATTCTATAGCCTTACATACACAATCCACACAGTTAAAATGTAGATTTTTAATCAAATTTTTAAGAAATTATTTTATATGGTTGTATGTTCCTTCTTTAATTTCACTGATTTGTATAAATTGGCTTTGATTCCTTTAATCCTATTAGAAGTGTATTTGGGGCCTCCCTGGTGGCACAAGGGGTTAAGAGTCAACCTATGAAGCTATCCACAGCTACTGTGGCGCAAGTTCGATCCCCCACCAGGGAGCTACCCACATGGCTCAGCATACCTCTCTTGACTCACCTGCTGCTCTCCTCAGCAGTGTATTTCAGTCAATCTGCCTGTTCTGTTCCCCACTCTGTCTCTGGTGAATCCTCTCACTCCCCAAACCTGTGACCTGTACCCCAGTCCTTTATGCATAAATAATAAAATCTTTTTTAAAAAAGTGTATTTGATGTAATTGCAATCATAATATTTGACCACAAATGATAAGGAGTGTCAGTTATTACAACATTTTTTTTTAAATATTGCAATACAGGCCTGAGGAGGCTGAATAATAAATGCAAGGTCATGTAGTTAAAGGAAAAGTAGATCTACAGAAAAGACCACTGCATTCCTAAGGTCATTAAATTGTGATCCTAAAAAGTATTTCAGTGCTCCAGATTTTTCTTAGTCACATAAATTAACGCAAATGTTATTAAATTGGAAAAATGCTTTTTACAAAATGTTTGTCTAAAGTATCCATAAGCTCATAAGAAAATAATTTGTGCTAATATATCCATAATATGTGGCGTATGTCTGGACAATATTGTTAAATTAAGGGGTGCTGTTTTGGCATGTTAATATAAGCTACTGTCATGTATTTGGCAACAAACAAACATTAAAAACATGAAATATTAATCTCAAAGCAATCAACTTTGGAAGAGATTCCTAATGCCAAATTGCACTTCATTTATTCTGTAATACTGATGATAATATTTCTGGCCTGCCATCGCAGACAGATATAGAGGCTTCTCTTACACTGTCCTAGTTAATATTTCCACACTTGTGTTTCAATGATTATTATGCAAATACTAGTACACTTTTTTATAAATTCTACTTGATACATAGGCCTCTACAAAAGTCCCAAGTTATTTCTTTTTTTTCAGCTCCCAAGCACTAGAATTGCAAATAATTTTTATTTAAAGAATTACAAAATAAAATATCAAGGTATTTTTATGCAATGGTTCTCGCTATTCTTTTCCTCCATCACATTTTCATCATAACCTGCTAAACTTTTCCTTTTCAGTTTTGACATGCTCCTCTCAAGGCTATTCCTTTCTATATATACATCTGAGTACAAGAAGGAAGCATAAAATTGGCAAATTTTCTTTAATTCCCTAATGAATACTGGAAACATTCATGGGTCATGGGTTGTTTTACTGGATAAAAGTCATTGACATTTGCTTAAAGTGATTTGACCTATTAACAGGCTAGAACTTATCTTTATCTTTCTTAGTGCCAGTAGCACAGTTTCTCCCCTTTATTATTCATCTTTGTTTTATCTTTGTAAAATATACTACAGTGTATTGTGATTAATAGATAGTTTGCTCAAATCCTAAATTTTAAGTTTCTTAAGGACAAGAATGTGTCTTCTGGGCCTCCTCTGGTGGCGCAGGCAGTTGAGCACGGCTCTGTGAAGCTGTCCACAGCCTCTGCAGTGTGGGATCAATCCCGGCCACTGAGGGTCCCACATGGCACGGCAGACATCTCCTGCTTCGCCTGCTGCTCCCCTCAGCAATGTATTTCATCAGTCTGCCTGTTCTGTTCCCCATTCTGTCTTTGGTGAATCCTCTCACTCTTCAGCACATCTGGCCTGTACCCCGGTTCTTATATAAATAAATAAATAAATCTTAAAAAAAAATAAAAATGTGTCTTCTCTAAAAGTACATTAACTCTACAGACAAAAATTTCATAATATTTTGAAAACAGCTAAATTTGATTGTACATTAACTCTATAGACAAAAATTTCATAATAATTTTGAAAACAGCTAAATTTGATTGTACATGTATGCTCCAAAATATCATGTATATCCTTGAATATACATTGCCTGAAAGACACCATGAAGCAGGTTTTTTTCAGTCTATAGTGGCTAAGTGACTTGCACAATTTCATTCAGGCTGTGAGTCACATTACTAGGATTCTAAACCCTGATACCAGAGACTATGGCTGTATTTTTTACAACACAGTGTTGACAAAGGTTCTAGGCCTCTACAAATCCTGGCTTTATTTTACTATCTTTCATGCATTGTAACAAAATTTGGAAAGAGATGTAAATTCTTCAGGATTTACTTCTCATACTTGGGAGGATGGTAACACACTTATTACGATTTTTTTTTTATGAGTTAATAAACCTAAAGTTCATGGACTTAGTTTATAAAATCTTAGCCTCATCCTTATTTCTAGTTTCTTTTCTATTTCAGTGAATATATATATATATATATATATATGCATATTTTCACATCCTTAGTGTTCATTAAAATTTTAACAGTAATTTTCATATAATGAAAAACAAACTACTTATGCTTCACTTTCTTTTTGGAAAAAATTGTTGTAGGCTAGTCGATATATGCCTCAATGTCTCCTTAACTCATGTTTAACTTTCCTAGCCATTACCAAATTTTATCATGGTTTACAGGTCCCATCTGGGAAATGCTTAAGAAACACAGGTAGCATATTGTAAACGCATTCAGGTTTTATACCGCCTGCCACTAAGAATTTACCTTTTACAATTTTATCAATAGGAAAATCCAGTTCTGCTTCACTTTATTTATTTATTTATTTGTTTGTTTATTTATTTATTTATTTGTTTATTTATTTTAGTTCTGCTTCACTTTAAAGAGAAAAAAGAATTCTTAAGGCAGGTTCCCATCACTTTTAGTCTACAAAAACAGTTATAACAACAGTGTGAGTGACTTCTCTGAGAAGCCACAAGCAATTGTGTTGTCAGTATGAGAACTGAAAGGCATTTGTTTTATACATGTGGTATGACTGTCTTAAACTCTTAGTTCATCAAATTTCAAAGAGTGAGCAAAAGGCAAAGATTGTAGCGTTAGCTGCCAAAAAGAGTGTGAATCATTTCTCTCAAGATTTTAAATATCCTTTTTTTAGCTTGGAGGCATTAAAGCAACCACCTGAATGAAAACAGATTTAGATTATAACAAGAAGACAGAATTTAACCAGCATATGCTAAAGGGTCTTACTGAAACAGAACAAAAGTTTTATGCATAAATGTTACTCCAAAAACCAAAAGGCATACAGCAAATTATCCATACTATGTTTGCTGGACCTTATTATACCTGTGGCCAAGTTAGCTACATATTTTATTATTTTATATTTTCACCGTATTTATGTTATAGAAATAATAGATCACAATAAAATGTCATTTAACTTAATTTTTTTTAATTTAAACTAATCTTTTTTTAAAAGATTTATTTATTTATTTATACAAGCACTGGGTACAGTCAGAAGCGCAGGAGGGTGAGAAAATTCACCAGAGCCAGAGCAGGGAACAGAACAGGCAGACTGATGAAGTACACTGCTGAGGGGAGAAGCGGGCGTGGCAGGAGAGGTCTGCGCGCCATGTGGGACCCTTGCCGTTGGCCGTGTATTGAACCGGCGCTGCAGAGGCTGTGGGCATCTTTGCAGCCCAGCGATCAACTGCTGCGCCACCAGGGGAGGTCCTAACTTAATATTTTTTAAAGATTTATTTATTTATGCATACAAGAGCTGGGGTGCAGGCCAGAGGTGTGGGGGGTGAGAGAGGATTCACCAGAGACAGAGTGGGGAGCAGAACAGGCAGATGGACTGAAATACACTGCTGAGGGGAGCAGCGGGCGAGACAGGAGAGGACTGCTGTGCCATGTGGGCTGGCCAGGGATCGAACTCATGCTGCAGAGGCTGAGAATTGCTTCATAGTGTGGTGCTTAACCCCTTGCACCATCAGGGAGGCTCCATTTAACTTAATATTTTGTGATAATAGCTCAACAGTTCAATGTAACAAATTAGGATGCTCAGGTAGATTCAAGCATATAAATAAATTTAGCTTAAAATTAAGGTGGCATCTCATATCAGTGCAGAAGAATAGATTCTTTTAAAGACTCTGTCGAAAAGGTTAGAACATATCTATCGATCATCCCTCTTATCTATCTGCTATATATGTTGTTAACTATTTCACATTTATGACAAAACAAATTCCAAGCAGATCCAAGTTCTAACAATAAAAAATAAATATGCAATGTAAATACTAAATGCTAAATGAAATATTAATCTTTTTCATTATTGATTAAAATTATTTTAGCCATATACAAGAAGTCATAAAAAGAAAATATGATAATTACACTGTATCTTTGGAAGACTAATATGTATCCAACATACTAGAAGCCAAGTTAAAAGATAAATATATATCATACATAAGAAATAGATATATGCTTTAAATTTATTAAAAGCTCACATGAATCAAAATAAAATACTAGCAGCAGAAAGACAGGGTTTTCCTTCTGGTCTTTGTGTAAATATTTCCTTAACACAGAGGTCTTTCCTGACAACCCACAGGAAAAAAGCATCCTGAAAAATCTCTCTAACCAGGTTAGTCTCATTTTCATTGTCTATTTTCTGCAAATTCTTGGAAGCCCTGTTCCAGTGACTCTATATTTAGTTCACTATGATATCCTAGCCCATGAATCATTTCCTGACTTTTATTCTTTTTTTTTTTTAAGATTTATTTATTTATTTGTTTGTTTATTTATTTATTTATTTATACAAGTACTGGGTACAGTCAGAAGTGCGGGAGGGTGAGAGAATTCACCAGAGCCAGAGCAGGTAGCAGAACAGGCAGAGAGGCGAAATACACTGCTGAGGGGAGCAGCGGGCGGCAGGAGAGGTCTGCGCGCCATGTGGGACCCTCGCCGGAGGCCGGGGATCGAACCAGTGCTGCAGAGGCTACGGGCAGCTTCACAGCCCAGCGCTTAACCGCTGTGCCACCTGGGAGGCCCTGACTTTTATTCTTTAAATAATATTTGTGAATGAGTGAACCCAGGATAAAAAGTAAAGAGGCATGATAAATAATGGAAGGATTAGCTTGGAAGGAATGAACAGAATAGTCTAAGAGATAAAGGTAAGAGTGAAGAGGTGTGTGTGTGTGTGTGCGCACATGCGTGTGCATGTGCATGCCTGTATATAGGAAATAGCCTTGATAACCTGTACTGATGATTGTCAAGCATTGCTGTGTGAACATTGAATATTAGATTGTATGAATTTGATTTCGAAAATTTACAAGAGTTTGATTTTGTAAATTTCTGCATAATTGCTCAGCTGCCTAAAATCAAGAATGAGAAATATAGTACTTGAAAATTCTTAGGTTTGACCAGAATGATTATAATCACAGATAAAAGAATAATTTCATGGGCCTCCCTGGTGGCACAGCGGTTGAGCGCTGGGTTGTGAAGCTGCCCGCAGCCTCTGCAGCACCCATTTGATCCCAGCCGCTGGGCGAGGATCCCACATGGCATGCAGACATCTCTTGCCATGCCCACTGCTCCCCTCAACAGTGTACTTCGTCGGTCTGCCTGTTCTGTTCCCCAATCTGGCTGTGGTGAATTCTCTCACCCTCCCCCGTGCTTCTGACTGTACCCAGTGCTTGAATAAATAAATCTTAAAAAAGAAGAATAATTTCATGATTATAGATTATGCATATTATAATTGGCTTACCACTACCCCCAGATAGACAAATAAAGGTGCCATAGGATAACAACTTCAAGAGATAATGAGAGTTTGGAAAATATACAGGGACAATATATACAGGACACTGAAGAGAAAGTTTAATAAAGTGAAAAGGAAAGGCTTTAAATAGATTTAAAGTACCCATCAAGACTTAATATTACACTTTTACTTGCAGCATTTCTGCCTAATATCTGTTTCTTTCCTTTCAAATGGTGTTGGTGTTCTCATTGTTTCTGTGTATGAAACACTTCCTGAATGACCTCGTGCACCTTTGTTTCCATCACTACCATGTACTTTCTAGTGATTTCCAGATGTGTACCTGCAATTCTTTCATTTTCTTTGAAATGCAGATGTATGGACTAACTTCCATCCAAATGTTACTAGTTAAGGACCAGTTATAGGAATCAGAAGCTGTTCTAACTATTTTAGACTAGCCTTTCTAGTCTATCAAAAACATAGACTCCTGAGCTGTGTTCTACCTGTCCTCATGCATGATGGACACAGCTTTCATGCCCTCTCCCCACCAAGTGTACAAGGCTTCCCGTGTGCCTGAGAGATTAAATACCTGGTTATTCTAAGAGCTGTCGAACCCTTTTTGCTGTCAAATTTCTGCTCATTTTTGGACATGCTGTTCATTCTCCAAGCCATGACAATTTTGTTTCACATGCACGGCAATTGTCTACCTGTGTCCTTGTGTTCTCTTGCTGAGTAAACATCTCCTGTCAGTATAAATTCCATCCAAACAAATGGATCTAGCATGAACTCGCATCCCTTCCCTTAATGTCTTTGCTTTGTTTTCAGACTTTATATTTCTAGAGTAGTCTTCAGTTTACAAAAATTTGAAAGTACAGAGAGTCCCCATATACCCTTACCCCCACACATGCATAATCTCCCCCTTTATCAACATCACTCACCGGAGTGTTGAATTTGTTACTTTTATTGAACTTCTTTTGACAAATAAGTATCACCCAGTGTCCACAGTTTATATCATACTTTAGTTGTTGTACATTCTTTGGGTTTGGACAAATATATAATGACATATATTCCTCTTTTTAATATCATAAAGAGTATTTACATTGCTCTAAAAATCCTCTATACTCTGCCTATCAGCTCTCCTGCTGCCTTCAAACCTTAGACCTGGGAAACAATGATTAGTTTTACTATCTTTGTAGTTTTGCTTTTTCCAGAATGTCATATACTTGCAATCATACAGTATGTAGCTTTTCAGATTGGCCACTTTCAGTTAGTAATATACATTTAAACTCCATCTATGTCTTTTTATAGCTTGATAGCTCATTTCTTTTTAGTGCTGAATAAAATTCCATTGTCTACACATACTACAGTTTATCCATTGACCTACTGAAGGACATCTTGGTTGCTTCCAAGATCTGACAATTAAGAACAAATCTGCTATAAAATTTCTTTGCTTTTTTCATAAGTGACAGTTCTTTCACCTTTCAAGATGACTTTCAATATAGATCATAAATATTTCATCATTGTCCTCATATGATCGTTTTAACTTTCCATATTTTTAACAAATATATATTGAGACTTAGTAAGAGTAGCACAAATATATTTCTTCTACAATAATCATTTTCAGTGCATTATTGAAAAGTGACTAAAGTAATTAAGTGGGAATTTCCATGTAAGGGCTAATAATCCCTCTGTATAATCCATGCTTTCTATTTACATAGAAAAGTTATGTTTATATTATTGAAGTGATCAATTTCCCCATTCTAGAATGACTGGTTATTCAAAACTGAGCTCTAAAAGATCAGATGTAGCTGAAGAAAAAATGTAATTCATTCACAAATGTTAGATCCTTTGTCACAATCTGTTATGTTTCTTGGGTAGCTTTCCCTAAGTTAACTTAATGAAAAAAAATTAAAAAATTAAAACCATTCTCAAAACAAAAGTTTCTTTTAAAAAGTAATGTTATATACCTGGGAACTAACGCCATTCTAGATTTAAAAAAAAAAGTTTGTTTTTTACTCAGTGTGGCTTAAGGTATTTGAGTCTATAGATCCCAGGAAGCAGGAAATAGGATATATAATATCACCAGTATAGAAAGTATTAAAAGTCAAATAAGTTGATCTCAAAAACAGTGACATGGTGAAGCACAAAGATGATATAGTGATTATAATTATTTTCCATTAAGAAAAAGAATTAATGTGTTGTTTTTGATAGAAGCACTAGCATTTTTCAAATGGACCAGTTAGAGATAATGGAGTTAACTGATGCCAGGTCAACACAAAGCTAATTTCCCATTTTCATGAGGAACAGATGGTGTGGATGGACATGAAAATTGGTTTCATAGAGAGAAAATGGTTTTGTTTGGCAAGTTCACTTCAGAAAACAGACTTCAGGAGCTACATTTGTGTAGCCATTTTGAGAATGTTCTCCCACAGATATGGTTGATTAAGGGGTAATCATGATTACATATGCAATCTGTAGAAGAATGTCTAGATGCCTCTCTTTGATAAGATTCTCTCCCTGGCTGGCTGAGTTTGTGAAACAAGTTTCTGAGATTTTTTCATTTTATTTAATTTGATGGAAACTTAATAAATAAGCTAAATATCAAATTACAAATTAAATTAGAGATACTTTGTATTACTTGATGTTTGTGCCATGTTTCTATGAAGAATAATTACAAAAATTAAGAGGTCACAGCCATGTTATTTTGAACAGAGATTATTTCTGGAGAACAGTTAAGATCTATTTGTTTAAGGATAACCAAATAAAATTTTATTTATGATGTGTTATTTTTGACTTGGAAAGAAAATTATTTTATTTAATGTACAAATGAGACTGAAGGAGCAGAAGGCTCAAGTTGAGTTTTCATCTGTTCTTCCAGTTAAAGATTTGATTTGGAAAAAATGGAAGTAGGGAGATGAACAGCTGGCTGTATATATTATGCCAAACAACAGTTTTTAGAAACTTAGACCTACAACAAGAAGTTCCATGGCATAAAAAGATTCTCACTTTTTTTGGCATAGCCAACTTCATTCTAATCAAGAGACCTTTAACGTGAACATGAGGAAGAGAAAGAACAAATCTCAAAAGAATTTTAAAGGAGGATATAAATGAAGGCAACAGATGTGACATCAAATGACAATTGTTAAAGACAAAATAAAGTACTCCCTTGTAATGAACAAGGAAAATAATGACAGGATATGCAATAAAATGTGTCTTTAGATATAAATAATGATAGAGATTATGAGTAATAGACATAATTATCTCAAAATTTTAATACAGTAGGTAAATATTAGAAGGCTATTAACAAAATTGTGTAGAAATCATGATTTTATAGACTATAAAATGAGTCCTATGCAAGTAACATATCTATTGTAATAAGAAAAACATAATTACATGTATTGTGAAAATATCCAAGTATATAGAAAAATAATTCCTGAACTTCAAAATAAATATATGGGTGATAGAGCGAACTTGGGGTTGGGGCAATGAAACAAACTGGTAAGAACATACTGATTTTACCAACAAAACAGAAGTGTGAATGGTGGTAGAGCTTCCTTGATCTGAATTCATATGTACTGAAAGGAACTACAAAATCTAATGAAAAAATTAGTAGTGATTGACTTAAAAATACATAAAATCTGGAAAGATTAGAAGCACTCACTTCTGCAGTTGATTTTAACCAAAAAAGGAAACATTTTACATGGTCAGTACAATCATAACATTAGCAGATAATATTTCTCAAAAAATGCAGAAATTAAATTATAACATCCTGTAATTGAATAATAGACTTATAGAAGATTGACAATAATATTATTGGATTAAATTTTATTAATACAATTAAACTTTATTAATAAATTTTCATTTCCTTCTATCAAGATAGTAAAAAATCAATGATTTCAAGTGTTTCAAAAATACCTATTATATATAAATTATTGAGACAAAATAAATACAAATCTGAAATGGGTCAAATTTAAATGAATGCTCAAATAGGAATTCTCCAAATAGTCCAATTTACTCTCCCTGGTCTCCAGTGGCCAGTCCTTCACATGTTAACTCAGGACAGAGGAACTACTTCTGTTCTATTGTTCTGCCCTATTCTGCCTATTATTGTTAGAGTGATATACTATAATGCTATTATTATTTCATGTTACATATTTTACATTATAATAATTACATTATTAAATATTTACATTTATTGTTGGAATCTTCAGCATTTTCTACATATGAGATCATTTGAAAACAGAGGTAATTTCAATTCTTCTTTTCCAATTTGGATGCTTTTTATTTATTTTTCTTGCTAATTGTCCTCACTAGGACTTCCAGTACTATGTTGAATAGAAAAGGTGAGGATATTTATCCTTGTCTTATTCCTGATCTTCAAGTAAATTGTCATCACTTCACCAATGAGTGTATTAGCTGTGTATCTGTTATATGTAACCTTTATTATGTTAAACACTTTCCTTTTACAACTAATTTGTTGGGAATATCTATTATCGGTGGACATCATATTGTGTCAAATTCTGTTTCCGCATCTATTAAAGTGATCATTTAACTTTTCTCATTCTATTAATGTGTAGTATATATTACATTTTTTGATTTGAAGATGATATAGTATTCTTGCATCCAAGGGATAAATCTTAGTCATAGTGCATGATCATTTCACTGTTCTGTTGAATTCAGTAGGATTTCATTCATAATTTTTGCATCTGTGTTAAGCAGAGATATTATACTATAGTTTCCTTCATGTAATGTCCTTATCTATGCAGGAAAAATCAATTGCTTTCTTGTTCAAATTGAAGATTCAGTAGAGAGACAAACTCTAAAAATACAGTATAGTAAAATTGATGTGATTTTTTCCCTAAATTTTGCAACAGCATGTTAAAAAATTTTGTGACCACTTACATAAGAAAACAATGATCACAGTAGGAAGCATAACTCAGGGAAGCAGCAACAATCTCCATCAAAATTTGCATCCTTTTCTAAAAGATTGCATCAGGAGAATGGCAGAACATAATACAACTTGATGCAGCATGGAATATGGACATTTATCTTACATTAGTTTTGTAAAGTAGGTTTTATCATGGTTCATATTTTCACAATTATTTGAATGATTGTAGATTGAATTGCAAATGGAAGACCTGATTTAGAAGCAGAAGACATGGATTTGAATATTTTCTATGTTCTCTCTTATTTTATATATCAATTATGCAAATGAATATACAACAGCAGGGAAAATAATTCAGTGCTTTGCTTGTAAAACACAGGCAAATGACCTTTTTCATCAAATTGAAGTTTTGTAGAAATTATTGAGAAAAAAAGATAGAATTGCTTTGCAAACTGTAGTATGTGCTGTAAAAAATTATTCCTTATGGCATATTAATAATGCTACTTTTATATTGCCTTCCATTTGCCTTTAACATCACACTAGAGATATTGGTTTACAAATGTATTTTCTTTTTATTTTGTTGCCACTATCCTTTTTTATTATATCTAAAATCTGGTGTCTGAAAACTAAAGTTCAATATCTATTCTCTTATTAGCTGTCCCTATGTTTTTATGTATTTTATATCCAACTTAAATTAATTATAAATAGCTCTTGTCACTTTCCAGACAAGATAAGCACTTGAATAATTTTCCTCAAATCATTTCCTCCCTTTCTACATATAATTATTGCCTCTTATTTTAGAATTGTTTTCTTTTATTCTGCACTCCCAATGGTTCATCATATTGTCTTATTTAGCAACTTTTACTTATCTGTAGATAAACTTATGTTTATCTACTTCATTATACCTTCCTCCCTTTTTAGAATGAATATCTCCCCTCAAAGTGTAATCTTATTTTCTTATGTAATTCAATGTTATAAAATTAATTTTTGTAGATTTGTGGATCAGAAATATTCTTATTTGAAAAAGTAAATGTTGCCTTTATTATAAATGATATAATAATATCAGAAAAGACAACTTTTCTCTCAAAATTTTGAAAAAATTATTTAATTCCTTGTTGCTTTATGTAAATCTAGTTGTTTTTGTCTCTTATAACTTTTTCTTTAAGCTCTGTGTTTCATTTTCAAAACTTCTCTTTGTGTTCAATATTTTTAAATCCTCTTACACTGCAAGTACAATGAGATATATTGCTGAATCTTCTCATAATAACCTTCATATGCATTATTTGCATATGTAAAATATTATATATATTTTGCATCTCTTTATTTGTTCATTTAGTATAATTTATTTAATGCCTTAAAACAAATCCACATTTTCTTTTCAAATGCAAAAGCATGTATTTAAAGGGATATAGGCACTCCTCTCTTCATTGTACCAGTGCTTACAATAGCCAAATTATTGAAACAATCTAAGTGCCAAAGGACAGATGAGAGGATTAGGAAGATGTGTGTGTGTGTGAGTGTGTGTGTGTGTGCATGCATACATACATACATACAAATGTGTATGTGTGTGTGGGATGAAATGCTATTCACTTATAAAAAAGAAAAAAAATGAATGTTACCATTTGTGACAGCATGGATAGAACTGAAAGTCATTAAGCTAAGTGAAATAAATAAATAAAATTCTCTTTTCAACTCTATAAGCACTTTTATACCTCTTTTAGTCTTATCCCCTTGAGTCTTTCATACTAATGAATATATTATGTCCTTTTTAGACTCTCTATTAAACATTCTCATTTTAATATACTAATTTACAGTGTTCTTGAAATACAGTTCCCACCATCTGACCTTTCTCACTGTTTAATTCTGTTGTTGTTATTTCTATTAACACATGTTTTTTCTCATAATGTATTTTGATAATTTTGAAATGTAAGGCCCTGTCTGTGGAATATAATCAAGCCGGGACATTATGAACTTTTTGAGTATCTTTATTTTCCTCGAGAGCCATTTTAAATTTTAATTCATCAGGCAGACGATTTTATTAACAGTCTAAGATTATTTAATAGTGATTTATCCACCTGGGTTTACAAGATCATGCAAATAATGTTAATTCAAGTCCACACAGACATCAAAGGAGATCTGAGGTTAACAATTGTCCAGTAAGTGCATCTTTTATCTTCTCCTAACCAAAAAGGAGACACTCGGTCTCACTTCCCCATCATCTTTTGTCTCTGAATACATTCCTCCTGTTGCACACTTCCCCTGAGTATTTGCCCCGAATGTAGCCTGTGGTGTTTTGTTTTGTTTTGTTTTGTTTTTTAGAATCCAAGCCATTTGACTACTAGGTAAACTCTCTTCCAGTCCTGTCCCCATACCCCAAAATGGCAATCCTGTTCTTAGCTTTGCTTTTTTTCTATTCTGTTTTTTCAACCTTCTCTTCATTTTTAGTTCTTCGCTATTTCCGTATGTTTTTTCTTTAAAGCTCATTTCTGCATATAGATGTGTTTTGTCAAATGTTATCCACCATATTTTCTTGAGAGTAGTGTTAGAGTATATAATCTAATACACTTTTGAAATTGGGAGAGCTATATAAAGTGATAGAATTTTTGTCTTTGTAAATTTATTCTTTCTTAATGTTTTCTTATAAATGGAACCTTATTTAGAATATTTGTAAAATACATAAAGTTAAGAGAGATAGCTAATGTAGTAAAAGAAGGTGATATGATAACATGGAAATAAAATGAAATCTAACACCAGTGAAATTTCAGGTGAAACTTATGACAGCCATGAAATGACTAGTTTTGTTATAAGCCTCTTGAAAAGCATGTTCTGTGCGTCACAAGGATATTTACCCCAAAAGAAAGGAATCAGAAGTCTTCAAATATTTGAGTGACCCTGAAAGAAAGATTATACTTCTCTTAAACTGCTCTGGAAGATAATAGGAATAAAAAAAATTCATAATTGGAAAAGGTGAATGCCGGGTCAATATATGGAAGATCTTTTTGACAATTAGAGGTTTTATGAAAGAGTTGGCTTCTGTCCAAAGCATTTATAATTATTACAGAAGAAAATGCAAGAATATATATCTAAGATTTTGTAGATGGGGTTCCTGCTTTCAGGAAATTTCACCAGTGGCTTTTCAGTTTCCCTGAAAAACTATTAGTCTATCATTCTGTGATTATATGTATTTACTGTTTGTTTGTAGAAATATTTCATTTACTAGCTAGTTATAAAACATATAGTCATGGTATCAAATAAGAATTTTTTACAATTCTACAACTTAATGTTAGATGATTCAAACTGCTTGAAACAAATTATTAAATTTTGTAGGCTGTATGTCTTGTTGTATCTGGGATTCTTTTATTCAGTTTTTCTTAAAAAATTATAGTGAGTGACTCCAAAATGTTTTACAAAAGCACACAGAAATGGAAAGTTGTATAAATCATTACCCCCAAATAAATATCAAATATAAAATTTATGTTATGTTTGATGTAATTAAAAATATAGTAGCATTTCATGACACATTTTAGAAAAAATGATGATCTTCATCTTTTATTTTTTTCTTTTTCAATAATTTGTCTATCTATATATATTTTACATTTTCGTTCATTTTTGTACAACATTTGCTTTCTCCTCTCAGGTGTAATCCCCATAAAATTCCCACCACCAATTCACCTGTGGACCATCACCACAGTACCCTTGTGATCTTCATCTTTTAAATGCAAAATTGATTGTCATTACATGTAAAGACTATAACAGATTTTATTAGCTTACTTATTCATATAAACTTCCAGTTTTCAGTTAAATGCACTCAGCTTGGTTTTGTATGTTCAATCACACTACATATACTTATTGAATGTCTCATTTTATAGGAAATTCATAGACACTGTGGATATATTAGAAAGAAGATATAATTGGCCATATTTTAATAAAAATCATTTTCTAGTAGAATATATATTAAAAATAACTTAATAAATATAAAATAAAGCAGGGATTTCTAAAACAAGAAGCATTTAATGAGATGATAGTATTAAAAAGAGAACTGTTTTAGTAAGGAAGGTCAGGAAAACTATCTCTAAGAAATGGTGATTGACCTGAAACCTATAAGCATCAATTAGATAAAATAAAGAGAATAGAAATAAGTAGAGTTTGGAAGCTATTTCAAGAAAAGGGGACATCTTGGGCAGATTAACTGAAGGAGCTTGCTGAGCTACAAAAATTGAAGAAAGCTCCTATGATTGAATTACAGAAAACCAGCAATGAACTTTCCAGAATTATATCAACATTTTCCTGATTTAAAGAGAAGTTTTTGTATATTCTGGATTTGAAGTCCAGCAATGAAAATTCCAATATGTAATATACTAAACTGGTTGGGCAATTTATGCAGTATAACACTTTCAGAAATATTTATATATGCATTTATTTATTTTGAGTCTAGTGTCATTATTTCGAATACAATTGAAACAGATTATCTTTGAAAACATCAGGAGAGTCAAAACTAACATTTCTATTCTTGAAAGTTGCATCTTATTTAACTCTCCCTTTTACCACATGTTCCTCTGGAATTAAATACTTTTTATCACCTTTGTGCCATGACCACCTTATTGTACCTTCCTCCATTTTTCTCCTAAATCAAATCCCTTGCACAGCTGAACATATTCTAGTCTGTATTGTGCCCCCTCACTCTGCTATTACTCCTCTCTAAGGTCTTCAATGACTCCCTCATAGTTAAATCTGAAGAATATAATTTAGTCATCATTGTATTTGACTAACACAAGCATTTGACACAACTAGACATTTTATCCTTTAAAGAATCTCACTTGACTGACTTCTACAACAGTTTTCTACCTGCTTTTCTTTTATCTGTTTGTGTTTACCACGTGAGACTTAATTGTGGCCTCTCCCTGTCTTACACAAGTATTGAAAGCTCTCAAGTGTCTGTTTTGAGTCCACTTCTCTCTTGCACTTGAGTCTCTGTTAATGTTGCCTCCATGACTTGTGTGCCATTTGTAGACTTCAACCAATTATTAATATAATCCATTCTCAACTTTGTTTAAGTCATTATCATTTCTACGGGGCAACGTTTACTGGTATATGTCAAATTCAGTTTGTCCTGGGATGCCTAAACTTTTGGTTAAACATTATTCTGAGTGTGTCTCTGAGAATGGTTCTTGGTGAGATTAATATTTGAATTAATAGACTAAATAAAGCAAATCCTCCAGGTCCCCAAATGTGGGTGAGTCTTATCCAGTAAATTAAAGACTTTAATAGAGCAAATGATTAAGTAAGAGGGAATTCTTCCTGCATGACTGCTAAAGGTGGGTGTGCTGATCTTTTTGCCTAAAACTTCTCCTCTTTTTGGGTCTTGAGCCTGAGAGTTTTCACACTTGAGCCTACACAATCAGCTCTCCTGTTTGCAGGACTTTAGTCTTAACTGAAACTACATATTAATGCTCTTGGGCATCCAGCTTTTATTTTAATAATTGGTGACCCAATTCCTTATAATTTCTCTCTCTGTCTTTCTCTGTCTATCAGCACACATTTTTAAAAAAATATTTATTTTTTATTTATACAATAGCTGGGGTACAGGCCAGAGGTGTGGGAGGATAAGAAGATTCACCAGAGACAGAGCAGGGAGCAGAATAGACAGACAGACCAAAACACACTGCTGAGGGGAGCAGCGGGTGCAACAGGAGAGGTCTGCAGCACCATGTGGGGATCTCCCTGGCCAGCCGGAAATCAAACCCACGCTGCAGAGGCTGCGGACATTTTCACAGAGCTGTGCTCAACCCGCTGTGCCAACAGGGAGGCCCTACCACACATTTTTTATCATAAATATATGATATGAATATCATATCATGAAGTCCCAGAGATTACAGATAAGTATATAATCACTGTTTGTTTTAAAATGTTCATAGAACTCTATTATGAATCTGCTCTCTGACTACAAATTAGAACCATAGAATGCACTGTTCTTTCTCTGCATATTTTTTCTCTCAACTGAAAAGGAATGTGAAAGAAAATTCCATTTCCAATTTTAAACCATATTTTAGTTAGACTATCCAGTGACTTTCCTTCATATATAAATACAAAGGCTGAAATATCACAAACCAAGAACTGTCTGCTTCTTTTTTATACTATGGAGAATATTTTGATCTTCAATTAAACAAATATGGAAGAGAAGGAAATATGGAACAGACTACCTTTGACGTTAGATGACTTCTCTTTTAGATATGACTTATACACTAAAAGAACTTCTGATGTCATTACTCATGGGACACATCTACATTTACAAATTATGCCGGAAAACCAAGATCAGGGCCTCCCCGGTAGTGCAACAGTTTGAGAGCAGCACAGTGAAGCTGTCCACAGCCTCTGCAGTGCTGGTTCGATTCCCGGCCTACCAGGGAGATACCCACATGGCGCAGCAGACCTCTTGCCCACTTCTCTCCTCAGCAGTGCTTTCAGTCCATCTTCCTGTTCTGCTCCCTGCTCTGTCTCTGGTGAATCCTCTCACCCTCCCGTGCTTCTGGCCTGTACCCCAGCTCTTGTATAAATAAATAAATCTTTAAAAAAAAAAAAAAAAAAACAGAAAACCAAGATCAAAAGGGGAATTTTTAGTGAAATATAAACATTTATATACGTAACACCAAAGTTATATTCAGTCTATTTGGTTCTATAACCAAAAGATCTGAGAATTTTAGAGCTTATGTAACCTATTTTTTGCTTTCATTTCCTCTTTCAGTAATTTCATTTTTTAAGAAAAGTAAAGGTCAAATCAGAGTTAATATAAATGTAAAGCATGCTCTAAGTAATACTTCATGCTCATTAAGTTGTTCAGTGAACACATATTTACTAAGTACAGTCATTTCTCAACTTACATTAGAATTACATCCTGGTGAATACATCCTAATTAAAAATTTTGTGAGTTGAGAATGCATTTCATATGTTTAAGCTACCAAACATCATAGCTTACCTAGTCTACTTTAAATGTGTTCAGAACACTTGCCTATGTTTGGACAAAAACACAACAAAGTATATCCAAAAACTTTGCAGCATAGTATATTATATACCATCAGTTGTTTGCCCTAGGTATGACCCACTGGAAGCTGTGGCCCTAATCAGTAGCACAGGAAAAGATGAAATATAGGCTTTACAGAATGGGTATTGCATCATCATTAAGACAAAAAATTCATAAGTCAAGTCAATTTAAGTGAAATCACAGTGAAGTAGATTATTTCCAATGTCCAGTGCACTTAATGATCAATATATACCTTTGTTTGCCTTATGGGCATTCCTGAATATTAATTTGGAGTTGGTAGCTAAAAGAAAGCTCTATAACCGTCTTTGCCTTAAAACCATAGCAAAAATATTTCCCCTCCTATGTAATTTATACTTCTGCTATCATTCTTCCAAATTATATTCTAAAGTGGATTATGATGATGTATTTCTCAGAGAAACTGGCTTAGCTAGAAATACCTGTGATAGATTAAGCCTTGCAGAGAAACCAGGTCAGTTTACTTCATCATAAACTGAAGACGACTGTAGTTCTCTAGCGCTGGAAGCTCAAAAATATCAGTTAACAGATATAAATTTATTTTTCAATTGAATCTATTAAGGTTATGGTGATACAACTAATTTTAAATATTATGTATTACTATGCCCAATATTTCTTTTCTGTACATATTATTTAGTGGTGAGTATAGTAAAAAAAAATAATGTTGCCCTCCCTGTGGGCAAGAGATAATAGCACAATTCCATATTTTAAAAAAACATACAAGGTCAGTATATTTAATTACACTAATTTGTGTTTTGAGCAATCTTTATTCACTGTGATGTCAAAGTACTTTAAATTTCAGCAAATTTTTACACAAAACATTTAAAAGTACTTCACACTTCAGTGAAATTCACTCAGCTTTAGACTAAATATAGAAACAAAACAGTTAACCACACTCATGTCAAAGCCGGTTAAGGTGGGGAGTAAAAAAGGTAATCCAGTCAGTCAAAATCTCCCAGGAAATATAACATGCATGGAACACCACATCCCTCTGGCACACTGCTAATGTTATTGTATTTACTCTTTACTGAAATGTTTTTTTTTTATAAACTATCTAGAAAATAACACATTTTTAAATGACTTGAACCTTAGGAGTGAATTTATTAAGTTTAAAACTGAGTTAAGAGGGGTGCAAGTTTTTCTGATTAGTCTTCAACTATAAGAATTATGTCTTTTCTATTTTAAATTCTTAAATAGGATATAAATCTACTGTCCATGTTATGATATATACATAATAGTTCAGGATATATATAATTCAGTTGTTGTAAAATGGATGCAAAGGCCATTGGTGGGTCATTTCAACTTAAATAATCTCTAGTTTGAAAGGAAAAACACCCAGGGCAAGGCAGGGAAGATTTTACTCTTCTAAATAGCTGGAAAGTACTCCCTTTGGAATATATTGCCCCATATATTCTGAGCACTGTGATTCTAGTCCTCCTGACTCGCTAAGTTAACTTCCATGAATCTCATCTAATTATCTAACTTAGCTGTCATTTTTAAAATAAGTATGACTCCAATGTCCAAAATTTGACAACCTGGATCCCAGCCGTGGTTTCTACTTACTAGTGATGCAGTATTAAATTATTTTACCTTCCTCTGTCTCATTTTCTCTCATTCGTTTCATGTGGATAAGAGTGGTTGCATTTCACAGAAGTACTTTAGGATTGTTAAGACAGTATCTGAAAGCCCTTAATACTGCCTCACCCAGATTGCACAGTCAGCCAAAGAATGTTAGCTGCTGTTATTTTTCTTTTCAAAATTAGATTATGTATTTCTAGCTATCTTTAAGATATCTTCATCTAAATTGCAACCCTCAAAAAAATAAACAAAATACATTTGTTGTCACACTGTCTCTTATTGCCCCAACTAGTTTCACACATCCAGTTTTAAAACATGAAATTATCTTTCTCCTCTGTTTCTACATTTGCAATTAGTATACCTTCTCAATTTTCTTTCCCCAGAATCTTTCACAGGTTCTTTTTAAATGCTAGTTGAAGTTTTAATATGTCTCACCTACACTATTACCTCTGAGACTTACAGCCTCCTAACTACTCTTGCTGCATCTAGTTATTTCTACTCCACAAGATCTAATTGTATGCAGTTATATTGATCTTCCTAAAGCACACTTCTTGTGTGCTATGTCACTAGTCAGAAATCTTCAATGCTGCATACCACTCTGAAGCAAAATAACATCCAATTTTCCTATTCTGTCATTTGATACTGATCTACTTCTGTGTGTCTCCTTTACCCACATCCTCAAAAATTATTACTGTTTCCTACAAATATTCTATCCATTCCAACCTTGTGTCATTTCTTACAATTTTCCAACAGTTTCTTTCACTGATAATAGTCAGCTATTTTTATTGATTGAATGCAACAGTTACAATGCAACTCAAAATGAGGACTGAATGTCAAGAAAACTAAATTATGAGAAAGGATTTCTAGAGGGATTTACTGGCTTTTTAGGGACACTAACAAAAACTGCAAATTAAGTGGCTTAGTTATGTAATAGTTGCAGAGGTGAGAAGTTCAAGAGCAAGGTGCTAATTAGGTTGATTCCTTCTGGAAGACTTGGTCTGAGAAGTTGCCCTATGCTTTTTTCCTGGTGGTTTCCACTCTGTGTTAGTTTTCCTTGGTGTATAGATGCATCAAATCCAACTTCTGTATCCAGGACACAGTCATATTGGATAAAGACCCACTGTACTTCAATATGATCCCATTTTAACTTTACTAATTATATGTGCAATGACCTTGTTTCCAATCAAAGTCCCTTATCTATCATAACATGTGCAAACATTTACTCCCATTCAGTAGGATGTCTCTTTGCTATACAGAAGCTTCTTAGTTTGATGTAGTCCTAGCTGTTTATCTTCTCCTTTATTTCCCTTGCTTCTAGAGAAGAATCCACAAAGATGTTTCTGAGGCTTATGTCATGGATGTTTTGCCTGTGTTTTCTTCTATATATTTTATGGTGTCAGGTTTTATAGTCAATTCCTTTATCCATTTTGAGTTGATTTTTATATATGGTGTGAGACAGTAATCTAGTTTCTTTTGTTTTTCTTTTTTTTGCATGTTGCAATTCAGTTTTCCCATTTATTGAACAGATTTTCCTTATTTTAGTGCATATTCTTTGTTCTTTTGTTGTTGATTAGTTGACCATATATATGTGGTTTAATTTCTGGGCTTTGAAAATCTTAACTATTCTGAGAGCTGTAGATAGGTTCTGCTGGTGTGTGAAGCTGAAAGAGATTCCGCACTTTTAGAATATATACTCCGATAAAGAAAATTAGACTTATTTGTAAGTCATCATTTAACATAATATTGAGTACAAGATGAATGGGAAAAGGACAAAAGTTATTATGTAGTTCTAGAAGATCAGCTTTCAGCTGAGTAATTCAGGAACCTGGGACTTTTATAAACATAACACGGGCAAGTGGAGTCACTCAAGCATTGTATAGAGTATAGTTTAATTGTTTTGTAGTTTGAAGCAAATAAAACAGGTTGTGAAGCAAAAAATATGACTAAATAAGATTGGAAAAGTCAGCTTGGGGACTGAGAATTCTGAGTTTCACATAAAAATTTATATAGATTTCATATAGTAAGTAATGAAAACTCTTAAAAGATTTTATGCAAAATGTAACATGATCGTTGTGACTTCAGGAAAATTAAACTGACTCCATTATACCGTGTGAATTTGAAAAAGATGTTGAGATGTTTGTTGAGTGCAGTATTTCAGGGAAGTGTCCTTGTGTTTAAGGACAGTAGAAATGGAGCATTTGCTATAGGATTGGAGAAAAAGAAAAGGGGACCATTTGCATAAAGGTATTATTAAAAGACAGGAAATAGAAACAAGAAAGAATGCTTGTATTTGTGTGTCTAGAAAACACCCTGATCAAAGTCAGTTGGCAGCTATTTGGATATGCGAATTGGTTTAGGCAAATGGTCTAAAGTCAACACCTTTTGTTATAATTTTCTTTCTCTGAGTTGCTAGATTCTAACATTAAAAAGTGAGAAATTTGACTATCTACACAAGAATTCCCTTGAAATGCAGTCTAGATAAATATTTAAAATAATGAAGAGAAAATGATGAGAATAAAGGTACGTTTTAACACTTTTGCTTAACCTTGATGCTTCAAATGGAGATTTTACTTCAAGTTAATGAGTTATAATAGTCTATAGAAAGTGCAATAATACCCCAGCTCTTGTATGCATACAAATAAAAATAAATCTTAAAAAAGAAAGAAATTGTAATAATACTTAGTTTTAAATCACAGTGTAAAATTGTTGATTAATATACATAGTAATAGCATTTTTGTCTAAAATTTTAATTATAGTCAGTGCTATAAAATGATCACTTTTTTTTTCAAGGTCAAAGTAAACAGATAATTAACTTTTATTAGTCTATTTCACTACTCATACTTTGGCATATATTCACTCATATTTTTGTAAGATTTATTTTATTTATGTATGCATACAAGAGCTGGAGTGAGAGGACACCAGAGACAAAGAGATCAAAATAGGTAGATCCATTGAAATACACTGCTGAGGGAGCAGCGGGTGAGACAGGAGAGGTCTGCTACGCCATGTGGGTCAGCTCCCCGGCCAGGGATCGAACTCATGCTGCAGTGGCTGCTGGTAGCTTCATAGTGCTGAGACTTAACCCCTTGTACCACCAGGGAGGCCCTATTCACTCATATGTTTTACATTTCTTTGTTTTGATTCAGTTAGAGGTCCAGTGAAGTCATAGTATATAGTCATTCTCTATTCTTATCATCTTCTACATGTCATTAAATTGTATAGATCTATACATGGTATAAGCAAAATTTTTCACAAACTGGTATATTTCTTCAGTGGTTAGATTCTCCATTATTTACATGTGGTTTTAGATGAATATAAAGTTCTTGAAATTTAGAGAAATTCAATTACTTGCATTTTGCATCTAACATTTCTGTTGTTACATGTCTTAAAGAGCAGAAAATTTTATAAAAGGTAATCCAAAATTATCTTATCAAAATGAATATTAATCTTATATACAGTTATAAAAAAGAGAGTATATGCCAAGTATGCTGATATAGAAAACAAGACTAAATCCATCACAATGATAAACGCTTCTGGATATCAGGGTTTTGGAAGTAGCAAGGAAGTGAGTAACTGTGGACAAGTTTACGAGAGTTGACAAGTTACCAGCAGATAGTCAGGATGTTCAAGTGATGTATATGTAATTTAAAAAAATCCAATGTCTAGAGACCCATTTTAATATAAGATCATGATGAGTTTTTTTTTAGGAAAGATAGAATAAATAGTAACTGGAAGGGATTGAAGAACTATTTGTAAAACAAAAAAAAAAAAGTTGTTTAAAAAAATGAGTGATACCAGAGTGAATGTAGGCAGGATCACAAAAATGAAACTGGAAAGATGTTTGCCATATGGAGATACAAACCATGATCTACATCTAGACTGGAATGAATCATGCAAATTTTAATCTTCTTAACATTACAACTAACTAGGGGCTAATATTTATAGTTAGCTAAGAAAGAAATATATTCTTAAATGTTTACAAGAAATAGATCTTTGACTTCCTTATAAGAAAAGTCATGAGTTATTGTACATTAGGTTATAAGATAATCTATAAAGAAACTATTTACTAGTCATTTTAAATTAGTCTGATTAAATATGTTTTAAACAAGTAATGCTTTAACTAGGAATTCGCAAATAGCCCCTGATTAAATTCTGACATTTCTTGGTTAAATGCCAAGAGATTTTTAGTGCTAGATTGTATCTCACACAAATATGCAAAATTAAAATGTCAGACAGAAGATATGTATTAATGTTAAACTAATTAAAAAAATAATTAAAAAATATATAGTCTAGATATTTCTTGGAAGTTGCCAAGTTTTAGGGCAAAGCACAGACTATAATGAAATAGAAATTTCCTTCTAACTAGGTTATCTTTCTACCCAGAGCAAAATGTTTTTGTTGACTCAGGATATAGTCCTCTCTTTTAGGTAGGTAGCTAATTCAATGGTAATTGAATTTAAACTATACATGGCAGTTGTGACTTAAAAACTACACATGGCAGTAAATTTAAGGGAAATCCTAGAAATAAACTTTCACATATATGGTCAAATGAACTTTCACAAGGGTACCATAGCCATTCAATAGGGAAAGAGCCATCTCATATACAAAATTAATCAAAATAGATTGAAAATAAACATAAGACATATGAATAAAACTCCTAGAAGAAAACATAGCAGAAAAACATTTTTTACATTGAGCTTGAAGGTGATTTTTTTGCTATGACACCAAAAGTATAGGAAACAAAAACTAAAACAGGCAAATGCAACTACATTAAAATTAAAAACTTCTGTACATCAAAGTTATATAATCACAGAGTGATTTACAACCTTTGTGGAATGAGAAAAATATTTACAATCAAATATTCTAGTAAAGAGTTAATATCCAGAATATATAAACAACTACTGCTACTCACAACAAAAAATTATGCAATCAAAAATAGGCTAAGAACTTCAATAGACATTTCTCAAAATATTTATATGTGACCAACAAACCTATAAAAATATGTACAACAGTAATCCTCAGAGAAAGGCAAAATGAGTTATCACCTCCCACCCCTTAGGATAACTTCTATCAAATTAAAAAGAAAAAAATGACAAATGTTGGGGAAAATGTGGAGGCATCTGTAACTACTGCACACTGTTGGTGGAATTATAAAATGGTGCATTACAATAGAAAACAGTATGAAATTTCTTCAAAATATTATAAAAGGAACTAGCATATGGTCCAGCATCCCCACTTCTAAAATTCTGGGTAAATATATCCAAAATAATTGAAATCAGAATCTGTGCATACATAATTTATAATAAATATATTACATATAGTGTGTCTCTATATAAATATATATAATCATCTGTTGGATCTTTAAGAGGTCATGTTTTATTTTTCTGTAGTGAAAATCACATAACATGTAACTATCATCAAAGCTTTTTAAATGTATAATTCAGTCATGTTAAATATATTCACACTATTATGAAACTGATCTCAAAACTTCATCTTGCAAATTAAATTATGATTAGATAACTACTGATTCCCTTGCCCTTCAATCCTGGCATTTTGCCTCTATTTCTATGAATTCAAGTCCTTTGTTTATCTCATGTAATTGGAATCATATTATTTGTTCTTTTGTGAATACTTATTTCAGTAAACATAAAGGCCTCCAGGTTAGTGCTGCCTTCCATTTCCTCCCTTCAATTATATTGTGTTATAATTGACAAATAAAACTAAAATATTTAAAGTTTACAGTGTCACCATTTGATAGGAATATGTATGTACATTTATATACACATACATACAATATCGTGAATTAAAAAGATTTGGTGATATACCACTCTTGTGAATATAACATAAGGATAAAAATGCAGTAATAGAAATAAACACTCATGAGGTAATAAATAAATGTAGGATTTATATTATAGAAAATTAAATCAGATGTATAAAAAAAAGAAACTTTCTCAGTATATAGATTAAAATGCCAAAGAAATTTATATGTTTAAATAAATAAAAATAGTAAGAGTGGACAAAGTATAAAGAGCCACTCTTCAGGTAACTGATACTAATAAAGAAAAATTAAATGGAAGAAAAGATAAGAGTAGAACTCAAAGTAAAAGCTTTCATGAAATAATACTTTCCTGTGATACAGGCCAGTTTATATAAATTTCTAGAAAAATTAATAATAGAGGGTCACAATGTAAATATAGTTAAAAATTTTACTTTTATGATTTTTGGCAATAATATAATCTAGAAGTCTCTTTAGGAAACCAGAAAATGTATCAAAATTTGGGGAAGTGTGGTAATATACACCTAAGGAGATAATCCTATACCTCTAAATAATATACAATGTTGTAAACCAATGGTACCTCAATTAAAAAAAAGAAGAAGGAAGACTAGGGAGAAGAGTAGAAGAAAATATAAATAAAAGGGTTAACCTGTTTAGGTCAGTTCCAAAAATGCTCAATAAGTGGGGATTTTATGGGTGTTTGCACAAAGAAGCAGAAATCTTGAGTGCTATCTTGGAAATTCTCCTACCGGAAGCTTTTATATATCTTTGAAAAAAATTTTTGGTTTTATTTTGTTATTTTATTTTTAAATCCTGAAATTAGCGGTTTGGTTCATTGGTTTTCTTCTTTATTTTCTGAAATCGGTTATCATTTGTTCTTCTTTGAGCAATGTGTTATTAAAGTTATTTTTAATTTTTTAAAATGGTGGTTTCAATTTTATACTTTCTCACACTGTCCCGGGATTTTAGAACTAAAAATGATATTTGAAGAACTGTATTGCCCGCCAGGTTGCTTTCCTATATGAAAGTTACATAAAAACTTTCTCCAATATGTAATTGTTCAATAGCTCATTAACATAGCTCTTCTTGAAAAATGTTTTCAAATATTTCAAATTACCTTTGAATGTCAGAGTTGCAAGCTTCATCCCATTCATAATCCAGACCATAATTTAAATTTTGTTGCTTTCACTAAAGAGAAATTGCAGAACTCTTAGAAAGATTTGGTGCATATTTTCTGACCATCTATATTATTATATTATCCACTCCACTCAGGGTCACAGGATGTGCCCACTTCCCTTTTTCTACTTCAGGCCCTCTCCCTGAAAGTGGGCTGTCCAATCACCCAACAGTCTTGACCCGAATTTTTTGGTCATATATTCTTTAAAAAAGGGAGCAGAAGACACAGAAGTTATGTTTGTCAGCTACAATGAAGATTTGGAAGGGCTTACTACAAAACTATTGGGTTGTCAGAAAAGGCATGACGCATTTTTTGCATTTTCTGACAGCCCAGTATTTGCAAGTATTGATGCAATGTGGAGGTCGTGGGGAGGGGGTTGTTTGAAAGCTTCTCTATTTCCCTTCAAGTTTAATCTGTGGTAACATTCGATCCCAATTCTCTCATACACATAAGACACACAAAAGGATCACTTCCCTTTATTCTTTCATGGATAAGAAAAAAAGGCCAGCATGATTTTAAAATAAAGAAGGATTATAAAAGGAGATTTGCAGGCATTTGTGGGGTCTCCTCATTAAATAACACAGGCTGTAAATTTTGATAAGATACTAGAAACCTTTTGAATGTTACCGAAAACTGACACCATATTAATACAGTTTTTCAATTCTGTTTTCCATGAGAAGAGGAAAAGATAATCATTTTTAGTGATGTCAAGGAATCTAGGTTTGGTTTAGGATTATTTTTTCCCTTGAGGGCCTTTATTAACTATAAGGGATTATGCACAGTGAAAGAATAATGAAAAAGATATATTATAAAGAAATGACAGTGAAGTGTAAAACCTGTTATCCAAAGAAGTCTAAATATTAACATTTAACTGAACATTTAACTTAAAAAGATATTTAAGTAAATTCATAGTTGTGCAAACATAACCACAATCCATGAATAGAAAATCCTGTCACTCTTCAAACATCTTGTGCCCATTTGCAGTTACTTCGTTTCCACACCCAAACCCAGACAACCACTAATTTATTTTCTTATTCTGTTGGTTTGCCTTTCACAAGAAACATCCCTGCATATGTTTCCAGAAAAAAAATAATTTACATTCCTGCTAACATACTTTTCAAGAGTCTGGCCTCATAATTCTCATCTCTATGGTGCAAAATGTTGAATCTTTATTCCTCAGTGCTCCTTTGCTGGTTTTTCAGACATGATTTCAGTGTTGCAAAAACCTCTACCAGGCACCTGTTTTTCCGTGATTGTTGCTAATTCACTTATCTCTGATTGTGCTTATTCTTATTCATTAACTCTAATCTTACACATAATCCTAAGACTTTAATAACATGAGGAATTCTAAGTGGAATCTGTGTATGGGGCTAGATCTCTTTTTTATTATAGCTATAACTCCTAAATATCACATAATCACCTTTGTAAATGGACAGCAACTAATTGCTCATAGTAGTAAATGTACAACTCATAATACTTCTGACACCTCCTTGTAGCCACCCTAGTGATAGGCATTGTAATGAATCATCTTTGAGAGATCTTCACCCCTTGATACTGGTACTTTCTTATCTGATCAGTGCCTACATCTGCATTCATTTATTCAGAACCTGCTGGGAACTAATGAGAAATTCTCATTCAGCGTCCAGGTATGTCCCCTGATCTGACATCCTTGTTGACATTAAGTCAAATTTGTTGTGTTTTAACTTTCACACACAATCTGCCAAGAAAGTTTATTTACTGTTTTGAAAAAATCAGGACAAGTACTCTGTATCTTAAATGGATCATACTTACATTCAATTTCAGTGAATTAAGTAGGTCGAGGAGGAATTGGAGTGATTCAAAAGTTACCTGCAAGAGACCTTGTGAGTCAAACAAGAAATCATGACATTTTGCACAGATGAGAAAGAGAACCCTTTAAAAATGTCAGTGTCTCTCTGTTTTGTCAAAAGACAGAGAAATATACAAGCTGTTATGTGAGAGAACTCAGCATTACCTGGGAGTGCGGTGACAGAATGACAAGGTTATGGGATATTCTCTCTCATTCTCTGTCTCTATTTTTTTTTTTTTAAGTGAAGTTGCAAATCATCAGATTCTAAACTCTCATGAAAGAAAATACCAACTGGTAGATCAAAATTGCTGTTGAGAACATCTGGTACTGGCATGATTAGTTGTTTTGAGGCCATTGAGAGTTCAAATGAATTAAAATTTGAAATATGTTTCTCCTTCATTTTAGATTTTAAAAAGTTTAAGCTAAAAGTGATTGATACTAGTTCAATTTTTCCCTGTTCATGTTTTTTAATATGCCATTCTATAATAATTTTCTTTAATGACCATAATATATAATTCTCCTTTAAGAGAAATATCACAGTAGGAGAAAGACAATATGATCTATCAAAAAACTGTGGGCTTTCAAATCTGACCTGGATTTGGTTTCCAGCTCTGTGCCCACTATGTATTTGAATTTGTATTTAAAAATAAGCAAAAAATTAATAGTCATGACCTAAATATTTATGTCATAAGTACTTTTATCCATTGGTCTTTATTATTATTGTTATTTTATTGAAATAACATTGGTTTACATATTTGTTTGTATTTTAAAAGTATAAGATCCCCTTTTCCAGTGATGTTACCATAGCACCACACCAAAAATATATAGGAAACACATTTGTCAACATGATAATAAATTAATAAATACACCATTTAAGATCTAAGGATAAAGCACTCACCTCCAATGCTAGGGAATTTCATTCAAGTCCTACCTGGGATGTCATAGTTATGTAAGCATTTGCAACTTGTAAAATGTTGAGATCTAAGGAACCAATTTTAAATAGCATTATATTATATATACTGACTGAGAGTGGTAAACAAAACACAGTTCTTGCTTTCGCTGATCTTATACTCTGTCTTCATATAATAGGTTTATTGATAATTACCAAGTCATATCTTTATTCCATGTTAATTTACTACGTAACAATGCTTGATCGCTGAGCTATCAGTAAGGCAATTGGATTGGCATACAACCCCTGACTTAAAATGAAGAAGCACATTCTGGGATAGAGAATAGATGGATACTATTAAGTTTAGGAATCTGAGAACTCTATTCAATTCAGTAAAAATATATTGAGCAGCTGTTTCAAAATGTTGATTGGTCATACAAAAAAAAAATATTGAAACATGATCATTCACATCAAAAATCCCCAATTTATTCCATAAATAAAGAACTGCACTACAAACAAAGGTGTAATTCATGTTGATATGCAGTTGACATTTTTCTAGTTCATTTTTTTTATTTGGTTTGGTTTTCTGGGTAGGCAGTCTAATGTGTTAAAACTTAAATGGCAAAAATACTGACTTAAAGATTTAATGGTATTCTCAATCTAGTAAAACAATAAAACAAATCATTAATATTTCAAAGGTTTCTCAAAGCATATCTTAATTTAAATATTAAAAAATTGCTTGGTCTTTTTCTATAAAATAAAAAAAATGCCTATTGATAAAAAAGCTTTTAAATTATTTAGATGAAAATATAAAGAATTTAGAAATGAAACAAGAACTGAAAAGAGTTTTACCAGAATATTGAGCTCTCCTTGATATTCACAGAAATCAACACAATGTCCATTAGTGCAGAATAAAAGACATAAAACAATTCAGTGTAAAAAAAAAAAAACACCATGCATTAATGGAACATTAAAGTTATGATTAAAACCCACAAAATTCAGGAAATTCAGAATTAGAACTCCCAAGGTAACCTTAACTGTGACCTCTTGTGTGTATACACTATTTAGAAAATTGAGATTTTTGCCTTTCTGATCACATATCACTATGAGGAACTATTTTGAAGGGGAAAAAAAGGTACTCCATTTCCTTCGAACCACTGTATATGTTTAAAGTTTTATACCCACTTAGAAAATCAAGCCATTAATCTTTGGTTACCATATGAGCTAATTATGGAATAAGAACAAATTTTAAGTATAGAACTTAGAACTTAGTTATAGAACTATAAGTTAGTTATAGAACTTAGAAATAATGCATATCATCTGAAATCTGATTTGGGGCTTTCTTTTAAATATAACCATAAGTGCCAACCATATAAAAATATATTGCAGAATTACAATGGGGACCATCATTAAAATAGGATAGTATGTGAAGTAGAAGAGTCATGGAAATAATTGAACTGAGAGTCAAAATATCATGTTTCAAATTTTTAAATCTACACTTCCCTGGGAAGATATTTTACTCCTATAAATATGTCTTCTTCACTTGAAAAATAGGAGGATTAAGTAAAGTGACACCATAACTTCTTATGACTTTGAATATAGAATAATTCTACAACTTCATATTTTTTTCCTAGAGCAGAATCATATACTTGTTATCATATTAATTCTCAAGTAAACTGTGTCAGAACTTTGTGAGCTATGCCAAGAAAGAAAATGATGTTCATCAAAGGATTTCCCATAAATATTACCAGCCTACATTACTGACTTTGTCCTATCTTTGGGTCATTCTGCAAAAATATAAATTAAAATAATAAAATAAAAACATTAACTCCTCCATCTATCTAAACAATCCAATCTCAGTAGCTTAGAGTATGTATTTATGTGAATTGAAAAACATGTATCAGATCTCCTGATGAAACATTCTCAATAATATGGATGTAAGATCAATGACTGTGAAGATAGATAGTCCTGTATGAAGGCCATAACAGTATCACCATTGTATGTAGTTGTTAAAGGCACACACACCAAGGACCATATATTTATAAGGACATATATTTATTGAATACACCTTAAAAATACAGTACAAACATTTACAGATTATCTATCTATATATCTATCCAACTACCTATGTACCTGGCCTGCCTTGCCAGTCTCCAGCCTAAGCCCTGGCTGAGCTCTCGGTAGACAACAGCAGCCTCCAGGATAACACCAGGCCAGCATGGTGGTAGACCTCACCAGCTTGGCAAGGTCCTGGAATGGTCTACTGTTGAATATCTGGAACCTCCACCGTGAGTCCAGAGCCATCCACCTTTCATACCAGGGATCCTCCAGAATCAGCCAGGGCAGCCCTGCTCTTTACTCTGGGTACTTTTAGCTGAGTTAGGGTATAGTAACCACCCACATTTTGACATTGGTCCCCTCCAGGCTGAAAAAGAGCTCAGGTCCATTTTAGGGTGGGGCTTTCCTCACAAGCACCTCCAGCTTGAACACTGGTCAGACTAACTGTTGTTTCTAGGAACCTCCCATTAGATCTGTTTCGGAATAGTTTCAGGGAGTTTATCACTCTGAACTCAGAATCTTCTAGGATGAGTGCTGTGCAGGGAGGCCTTTTCTTCCAGGGAGCATCCAGGCAGAATCCAAGTGCAGGGCATTATCAGATTAGCCCTTAAATTTGGGGGCCTGCAGAAGAGCCTAACCTGCAGGTCCATCTTGGCAGCCTTCAGCCTCAGCATGAGTCCAACCTGCTGTTCGAAATCAGCCAGCTCCACACTCAGCCTGGATCGGATTCCTGATCGACAAGCAGCCTCTAGGCTTATGTTTGGTCGGCTTGCTGATTGACCTCGGCAAACCATGGGCTAACCTGACTTGGGCTGCTGGTCGACCTCCACAGCTTTCAAGCTCAGCCTGGACTGGCTTTCTTGATGACCTAGCAGCCTCTAAGCTTATGCTGGGGCTGGCTTCCTGATCAACCTTGCTCGCCTCTAGGCTCAGGCTGGGTCATCCTGAGGTGGACCTCTTCAGCCTCCAGGCTTAGCCTATCGGCCTGCTTGTCAACTTCCACAGCCTCCAGGCTCAGCCTGGACTGGCTTCCTGGTCAACCAGGCCACCTCTAGGCATATGCTGAGGTGGGCTTTCTGCTCGACCTCACTCCCCTCAACTCAGCCTGGGTCCGACCTGCTGTTGACCTCAGCAGCCTCCAGGCTCAGACTGGGTCGGCCTACTGGTCAACCTCGGCAGCCTCCAGTCTCATCCTGGACTGGTTCCTTGGTTGACCTAGCAGCCTCTAGGCTTATGCTGGGATGGCTTCCTGTCAACCACACTGACCTTGAGGCTCAACCTGAGTCTGACCTAGTCAAGCTCGGCAGCATCCAGGCTTGGCCTGGGTTGGCCTTCTAGTCGACCTCTGCAGCATCCAGGCTCAGCCTGGGTCAGCCTACTGGTTGACCTCAACAACCTCTAGGCTTATGTTGAGGCTGGCTGCCTGGTCGACCTCGCTCCCTTCAAATCAGTCTGGGTTCAATCTTATGGTCGACCTTGGCAGCGTCCAGGCTTGGCCTGGGTTGGCCTGCTGGTTGACCTCGTCAGCCTCCAGGCTCAGCATGGACTGGCCTCCTGGTCAACCAGGCCAACTCTAGGCATATGGTGGGACTGGCTTCCTGCTCAACCCCGCTCCCTTCAACTCAGCCTGGGTCCAACCTGTTGGTCAACCTTGGCAGCATCCAGGGTGCCTGGGTCAGCCTGCTGGTCAATCTTGGCTGCCTCCAGACTCAGCCTGGACTGACTTCCTAATCGACCTAGCAGCCTCTGTGCTTGTGCTGAGGATGACTTCCTGGTCGACCGAGCTCGCCTCCTGGCTCAACGTGGGTCTGAACTTCTGGTTGACCTCAGCAGCATCTGGTTCAGCCTTGAGGCTCAGCCTGGGTCCGAACTACTTGTCTATCTCATCAGTCTCCAGCCTCAGCCTGTTTCAGCCTGCTGGTCTACCTGCGCAGTGTCTAGACTCAGGCTGGACTGGCTTCCTGATCGACCTAGCTGCCTCTATTCTTATGCTGGTGCTGGCTTCTGTGTGTTCTGAACCCTTTGTTGAGATGAAAATACAATTAGTTTCAAATAATATGAAGGACACAAAGCAGCATACATATTCTGTCTCAGAGCAATGAACTCTAATAATCATCCATGAAGATGGAACTTTGTGACCGAGATTATCTCATGGAAGAGCACAATGCAATCTTCAGGAAATCCAAAATGTCTTAGGTTTTCCTGTGGTATATCAAAAATCACTGAGCTCACTTTCAGAATCCTGGAGAGAGATGTTTGTGGCCTATTTACACAAAGAGAAATGTTCCTCACCGATGAATATACTACAAAGAAAATAGTATTACAGTATGACTTTAATATCATTTGCAAAAAGCCCAATAATATGCACTTGAATACATTGCAATAACAGAGCTTATGACATATTCTCTTTTGTTAAAAAAAAACAGTAAATTCTGAAGAAAATAAAATATCATTTAAATCCAAAACATCAGGCCTCCCTGGGGCCACAACGGGTTAAGACTTAACCTATGAAGCTGTCTGCAGCCACTGCAGCACAAGTTCGATCCCCTGGCCAGCCAGGGAGCAACCCACATGGAGCACCATACCTCTCCTGACTCACCCGCTGCTCCCATCAGCAGTGTATTTCAGTCAATCTGCCTGTTCTGTTCCCCACTCTGTTTCTGGTGGATCCTCTCACCACCCATACCTCTGGCCTGTACCCGTTATGCATAAATAAATAAATCTTTAAATAAATAAATAAATCCAAAACATCTCAGCTATTCATGTTTGCATATTATCTTCTAAATATTGTCAATAGATGTTTATTTAATGATTGAAATAATAATAACCAAATCATTTCATATAGTCTACTTTTAAAATGCAATTTTACATCAACATGTATATGTACAACAAAAATTTTCATGATTATTTTATAGAATGATATAATACTAAGTTAATAAAGTATTACTTAATTTCTTCATTGCAAGAGATTAGCTATTAGAAAATGCACCACAGGGATTAGCAGTGTGTCTACTGCTCTTTTTTCTCTTGACAAATTTCCAACATGAAATATTTATGACAATACACAAAGTCACATTGTAACTAGTTGAAGGTGAAGAAAGGAGTATTTAAATATTAGACTGTGTCTTAATGGAAGTGGCTATCAATGATAAATTGTATACTAAAGGATTAGGGCAGAAACCCTGTCTTTCTAATAGTATGTAGAAGTTTAAAGGTAAGCTCCCACAGACATCCATTATCTATTCAGCATATCCAAACTAGTTGTTGCTGAACTAGTAATAGAAAGGTTTTAGATGTAGTGTCACAAAATACTTTTAAGTGCCTATTGACCTATTTTTATAGCCTTAACCTCTATACTAAAATATTAGGGTACAAGTTATGAAACACACTGACATAAAAATGTGGAAGCTACATATTTTAGCAGGGCAAGCACTGATATGTTTAGAGTGAGCACTTTGCTTTCTATAGGTAATAGAATTTGAGGCGATTTTGTTTCATTATACAATATAAGTGTTGTGATTTTAAAATACCATTGTCATGGAGACTAATACTGTTTGAATGAATATCCTTCCACTGACTTGAATACTTGTGCTACTTTCTTCTCTTTCCTAAAACAGGTCCATTTCTAAGAGGCAACCGACCCTTTATTATATTTTTTTCTCTGCATCACTCCTCAGCCTTTGCGATCTGCTTTGCAGCCCTACCACTTGACCAAAACATCTCTGACAACAGGCAGCAATAACCTGTGTGTGATGAAATCTAATGAACACTTTCCAGTTTCTATTTCATTTGACCTCCCTGCCACATCTGATATTTTTGATCACTGGCTTCAGGAAACTTCATTTTCCTTTGACTTCCATGTAAAAAAAATCTCATTGTCCTGTTGCTTTGCTATCTTAGTTATCTCTTTTTGCCATCATTTCAGGTGAGGCTACCCTAGGTAATGTTTGCTCTATTCCCTTCTTACTTGACATTTTTGCCTGCTGAAAGCTTATTCATTTCCATTACTTAAAAATTACCTCCTAAACATGGACCCTGTAATTTAGATCTCCTGTCCAAACCTATGTCAAAGGTAATAGATTTATTGTAAAACCAATTTTTACATGAGGAACTCTAGGTCTGTCTAAAACTGGACCTATTGCCTCATCCCAAGACCTACTACACTTATTTTGGTGCTTGTTTCAGTGAATGACACCATCACCTAGCATGTTAATCAGTCAGAATCATGTCCTCTTTATCTTCACCACTATCACCACCCTTCACACAGCCTACACAGTCAATTAGTTATTGTTTACTAAACTACTTTATAATCTATTCCTTTTACCTTGTGCCCTCTCTTATTTCTCCATAATAAGCACTTTCCTGAACCATTAAAATATCCTCCTAACTTACAACTTTATTGTTGTCTTCGATGTAATCTCTTTGTAAGCTTACTCCTCTGAGGTATTCACCAAAGATAATTTCCTAAAATGCACATTGGCTTTAGTCATTTCCCTGTTTGATCCACTGAACTCAGTCACCTGCAGAAAAGAATCAATACTTCCAAAGCATTGATTCATATTTCCAGCCAAATATGCTTGCCTTCACATCTCCTCTTATTTGGCTGTACCCAGCAAGTAAAGAGAAAATGGAGAATATGGAGAAACTGGTTTCAAGTTGAAGAGAAAATTTAAGTTTAGCTAGTAATGTCATGGAGAAGGAATGTATACAGTATAAATGGAAGCAAAATTCCTCTGGAGGCCCATAAATAGAAGACCTAGCCATCCTTCTGGGGCAGCCAAAGATACTGTGATCACTATAACTTGAAAGTTTCTTATGAATTTCCAAGTTGAAGGAAAGGATAAGGAGACAGCTGATCATGGAGGTTGTTGGGTAAGGAGGTTGTTCCAAATAGAGGGAACACCTTTTTTTTAAAAGATTTATTTATTTATACATACAAGAACCGGGGTACAGGCCAGATGTGCAGGAGGGTGAAAGGAACCACCAGAGACAGAGCGGGGAACAGAACAGGCAGACTGATGAAATACACTGCTGAGGGGAGCAGCGGGCGAGACAGGAGAGGTCTGCCAGGCCATGTGAGATTCTCACCAGCTGGCCAGGGTCGAACCTGCGCTGACAGCTTCACAGTGCGGCGCTCAACCGCCTGTGCCACCAGGGAAGCCCGAGGTAACAGCTTTCACAACTCTCTAATTCAAATGAGAGCATATAGCTTTAGAAAAACCTGATTGAAGTAAAGGCTGAGGTTAGAGCACAAAAATTTTACCTTTATTGTAAAATATGAGGGAGAATAGGTACAGATGGAATTTAGAATTACTAGGACAAGAATTTGATGGATCTGACTTTCACACTAAAGAAGTGATGACCATATTTGAATTTTAGAGAAATAGGAAACCAATCAACCAGCAAAACACAAACTCTGTTGTTGCAGAGTATAAATGCAAGGGTCTTCATGGTTAAACTCCTGACTGTGTACCCCATCTCATCTCTTTCTGCTTATCCCCAGCACATCCAGTTCCCCAGCCTCTTCATCTATTGCCAAAGTTAACACAGTGTTGCCCTAGTATGTACTCTTTTGTGATTCCACATCTGTGCAAATACTTTTCCAAGTTCATAAAAATTTCTTCCCTCTTAACCAAATAATCAAAATCCTCCTCTTGCTATAGAACCAGCTCTAGCATTTTCTCCTCCGTTAAGTCATCCTTGATAAAGACAAGTCTGTTTGTAGATACACATACCCACTTTTTGATTTCCTGTCCCTTCACTAGTGTTATCATTAAATGCTACCTGAATTGTTTATCCACTGCAACTAGCATGTGTGTGGCATTGGATAAAGGGTAGGAAGGAAGAAAAGGAGGAAGGGACAGAGAGGGAGTGAGGAGAGAAGAAAAATTGAAAAAGAAGCAAAGTTATTTGATCAATGTGCAATAATTTCCTACTATTTCCATTACAAGGATAAAATGCTGGAGTGGGAAACTTCCCATGAAAGTAAGTAATCATCTCTACAGAATTCTTGACAGATGGCCATGCAGACTTTGCTTGAACATTCAGTGACTTCTCTCTCATTCTTTCTTAACTAAAACCATTGTTAAAATTGTTGAATTTTTAGAACTGACATTTACCTTATAAGTTCTATCCATAGTACCTAGTACTTCTCCATGAAGATATGTGAAATAAATGGGGAACAAAAGCATTTCTAAGTGCTTTATATTATTCTGTGTATTTTCCTGGACATGGTTTGACAATGCCCAACATAAAATAGAGCATTGATTAAACATAAAATGAAAGTCATATTTGAAGCAAATTTTATCATATTATTCCATAAACTACTATATCTTGTTGAAGTCATCTACGTTTGCCTAAATTTCTTGAAGATTGTTGCGTTTAGTTTACTGATGTTCCTTTCAATCTTGTGCTGGTCCTGATCTGTGGTGATTTTATTATCCCAACACATGATATATATAATGTCCTGGACTTGAGATCATCTACTCCGATGAATAATCACATAAACTTCTCTGCCAGTCACAGTATGCATGATAATACCCAAGCCTTGTTGCCAGTAAATGATAATCCTCCACAACCTCAATTCAAGGATTTCCTTCTCACAGCTACCTTCACCTCTTCTTGTCTAGCACCTTGAATTCAGAATTTTATGACTTCATAGGGATGGACAATTCATTGATGTCTGTCTTTGGTGTCTGTCTGTCTTCCTTTTAGCCATATAGACACATAGTAGCAGTCTGCCACTCTGTCAGCCAAAATGAGAGTCCTCACCAGAATTGAGTCAGGCTGACACCTTGTCTTGAACAAGCAGCCTTTAAAACTATGAAGAAATATATTCCTTTCGTATAAGTCATGTAGTCTATGGTATTTTTCTATGGCAGCCTAAGCAAACATGGCACTGTTTTTCACAGATTATAGAAAGAGAATGAGAAAAATTTTATGTTATATATTAATGCTTATTTTTAAATTTTGTCACTTTTGTTTTTATCAAACTTCTGAAAAGTTTGTTTGAATCTCTTCATACTCTTTTCTTTCCTTCTGTTTTGACCTAGTTCCTTAAAGATTTTCTTCATTTTATCTGGAAACTCTACTTCCTTTCTCAAAAAAATGGAGCATATGGTTGTTTATTTTAAGAAGTTACTATTTCTTATCTATCTGTGTGATCATTCTGGCTTTATTGCTCACAACATGTTTGACAATATCAGACAGGAAAATATATTGTTGATTGAAGGTCACTTCATTGCTTTCATCAGGATCTACATTTCCTGTATCTTAAATTGAACACTATTTCTCTGTGCCTCTTCTGAAAACATCATTTGTAAATTGCCACTCTAAATTATCTGTATTTCATCTTCATTTATCAAGAAATCCATGTTGTAGAAGAATTATTTTAAGCACATTTGTACATTGGTGTATTATCTGGTTTATTCAACAAAATACTATAATATATACGTATAGTTATCTATATCTAACTCAATGAGATTTTATTGTCATTATTTTCTCTTATAAAAATGTGGTGTTTCTCTACCAGTAAGGGTCAATAAATTCACCAGTTTTTCTCCTAGTAATTCTGTGTAATTCAGGAGCAATGTCCATGGATTATCTACTTGTTTCTTGTCATTTTTTATGATTAAAAAAACAAGAATCACAGCCTTCCCCGGTGGCTCAGGCAGTTGAGTGCAGTGCTGTGAAGCTGTCCACAGCCTCTGCAGTGCCAGTTCAATCCCAGCCAGCCAGCGAGGGTCCAACATGGCGCAGCAGACCTCTCCTGTTTCGCCCACTGCTTCCCTCGGCAGTGTATTTCGTCAGTCTGCCTGATCTGTTCCCCGCTCTGTCTCTGGTGAATCCTCTCACCCTCCGGGGCATCTGGCCTGTACCCCAGTTCTTATATAAATAAATAAATAAATATTTTTTTAAAAAACAAGATTCAATAATACATATAAGAATTTTTTATATAAGAATTTTTTTTAATTTTATCTCTACTTTTAACTATTTTTAAAACTTTTTCATTCATTCCTTGAGGACATGACTTCCTGTTCTATCAATTGTATTTTAAAAGTATTTGTGCACATTAATGTTTTGAAAATATATATATTTATCACAACACATATTTTATACACTCCATTTACCTACTGAATAAATTCGGCAAACTTTAAATAACATTATTTGATGGTTCAATTTATTTTAGTCATTAAATGAAATTTATTGTCTAATTATCCCTACTACATATTGTGTGATCCTTGGCCTCAAATAGGTTAGAATACAATGAATGAAGAAAAGTGAGAAATAGGCATCGAAAGAAATGAAATACTGTTCAACTAAAATAATGCAGGATAAGTAACATTTTAATAAGAATGAGAGTCTCTTTAAGAAATGCTGTCAATTTTCAATAATGCCTGTTCTGGAGAGTATGGTAGATAGAGAGTAAAGGAATAAGAGATAAAGTTGGCAATACTTTAAAAAGGGAGAAGTAAAGAGACATCATTCAATAATAATACTCTTGGAAACAATAATTTTTAAAATATCCTGATAGGGGTTGGCATAATTCTATGCACATTTTAAAAACTCACTACACCTATAATGTGATGAATACTACCCTGAATGAATGTCAACTGCAGAGTAAATAAAATTGAAATCAAGAAAAAAATCAAGCCTAAAGTGGTATGAAGTATGATGATGTTAGTGCAAATGGAGAGAAGTTGACAGAAATAAGAAATATTAAGATGTAATATGATTAATTAACTTCCACTCTATGCAAAATATGACATACCTATTTTGTTTTACTTTAGATTATGGTAAGTCTAGTAATAAAACAAAGAGTAAAGAAATGCCTTTGAATACCTTACAGCATTGTCAGATTTGAAGAGGGAAAATTTTTAGAAAACCAAGCACCACTTAATCTGAAGGATCAGATACAGTTATAATCATAACTTCTTTATTAGAAAAATGTCAAATATTCAAATTTTCATATTAACCAGTATATCTGATGAAAACTCAATTTCTAATTCCGATAGTGATGGAGTAACTGATGTTGGCTTTGGAAAGTATTTTTAGATATTGTACAAGAGGAGTAACATCCTTGAGAGAAGAAAAATATCCAAGTCGACGTCCATATGTCCACATTTCTACATGACAGTATTTCCCAGATAGGACTCAGGAAAGCAGAGTATAGTACCAAGAAAGCAGAGTATAGTGTTGAGGCTGACAGGAAGGGGCAGAACATATTACTGAGAGTAATTGAAATGGTAGAAAATTTCAGGGCAAAACAATGAAAAAAAAAAAAGGATTGCTGAGACATATTGCTCAGTCTAATAGCACAATATTGCTTTTAGATTGTGTCTTAAACAGATTTCCTGGTTGGTATTTGACATTTTAGTGATTTAAGGCAAATCCAGATCACTTTCTAAAATGTGCCAGTTTATTCCCTTCAACAGAGTAATAATACTCCCCTTCTCTTCATCTTCTTCAGCACTTGTTGTTGGGGATCTTTTTAATAAGTACCACTCTTGCAAGATATATCATTGAGGTTGTGATCTGCATCTCCCTTAGTAAAAGCATTGATGAACATTTTTTCCATGTATCTATTGTCCTTCTGGATACCCTCTTTGGAGTATTGTCTGTTCATACCTCCTGCCTATATACTGAGTGGGTTTTTGTTGTTGTTATATTGTCTACATTTTTTATATATCTTGGATATTAAACCTTTGTCATTGTGTAATTTATAAATATTTTTCCATCCCACAGGATGTCTTTTTAATCTAATTATATTCTCTTTCACTGTGTAAAATTTCTTAATTTCAAATAATCCCAATTATTTATTTTCATTTACCATACCACAGGTTTGAGTCTCTGAAAATATCTTTATCATTGATGTTGTTAAATGTATCACCAGTGTCTTCCACTCTGTTATTGTCACAGGTCTTATGTCTAAGTCTTCTGTCCATTCAAAATTTATTTTTCTGCGTGGAGTTATAGATTGAGCCAGTTTTATTCTTTTCCATGTGACCATACAGTTTTCTTTGCCATTAAAGAGATTCTCTTTTCCCTATCCTTTAATCTCCTGTACTAAATGTTGGTGTATAATGGATTTATTTCTGGAGTTTTGAATCTGCTTCATTGATTGTTATGTATGTTTTTATGCCAATATCATATTGTTTTATTTACTTTTGTTTTATAGTATTATTTGAAGTCAGATAATAAGTTTCTCCATCTTTCTCCTTTATTTTCCTCAGGCTTGGTTTTGGTTTTTAAGGTTTTATAGAAATTTTAATATTTTTATTCAATTTTTTTGAAGGTGGCTGTTGGTATTATGATGGGGATTATATTGAATTTAAATATTTTTTGGTAAAAGTATTCATTTTGATTATTGATTTTCCCCATGCATGGCATGAAATATCATTTCATCTCCTATATAATGCTCTAAATGTCTTAATTACATCTTGTAGTTTTCACTGTATCGTTCCTTTACTTCCTTGTTTAAGTTAACTCCTACATATTCTTTCTTTTTGAAGCAATTTTGACTGGAAGTGTTGTCTTAATTTCTGTTTTTCTCATTTATTGTTTATATGTAAAAATGTGACAGATTTTAGTGTGCTGATTTTATAAATCTGCCACTTTGCTATTTTCATTTATTGTTTTTAATAGCTTTTTGGTGGAGTCTTTAGGGTTTTCTACATATGGTATCATATCATCTGTGAATAATCATAATTGCACCTCTTCTTATTTAACCTGGATTCTTTTTTATTTCCTATTGTTTTCTGATTGCCCTAACTAAAACCTCTAATACTAACTCAAATAAAAGTGGTGAGAGTGGACCTCCTTGTCTCCTTGTTCCTGATCTTTAAGGGAAAAATTTCAGTGTTTCACTATTAAATATTGCATTGGCTATAGGTATGTTAAAAAACTTTTCTTGTGTTGAAGTATGTACTTCCTATTCCTATCTTGTTTAAAGTTTTTATCATAAATGGAGACTGAATTTTATCAGTTGCTTTCTCTGTATCTGTTGATCTTATGATTTTTATCTTTACTTTTCTTGATACAGATATTAATTGATTTACATCAATTAAATTATCCTTATTTCTCTTGGGTACATCCCACTTGATCTTGATATATAACCGTTGCATTGTTGAATTCAGTATTGTTAGTAAATGTTGAATATTTTTTGTATTGATATTCATCAGGAATATTAATCTGCAATTTTCTATTCCTGTGCTATTAGATTGTTTTAAACAAATTTCCTGGTTGCTATTGTTTTGGTTTAAATGAAAAGCATTTCATCAATTTAAGGATTACATGTATTCCCTGACTTTTATCAAGTTAACTACTAGATCAGACCAGAGCCCTCCTATCTGGAAGATACCTAAAGTATCTTCAGGTCAGCTACATCATGAATCCATCTCCATTCAATGCCTCTTCTTTGCATTCAAGTTCAAATTTTTAATTGGTCTCATGTGCTTCATAATTTCATATCTGTTTTTCATTATCTTTCTTGATTCTTATTCTTTTTAAAGATTTATTTATTTATTTATACAAGCACTGGGTACAGTAAGAAGCGCGGGAGGGTGAGAGAACTCACCAGAGCCAGAGCTGGGAGCAGAGCAGGCAGAAGGACAGAAGTACACTGCTGAGGGGAGCAGTGGGCTAGACAGGAGAGGTCTGCAAGCCCTCGCCAGTGGTCGGGGATTGAACTGGCGCTGCAGAGGCTGCGGGCAGCTTCGCAGGGGAGACCCTCATTCTTGATTCTTACCTTTAAAATATGTACTTCCTTCTATCTAGAAATCTTTCTGCCTCCTTTTCACCCCTAAATTCACCTGCTGAGAATTGACTAGCTTCTCATGAGCTGGGTGAAACCCTAAAATATACTTTGTATTGGAAATTGATATGAATGCTATTTCTTTTTTTTTTTTTTTAATAGAGGCATTTTTTTTTATTTATTTATTTGTTTGTTTGTTTGATACATGCACTGAGTACAGTCAGAAGCGCGGGAGGGTGAGAGAATCCACCAGAGCCAGAGCGGGGAGCAGAGCAGGCAGAAGGACCGAAGTACACTGCTGAGGGGAGCAGCGGGCGGCAGGAGAGGTCTGCGCGCCATGTGGGACCCTCCTCCGGTGGCCGGGGAGCAGCGGGGGATCGAACCGGCGCCGCAGAGGTCGCCGGCAGCTTCGCAACCCAGCGCTCAACCGCTGCGCCACCGGGGAGGCCCTGAATGCTATTTCTGTTTCAGAAAATTGTTTTCTATGTGTTTTAGCATAACTTGTCAACTGGATATCCAAATGAGGAAGGAAATAAGGACACAAGAGTGTGAAAATAAATCCCTGTGATCTCTCTTCTAAGCAAAAATATTCAGGAATGTGGTGGTTATAACAATTCAAATTAACGGAAAGAGAAATAGGTTTCTGTAAATTCCCTTAATAACTTTTTCATTCCACTAAATAATAATTATGAGCCACTGAAACAAATCACCTATTTATTTATACAGAAAAAAATTTTATTGAATCCCTAATCAGTTCCACCTTTGTTTGCTGTATTATAATTAAATGTTTGCCAATTTTCGTCATCATACCCTATACTTAATAAGCAATAGAGTACTTATTTTGTTATCTAACAGTGTAACTAGTCTTAGTAAACACTCAACTAATATTTGTTCAAATATCCTAAATATTTCTCATGCACGTACTATATATCAAGTTGTTACTAGAAAATGGATAGAGGCAGTAGTTTGGTAAAGCCTATCTTTTATTAATAAAAAGAAAGTGAAGTCTTCCATGGAGTAACAATTGATCAATAAAAACAAATATGTACAGGGGCCTCCCTGGTGGTGCAGAGGGTTAAGATGCAGCACTATGAAGCTATCCTCAGCCACTGCAGCATGAGTTCGATCCCTGGCCAGGGAGGTGACCCACATGGCACAGCAGACCTCTCCTGACTCGCCCGCTGCCCCCCTCAGCAGTGTATTTCAGTACATCTGCCTGTTCTGCTCCCCACTCTGTGTTTGTGAATCCTCTCACCCCCCACACCTCTGGCCTGTACCCCAGTTCTCATATGCATAAATAAATAAATCTTTTAAAAAACAAATATGTAGATAATATTTAATATAGCATATATGTAATATATATAATACATGTAGTGTGTGTATATGTATATATATGTGTATATATATTTATAAAACATCTCACTTACAATAATGTAAAATGTAAGATAAAAGAAGAACATCTATAGGCTACTGAGAAGTTCATACTTGGTCCAGTTACCGTACCTTCAACCAAAATATCATACCTGTATCAGGCAAAAAAAAAAAGTGGCATTTTAAAATTGCAACATCAAAAAACAAAAGAATGTAACTTTTAGGTATTTACTTGAAGAAAATTCTCAAAAAATTAAACACTCTCAAAGAAAAAATATTTGAATTAAGAACATGTATTTAAATAGGGGAGATAAAAGTAGAGGAGAAAGTAGTCATAATTAGCCTTGCCATCCCATAGCTGTTGGTGTGGGAATATGTAATCTAAATGGAAGGCAAGATTCTTACACCTGAAAATAAATAATAACAATACTGAAAAAAAAATGGTAGTGCCTTGGAATAAAAATAAAATAACACAAAAATATTCCAGCACAAAATAAGAAATTGGAGGAAGGTCTCTAGGAGGTAGATGTGACTATTACAGCTAAATTTCTCTGAAGGCAATTTCTAATTTATAAAATACCGCCTCCCATAAATTTTCTTCCTTGTTAGTCATGCATATTCTTCATTACTTAGTATGTGAGCGGATCTTCTTGACAGGGACAATAAACTAAATAGTAGGCACAACTTTTGCTGCTGAAAGGTCGTCAGATGATGGTGGGAAAAACACATTTTTAAATAGAGAATAGAAAAATACTCAGGAAGCTGTGGACTTTAGAAGTGACTCTCTGCATGATAAAGGGAGACCTCTGAAGACAGATGTTTTCTAGAAAGGGATCAGTATAAATGGGGGTGGGGCAGTAATTTGTTAATTGGATTGAGCTTATTGTTTTAGGTTAAGTCTTAGCTCTCTGCTGTTTCCTGGAAGCATGGCCGTAGAAGCGCTACCAGCTGCCACCGCAGACTCCTGAAGCAACTGTGGAATAGCAAATAGCTAGACTGTCCCTGAAAGAGTGCCAGCTCGCTTCTCTCTCCCCAGCCCCCCTAAACGCACACACCCCACACACACACATACCACACACACAGAGAGAGCAGATTTACTGCATTTTTAATTGGAAGTATGTAAATGTTTCTTTTTCTTACTTATTAAAGTATCATACATATCTGCATGAGAAAAAAGTAATCCTGTCTTTATGCAGATCAAGTGAAACCATCTCTGCATCAAAGAAAGGATTTAGACCTCAAAGCTCTGTTGCAAACACAGTCATTAGAATACAAGGATAATTAAGCAGTTTCCAAATCCAATGGGAAAGAGCAGGATCAAATGTACCCCCAGCTGGCATGGAGAACTGGGTACTGGCATCTGTGACTTATAATTCCAACCCTTGTGTTATAAGGGAAAATGTTCATACTCTATTAGGGTCTATTTTCGATTGATCATTGTCTCTTTTCAGTAGTTTCATTTAGAAACCTTGTAATTAACCTTCACCTAGAGGCTTCATTTGCTGAAATGGATGGCATATTTTTGGCTGTGTTGTTTGAGGAGTAGAGTGAGATCAATATAATCAATAAGATTAAAATAGAATGTATTCAAATTGTTCAATGCAATTGGACACATTTAACATGTCTTAGCATATTAAAGATAAGATTGAGGAAATAAATTACTTTCAATTTATAATGAAAATGAAAGCACAAACTAAATAAAAAAAACAAGACACCCAAGGGAGAAAATTCTGCAGAGCCTTCTCTTGTCTCACTAAATTAAGGCAAGCACTGTGCTGGGACTTCTAGTCCACTTGTTATCACTACCATCACTATCTCTGGGTCACCTTGTCATATATCACATTAGTTACACACATTTCTGTAGAAACTGCAATAATCAGTGTACACCCAGACAGGTTTCACTGTCATCTCTCCAAAATGTTTATTGACAAAATGGAAGTAATTCAATGTTTGAGCCAAAATGAGGAAAGTCAGTATTCAGTCAGTAGGGTAAAAGGAAAAAGCATTCTTGATGCTTTTAAATAATTTAGAGATTTATTTATTTATGCATACAAAAACTGGGGTACAGGCCAGAGGTGTGGGGGGTGAGAGGATTCACCAGAGACAGAGTGGGGAGCAGAACAGGCAGATTAACCGAAGTACACTGCTGAGGGGAGCAGGGGGAGAGTCGGGAGAGGTCTGCTGAGCCATGTGGATTGTTCACTAGCCAGCCAGGGATCGAACTTGTGCTGCAGAGACTGAGGACAGCTTCATAGATTGCATCTCCCTGGTTGTGCCACCATGGAGGCCCTAAATAAATTTAGATGTAAGGAAAGCGGTAAAAGTGAACAGTTAGTATTAATAGAATACCTCTAATAAACATTAAGCATGTTTTCTATGCAATTTGTCTACACAGGTAACAGAGGTAAAGTTTCAAGAAACAGGTCAATGCTTAATTAATATTTACATCTGTGACTTTTTCCTGCTGTGGACACATTTTGGTAAGGTCAAATTCACTTATCTGTTGATCTTGTTCTCTCCTTTCTATATCAAGTTGGGGAAAGGTGCATTAGAAACAGTGGATCAGTCAGCAAATAAATTATATGAACCAAATATTATGCCAGTTCATGAGTTTTGTAAATTATGCTTCTCTCATTTGTCATTTGTATGTAGCAGAAGAGAAAATACAGGGGAGAGAGAAAAGGAAGCTATAAAAATGGAAAAAATAATGTCTAGATAAAATAGTTCTGGATGTAATTTTCAAATAACCAGCTCCAAATGGAGAAGAAATTTCCATACAAATCATCATATGTATTTAAAAATTACCAATTTTTTTTACTTATGTAATCATGCTATAGATGAAAATAAGCACCCAAAAAAGACAAAAGAAAGACTAAAAACTGAAATTTGCTCATATTTTTCATGCTATTAGAATGAACTAGTTTTGTGTTATTAATAGACCCAAACAGCTTTTACTAGTATCACTCCCATGTCACAATGTGTTGACACATTATGTATTTTCTAACACATTTGGAATGCTAGGTTTCCCTGGTGAATCTTAGTATCTCAGAGGATGAAAACAAAATCTGAACACTGTCAGAAACATCCAAATCTGCTCTAATTTAGAGACTCAATGGACTGCCCAATTGCCTTGAGATGTTCATAATGTGGGAAGAAATAAACCCTTTTATTTTTAGTTTTTGCTTGTTAAATTATTAACTTTCCTTTTTTGGCAAACTGCTATTGTACTTGCATTCATTTTGTTTCCTAGGTCATGTAACCAAAACAAATAATTTGGGAGCAGAAAAGTTAAAAAAAGTAAATCACTGAGAAAAATTAAATTGTGTTATATTAGTCACCACTAACAATTTTTGTGAACTTCTCCCCATAACCATTTCTCTCTGCACCCCTTTAGAGCATGCCATCACTGTATAGATCATCAAACATTCTTCAGACAACTGATTTTCCATAGCTACTTTCTAGCTGGTATTTATATTTAATAATTTAGTAATTATGTGGAGAGTATTTGGATTATTTGTTTTTACATCCATGGTTGACAAGTATAATCTTTAGCATAAAATACTGTCTCCATTTATTATTTTGTATGACGTTTCCTACATATGAAATGATGTAATCTAAATGACTGATGTTTTTAAATGTGTGCCTACTCTAATTTTGCTTTAGAGAAAAATTGAAGATATTATGCCAAAGTAGAAAGGGCATGAAACTATAAGAATCTGGAATTTGATGCCCAGTACACTCTATTAGTAGCCCTGTAAACTTTAAAAACATACTTGAACTATTTGAGATTTGATTTTCTTGTCTTGTCCAAGAAGAAAATAAATTCTCTAGAAGGAACTTGAAATAACATATAGAAGTTATTTTTACATGTCTGCAAAATGTATTGCTTATAACTAGTAAATATTATTATTCAACTTTGCTTATGAAACTCCAATATTCTTTAATATTAATAATGAGTGCATCTTCAAATATAATAACAAGCTAGTGGAAATATTCAACTTCCTTATTTATGTTATTTCAAAATGCAGCTTATAGACATATGCATATATATATACATAATTCCAATACTAATTTAATTCAAAGCAATGATTATGCAATTATATATAGATGAAATAGGTTAAACTAGAGCTGAGGTCAGTTTCCTTCCAGAAATAAAATATGCACATGTTTTTCTAGTTACAAAATGAAAACTTAACATTTTATTTTCATCTTTCATGATCTAAAAAACTTAAGTCTATTTAATCTTGTTCTTAGAAATTTATTTCCTCAAATCAATGATCAGTCTGCTGGAAAAATTAACATGTGACATGAACATACTTGAATATATTTCAAAACCTTGTTTTCATTTTCATTTTCTGATGTGAATTATAAATCTAATAACAGTGTTAACATTTCTGTGTAAAAATTTGCCAAAGGAAATAATTATTCTCCATGAGTCCTAATATTAAAGATATTTACAATAGTGATCAAAATCACAGCTCACTGAATTTCTAGCATTATTGTTTTTAGAGTCAGTTTAGGGATAATACTATTATATTGCCCAAGATAAAGTCAAGCTGAGGAAATCATGAACAATTTTCTATAAATTTATCACCAAACACAATGTTCTCAGACATGAAGCTTAGTTCTTATTGATTTTAAAAGTAACTGTATTCACCATACAATGATGGGATTTGCAGGTATATATAATAAATCTCATTCGATAATAGCAATATGGATAACTTTCAATCAAGATTTTGCTCTAAGACTACATTTTGAAGACAACCACAAACACACATACACAGAGAAACCACTACATCATGATAATTTAAACAGATAATTTGAGATAGGGGGGTGGGGGAAATTTGTTTAATTCAACTACAACATAGAGAAACCCTCTAAGTCATTCTAGTACAATTATGCTGTGGGTCCCAGACTGAATCAATGGGAAAAGTTTCAAATTAGTATTGCAAAAATATCAAAATAGTGAAATCCAGAGAAGTGTTCCAAGCTTTAAACTCTCTTTTGTAGTAGAGAAGTAGATCTTGAATCATAAAATATTTTAAAAGTTACAATCAGTATGATGCCTTCTGACTGCTTAAAGCAGGGGATTCCATCTTCCCACATTCAGAACAAAGAGATTCTGAATACATTAAACATTAGAACTCAATTTGTCAAAGACCATTGCATCTGAATACAGTTATCATTAGATAGTGAAAGCGAGACTATTAGTGGCCCTGCCAGTTAAAATTTATCCTGTTCAAGGAAGAGGAAAATGTAGTTGGGAAAAAAAAAAAAGTTGAATCTGAAAGAAAAAAAGTGCCCATTGTAATTTGTCAAGCCACATACTTTATGTATCTAAATCACTCTTCGTTATACTTTAATAACATAGGCATATTTCAAGATTTCAATCACTATTTAAGCCTCTTGGAGGGCTATTTATAAAGACAGCTGTAACAAGCTCAGGAGTAAGCAAAACCCATGTGGCCTGAGGAGTTACTATAACTTCCAAAGAAAATTAACTTCAAGCAAGACTACATTTAAGAGTTTAAGAGCTTCTCATTTCCCTTTTTATAGTGATGACGGCCAAAAAAATCCATTAATGTTACCATTTTCATCATATTACAACTAGTTCAAATATTATTTTGGGGCAAAGGAAAAAAAATAAGCAGAAAACACAATGAAGAAATCATCAAGCAACTACTTTAAAGCAATTTGTCTCAAAAAAATCACCAAACAGCTACTTTAAAGCAATGTATCTTTAACTGTTCCTATTTCCATGAATCTGTTCCCGTTGTGATTATATGTTTTAGATGCTGAAATTGAATTGAAGAAAAAATTCAAAGTATCAACAATTATATCATACATTAGACTTTTAATCAATTATATTCAAATGTGAGATGGTTAATTTAATGGGAAAAGACTGGAGAGCTTTTGAGGCAATCTACAGCTCTGTTCTTTCTGATACTTAAATTGCTGATAGAACCAAAAATATATCAGGAACTTCACTTAGTACAGCTGGCAAAAGTCAAGGGAACAGATATTTAAGTGGTAAACAGTAGAAGGTCATCATTACACACACATATGCTGGAAACCAACAGGTTTTGGGGGAAGTGTACTGTTCAGTTGTGCTAATACAAGAGAGAATCTATACACAAATATCATTTAGCCTAGATTAGCAACACAAAATATTTGCTGGTCCCCATTTTTAATTGATCTGGCCTCACAAATAGTAAAATAGAACGTGAAAAATGTAATTTTCCCTTGCATTATTTGCAGTACACAAGCATCACCTTATATTCAAGCTGTACACTTTTAACTTATTTCTCTATGATATGGGATGATTTTCATATATTAAGCTATTAACACATGTGCCATTTAAAATCCATGCATTTTCACCTTTTTTAGTTAAATTGTGGAGGGCACTGATTTTATGTTCTTCCCTATAAACTGATTGATCCACCAAGGAGAAGAGACAGAGAATAAGGAGGAAACGGACACAGAGTGAGAAGTGAGTAAACAGAGTAAAAAGATTACTGTGCTAAGTCTCATTTTGGAGACAGATAAATACACTTGACAGTTAATGATTTGCAGGCTAGACGTGTCAACAGCGTAAGTTACTTCTTTCCATAAAGCATCTCATATATCCAAATCTATTTTTTTATATTTTTTGTATAACACTCAGTTTCTGCTTTGCCATGTCATATAATAGATTACAGTAATTTTAAACTAGTGGGCACACATGCCCTTGCCTTCTGTGATGCAGGACCATTATCATCTCCTGAAAGCTACACTGTACATTTATGCTCCATCCCTGATAAAAACCTCACTCTAGTTCGTGTGGAGTGAGTGGAAAGATCATTAAACCATGGGCTCCTGATGAACGCCTGGCCCCTCCGAGTATGACAAACAGTCCCCACGACATGACTGACTTCCCCAGACAATCTGTTTCCCCTGTGCATGTGCTCCCCATAGCTGCTGTGGATCATTTACTGAATGAGCAGAGGAAGATCTAGGACAAGTCTCCACTGAGACTGTTGCTATTGTTACTGTTCTACATGGAGACATACAAGTTCCATTGGCAATGTAGGCACATCCCAGCTGATATCCTCAAAGTGTGCTTTATTTCTGGGTTAAATGCATTATTAGTTTCAGTAATTTTGAGTATCAGTTGAGTAAGAAACGGTTAGTGAACTCCATTGAGCTCCTTATAGCCCAGCTTTTTGCCAAACTTTTTCTGCTTTTTCATACCTCTTCAATTTAATTATGTATTCATTTTGTTGTCATTGTTCTTCTATGTCCTCCCAAATGTTCGCACCCAGCTCCACACATTTTAAGGTAGCAGTGAGCTTTTACCAAATGACTCTGGAATGATATATACTGGACCATTGATATATTAGTGGAAAACACTGGTGTCTGTTACTCTCCTTCCCTACAGCGAGTAGTAGATGTGCATTTTAAGGGAAACCTTAGAAGATTTCTGCCTTTGCTGTTTAACACAATGACATCCTATTGTTATTTGGAAGTAGTCTCACTGATAGTTAGACAAAGCATTTATTAGATAATCATAGTGAGTATTCTAACCCACGAAGCAGTCAGACAGATTTTACTCTCTGAGAACTGTTCTAATAAACACAGATTTGAACTCAATTTATGTAGGTAGAAACAATGAGTCATTGACATTAAGTATGTAAATATTCTTGACAGAAGCGGTTGCTAGTTCTAGACAGGTGTTTCTAATGCCAGAGGAAAGTAGTGCAGGATTTACTCTCTGCCTTTTAGAGTAGACACTGCAGAGAGGCACAGGCTGGATACCCACTGTTAAATTTTCTTTACCTGGCTCCTTAGTCATCAGTGGCTGTGAAAAGAGTATCCTTACCTTCAGGCAGCAGAATTCTTGCTTAAGCTACTGTGTAGAGCATTCATGTTATAAGTCTAAGAAGATGACTTTGTTCCCTTGCCTTGTCGGAGGGATAGTTAAGGAGATGTATAGTGTGTTCACAATATTAATAGCAAAAATATTGGTTTTTGTAATGGGAAGTTTTGTTTCTAGAAGTAAATCCTTATTGTACTCTTATCTCCTCCTCCCATCCCAGGCAAGATCATACTGAATTCATGGATGTGTATTCCACTCCCACAAAAGATTAATATTTCTAATTATGTGCTAGCTAGAATGCTGTAATAATACACAAAATATGTCTAAGACCCCAGATATAAGTTTGAATTTGTATCTAATTATTATTAGAAACCAACTTGTCATTCCCTTCATATCTGATTCTGTCTGTGGTCTTGTTCACTCATTCACTTAATTAAAAAAAAAATGCTCCGATTATTTTCAAGGTGTTAAGTGTGGTTCTGAACACTAAGTACCATCTAGTGAACACATCTTAGTTCATTTCTTAGGGATTCATATTCTATGTGGGGAGTGGTAGTAGGAGTTGAGGATAGAAGTAGGGTCAAACAAATCAAAAGAAAATTTTAACTGTATGGCAATTTCCAGGTCTCTAACTGAATTCATAGTTCATAATCTGTATTCTACCTAGTTCAAAATCACCTTCTGATATGAGAACATAGAAAATCTACTTTGTCAGCAACCCCATTAAATGGGTCAGAAAACTCAGAATGACTTTTTCTTTCTTGCTTTCCACTTACAATCAAATCACAAATTATAATCAAATCAAACTTCTAAATCTCTTTAATCTAGTATTTATTTTCTCCAAGACTTTTATAGTAGTTCAAATGTTCTGAATCAGGACACTGGCTCAGTAGCATAGTCTGTGCCCCAGATTCACTTCTAACGCTACACTATGAACATATTATGATTGAGGGAAGAGATGACACCAAGTAGCCTATACTGTTTTATCCAGTCCAGATAATTCCTAAGGAAGGATGTTGCCAATGGTAGACGTTGCTCCTTGAGGACCATGGAATATAAATTTCTATTTATTTTTTTTCCCAAAGAGAACCAGAGCAATACGTTTTGGCCTTTAAGTATTTACCCAAAATTGTAGAAGGTCAAGTTTGTGAAAGTGGGAGCCGAAAAACCACCTCAGAGTATATGTCTTGAAAAGGTGATTATATCAGAAGCCAGAGCCTATTTGTATTGGTCTATTTCCTTCTAAGATCCAGTTATAGAAATTAAAATTGAATTGCATAAATGATTAATTAATATTTTCCATTCATGTACACAGAACCATTTGGTACTTTACAATTTAGGATTGTAAAATTTATTATTTTAAATTTACATTTATTTCACTATTTTAATTAAGGTCATCTCAATAATTAAACTTCACCTCTTTAAAACAGGACCTCCATGAGACCAGGTGATTTTTTAAGAAATCTATTTGCTTTTATGTCTTTAGCACATAGAAAAATATCAGTTACATAATACACGCTTAAAAAATAACATGTTGAGAAATACACCTATGTACTTTTCTTCCTTCTCTTTCAGTCAGAGATAAACAATAGGAGCCTGGAGAAAATTCTTTGACACAGATTTCTACTTTCTGTCATTTTTCCCCATTTGCTGTAAGACGAGAAAATTAAGAAAATGCAACAAAATTACCACCTGAGTTTATAAAATCTAGAATGCATATAGACTCATAACTGTAAATAATAAAATCCCACTGTTAGATTATGATTTATAAGAAACATACATGTTTGGTCATTCATCTGGCCAAATTTATTTCTTAAATATGTGTATATTTGGTCTTTATCCACAGTTCCCGGTGGGTAAAACTTCCAGAAGCTTACATTTCCTGAGTGTTAGGAGTGTTAAAGGTGTCTCTTGTTATGTTAATGAAGGTGACCTTTGGAAAACACCTGAGACTGGGTTGTTGCCAAGGGAACCAACCCTGTGATTAGAAGGTTGGGACTTTCCTCAAACGACCCCCACCTCCAGTAAAAGGAGGGGCTGGCGGTGTTCAATAGTCAAAGTCCAAACAGTTAATCAATGGTGCCTAAGTAATGAAGCCTACTTAAAAATCCAAATTAGGAGCTTTCTATACCTTCTAGATTGTTGATTATCTGAAGATTAGGGGTGAATGGCCTTTCTGGAGAGGGCATAGAAGCTTCACCTTAACCCTATACCTTGCCCATCTCTTCAACAGGATTTTTTGGGTTGTAGCCTTTTAATAAATCAGTGATCTAGTGAGTAAATGGGTTTTCTTAGTTCTGCAGGCCTTTCTAAGCCAATTAATCAAAGCAGTGGTAGGGAGTTGGTGAACATTTGATTTATTTATATTTATTAACCTCATCATTTTTCAAAAACACAAATAACAACCTGAAGGTATGACTAGCACCTGAAGCCTAACAGATGGCTTGGGAACCTCCTTTCTGTAGCCAGTTGGTCAGAAGCTCATTTAACAACCCAGGCTTGTGACTTACATGCAAAGTGGAGGGCAGTGGAGAGTAAGTCCTTTCTTATTGGAATCTGAGGTGATCTCTGCATAGTGTCAGCACTGAGTTGAATTCTCAAATATTCTGTTGATGTCTGAGTTGCTTATTGGTGTGGGGAGGTTTCCCTACACTCATGTTGGCATTGGGTACCAACCAAGAGATTTAATAAGCAAATAAATTGTTTTGATGGAGAACAGGAATAGGAAAAAAAAAAAAAAAAAACCTGAAAAGGAGGTGCGCCACAAGACCAGAAACCTGTTTCATCCAAGGAGATGGGGATAGAAGAGATTAACGTAGCCCTAGACACAGCTATGAAAAACCAAGATCCTTCACAGTTATGGAAACTAAGATCCAGTCCGTAGGCGCAGAGGACACAGTTGCAGAAACTAGTATCCTTAGGCACGGACGTCTCGATTACAAAGCATAAGATCCAAGCAAGTATCAGACTGCTGTAGGGATTGTCTAGAGCACATGCCCAAGAGTAAAGATATGGAGATTGAGCCCAACAGACTACAAAGGTAAACTATGGAGATTGAGCCCATTGTAGAATCTCCCCGTCCCTTTCAGATTCTACATAGTTATCTAAAGTTAGCAACCAACTGGCGGCTCACAAGGAGTGACCCCTCCCAAACAGAAGAAGACTGCCTCTACTCAGTCTCTGCACAGACTCGGTGCGGCACTCCCACTGCCCACCTGTGACTCTGCAGGTGCCTCTTCTCACCAACTCTCTCCTCTGTAGGACAGCAGCCTCCTGCCTGCTCGTGACCTGCCAAGGCCACCTGCCTGCAACCATGCAGGCCTCTCTTAGCAAACCTGTTCCTTCTGGGGCAGCTCTTCCTGCTGCTTGTGTCTATGCAAGTGTCTTTAACTGTTTTGTCCCTTCCCTAATAAACCTGCCCTTTAAATATAACTAACGTCTCTGGAAAAACTCGCCTGGGAAACTCACCACGTGTCGCTGAAATGGGAGCTCTGGGGAAACCTTTCCCAGCATGTACCCAAGGACCCTGCACTAACTCCAAAAACCACATCAGTTTCACAAGGCAGGTGAAAACCCAATGATGTGCTTCAGACATGGTGGGATGGCTGCCCCCCTTATATACTCAGGGGTTTGATTCATTTTTTCTTCCCTCAGTGATACTTTTCACTGACTCGGGCAGGCTTCTGCATATGGATTCAAGATGCCAGTGAGATCTCCACACTTACATGACATTATAGCTTAGGTTTCCAGAGAAAGTGAAACTATTCCCTGACAAATCACTTTGATAAATGTCCAAGGAGAGAGAGGATGATCTCAACATAGTTTAAATGTGCAACTCTGAGCCAAACACTGGCCTACTAATCCTGAAAAGATCTCTGGGCTAGAGCCAGACAATTGGGTAAGGTTCGCTGTATCCACCACAAGTTCAGTAGACAATAAAACTACAATAACAATAATAACAGCATGCTGTCAACCTCACACAACCTAAACCATACACAGCTCAAAGTCACTGCAAAATCTCACTCCAGCTTTCTTCTCTGGTCATACTTTTTCTGGTTCCTCATTCTGTGATCCAAATACTTTGATCTTAATTATTTTCCTCAAATGCATTGAAGCATTTTTACTCCTGAAAGATTTTACATCTACTACCCTCTTCCTGGGGACATTCTTCTTCTTTTTTTTTTTTTTTTTTTTTTTTTTTGAGATTTATGTATTTATTTATACAAGCACTGGGTACAGTTAGAAGTGCAGGAGGGTGAGAGAATTCACCAGAGCCAGAGCGGGGAGCAGAGAAGGAAGGCTAACAAGGAGCAGCGGGTGCGGCAGGAGAGGCCTGCGGGCCATGTGGGACTCTGGCCTGGCCGCCGGGGATCAGGATCAAACCGGTGCTGCAGAATCTGCAGCAGCTTCTCAACCCAGCACTCAACCCAGCGCTCAACCGCTGTGCCACTGGGGAGTCCCATCCTGGGGACATTCTTCTATCCTCCTCATCCTGACTAGTTCACATTTTAGTGATCACTTTCTCATGAACATCATCAAATACTTTCTAGGTTGGACAAAATCCCTTTTCACGTGCACCTTCTTAATATATATATGCCTCTTGTCAGAATTTGTCACTACTATAATTGCTTATCTTCCAAATAGTTGTTGATATTTGCTCCCTTGTAAGAGGGACAGCTTTCTACACTGTCTGTCATCTTCCTCAGTGTTGCTCCAACATATGACACACTGACACTCCAAAACACTGAAAATATTTATTAATGGGTCAAAGATGTGACTGGAGTGGTTAATATTTAATAACTGATTGGTCGGTGGGAGAACTATTTTTCCAGTAAAGTAGTAAATGCTTTTGGCTTTGCTACCACATATAGTTTCCCTTAGGACTTCTTTGGATTTTGCTTGTTTCTCTCTCTCTCTCTCTCTTCCTTACAAACTATTAAAAATGTAAAATACAATTCCTCTCTCACAAGTCATGATGCACAGGTCACTGACTACATTTGGCTTTGGGTCATAATTTGCAAGCCTCTGTATAGATATACTAGTAGTTGTAATTGCATAATTATGAAATGCTAACTCCAACTCTTTTGCTTTGCTTTTTGTTTTTGAGATGTGCATTTAACTTTCTGCCTACAAAAAATGCTGCTACTGTTCTCAGCACCCAATCCAGTATCATATCATTATGCTCACTTTTCAAACCTATTTGTTACCAACTTTTTCTCCCTATAAAATGCCTGTGCATTTCTCCTAATCTCCTGCTGTCTGTGCCACACTGTGCCTTTTCCATTCTTTAGCCAAGTGCACCTGCTGCCCTGGCTTCTTATTGCTGTTTCAAATTTTTATGCTGCATCATCATCCCTCTGCTTTCTGCAGTCTATAGTGTAATATTTCAGGAGAAGGAGAAATGTTTATTTAAAACAAACTGAGTAAAACAGGCATTCCTGGATTCTGACACCAGGGAAATAGCATGCCATCTGCCCTCCATAAGGAACTCTTTGCCTGAGGGACATAACTGTATCACCCAGGTAAGCTCTTACTAATGTGTAAATTGTACTGCAGCCTACAAATTGTGGTTGTCATTCTAGACCTTCTGTCCTTTTGCTGCCCTCAGTTCTATAGAACACTGTGAATCCTTTTTTTCCTCTGTTGTATATACTTCAACATCTTTTCAACTAGAATACAACAGCCACTAGTCTTGTGAAAATGAAACTTAGAACATCTCACCCATTATTTTCTTGTGCCTTCAGTGTGAATTGCAGGATTTTTTTTTAAGGTAACATCACTGTACATCTCAAGCACTGCTGTTAAATAATGAGAAGTTAATAAGGCAAACAATACATATACATATGGGATTTTTAATGCCATCCCTTGCGATTGCATGATTTATGAAAAAGAGTGAGCAGGTTATATTTTGCAAACTTTAAAAAAAGAGGAATCTGTCATCAATTTACCCAAAAATAAACTGTGGCAAAAATAGTTTTCCAATATTTGAAGCTGACATTAATAAACATACATAGGTTAATAACTCTTCATCTACTATGACAAATGTTATATTAAGAGAAATTTTACATATAATAAAATGCAGACAATTTAATTTGTTGGGTTTTTATAAATGCATACAGCCATGATTGGGTCAACACAATTAAGAAATGTCATGTTTCTGTCCCTCTAGAAAATTCCTTTATTCCAACTTCCCATCAGGCCTCATCTTTTGATAAGTAACATCTATTTTTATTTCTATCCCTGAAGAATTAGTTTTGCTTATTCCTGACCTGCATATAAATGGATTCATAGAGTATGTGTTATTTTGCTTCTTGCTTTTTTTGTTCAACTTGATGTTTTGAAATTCATTCAGGTTTTGAGTGTTCCAAAATTCATTTCTTTCATTGCAAAGGATTCTTCCGTTTTATAAATAAAGGGTCACGGTGGGGGGGGGGCCTCCCTGGTGGCTCAAGGGGTTGGGCACCGCACTATGAAGCAATCCACAGACTCTGCAGCAAGAATTTGATCCCCAGCCAGCCAGGGAGCAACCCACATGGCAAGACAGACTTCTCCTGTCTCTCGCTGTGCTGCTCCCCTCAGCAGTGTGTTTCAGTTTGTCTGCCTGTTCTGTTCCCCGCTGTGTCTCTGGTGGATCCTCTTACCCCGCTACCGCCCTCATCTCTGGCCTGTACCCTAGCTCTCGTATGCATAAATAAATCTTTAAAAATAATAATAAAATAAATAAATAAAGGGTCACAAATTAATCTAATAAGTTCATCCACTTCCTCTCATGTTGAAGGAATTTTAACCTCTCAGTTATTTTGTCCTGTATTTAATAAACTGCTATGAGCACTCATGAACAAATCTTTCCGATAGACCTGTGCTTTTATTTCATTTGACTAAATATGTAGACATGTATTTGTTATGTTATAGGGTAGATACACCTTTGAATTTATAAGATATCGCCAAACACTTTTCTGAAGTGGTGCACCATTCATCCAGTAAGCAAAGCTGATGAGATCCAATTGGTCCAAAAATTGGATGCTATAGTATTTTTATTTTTGCTTTTTTACTGGATATAAGATAATTAACTTGCATTTTTCTAATGACTAATCATGAGCATTCATTCAGTTGCTTATGCCTTTCATATAATCTCCTTTTGAGAAGTGTTTCTTAATGCTTTTGTTTAGCTTTATTGTGTTATTATTATTATTATTATTATTTTATAAGGAGTCTTTATATAGCCTGAATATAAATATGTGATATACATTTTCTTGGCTTGTTTATTCTCTTAATAGAATTTTGAAAAGCAGTGAAAAAATTTAAGTAAGTTTTTTTTATTTTTTATTTTAGAAGAGTCCCATTAACTCCACATGCATCAGTATTTTTTTCTTGAAAGAATCTTCTTGCAGTTCTTTCAAATGCAATGTACGGATATTATACTGCACCACTATTGGTGTGGTGGTGACTGTGGAGAAAGGGGAACATTCTACAATCTTATGATTGGATTTTAGTCTTTTAATGGTCTTCTGTCTCTGGGTTATGACTTCTACAAGGTTTTTTTTTTTTTTTCCTTTTATGTAATAATGCACTTTCCTCCTCTTATATAAGACAGGTAGGCCATGGAGTAGAACTGGAGGAAAGCTCCTTTCTTTTTACTTTTTAAATTTTAAAAATGACAGGTTAATTAGGAAAAGAAGAAAGAAAAAGAAAGCCACCTGCATAGTCTCAGGCAGGCAGGAGAGCTGCTGAAATCTCTTTTCTCACAAGATAAAGTGCTAGTAAAAGTATTTTACCCTGGAGAGTAGGTCATTGTATATTTCATAACAATTGATCTCCCAGTGCCAGAACCATGAAAATAATCTTTGAGAACCTGTTGAATTTTCTAAAGATAAAGTCCAAAAATTTGTGGAAATGCCCCCAAATCATAGCTCTAGGAGGTTCTCACTCTTAAACTCGTTCACTTCAAACTTCATTTAAATTTGATCAAAATGTTAATGACTCTGGAGATTGTACTATAGGTAAGTGGATGCCCACTCTGAATCTCTGCATTTACCTCTCTTCCTGTTACAGGACAGGGAGAGGGGCACCCCAGAACCCCAAGCCTGCCTGCTCTAAATAGGTTCTGCCATCCACCACATCAAGACAAAATACATAAGACCTTTAATGGAAAGGAACTGTAATACAATTAGTGTGCAATACAGAGAAGAAAGAAAATACAGTTTTTAAATCAAGCACCCTAAGTTACCCATTCCCTCAAATGTCCAGCCAAACAGGATTGGCCCAAAGCAAGGCCCGAAAGCCTGCCACAAATCTAAAGCACCTTCTAGCAGGGACTCATAGAAAAGGGTCAGAAGCAGTTCAGACAAGTCTGGGAGGAAAAGAGCAAAATGAAAACCAAGATAAAAGCTGCCATTGTTAACTTCCCCACGGGTCTCTCACCCACATCTGTTTCAAGCAGTCCAGGACCAAGAAGCTAGTGCAGCTTCTTCACATGTCTCTCTGCTCCATTGCCTCCTCCAGGTCTCCTTCTGGCTCTCCATCCTGCTTCCTTCCTTCTCCAGTCTCCTCTGCAGCTTCTTCTCTTCCCTGCTCAGCTCCACCCTCCTTTGGGTGTTACAGGGAACCTGGAACCTCCCCTTTTCCTGGGGACCACCCTGTTACATTCCCACATTTCAGGGTAGTTGACTTTACAACTGAAGTTTCCTGATAGGTCAAAGAAAGACATTCATTCGAAGATTATAAATTTATTTATTTATGTAAATGAAGATAAGAAAACCAAGTCTTTGAATATTTTAATTTTTATAAAACCAAATTTACGATTATTTTCTGTTTTGTTTTTTTTTTTTTACTTCTTTTTTCTAAGCCTTTGTATCCCTCTGTATACCTCAAGGTCATGAAGATTCTTTCTTTCAGAAGTTTTATAAGGTTTATTTTTTTCCTTTCTTTTAGAAGTTCTCTAGTTTTAACATTTGCATTTATATTTGCCTTTATGTCAAATTAATTATTGTCTGGGAATTAGGCAAGTATTGAGAATCATCTTTTTCAACATTTATCTAGTTGATGCAGCACCATTTGTTGAAAAACGTTCTTCCTGAACTTTGTATGTTTTCCACAAATCAATTGTTTATATAAATGTGGGCTATTTCTAGTTTCTTCCATCTACTTCATTGATCAAATTTATGAACCTAAGGTCAATACTACAGTGTCTTCATTCTGAATCTTTAAGTTGCTTTAAAATGTTTGCATTTAACAGTCATTTATTTTTAAAAGTTATGTAAAAAAAATAGAAGAGGATTTTCTTTTATATTTCCTCCATATATTTATATTTGGGTGCTTTTCATTCATCCTTTAAATCCAAGTTTCTATCTTGTGCAATCTCCTGTATGTTCTGAGAATTTTTTTGTGTTTTTTTGCATTGTTTGTAGTACAAGAAGCCCCTCACCCTTTATATTTCCTGACTTGTCTTTTTTTGTTTGTTTGTTATTTTTTTTGTAGACATATCTTCATTGGATTGTGAATTGTATAATGATAGTTACTTTTTGTTTTGTTCTATCATATACTAGATTATTTCTGATACTAAAAAAATCTGTCCTATCATTTCATTTTTTTGCTATATATAATGTGATTTTTTTCTAAATTAATTTTAAGAATTTGACTAGTTTTGGTTTTCAGCAGTTTACACTTATGGATTCATCTTCATCTCAAAATGACTTAGTTGAGCTTCCTAATTTCTAATATAATGTTTTCACTTGATATGCAAGATGTGCAGTAATTATTTTCTCAATTAAATTTTCTTCCCAATTATTTTTCTCTATTGATTCTGTTATTTCAATTAGAGATATGCAAGTCTAGTTAATAACTCTCATAACTCATTGTAACTTTGTTATTTTTAGTTTGAAGTTTTCTTTTTCATGATCTTCACTCAAGTTCATATCCCTTAGCTTTATCATCTCCAATATGCTCTTGGGTCCGTGATTTCTTTAATTTTTAGATATTATAGTTTTCATCACAGAATTTTCATTGACTTCTTCAGTGTAATTTCTACTTTTCTGAACTGGTCTGCTTGTTTATTATATCCATATTTTTATTTAAATCCAGAGGCCAAAAATCTTACACTACCTGTTCTGCAGAATATTATTTTTATATTGTTCCATTACAAGCTATCGCAAATTTAACTACTAAAGTAAGATTCATTCATTATCTCATGGTTTTGTAGGCCATCAATGTTGGTGTGTACACTGGTGAACAGGGTCTCACCTGCTGAAATCAAGGTATTAACTGCACTGAACTCTATGTAGTAGTTCTAGGAAAGAATACACTTATTTTTAGCAGAATACATTTGAAGTAGCCATTGTTTCTAGCTAGCTTTTGGCCTAGCGTTACTTAAAATATCTAGAGATTTCTAGAGTAGCTTCAGTTCTGATAGGTGGGCCCTCCATCTAAAACTAGCACTAGTGTGCCAAATTCTTCCTCTACTCCAAACCAATTCAAAGAAATCTATGTACTTTCAAAGCATGAATTTTATTATAATAGGTTCAATTAATAGGGGAAAGAGAGAGGGAAAATAAGGAATTGATTCACATGATTATGGAAACTACCATGTACAATAATACAGTGTGAGTTAGCAGTAGAAATGATGATGCAATTGTGTAGGTAGGCCAGGAGACAGGAAACTAAGGAGAATCAATCGTAAAAATTGAAGACAGTCCTTTGAAAAATTCTTCCTTGCTCTGGAGGCTAACTTTTTAGTTTTTTTCAGGCCTTCAACTCATTGGATAAGGCACATCCCTCATTGTGGGTGAAATCTGCTTTTCTCAAAGATCATTGATTTAAATGTTAATCTCATCCAAATACTTTTTCCAAGTTAACGTGTAAAATTAACTATGACTAGTTATAACCTTAATTTTATCTGTTAAATTCCCATGGTTATGCTACATGATATGTTTATTATTGTGCTATCTCATCATATTATAATCATGGAAATTACGACAAAAAATCTTGACAGATCATTTTAAGATTATGTATATCACATATTTTAAATGTTAACTAACCCTTGTTATCTCAATTTCTATTTGCATTGACTGCAATTTCTCTTGATCTTTCATCACATTTTCCCATTATTTCATATCTATTTTTTTTTATACTATAGATTGAGCAGTGTATATATAGTGTGTAGAGGCTTCAAGTTATATATCTTCTTTGGAATATTTATTTTTGTTCTAATATAAAATTAAATTATAGAGTGTCGCCTTGAACTTATGGAAGTTTGGTGTCATAGTTTTTGTTTTGTTTGTTTTAATTAGGGAAACTCTTAGTCCTGCAATGTAGTCTTAATTTTAAAGTTCAGCAATTCTAAGTCTTAAATGGTAAATCTGAAATGTTTATCAAGTCTCTTTTAATGTTTGGAACTCATGTTCCATAATTTGTCTCACCAGCAGTTCAGTAATTTCAATTTTTCAATAGTTATTTTTTGCTGGACTTCTAGAAATCTCCATTTTACAGTACAAATCAGGGTTCATTCAGGCACATGAAAGGATTTGTATGAAAAATGTGGCATTACCCCATTTGTGTGGCTTCCTCCTTTCAAGGATACCCTGCCTCAATTTCTAGCCTGTCTTTATGTAGCCTAGAACTTTAATACCCAAAGATAATATTAATGCATCTTTCTGCTTGAGTTCTAGTCAACTTATGTCCCATAGTCTGACAATTTCACTCAGATTAAATTATTATAAGAATTATCTAATGTGCATTCCTATTTTCAAATAGTTGTATTCAAATTTTCTTTTCTTGTCAATGCTTTAAATTTTCTGTGTACTTCCTTCAAGTAGTGAAAGTTTACTCATTTACTTAATTTTAAATTTTGCACAGAAGATATATATCTAGTCTGTGAGAACCTTTGTCTGGTAACTGATACCGAACTGTGTTGACTCAATTAGAGCATCCTATTGACATTTTATTTTAAACACAAACAAATATCTAGATGATGCTAATAATAACTCTTTAGTTATGATTTGTCCTAACTTTTGAAATTTATTTTAAATGTATTTTGTTTTGTATGTAAACTATGTACATGCATAATCTAGCATACCTAATCATAAATATGCATGTGTATATATGCACATACACACCTCTATTAGGAATGGAATGTCATATGATAGAATTTGAGAGACTATGCTATTTAATTTGCCCTATTCAAAGTAAGTATAATAGGTCATTTCCTAATTATGCATCCTAAGCTATTCAATTTGTTTATTCCTTAAGATATAATTCAGTTTCTATCTGCCAAATAAAGAATTCTTCAAAGACTGTTAACACCCACTGATATTTAAAACATGATTTAACACTACTCTTCATACTGATTTGGCTTTCTCGCTCTTTGAGTCATATACATTACTCATGCCACCTCAACTTGAAAGCAAAATTCTTCAAGATAAGTACAAAGTTAAAGGCTATTTTTTAAATAGTTCATCATGGAATGGAAAGAGCCTAAGTTGTATACTCAACTAGATATAAGTTACAGTTCTTCCCTAATGCTTAGCCACGTGACTTTGACACGTCATCCCCTCTGAAAATACATTTGAGAATGTTCTATAGACTGTAAGTTGGTCTTTTGCTGTTCTCCTTTTTATGGGATCATGTTTTAATGTGGCAAACATACTTTGTTTTCAATAATCTTTAGTGATTGAGTGGTAATTCAGTTCTCTTATTTCTCCCAGTGTATATGAGAACCAAAAACTAATTAGATCTGTGTGCTTCTGTTTATTGCAGCATTTTTAACAACCAAAATTTAACAGTTTGAATAATCTTCCTAAATGATGTGTCCTGATATCAACAATAAAGATTTCATAGCTATTTTAAGACATGCACCATGTACCGAATTGAATACATCACCATGTCTGAAAAATTTCAATGTTATATGAGTAGGTTGGTGAGAAACTTCATTTCTAAAACATTGATTTGATTTGAAATGATACCAGGTTTTATCAGTTTTGCACTTTGTCTCAACTATCTGGATGAAAAGACTTTTATTGAATAGATTTAGCATTGAGAAATTTCAAAATTTAACCTGGGTGAGGGGAGAAAGGCAAATAATTTTACTTCCCAAACAATAATTATTATACAAACTTCTTCATTTTGCAGTATCTAACTAACAATAATAATTAGGTTAAATTCTGAGAAAAATCGATCAGTGCTTATTTAATTTACCATGATAAGTAAGCTTATATACAATACATTTTATTCCCAGATGCTGACTTTACCAGCATCTGAAAAAAAATGTGAAATAATTTGCACAAACACCATATTACAGTCAGGCTGTGATTTACATGAGCTTAAAACGTTCAGTTGCTTTAGTTGTGTTGTCTTAATATCTTCCTATATTTTATCAAAACTCTGTCTTCACTTCAACCATCTTATTGCTCTTTTTAAATTGAAAACAAATCTGGAAAAATTCTATGCCATGTCCTGACAATTATGGAAAGATAGAACAGATTTTTCATAGTCGTGTTTATGCTTATTTTAATGGGATAATGAAATGAAATTTTGGGATTAGTGCATCTTAAATTATGTGAGATTCTAATCAAATAGAGGTTTGTAAGAACTAATAATATGACTAAATGATAAATTTGGGGAGATATACCAGTTTTGAAAAGTGTGTTTTGTGCTGGAGAATATATAAAGGATAACTGAAAGAGACAGAGCAAATTTTCATTTGAAATTGTGAAATAAAGAAGTTTTATTTATTTTTTTTCTTTTAAATGGTAGGTTTGTTCCTGATTATGATAAAAAGGACAGTATTTTTTTCTTGTGTCCTTATTTTTGCGCCCATTTTTCTTTCCTTTAAATTCACACACAGGGCCTCCCCAGTGGCACAGCGTTTGAGCGCTGGGTTGTGAAGCTGCCCACAGCCTCTGCAGCGCCGGTTCGATCCCTGGCTGCTCCCTGGCCACGGAGGAGGGTCCCACATGGTGCGCAGACCTCTCCTGCCACCTGCTGCTCCCCTCAGCAGTGTACTTTGGTCCTTCTGCCTGCTCTGCTCCCCGCTCTGGCTCTGGTGAATTCTCTCACCCTCCTGCACTTCTGACTGTAACCAGTGCTTGTATAAATAAATAAAAATAAATCTTTAAAATAAATAAATAAATAAATAAACTCACAGACAGCTTGGAGGATTTGTCTAAGAATGATGATGAAGAGGAGGAGGAAGAGTATGTTGACTATAGGCATGTTTTCCATCAGTTAAGTTATTGAAGAGCACATCATTCTAGGTTATAGTTGGGAAACTTGAAATCTATAACGGAACATTTTTCCTTTATCATTCTATGGACAATAGATTATTAAATTTACATTTGAAAAGAAGAGAAATTTTAGAAAATGTGGCAGTTGTTAATAATAGAAGAATCTGGGCATCCCTGATGATGCAGGATTAGAGACTCAGCGCTCTCACCATCACAGTCCAGGGTGTCCTCTCTGCACTTTGCTCTCTTCTCTCTCTTCCCCCTTTTTGGGTTCTATGATATATGTAATTTTCACATTTTGTGTATGGTGAAAATAGATTTGCATACTTCTCTTTTTTTTTTATTTTTATTTATACAAGCACTGGGTACAGTCACAAGTACGGGAGGGTGAGAGAATTCACCAGAGCCAGAGCGGGGAACAGAACAGACAGACTGATGAAATACACTGCTGAGGGGAGCAGTGGGCCCAACAGGAGAGTTCTGAAGCGCCATGTGGGACCCTCGCCCAGTCCCTGGCAACCCAGTGCTCAACCGCTGTGCCACCGGGAGGCCCTGCATACTTTTCTTTCATTTTCATTAATTACCATAGTCTGGGTATAACTTAAATCATTTAATTCTCAAAACAAAGCTATGGATTAGATTGTTATGAGCCTTCATTGAACAGAAGAATGGATAATTAGCTGCAAAAAAGGTAAAGGATCTTCCTAGAATCTCATAGCTAGTCAATGGCAAAGCCAGTATTTGGACTGCAGAATTTTGGCTTTAGGATCCATGTTTTTAAGCACTTTGCTGTAATTCCTAAGAGTGAATATGCCTTTCATAGAAAAGAGCTCCAAAAAGTGCAGGTTGCTAAGCATGAACAGACAGGAGGCAGGATGTTGAAATGCCATGAAATGTGGTATTGAAGAATCTCTTACTTTTTTTAAAAAAGGATTTATTTATTTATGCATACAAGAACTGGGGTACAGGCCAGAGGTGTGGGAGGTGAGAGGATTCACCAGAGACAGAGTGGGGAGCAGAACAGGCAGATTGAGTGAAACACACTACTGAAGAGAGCAGCAGGCGAGTCAGGAGAGATCTGCTGCACCTTGTGGGTAGCTCCCTGGCCAGGCATCTAACTCGTGCTGCAGAGGCTGTGGATAGTTTCACAGGGTTGTGCCCAAAACCTTGCACCACCAGAAAGGCCCAAATCTCTTACTTTCCTGTTGCATTAAGGCTCCAAGAGATGTCTTCGCTGCTGAAATGATCAAAGGAAAAGAAAGACTGTTATTTGATTCTTTCTATTGTTATATGTGTACCTCCAACTGGTAACCACTAGGATAGATAGATACATGGTAATTTTTATTCACCTGGAAAGCCCCTGGTCAAGGTGAGAAGATATAAGCAGTTTAAGTAATGAAGGTGGAAAAAGAAAAGGAAAATGCATTAGCAATACACTCAGCTATAGGATAAGAAAGATATTTTTAGATGAGGAATGAGGGCACATGGGGGTAGCTACAGAATATGAAAGCATTCATGGAAGAAAAATAAGTAATTCAAATATTTTTGTGGACTAGTGGTTATTTTAATTTTGACACACATGTAAAAATAGTGTTGATAAATTATTTCAGTTCTTATAAATATGCTTCAAAATGTGCTTTTGAACTGCATGAAGAATGCACATGTATAGATACATATATTGAGAGCCAGATATGGCTATCTTCCTGGCTTGAAAAATCTCTATTTCTGCTTTAAATCAACATTGGAGCATATATCTTAGCATTTTCCTAAATTAAATCTATCTCACATGGCATTACTGGAAGGTGTTGATTTGAGTGACTATGTTGCTTGATATGGGAGTGCTCTTACGATACAAGAGCGCATTTCCCATCCAAAACCCCATTAGACATCTATTTCCTACCAGCTATGTCTAGGGAGCCTTCCCCCAAAGAGACTTACGTGGGAATCCTTGCCAACATTACTTTTTGCCATGCAGGGCAATTTAATTCATGCTCAGCTTCCTCAGTTTTAAGATTAAGTTGAAATGAAACCATCCCTGAGACACAACCCACAGGGGATATCTGGCTCTTTCCCACCACCTAAGGTGTGGGTTGTGTTGCCTTTGTTGATGGCTAGAGGTGCTGGATTTGAGAGCTGGACCAATGCTTCCTCTCGGGGTTCCAGTGCTTGGTCCCAGAAGCCCTATGCATGTAGGCAGCACAGCTGGCAGCAGCTGGTGGCAGTGGATGGAGGACATTTTACTGTCTGCCACCAGTGGCCCCACTGGGGCTGCAATGACAAGGTTGCCCTATGCTGGAAACAAGCTCTGGCAGAGTAGGAAACAAGTCAAACAATGTCACAAGCTTATTGAGTGGCAGTCATGATGCTAAGACAAGAACTACTGTACACATTCTCTAATGTAAAGTAATAGGATGATATAGTTTATGTTTTCCCACTGATATTATAAATTCTTTTTTTTTTAAGATTTATTTATTTGTTTACACAAGAACCGGGGTATAGGCTAGATGTGCAGGAGGGTGAGAGGATTCACCAGAGACAGAGCAGGGAACAGAACAGGCAGACTGACGAAATATACTGCTAAGGGGAGCAGCAGGCCCGAAAGGAGAGTTCTGAAGCGCCATGTGGGACCCTCGCCCAGTCGGCCGGGATCAAACCCGTGCTGCAGAGGCTGCGGACAGCTTCACAGGGCGGTGCTCAACCACCTGCGCCACCAGGGCAGGCCCGATATTATAAATTCTAATTGCCACCATTATAGCACTATAACTGACCCCAAGATAAGAGAGAAAAACAGGAGATATGAAAAAGTAACATACAAGGTTCTACATACTTAATTCTATAGATATACTGATATTAATCTCTCACCTCCCAAATAAATGGGTCTCAGTTTAGACATTATCAATTAAGCACTGAAGGCACATATAAATAAATGCCTCATTTAAAACAAGTAAATGTCTTTATCACTGGGTAGATCAAGTTAGTCTGTATAAAATCAAAATTTGCTTAACACTGGACTAAAAGTAAGTGGAGTTTATCCAAAAAATGATAAAAACAGTAGTTAACATTTGAAATCAAATTGTCTGCAGTTTTTTTTTTTTTTTAAATTCAAGTAGTTTCTATTCTATATGGTCGAGACAGTCAAAAATATAAAAACTGACATTTTTTAAGCTGCAAAAAATAACATTATACTGCATAATATTTTATACATTCTTTGTTATTTTATATGTGCTCTGTCAGTTGCCTAAAAGAGCTGTTGAGTGAGGGAGTGATTGACTGGCAGCTTTCCCTTTGTAATTGACCAGTAATGAAAATGGAAATGAGAAAAAAAATATAAGATGTTGTCAGATGGTAATCAATTTATAGTAGAATTTTTCTATGTAATGTTCTATAATTGAAACAATACTTGTAAGAAATTATCTTAGAAGAAATTTTTCCTAAGGGCATGCATATGGAATGTTTTCCAAATTGCTTTTGTTTAGTTTTTACTGAAACCAGATTATTTTTTAAAGTTTATTAATATTAACCCTTCAGAACAATGAATAGTAATCTTATTATAATGAGTATAAAAAGTCCTGGTAATAAATTATGCTTAAATGTAGTTCTGCTATATGAATATGGTACTGGATAATAGTTTCATATCAGTCTCTTTAATTCTTAACTGTATGGGGTTTTTAAAAACTGAAGCATAGGCAAAACATACAAACAAACAAATAAAAACAAACAAGCCCATGCCTTTAAAGCTTGAGCTAATAATCTCCCACAGGTCTTCATTAGAGCTTATACCTTCATTCACTACCACGCATTAGACACTTTCAGAACCTAGCTTTGGTTGAAGTTCCTAAAGGAAGCCATGAGAGTAAAGGAACTAGATGAAAAAGGCTCAATGGCTTTCTGGTTTGTACATAAAAAATTAACTGTTTTAAACTCTTCATTTATTTTTCTCGTTGTTTGCATGTTTTTTTGAAAAAAAATCTTAAAGTTCTGTATTATTTTAGCTTTTCTATAGACATATTATTCTGTATTCTATTACACTTTTTGTAGATGAGGAGATAAAAACATCTCTGGGGGATTGAAACATACCCGGGACCCCAAATAATAATATTTTAGAACTCTACTTCAGGGAAAAATTACCATGATGAAAGATTATTTCTAGTCTACATTGACCTAAGTGTCTTAACCTTTGTCAAATAAGTTACAGCCTACAAAGCCATAATAATTCTGCTTTGTACATAAAAACTAGTTTTTTCAATTGGTGAGGTCACAGTAAATCAAAACAAAACAGTTGAGGTCATTGATTTTTTTTTTTTCCACTCTCCAGTTAAATCCATCTATCAGCCATATGTTGGTACCCAAACCTTAGAAAGTGATCTTGAAAATGCGAATATTTATTTTCTTAAATTTGGTAATGAGGCATGAGAGTGTAAATGGAAATGTACAAATAGGTCACCAGCCTTTCATTATAAAAAAATAAAAGATGCAAGTGCCAAGTCCAGGAAGGAGGTTGATGAAGATTAGTGCCTATAGGACTTAACACAAATGAGCACTGGTTGAACACACAGGTTCAAACATACAATTCCAAGTTAGGAAGCAGCTTAGACTCCAAAGAACAAGTGATTCCATGTGCTTCTAATTCAGTGACAGTGAACATGAGAATAAATAAATATTTGAATACCCACTTGTTTGATAGATCCCAATGTTAGTTATTTTTTTAATCCCTTTTCTTTTTTTTTAAGATTTATTTATTTATGCAGACAAGAACTGGAGTACAGGCCAGAGGTGTGGGAGGTGAGAGGATTCACCAGAGACAGAGTGGGAAACAGAGCAGGCAGATTGAAATACACTGCTGAGGGAAGCAGCAGGTGAGTCAGGAGAGTTCTGCTGCGCCATGTGGGTAGCTCCCTCTGTGGGGATCGAACTCATGTTGCAGTGGCTGTGGATAGGTTGTATCTTAACCCCTTAGTAGGTTGTATCTTAACCCCTTGCGCCACCAGGGCAGCCCTAGTTAGTATTTTAATATTAATTTTTTCAACTCTCAAGCAAAGGTTTTGGAGAAGCTCACACCCAGTGTTTCAACAGGACCTAAGATTTTATGACTTTGAAGTTAACAATCAATCTGGTGTAAATGAGGCCATATAATTTTGTCACAAACTAAAGATCACAGGAAAAAGTACTCATTCAGGAATCAGAGACTGCTATTAAACACTATTAAACATAGAGCCCTTTCTCAAATACTTGCTATAGGACATGAGAAAAAAAATTTGTCGAATCAAAGTAATAGTCAAATAGTTAAATATAAAAACTGGAAACACACTGAAAGCCTTGTGACAAATATATAGCATAAGTTCAAATCAGTAGTTTCATTATTTAATTAGGTGAGAAAAAATAACACCAATACAGAACAATCATTACTATGTGGAAAGTATCACTAGACAGTTTAGTTTGACATCACTAAATTTTGAGCACAGGAAAAGCAAAAAATCTTGTTAATTAGGTATGATCTTAGCATTGATAACATTGCAGTCTCCCTTGCATGTCTATTGATCCTCTCTCACATGAAATGTTAAAAACAAAGGTCATTCTATGTTGATAAATTTTTAGGTCATTCAACTAGCAGGATAGTAATGAATTACTATTACTTTCAAAATTCTAAAATGCATAGACTATCCATGGTCTATTATAAAACAGAATGAGGTATAAACTTTGGAATAGGTGACATTTTTTATGTTTGGATATAAATTAATAAGATTATTATTATTATTATTTAAGTAACTGGGTTAAAGCTCAGCTGGTACTAATATTTATCACCAAGCATTTACTGTTTAATTTAACATTCTTTTCCCTTCTATATGGTGCTCTTCACATTGTGTGCTTTTAAGAATTCACCCAGATGCCAATTTGACAGCATCAAAGGTCAGTATTAACACAGTGAATCTTGTGGGAACACAAATAAGCTTTGCAGAAAGCTCACATGGCGAGGCAAGGAAGAATATTATTTTTTCTTAAGAATTTCTAAATTTTTGTTAATACTTCAGATATTTAATAATAATCTATAAAAGCATACTAAGTTATTTTATCATTTGTCATTGAAATTATTTTCTCAGTAATGATTTAATTAGGATGTGTGATCAGTGTTTAAAATACTAGTTTACTGTAATATAGTAAGAGATAAACACACTTAAGTTACATTAAACTAAATATTATTTTATGTCACTTTTAACATTTATTTCCATATATTGAGATACTTCATATGGGCTTAAAGAGAGTTTATTACTCAGATCTACATGTAAATTGGATAGAAATTTTTTAAATGTCTTAATTAAATACAAATTACATATGGTTTTCTTCTGATTAATTCACCTTTTAATTTGCTATTAAGTGTGCAAACTTAGGCTTCCTTGTTCCTAGTACAGTGTTTAATATATAATGTTGATATTTTTAATTATTGAAAGCATCACCTAAAATGCCAAAAGTATTCATCCCCATGTAACATCACATGGGAACCAATTGCCATTGCTAAGAAAATCAAAGAGCAGAACTTTATAATATTGAAATCTCATCTCCATGAATTTGCATATACCTTCAAAATATTCTTGTTTAGATTTTCAAATTAGGTTTTATCTAAAAAAGCTTTGGCTAGAAATTACTCAAGTGAAAAATGTATAGCTTGCAGGGTGATTAGGAAGATGGATAAGCAGAAACACTAAAGATAGGGACTTTGAAGAGAGCAGCACTGTGTCGATTCAAGCATGAAAATACTGATGGTCTTTTCTAAAGTAGTATTATGAAATTTTTAAATTAGTAAAAACAATAATAGTCGTGTGTGAAGTTGAAGATTGGATAAAAGACAGATAACAGTTTTTGAGGGTTTGCATATAAACAAAACACTCCATATGGGCACTCACAATGTTGCCTACTGTCAGCTACCAGGAGAACACAAAGGAGTAAAGGTAGTAACATCATGATAAGATTTTCAAACCTCTAGTAATTTATATCTGCAATTTATATTTATTTGCTGATATCTCATATCGCGTGTGTGACTGCTTATTGTTCTAAATAGAAAATAATCTGCTCATTAGCTGTGGTTCACAAACCTGCATCAATATTATCAAATCAATGAAGATTTAAATTTTCTGATTTTTGGGCCTCCCTGGTGGCACAAGGGGTTAAGCACCACACTATGAAGCAATCCGCAGCCTCTGCAGCACAAGTTCGATTCCCGGCCGTCCAGGGAGCAACCTACATGGCGAAGCAGACCTCTCCTGTCTTGTCCGCTACTCCCCTCAGCAGTGAATTTCATCAGTCTGCCTGTTCTGTTCCCTACTCTGTCTCTGGTGAATCCTCTCACCTTCCTGTGCATCTGGGCTGTACCCCGGTTCTTGTAAATAAATAAATCTTAAAAAAAAAAAAGGCATTTTACTATGCTATAGATTGATAACAATAACTAAAATAAAGTAGATGAAAGGACACACTTAACAAATTTCCACTCCTGGTTCAGTATTTATAGAAACCAACTCAGGTATTTCACAAATAATAATTATTATGCTTTGATTTATTTTGTTTCTTAGAATTAATATTTTAAACTACATGGTAGTAGGACTACTAATAATTTTAACAAAGCACCTAAAATTTGTGTTGGATTTTTTTTTTTGCAAAGACTTTTAATCTAGTTGCATTAATTGAGTTAGGATAAGAAATGCAAATGCTAAGCAGCTATACTTAGCTTGAGCTCTTGTATCTAGTTGAACAGTTACTGCAGAAATTGAATGATGAAATCTATAAAATATAAATCTTTATCTAAAAATAAAACCCTCTAAATCAGAGTACATTTGTTTTGACTCTTGATTTAACTGTGGGCTGAATCAGATTGTTTAAAAACATCTAAATATTTGATAAATCTTGGTGACTTTTCAACCAAAGTCTATTTTGATGCAAGGACCGTGGTGTATAAAAGTAAATACATCTTTACATGAAAATTAAACAGTGGTAGTTCACTACATAACGGAATCTCTCCAATACAGGTATTTTTTCCCCATCTCAAATATAATTTAATACCAACGATTAGCAAATAGTTCAATGGTTGTTATTTTACTTTTGCTTTTATTTTGTTTTGCTGGTGTGAAATAGCTGGCAGAGATTAAGTACTTTCAATGGGTAAATATACATAACCTTAGTCACATGATGATAGTTTGCACTGTTCTAATAATCTGCACTTATGTATGTATATGCATGACATGCTTGCGGATTGCAGCTACTTGCAGTAATGGAACTGGTTGGCCAATTGTGTGTTGGGAAGGTATGAATTAAGTGTTACTTGGTAACACAGAGTGATTTCTTCTAAAAGTCACTGGAGTAAAGGACATTCATCATTCTTCTAATTTAGGTCAACATCCTTATAAGCTACAATAGAATCAATTGCCTCTCTTCACAGTACTTAACAGGGTGAATAATATAATCTGAGTCAAGTAAAATGTATGGCGCATTGTAGCAGTTCAGTAAGTAGCTGGAGAATGAATAACTGAATACATGAATGAATGAAATTTTACCTGCTGATTTCATTGAGGCGCCTTATGCCAGTGCCTTGACACTAAAGATCAAATGCTGCAGAATTAAGTACAGTTTAATGAGAGTCAGGTACACTTTATTGTCCTTGTTTACTAATGACAAATAGATTTATTGATGTGTTTGTCTGTTAAATGTCAACATTGATTACTGTTCAAGAATTCACCTATGACGGGATCTCTTTAGTCCACGGGTGTCATCATACTGCATCAGCATGATCAGTCAGTGACTTGAAGATCAGTTACAAAATCACGTTCCTCAGTGCAAAAGGAAGTGTGGAACCCCTCATTCAAACATTATTAAAAAACTTAAGAATGGAGCAGTAGTGTATTAAACCAAAAGCAGGCCACTTCCAATCACGGGGTCCAGTGTCATTCCACGGATTGCACACCGATAAAGCCAACTCTGTGCAGGAGAAAGAGCCATTTTTGGTTTCTTTCAGTTTTGGAATCTGATTTTATGAAACTCCTCCTGTTTCCTCTCATTTTCTCTTTCTCATTTTCTTCCATAATGTCACATTAGGGATTACATAGGGGTAAGTGTAATCACAAGAGGGATTGGGGTAAGAACCAACATTTGTATGCAAAGTAAGCTACCACTATCCATGGAGATTATAAAAAAGGAGTTCAAATCTCCTCCTTCTGGTCTGTTCTTTTGGCAACTCTAGTGTTACTTTGTTTAATCAACGTGCTGTGGGGATGGAGCAACATGGCCAGCCGTTTTCACTGCTACCCTCCCCTAGCACATTGACTGCTGAAATGAAAACCAAAGCCGACATTCATCAGAGTTGTAATATCCTATTTTGAAACCTCGAGAGTAACTACTTCTACATTCATTGCACTCTTGGCAAAATTCCCTTCTCTCTTCCCCTTCATTTACTTTTGTGTATCACTTGTCTTCATTTCTGTCTGTTTCATTAGATGGTTAAATCCTTATTTAGCCAGGACCATGATTATAGCTCTCCCCCACGATCTCATAAATAGCATAATGTTTTGCAGTGCTTCTGCATATAATATATATGTGTTAAAAATAATAAGTGATTGCATAAATAAATCTCTCATTTGTAAACCATGAGTTTTAAGTCAGTTTCTTTTCTAGATTGCTTTAAAGCAACCGTAGATCTGCAGTTCTTGAATTTTAGCTCTCAGTCTTACATGGAGACATGGAAAAACACAGAACACTGGTCATTGCCTTAGTTTCTGATTCAGTACATTTGAAATGGGACTTAAGAAAAGGCATTTTATTACAGGTTTCCAAGTGGTACTTATGTTGTTGTTCCATAAAATGCATTTTGAGAAACCTTTGTTTCGGACAATGACATGACATTTAGACATTTGTCAACACTTATTTAAGTGTGATAAGAAATGCTTTTTCAAGGGGTCACTGCAATGAGGTCTTTAGTGGGAGAGGGAGTTTAAACTCATCTCTGAGTATAACTTGAGAAAATTAGAATTTGTAGCCCAGGAGCATGGGCAGGGGGGAAGGTCAGTGATGAAAATTTTTTTGGTGGAATCATCAGGGCTAAGAGTAAATTCCAGTTACATTGTCCTCAAATAATTCTTGTTCAGGGCAAAGTAGGGGAGCCCAGACCTCTCCTGAGGGATAATGGAGCATGCAGAATTGGTCAGAAATTGAGGGTGATCAGATTTGTGAGTAGGGATTCTGGATAAAATGACTTAGCAGGATTCTTGCTAAAACTGAATGATATAGAGCAGCACAAAAGTGAAAATGCAGTCCATTCAGTCCCAGACATAAAAGAGTTCAGGGAAGCTTGGATTTGATCAATGAGAGAGTCTCTTCCACAGGTCATATAATTGGTTCCGTAGGTAGAATACTCTGTTGTGTGCAAAATTTTCCTAAGGATTCGGGTGACCATATGCTTGGAATAGACGCGTTTCCCAGCTGACATACAAAGGAAAGATTAGCAACTATTTATGAATGATTTTAAGTTGGAAATTCACCCCAAGAGCTAGAAAACTTTAGTGATACCCCACTCATGCATGTAGTTGTTAAGATATTTCAACCAAAGCTCTGGAAAGAAGAAAAGGCATGGGGGAGGGGGCGGAAGGAAAGGGAGGATGGGCACATGAAAGTGGCCCATTTAGAAAGGGTAAAAGACAATTAGAAAATAGACATTTGAAAACTAAATTCTGCCTCACCCTCTTCCTCCATTAAAATGGTGAAATGGAAAGGCTAAAATGAAGTAGCTTAAAGAGCAAAATCAATGCCTAGTAGATGAGATCTTCATATTTGTAATTGTGTTTGTACTGATGTAAACTTCTGGAAATAAATTAAGCTCCTTTGTGTTAAAGTGAATTGAGTTAAAAGTCATGGGAATGGTTATATTAAAGTAGCTTTATTAAATATCCTATTTGTTATCTATTACAATAGATTGAACTAATAGCTACTCAGAAAACCAAGAAACTTATTTAATCCTCACCTTAGCTCTCCACAGCCTTATGAAGGCCTCAGCCTTCCCACTACACATTGGAATGGTGTTAGGTGGTAGTGGTGTCTTGATTTAAATATTGGCTTCTTTTTGTATATTCACCCCATGTCAGATTCAAGTCCTGGCTGGAGAAATGGTCACAGATCAAAGTTTCATGGTTTAAGTATGTGAGATACAATCTGTTATGAGAGGAGTTGCTCTGGTAACATTTCTGAAGAAAATATTCCATCTCTGCTTACAGAGTATTATGGCAAAGGGTCTGTATCTTCAAGGTGTTGGCTACCACCTTATGTCTAATTGATCTTTATTAACATATTTCTCATTGCATCACTAAATAATAATCTTGGAAGATAACTTTCCATATGTATCTCACATTTCTGCACATATATATTTTTTAACCTCATATTTTTTGACCTATCTTCTTTAAAGCTAGACAATTGCATAGGAATAGACTTGGGGGGTGAGTTCTCATTCCCTACTAGAATAGAGAGAAGTTTGCATAGTGTACAATAAACTGAAGATATTATTTCCCTTTGGAGCAAAGTTCAGGAAGTTTTGCTCATAGTGTATTATATAAAAAGTGGGGTTGCCTAGGCTAAATGTTTCTCAGCTCTGAGTGAGTAGTAGCCATCTCAGCCCTTTTCAGGCACAGCCCAGATGGGATCTGAGGGACAAAGAAAATGGCCCCAAATGTGATGATGTGCTGTTTCTTGTGCCTTCTTTTTTTAAAGATGTATTTTTATTTATTTTATGCATAGAAGAACTGGGGTATAGGCTAGAGGTGTGAGGGGTGAGAGGATTCACCAGAGACACATTGGGGGCCAGAAAAGCTTATCTACTGAAATACACTGAAGGGGAAGCAACAGGGAGCCAGGAGGGGTCTGCTGCACCATCTGTGGGTCAGCTTCCAGGCCTGGGATCACACTCAAACCACAGGGGTGATAGTGCTGAGACTTAACCCCTAGGCCACCAGGGAGGCTCTTTTTTTAATGTTTTGCTAAGATTTACTTATAAATCTTTTAATATGCAACAAATTTTTACATTAAAAATAATGTGAAAAAAAAAAAAACAGGCAGTATGATTGAGGTTGACTTTTTAAAATTCAAGACAACCAGACTTGCTCTTTATACCTACACATGACCCTGTGCTAATAAAGAGAAGGGGACAGTGAGAGGAACAGAAAATTAAGATTACATGCTCTTTAGTTAACCGTTTACTTTTCAAAGTGATTAAATTTTTGGAAACATCACTGGTAATATGATAATTTTCCTTAACCTTCCCTTAACCCACAGTTATATGACCTAGGAAATGTTGAGATACGGTTAAATAGTAAAAGAGGTGTCAGTAACAATTCAGTTCCATTGCAGATAACAGAAACCACTCTAGGCAAAGTAATCAGTTTATTTTGAGTGGTAAGTTGTGTTTACAGCACAACTACAAAGAGAACTATGTGAGTGACAAAAGCACTTCCATCTCCAGAATCAAACATCCATTATTGTGATTTAAGAAACTTCCAAAATTATTGCCTTCCACCTTGCATTTCCACTTATTCAGCTGTGGGTCTGTGTAGGGTAAGTTAAAAAATATCAGGCTTTTGTCTTGCATTGATGATGGATCCCTGCGGTCCCGAATGCATGCCTAAGGGCAGGCACCTGGAATAGGGTGTGGGCATGCATAGGTGGGCGCATCTGGGCCGAGAATGGGACTGTAAGGGCGGCATCATGGGGATGCCAGGAGAACAAGCAAGAGCGAAACAGAACCACCAGAAGAACAAGCGAGAGAAAGAGACGCAGAAGAGAGAAAATGAGACCATGAGAGAATACCAGAGAGCCCAGGAAGAGTGAAGATTCACCGAGGGCTGGCAGACCTGCCAGCCTCCCAGCACCCCTGCCTGCCATGTAGCTGGTAAACTAAATAAAAGCCTGAAAAAGCCACCAAGGGCTCCAGGACCCTGCTTTACCTGGCTGCATAGGGTCAAGGAGCAGGTTTGCCATCCTGCTCTATGCCATCCTCCCGCTACAGTCTGCTAACCCTCAGCGCCCTGCTGGGCCACCATTTTTTGTTACTTGCAGTTCTGCATTCCTGTGCAAGGTCAGAACTGCCCAATCAGTCACAGGAGCCAAACCTTACAAGGTGCCTTTCAAATCAACCAAGAGCTTGAAGCTTGATCACCCTGGGAAGGCTATGCATCTTGAGGTGTGACAGGGAATGCCCACCCCCACCCCCATCCCCCCATGTATGACAAGAGACCCCAGAAGCTGATTGAAACCCTGGCTGGAGATCTAGGGCTTGATCTCAATGAAGATACCAAGTCATCAAGCAGATGAGAAGTGCCTGGAGGGCAGACTCACAACCCGATACTATCAATGACACAGCACGTTTTCTAGTTTCACCCCTCCCTTTTCTCTTTGCCCTCCTTCCTCTCACAGCTGATGCTGTGCAATCATTCTATCAATAAAACAGGATCTTGCTCTTCAGCAGCATCCTGTCCTAGAGCTTGCTCCACGACTCCCATTTGTCAGTGCGGTGTTGTCTACGCAACAAACTTAATGTCTAGTATAAGGAAGATGAAGGCATGTGACAAACTAAATGTGAGTCACCTCCACCTCCACACGGGATACTCACCCCCAAGGGAATAATTTATAATTTATGTCAAACAAACTATGCCCAATTATTTTCCTGCCAATATATTTGTGGAGAGAGAAGCAATGTAGACATTTTCTACTCTCATCCCAGGGCTATAGAGAGAAAACTAGCTTTGGTTAACTTCCTCTTATAGTGGAAACTGTTATTATTTTTTTTAAGACTTATTTATTTATGCATACAAGAGCTGGGGCACAGGCCAGCGATATGGGGGAGGGGGGTGAGAGGATTCACCAGAGACAGAGTGGGGAACAGAAAAGGCAGACTGACTGAAACACACTGCTGAGGGGAGCAGTGGGCAAGACAGGAGAGGTCTGTTGCGCCATGTGGGGTTCTCACTGGCCAGCCGGGGATTGAACTCATGCTGCAGAGGCTGCAGATTGCTTCCTAGTGCAGTGCTTAACCCTTTGTGCCACCAGGGAGGCCAACTGATATTATTCTGAATAACGGAAAGGAAAGGACAGGCCAAGGAGGGATTGTTAATAAACAGGTCTAGCTATTTTGCAAATGGCACTTTAAGGATTTACGCTTATTGTTTAGCAATAGGATGACAACTTTTAGACATATAACTCCACATGGAATAGAAGGTATTTTTATGTAATTGATTTTACTCAAATTGGGTCTTTCTATGTACAAGGAAGGGATTAGCCTTCAGAGAGTCCCATTATTGTCATGAGAGAATGTACTTCCATTTCTTAAGTGTTTTATGATTATAGAAAGGCATTCTAGGTGCAATTTTGCACTTAGTTTTTAAAGTGTAGAAATACATTTTTAAAGTTGTCCTCAGCTTTTGTTTGCATATAATGGACATGTGACCTCCCTTCACACTGAGGGACAGTTTTGTGAGGTGCTGATCCATGCAACCCATTCCTGATATCTATTGTCCCCCTTTTCTGACTTCTCATGAGCTACCATTTCCTACCACTGGTGACTATAGGGAAGTTTTATCTAATTCATAAGACTAGTTTAATATTCTAGAAAAAAATCTAAAAGGAAAAAGAGAAACTTGCAGAACTCCATTTATAGAGTGATTTAAAAGGAATTGAAAAATGATAAAGTTTAATAAGGCAATATGTATTATCAGAAAATTTTAGGCAATGTTCAGGTCTTTCCTTTATTTTTTATTATAAAAGTTTATATTCAATAAGATAACATTTGGTCTCAGGTATAGAGTTTATCTTTTATAATAAGGGCATTGCAGAAAATGGGATATGTTTCATACATTTATTGTTCATATGCTCTCTCTGTGTGTTATATCTAAATTTACATCTCCTGAACTTTGTAATATCGTATTTTTATCATGTGTCAGCCATATTAACATGATCAGAACAAATTACAGGAAATGGTAATATCATTTTTCCTTAATAAGTTTTGAAATATTGAAATTATTTTGCATGGATAGCATTCTCTAATATTATGACAAAATCATAAATTTATTATTTATTTATTTATTTATTATTACAAGCACTGGAGTAGAGGCCAGAGGTGTGGGAGGGTGAGAGAATTCACCAGAGACAGAGCGGGAAGCAGAACAGGCAGAAGGACTGAAATACACTGCTGAGGGGAGCAGCAGGCAAGACAGGAGAGGTCTGCCTCGCCATGTGGGACTCTCCCTGGCCGGCTGGGAATCGAACCGGCACTGCAGAAGCTGTGGACAGCTTCACAGTGCTGCGCTCAACCCGCTGCGCCACCAGGAAGGCCCCCCAAAATTATAAATTTAGGTAACACCTTTTTTTCGGTGGAAAGCCATGAAATATATATCTATATTATATGCAGATACATCAATATATTAGTATCCAATTCTGCCAACTCCTCCTCTAATCCTATCAAAGATGTTAGCTAGCAAATAGCTTGCAAAGTGAATGCTCTATTTTCAAGCCTCCCTTGCAACAATTTGTGGCCAAATGTCTCAATTTCAGCCATTCAAATCATAGAAAGATGCAAAAGAAATATCCTTCCCTTCTTTAATCTACTTTTTTCCCTGGAAGCAGATGTGTGTGGTGGGGGGGGGGAGGGGTGATCTCTTTTTGATCCTGTAATGAGTTCTACTCTTTTTTGAGAATGGTTGAGCATCAGACAGAAGGAAACTTAGTTTCTGATGACAACGCAGAGCACAGCAATCATACCAACTCGGAAATTTATGTAAGAGAAGAATAACTTCTATTTTGTCGAGGAACTTATTTTTGAAATGCAAAATGTATTTCCATTAATTAAATAGCATTTTAGATCTGAACTCAACCTTTGGATATTTTCTCTACTGGACCCTTTTAAATGACAACTAACTCCCCCTTTGAGTTACTTCCTTATGCTGATTGTTTAAGGGACACACAAATGTTGGAGTCATCAAGTGTGTGTCTAGGAGGTGTATGCCATCCCAGAAATAGTATTAAACAGGAACTATATAAAAATGTCAACTAGCATTATTATTTTAACTCTGCCACTATTTAGCTCTGGACCACATGCAAGTCATTTAAGATTTCTGAATAGTATCATTGATATTTAAAAAATGGCTGGAGAAGATCATCTTTTTTAAAATTCCTCCTCTAACTGTAACATTATTTTATAGTATATATATATATATACGTACATATATAGTACATATAACTTGTTTACTTTTATAAGGAGTATGCATGTAGCCAGAAAAATGTAAAGATGTTCCTTATTTTGTGGTGCGATACTGACATCCTTTGGTAAGGTTTTGGTTGAATCCAACTTAATATGGAGATAAACAGGGAGATGGGCAGTTAGAAGGTTGATAGTAAAATAGAAGCACCCAGATGTGTTTACATCTGTTCCCATACATATTTGGGCATGAAACTCAAATATCTGCGGGAAAAAAAAAAAAAGAGCCAAAAAAAAAAAAAAAAAGATGATTATGTCAAGACCAAACAGTTTAATAGCATTCATTGCCTAGTTGCATTATGCATAAAATGTTTGCTTCTAAAATATAAAAATGCAAAGCAGATGAGATTAGCAGACAAGCCCGGCGCAGGGACATGCCGGAACGGTGGTGCAGGTATGTTCTCCTGTGAGGACCAGCAGCATAAACAAGCAATTTGGAGAATCGAGAAAAGAAAGTTCACTGGGGGCAAAAATAAATAAAAATTTAAGACAACAACAGAAATCTCTGTGGCAACGTGGCAGGGCTGCCTGCAATTTGAGTTGGCACTCCGCTAGGACTTGAGTGGGGCTGAGGATGGTGCGGGGAGATGCATGTCAGAAGAAAGTATCTATGAAAAAAAGAATTGCAAGAATCAGTCCTGTTCCTGAGATTGTATTACGGACACAGCCGGATTAGATCGGGCTGATTACCTTAGCCTGGAAACAGAGAGTCTTTCTGCCCTGCGGGGGAGGGGAGGCCTTTCATCCTGCGCCCTCCTCTTGGATGCGCCCTCCCCTCGCATTCACTTGCAAATCGCTGTGTGCGAGCAAAAGCCAGCGCTTCCCCAGTCCCTAACCTTCCCATGACGAGTGCTGCAGCTCTATCAGCAGAACCTTTCTCTCCTTGTGAGGAAGGGCTTCCCCCTACCCCCCTGTTCTTTCTTTTCTTTTCTTTTTTTTTTTTTTTCCTTCCCTTAATCAGAAGCACTGAATGAAAGCCAATCAGAGTGTGCTCGCCCGGTTTTCCTTGGTTCCCTGCCGTCCAGAGTTAAAAGTGATGCTGAGAGAAATCTTGAGTTAGATTGAAGTAGAATCAGGGGTAGAAAATAACAGGCGAAAACAAACAAAAAGGGGACATAGTGACAATTTCTCCAGGGTGATTTTGGCTGAAACCAACTTCCGTTATCCAGAAGCTGATTTTAAAAAAGGTAGGACTTCATTTCTCTCTCTCTCTCTCTCTCTCTCTCTCTCTCTCTCTCTCTCTGTCACTCTCTCTCCCTTAAGGTCTTTTATTTTCTTTCCCTGGGGGAGAAATGTTTGCTTTTGAGTTGCAATTCTTTCTAAATAATTCTGTTTAATACATGCATAAAACTATGTATATGTTAGGTAATTTGAAATAACTGCTTTGAATATCTATAGAGATCAACTAAAAATGGGTAAATTGTATATTATGCTCAACAGTGGGTTGTGATGATCGAGTTTGTGAATTCATTCATTCTGAACAAATACTAAAAATATATCATGGAGTATAATCTGTAATGCTTATACTTGCTGATCTTCATTTTCAAGATCAATTGAAGAGCTAACATTGTTGCTGTGAACTCTAACATCTAACATTACTTTGTATTCCATATGAATGGATTCACTCTGCACTCACATAGTCGTAGTTCATCGTTCAGTATAAAGAGAAATGACAGGCAGAAGACAGATTCCTTGAAACTGTCAATGGTCACTCAGCATCTGCATAAATAAAAGAGATTGACATTCATCAGAAATAGAATAAGCATAATTTCTATATTCGCATTTGTATCTGACTCAGAAATATGAGAGGGGGGGAGATGAAAAGGGGGAGATTAAATGCATGTAGTCAGCAGTTGCAGCATTTATTGTCTCTGCTGCAATAAAATCCATATTTTATGTGGTGTTAAATTAATGCAGCACATTGCAAGTCTAAATGCATGTTCCCAACAAGTAACTATTGATAGCACTGTAAGTATGGGAAAAGCAGTTGTCTGAAAGTGTTTTTATGCCACTGCAATAAAAACCTACCACCTCCTTGTCATTATAAAAAGGGGGTCTACAGTTGTAATAACAGACGAACATGTTATAACTGACCTATCATCTTTTACTTCCAAAAACCAGATCTATTTCCTATCATCGTGTTTCTTCATTCCTATAAAAGCTTCTGTTATTCAAAACAGCACATCCATCACTTTCAGCTGTATGGAAATATATTGTTTTTTTCTTACTGTTTTTTTTTTTTCTTGAAGAATCTATATTAAAAAATAATCTGTCCCTGTGATGCTGACAACTGTTATACTTCAATGCATATGTTAGTAGACTTTCTCCCACCACACCATCCCCCTCTAGCCTTCTTTAAAATGTAGCTACAAGAGCTTCTCTGTGGTGAATAACACTTGGCAAGAGTGTGCTCATTTTTTAGGTCTGGTATGGTGAGGATTTTTAATTAGTAGAACTTTCATGAAAACATTATGTCATTGACAAGAGCTCTAGGTTCATATTTAGTTAAAGGAAAGAAGAAAAAGGAACAAGGTCGTGTTATAGAGAAATAGGTAAATAATAAATTGCTTTGGTAATCTCTCTTGCTCCCCTTCCCCACAATGTAGTAAATGTGGCACATATGTAATCAATGTGCAATGCATAAGGAAATCGTGGTTTATGGGGTGGGTCGGGGCAGTGAAGGAATTAAAGGGGCACAAATACCAGCGCAGTGTATCTGTGGCTTAGAGAAACACCAAATTCAAACCCATTTTGATGATAAACACATAAAATGCTTCTTTCATTTCCTTTTTTTTTTTTTTTTGGCTGTGATTTTAAAGTATGAGTCAATGTCTGCTTTCATTAAGTGGGATACTTCTTTGGTTTCAAATACTTGCTGCTAACAAATTGACTTCCCTGGTGAATGCCTCTGCCTTGACTGACTCCAATCAAAGAATAGAAGTCCATAGACTTAGATGTCTGGAAAAGAAAAAGAAATAGGGAACTAGGAAAAGAGCATATAACCTATATGACATCTGGGACATATGCATGTGTGAGTGGTTGTGGTTAAATTTGTGGGAACTGGCCAGTGCTTCAGGTGATTTTCCTAGGTGTTTGTAAAAACTAGCAGTTTATGGATAAGAGCCGTAGTAAACAGGTATTCAATTGACGATCACACTGTTAGATTGTTAACTACAATTTTCTTTTCAAACAGAAAAGAAAAGAACAGAAAATTGATTTTCTACCTAGAGAGAGAGGTTTCTGGCATGTTATTTTAAAAGTTAGTGTCATTTCTGAAAGAGGTATGATTTTTTTTTTTCTTGTTGAAAAGAGATCATTTGAAATGAAAAGGTTAAATCCCAAATATGTGATCTGTGCGCAGACTGTAAGATAACATTTCTTGGTCTTTACTGAATTTTCCCTAAAAGCAAATAATTGTGGCAGAATCCATTAATGGGAGATTTTTGAGCCTGTGACTTATTTCCTACATTTCTTAACCTACTTTGCAGCAAGTGATAACACCGTGTCCTCCTGGAATATGTCATTTTTATACCAAATCATTCCGCTAGGCTGCAGCACAGGAGAAGCGTTAGCTCCAAACATGCTGATTCAGCAGCAAAGTAACCATATTCTGGTTCAGTGTTATTATCAGTAATTGTGTTGCATAGGAAGCAATTAATACAAATCAGGCATGTAAACCCAACAACCTCTAGTCTAGCCCTTGGGTTTCAGAGCATCAGTCATAATATGTTCTCATCTCTACTAAAGAAATCCCATTCTAATACTGTTGTTAGATATGCTGGTAAAATCCTGAAATAAAATAACAAAAAGAGAAGTATACAAATTGGTTATGCCCATTAGAGTGATTTTATGCAAATATTTTCATTTCAGGTCTATGTTTGAAACTACTTTTGATGAACCAAAATTATTATCTGGGATAGAATTTCAGAAAAGTCACTTTACTAACCATATTATAATTAATGATGGCATCTAAAATAAACACATTTAAAAACCAAGTACAGAAAGGTGCCCTAATTCCTGTTAGGCTTCTCCTGACCAATGGTGACTTGATGAAGCATAGCACACAGGCTGTATGGTCCTTATTATGCATATTTAAAAAAAATCAGTTTAAAGAATTACATGAATACCTATTTAAGAAATGAAAGTGAACTTAGGAAATTCTAAATACCTTTCCTTGACACTTTATTAAGACAAATGAGTTAGCCCAAAATTTTATTTTGTTGTTATTCCAATGACCTAAAATGACAAAAAATTTCCAAATTTCAACATTTTAAAACAAATCTTTTTCTAGTTAAAGTAGTTGGGTTATAGTCACAGAACACTAAAACAACAATCTCTGCTTCCCTCCCCCAACAACTTCAGACCTCAAAATGATAGGTTTTTTTCATATATAAAAACTAGAAAATTTCAACAATCACCAAGGAGTGCCTATCTTTTTTAAGATAACAGTATCAGTTCAGGGTGACCTCTGGCCTCTTCTTCCTTTCTTGTTCTACAACAGCCTCACTTCACTTGACATTTTAGGATGAGACCTTGAGCCCTTTTAAATCTAGCTGTGTTGGCTTTCATAAGAGATTCTAAAGCACATGAAGCGATTTGTGCCTTTTTTTATCACTACTCAATATAACTAGATCAAGAGATAAGCATTGTAAGAAAAATCTCATCATTCACATTAAAGTTGTAGATTTCTGGGAATACATTATCTTTAATGCAAGGACATCACAGAACAGCAAAATAATTTGATAGTTCAAGAATTTATTTTGAGCATAACTTTTACTTAACTCTTTATAATCAATACAACTAACTTTTCACAAAAATACCTGATTTTTTAAAATAGAGTTGCTTTGTTTTTACCAATCTCTTATATATTCCATTTGCTTTCACTCTTAAAATGTATGTTATTCTATCCTTTAGAAGAGACGTTTATTAGACATCACCCTATTGATAGTGGATTTAAAGAAAGGGAAAGCTAAAAAATGCGTGAGAGTAAAAGAACATTTTGCATCATTTTAGGAAATAAAATGGAGCATTCCTTGAAAATAATGTCTGCCTGTTGAAATGCCTTCATCTAACAATCCCTGGACGAGAGGGAGACATTTCCTTAGAGAGTTTGTCAGTAACAATATAAAGCACTGTACCAAACCATGTGATCCCAATTTTCAATTAACCTCCATATTTTTTTTTTTTAGAAAGCAACCTCCATTCTTCCTATTCTTTATGCTGAAGAAATGTGAACTTAAGTTAAATAACATTTCGAACTTCATGACAGGATTAGCAATAAGCTGTAAAGTATAATACAACATTGCTTCACATCAGGAAATTCAGCATTAAATGATATGTCTAAACACTCCAGAATCCTGCTGATGCTCAGAAATTTAGCCTTTCTCTCTTCCTCCCTCTCTTTCCTCCCTCTCACATTCTTCCTTCTTTTTTTGATAATTACAAAGTCCTTGCACAAATTTCCCATGAGAAATTTTATGTTATCCTACATGAAATAATATTTCTGTCTATCTTGTGATTTTTATGGCCAGTATACCATATCTGCCACATTGTACATGGGATTTATGACATTATCCTTTGCATTATAACAAAGTATATGACAGTTCAGTTAGCTTGAGCATGTGCTTTGAAATGAAAGCAATTCTTACAGATATTATAGCACCTATGTTTTTAAGGAATTGAAATTGGCACTAATGTAGATTATTGCACAAGCAAGCAAAGTATGGGGAATTCAGCATTTATTAATGAAATGACTTCTCAAAGGTGTCAAAAATGTAGAGTGCATAGACTTGAGTTATTATAGGCAGTATATCAATTATTGATTAAGAATCTTGGCTGATTTACTATAACAGAGGATATTGAAGCCGATAGAACCTTGACATTAAAAATAAATTAAACATAAATTGCATATTTCCAGAAGGTAGATTTTCTTGAAGCATGTTGATTCTTCATTGTTGCAAGATAGAAATATTACCAGTGTATAATCTAAACTAATAGGTAATGAGCAAGTATTTCAGTTGGGTATTGTGTGGTCAGAATTAACATGCTCCTTCTTGTATCCATTTGCAAATTTGGGAAACATAAACTGTAATAATAATCAAGTTAAGCAAATGTGTGTTAACTTAAAATAACCAATAACATAAAGTAAATGTTTTTAAAACTTGGGTTTTACTGGTAATTATCTGCAATTTTCACAGTTGTTTTTTTTTTTTAATTTTCACATAGTTTTTATAAATACAAGAATTGAAGTTAAAATTCGACAGATATATAGATCAAAGACAATCAACATGTTTGCATAAAATTATGAGGTACATTTTTGGCATAATGATAACATCATAAGTTTTAAAAATGTGACAAGTTCTCCTTTTTCACATAACTCTACTCCCAATATAACCAAGTTAAATCAACTTCATTTGAAAACCATGATAACTTATGGGATTTTTAGAGGCAATGGAATGTTTCCATAATTCTTTAATCAGACTTCAAATTTAGATGAAGTACCATAATACTTCTGAATGACATGACTTCTAAATATCAGTTTTAAATTAATAGCCTCATAGTTAGGTAGATTTGAAAATATTTGGACTATCTGAGAGGGCTTTAACAGTTTTGTTTGCCTTGTAAATTTACATGTAAACATATAATCATTAATAATTTTATTTAAAATATTTGCTTTCAACAAAATAAAAACTTAAAATTTCATTACCTCTAACTCATTGCTTTAAACCTACGGCTAAAAAAATAATATAAATTACATCTATTTTAAATATCAACAACATGGTATTTATTTGCTTTAGCAATAAAATTAAGAATACAATATATATCAATTTATGTAATCAAATAAGCAGAAATACATTGACTAGTCATTTGCCAAGTTAAGTAAACTTTCATCTTTCTTTTTTACTTCTTCCTAAGACATAAGTTGGAAATTGTTCCTGTCTATTGTCTTGAGGTGTATTTTGACACCAGAGTGACTTTTCAATATGTAGTTTCTGGAGAGTGAAAACCACCAACATGTACATTGATTTTGTCTGCATCTAGCTTCCTACATTTGAATAAAAGCCTTTCTCATGAATAATAACACATGGAAAATTTTATTTCTTTATCCACTCCCTTCACCAAGGCTTCGGTTATTCTATTGGAGATCTGTGCAAAATTGAATCCTAGGTACAGGCATGTGCTTAGATATACTCTTGCATTTTTTTTCTTCCCTTCATTGTATTCTTTATTTTTTCCTGCTGGAGTAGAGAATGGGGATTATCTATAGAGCTTCCTCCCTAAGTAATGATTCCTCTTCTTACTGATACAAAGCTGCTTTGATGGATGCAATAAAATAAATGAGAACTCTTCATTTTTCTGAGAATCTCTACTAGCTGCTATGTTTTTTAAATCTATGCCCTAATTTTTCAACGTTAAATACATGGGTAGTTCTAGTTAATATTTTAGACACAAATGTTTATTTTCAATATTAAAAAAGGAAATAATGTGAAAATAATGTCTCCAAAGTCTAAGTTCAGAGATATAATTTATTTGCTAAACTTCTTTTTCTTAGAGTTGCGTTATCCTCCATCAAACAGTATGAAATCTTCACAAAGTGAGGGCAACAAATAGTTTCTTTTTTTTTTAGGCCAAATCCATATTGGCGTTAGATACACAGCCCCTGCTGGGCAGCTAGCTGAGTGGAGATATGAAGTTAGAGAAGTGACAACCATATTCTTGATGTCAGAGCAAAGATACTGATTCACTTCACTTTATAGGTAGGGGCTGGATGGAACCCATTTTAGTTACATGTGAGATGGCAAAAAAATAGTGTGGATGAAAGGAGTAATACCCTCTCTAGAAGAAAAGCAAGGTGCTGTACAGAAACCACTGTCCCCCCAAAGTCACAATGAAAATTTTCAATTTTTCATATTGCTAGAAGATTAAGTACTATGATACTGCAAAATTCATAATCATTGCAGAGTCTTTTGATTTTAAGCCTTTATATGTAGCCATTTATCTTTTTGTGTGTGCTATATATATTTTTCCTCTTTATAAATTTAAATTATCTCTTGTTATATAAACAATAACTTGCTCCATTTCTCCTCAGCTTCCAATTCATTTTATTGATTTTTGGGTATATCACTGCCAATCATTCCTTTGGTATCATGCCCAGAGAAATAAGGATGAATCCAGTAAACACCTTGTACTTAAGAAGAATTTCTTCTCATGTGAGATACTTACAATTAGACATTGTATAATTTATAACAGAAATAATCGTAGATATTCTAATTGTTTTGATTTTTTATGGATTAGCAGTAAGTTAGCTAGCAAGAATATCATTCATTAGGCAGTCAGCAATTCCTCTACTTCAGAGTCTTCAGTTTTGTCTTTCTAGTCTATGAAGCACTGAAGAAACCTCTGAGGATCATGTTTAATTCTTTCATTCCTCCATTTGTTAATTATTCCTCAAGTTCCTTCCATAAACCAGAATCTGTGCCAGCACCCAGAGATAAAAACATGTAGTGAAAGAAGGAGAAATAAAATAAAACAACAAACTTTGCTGCAGTGGGACATTAAATGAATAATCACATGACCTGTCATTATCCCTGCTTCAATAGGTTTAAGGATGAGTACTAGTTACTTTTGTGAATAGTACAGGACTCAATCTGCATATTTTTAAGTTGAATTATTGTATTCAAGGTCATACAACATCTTTAAAGAAAATATCAAAATGTGTTAGCAGTTAGGTTCAAGATACATTTTATGCAGCTTCACATTGATTCTGTGGAGCTGTGAGAGTGGTTTCTGAATTGGTGCGTCACTTGGGAGCAGCCATCTTGGTTGGCGATCTATGCTGCACTTCACATTTGTAGCAGCCACTTATCATTTTGTAGATTCAGGGGACTCTGTGAGATACAGTGAGGATTTAAGTATATCCATCTGGACAAGAAGTCTAAGTAAAAATATATGTCTGAAGAACAGGTGGACATCAAATTCCAGAGCTAAAAATTCTTATGAACAGAAGCTTTTACACCCCCACAATAATTACAATATTCACTCCACAGGAGTCACTGAGTTTCAAACTTGATCACTGTGAAAAGTGCCTCCTGTGTAATATTCTGTTTTCATGAGGACACCTGATGAAGGTCATGTTTAATAAGGTGGCACATGTCTAAAGCAGGGAAATTGCATTTGTTTGAACATATAATCGCTCTAATTTAAGAACACTCACTGAGGACTACTGATGAACAAAAGCATATACTGGTACCAGCTGTCTAGGTTCAAATCCTGTGTCACCTGACATGTATTTAGCGTTTCTGCTCGTTTTTATACCTGTAAAATGGGGTTAATCATTGTACTTGCAAAATAGTACAACTGTGATAATTTAAAGAAAGAATACTGTAAAATTCCAACATTATTGATCATGCATTAGGAATTCTAGTATTACCTGTTATTTTTATCTGTTATTTTGTTATTATATAAATTTATGTGACCTATGCCTTTTTCATTCACAGTGAGTCTGTTTGATTTTAATCAAAGCACATAATATGATGTGGGCTACCACTTTAAATTTTTTTAATATTTTAATTTGTGTCATGTAGTAGTAATTTCGTGCCTAAATGGAAGTGAGAAATCTTTGATGTTTTAAATATGATTCTGTCACTCATTCTACTGACAACATCATAAATTCTTCATCTTCTAATTAGGTTTTGTTAGTGAAAATGGGACTTTGTTCCATGCATTCTCAAGGACACAGTCAGTTTATCTATTACTATAGTTAGAGAGGGCTCATCCAATACATTATTGTAAAACTGGAAAGGAGTCGATATATGTCTGTTATAAATGTATTCATTCTCTAATGACTGTGAAAATGTCCATTGGTTTAAAGAGAGAATGTAACCTGAAAATTTAAAATTACATTCTCAGAATCACACCTAGTAATTACCTGAACTAGAGAATTAGTGAATATGAATTTGGCAAATGATGTGAAGGACCCAGAAGGGAGACAAAGGAGGGAGGAAAGCATTAGAAAGATGGTGACTAACTGTTGTGAGTTCCATAAGCCACATAAACTCACTCAGGTGAAACATGAACCATTTCTGAACACACTGCAGTAATGGTGCCTTTCGCAGATTCTCCTTCTTGAGGTCAGAGTAATGAGAATTAGAACAAGAATGATGAACGGAGGCAGTGCATTACCGAAATAATCCCATTAAAGTTTTGATATCTATAAATCTCAAGAATAATTCTGCACTCTATATTACAAGCTGAAAGGTCAGAGAACTATCGCTTTTTTAGACTTGGTCCCAGAAAATGTCTGATGAAGACATAGAATCCTCTGCAAAATATGAGCATTTTAACAAGTGTTATTTAGATAATTCATTCTCCACATTCAAGGTGATATGAAGATCAACTTCAAATCACTGTCTGTTTTCTTCTTCTTTTGTGTGCTCCTATTTAGATGGTAATTTAAAAAATATATGGAATGAATTCTGTGGATTACATAAACAAACAAAAATATTAAAGTCGTGAAGTAGACATTTCTGTGAATCCATAAATAATTTTCTTTTTAAAACTTGATTTTAAGAACACAGAATCATATCACAGTTTCCATTTTTATTTTTAACTCAGGACTAAGTAATATATTCGTTTCAGAAATTCACGTATTTAAAGAATATACTTAGCACTTTATCTTATCCACCCACATGTAAAGGTGAAGTGTGACAGGACACAGACAACTAAGTTGACAGATAATGTTTTTGTAAATATAGTAAAGATATTTCGTACTTTTTGTTGTAGCTATATATTTGCATTTATTGTTGATTTAATTATTTGTTTAATCAAATTCACAGTCTTCATGTCATCTTTACTATGACCTTTGTAAACATTCTTTTTTCCACAATTTACAATATTTTACCAGATGATTTTACTCTAGGACTGAGTGATGAAGATAGTTAATGTAGACCATTCTATTCAGATTATATAGCTTAGTTTCCTTGATTTTCTAAAAGTATGTAAAATTAAGGCAAAAAAAAGAGATGTCTTTGAAATTATTTACTTTTGAAATTCTTTATGCTGAGAAAAAGTTCATTAACATTTTATTTTCACTTAATTGGAATCAAGTGAGAATAAAATTTTTTCAAAACTAGAGGTGACATGAATTTTGAAAGCCTAAACAAATGTGGAATAATTAATTAAGCAGACTATATAAATGCTCCTTTTCTTTCACAGTCCTTCAAGGTCTTTCAGGTACAACCATATGATGCATTGTTTTGAATGTCTGCACCTTAAAATAATATAAATTTCAATTCAAAACTTGATCAGAAGGTAGAAATGAGTCTATGTTTGTAAAATATTGACCTATTTATAAGATAAATTGCTGCTAATTTTTCTGGTGAAACTGTTCACTTGCCAAGAGATTAAATAATATGCATTAGTATTTGGAGCCACCTAGTGGCAGAATCAAAGCTTCTTAGGGAATGTTCTGGTTTCATTCAGATTCTTTTCCAACTGAATATTGCATTTGAGATTGGAATCAATGTGAACATACTTTAAGGGCTATAAATGGCATTAAAAATGGATTATCTTAAAATTAATGGCATTTCATTTTACATGTCTATGTGTGTTATAAAATACTGTTTCACAAAAATCTAAAAAGGTAAAAAATACTTTGCAGGCAAGACACAATTTTTAAACTGAAAAATAATTTTAATATGCTATTGTAAGTCAACTCTAATGATTCTTTAAACATGTAATTCTCTATTCCTTCTAGCATCATCTGGTGTGCAACACAAACCAGGGATTGTGTTATTGTCATTTTTTGTACTTTGAAAAACTAAAATGTAAATTGCTACCTGTATTGAAAGCAAATCTTGGTCAGTAATATGTTTTTCTTTGGACTCATTGGAAGTATAGAGAGACACATTTTCTTACTATCAAGCTTTCATAAATATGAATAAATATAAGTATATATAAGAATTATATAAAAATAATTTAAAATTTGTAATTGTATATTTTCATTGAAAGTCAAAATAACTAGGTTTTGTAAACTAACAAGTTACTGCTATGCTTATAATTTTACAAAGCAGTATCTGCACTTATAAGCAAAGCAATATAGTTATTTCCTAGTAACCAGAAATATGCACTTGTAAATTTCAAAATCTGGAACAGTTGTTGGTTACTTACGTGATTTTATTCCTCATTATTTATTGTGTAAAGGTAAAAATAAAGAAATTTGATCAGAATGGATTTTACTTTTACATAGCCCATAGAAATAGATTAGTAGAAACTTTTCCTCTAATTTATTTCTATATCTACGGCTGCATTAATAGGTATTTCTATATCTATTTATCTATACATTTATCTATCAATTTCTATATATCTGGACAAATTTATATTACCATTCTAAATCATTGCCATGCATCATCATCTTCTTCATCAGTTTAATTCCAAAACTGGGCATGGGATAGATTAGTCACATTTATAAGCTGTAAAGTGAGAAATCCTGAATTGCCTCTCTTTGAGGCACTGGGAAGATTAACTTTTAAAGAGTAGAGCTCAATGGGAACTGGAGACAAATTTATAAAACTACTAATAATTATTATGAAGATTAAGTTATGTGTTAAAGCCATGAGTTGTTCATCTTTATAAAGCAAATCATTATTTCTATCTCTGTTTTGAATATGCCAGGTTGTATCTTAGTGTAAAACAAGTGGTAGGAGCATGCCATTTCTCATGCACAGCCCAATATTCTGACTGAAAACAAACATTACTTTGCTTCCCATTAAACCATGTTCCCTTTATCAACAAAAGTGCTTCTATTCTAGGAGATATTACTATTGATTTGCTTTTATTCTCAAGACTGCTAAGGTTTTTTGTATGCAATGCTGAACACAGCGTATTATTTCAAATAAATATATAAAGTATTTATTTCAATTCCAAAAGGGAGACAGAAATTGAAATGGCATATTTAAGAGTATAGAAATAATTAAAATTTAGATGAAACTTTTTGATGCAACCATATTCACATTTAGTGCTATTGTTTAAGGCAGTTTTTATAGACTAAACAGTAAATGTATAATCATAAATATAAAAACATCTGAAAACACTTCCCCTGCTGAGTAAAAGCCAAGAGGCAACCCAAGACACTTATATTGGAACTTTCTAGTTCCTTCTCAATTTTAGTCTAAAGTATAGACTACCTGTTTGCTCAAGATCATTTAACCTTAAGTGATACAGGAGATTTCCATCAAGCCATCATTTTAAGACTGCTTTTACACTTCTTCCCATTTTTTCCCCTATAGAGGACTAAAAATGCATTGTCTATATCACTTAATTCATCTTTTCCCTTAGTGATTATTTCACAAATCCTTTAAATTCAAACTCTATGAAAAACCGTAATATTGGTCCTTTCCTTAATTCCAACTCAAAACTATAAAAGAGGTTCATATTACATATTTCCTTAACAATCCAACCAAATTTATTATTCTTAATATAGATTTGAGTTTCCTAGGAAATTGGCAAAGAGTGATAGATAAGATGATCATTTCCTCAGTGAGATGTAAATGTAATAGAAAATAACAACATTTAAAGGTAAATGCTTTGTTTAAAGTATTTAGTGTTTTGCTAACAGGGTGAATGAAGTTTTAGAGAAATGTAGATGAGGGAGTGTAACAATTTAATCATAGGGAAGTTGAAGGGAGACTTGAACCAATATTATTTCATTGGTTATTAAAGGATGAAACTATGAAAGAAGAGGCAAGACTTTTTGCAAATCCAAATATCTCCTAACTGATCTCTCTTCCCCTCTAACCCTTCCAAAAATAGTTTAATTCATTATTTTTTGCCATTATTCAATATTTTTTATTTCCATTATTAAAAGTGTAATATGTTGGGCACCAAGGTGTGAAAATAGAGGAGTGATATTCAACCTTCCTTACCTCAGTTGTCTCTGGTATATTCCAAGAGACAATCAAAATGGACGTCATATATTAATAGTCTAATAATTGCAAGGAACATGATAATCACAGATACTATGAGATTAAAGATGAGGTCATATTAGTGTCAGGGTATAAGAAAGTTCCTGCAGAAATGATATTAAATCTAAATACATAAAACTGTGACATTTTGTGTCACTCACTGGCTCAAAGATTTCTTCACACAACTTCATTTTGAGATATATTAATAATACATGGTGGTCAATTGTTCTCATTCCAGAATCTGGCACAGAGTTTTACCTCATAACTAAGCAGCTTGGAAATCTTGGTCAGTTTATTTAATGTAGCTAAATTTCAGTTGCCTTGGCTTGAAAATGGTGTCATAATGGGGCTAGTTAAACTGCTGAAAGGATTAAATGAAGTTATATTTGTAAAGCATTTAGCAGAGGGTTTGTTGGGTTTTGTTGTTGCTGTTTTTACAATTAACAAATTCCTAATATATATGACCAGTGTCATTATTGCTTACTAGTTAAAATTCAAGCTTGTTAACCTAATATGTTCAAATTGTTCCTCTTTTTCAATCAATGGAATTGTTCTGTCCCTCCCTTTGCAATTTGTCTCCTAATACAAACACATATTGTACAACTTTTCCATGGAGAATTTGCTTTATTTGATGTATTATTTTATTATTATTATTTCTCTAATTATTTATATTGGTCTCTCTGTCCCCAGGATCTACCTACTAAAGCTCATACCATTCACATAAACTTCAAATATTACTTTTTCCTTAATATTTTATTCAAATTTGCTTGCTACAAGAGCTTGCTATCTTTGGAAAACATAATTCTTTATTTATCCCTCTCTTTTGCATATGCCTATTCCTTTTTTATATAATTGTGGTCTCAAAACATGATTTTTCAAAGATTTGTTTTTATTTTTACGTACAAGAACTGGGGTCTAGACCAGAGGTAGGGGTGGGGGGGGGGTGGTGAGAGGATTCACCAGAGAGAGAGTTGGGAGCAAAACAGGCAGATATACTGAAATACACTGCTGAGGGGAGCAGCAGGAGGCAAGACAGGAAAGGTCTGCTGTGCCATGTGGGTCAGCTCCTTGGCCAGAGATCAAACTCTTGCTGCAGTGGCTGGTGATAGTTTTATAGCACTGAGACTTTAACCCCTGCACCACCAGGGAGGCCCAAATCATGATTAATTTTGATTTTTATCTACAACCCAACACTTAGCTCAGTGTCTACCACCTTACTAACAAATGTGTGGCAAGGAAATTCATGCATCAGACAACTAGACTGTATGTATGGTTAACATTTTGCAAATGTACTACCATGGAGTAATTGAAAGATTAAATAATTAAAACACATAGACTTTTCTTTCCATTGGACAGTGTCTTTCCTTTAACCTAAAGCAGTTCTTTTCAGAAGTATAAACTATGAAACATTTTTTATCAATCTAATGATTGAGTGTTAATCTTCATTATTATGAAGCACACTATTTAAATGCACTACTGGTTCTACCCAATACCTCCTGCATGAGAGATTTTGGAGTTATGGTGTATCTGTATAAATTTCCTTATTGAATGATTTGACTGTGTTCACCCGATTAATAACTGTAATTGGAAATACTCTGATTTTTTTTTTTGTTTGAGCCCATATACTGATTCTAAAGTTTTAAAAGGAAACATTTCATAAATACATTGGGAATGACAAATATTCAGTCTTGAAAATCAGTGCATCGAAAGGAACACTACTCATCTGAAATTTACAAATTGTTACTCGATGTTTTCAATTTGCTTTATAGCCATTTATTGTTTACAAGCCATTTATTTTTTACAAGACTTTGTTCTACACTGAGATGAACATAGCAGAAAATACACATTTTTTTGAAGATTTATTTATTTATGCATACAAGAGCTGGGGTACAGGCCAAAGATGTGGGGGTGAGAGGATTCACCGGAGACAGAGTGGGGAGCAGAACAGGCAGACTGACTGAAATACACTGCTGAGGGAAGCAGCAGGTGAGAAAGGAGAGGTCTGCTTCACCATGTGGGTTGCTCTCTGGCCAGCCAGGGATCGAACTTGTGTTACAGAGGCTGAGGATTGCTTCATAGTACGGTGCTTAACCCCTTGTGCCACCAGGGAGGCCCCAATACACGTATTGTTTACTGAGAAACAAAATAGTATAAGTGGTATCCTGTAGTATGTAGTATTTAGTGCTAATATGACTCTAATATTGTAAGTTCTAGAAATCAATACAAGTCAGAGAGCTGAGGTGTTGGAGAAGATGACCTTGGCTTGGAGGATTACAGAATATACATAATGGCCAGGTATTGCACAATTTGCATTACCATGAGTAAAGGCAGGAATGAAAATGGGGTTTGGTGAGTTTCTAAGGACCCAAGTTAGATTTATTCTGAGAAAGCTGTGTATATGAGGAAACTTGAATACTAGGTTAAAAGGGATTCAGACATGATTTAAAGGTTCATAGTTTAAAATTTTACTCAAAAAGGTAGTCCATTACCCTGAACTCAAATCAACAACTATTCTAGTCATTTTATATGCATCAAATGGTAGTATTCATACAAACCCAAATGCTAAAGTCAAAATATTAATACAAACCCATCATGTTTCTCCTAGTCAAACCAACCTGAGACTGTTGACAATCATATTAATACGGGTGTCTGATTTGTCTAGTCTCCATTGCTAGCAGTTTTCTCATATGAGCTCTCAAATACATACATGCTCTGAGTTACCATTGGTGCTTGCAAATTTCCTCTGCTCTGAATACATTTCCTGATGTTTTGATTGCCGTCTAGAGCCTTCTCCCACTGATGTAAGTGTAATTTTCTCTAGTCTGTGCTTGCTGTTGTGTTCTGGTGTTCAGAAGCTATTAAAACTGCTGATATTCACACTGAGTATCTTCAATACATCAGATAGTTTTATTTAAATTATATGTCAATTTAGGCTAATTTATGAGCTCAGGGATTACTTTGATTTGCTTTTTCCTAAGAATACAACTTGTTCTTAATCTCATGCTAGTCATCAGGAAAATGCAAAGTTGAACTCATAGGTGAAAACTCATGTTTTAAAACGTCCATCCCTGTGTTATTACCGCCCTGCTGTAAGAGTAGTCAGTGACTTGCTCCCTGTAAAATGAAGACTTGGAAAATATCAACTCAAGCATTTACTATTTTTCCTAAGTAACTGAGGTAGTACATGTATGTAATGTACTTCTGCAGTGTATACTTGCAATATCATGATTAAGGATACCATTGTATTTTCACTGTGATAGTCATTGTGTTATCATTGTGCAGCTATTGGTTGTTACTTAAAAGTTTCAAAGCAAATGATTAAATATTGACAATACCTAAAATAACAACAGTTACCATTTAGTGAGACCCTGCTGAGTCCTAGACTCAGTAAAGTGTGACGTTTATCTGGCATTTCTTTTAGTCCTCCTTTTAAAGGAGATGAGTAATGTCTCCACTTTACAAATAGTAGTGCTGAGGCACAGTATATAAAACTTTCTCCAGTCACAAAGCTGATGTCTACCTCATGTTTATCTAATTTGTGTATGTATTTCTGAGAATAGAAAATATGTCATCTGATTTTCTACTCCTCTATTTTATGTGATTCCTACTTATTGACATTTTTGTTTTTTTAATGAAATAAAATTGATCTAAAATAAGTAAGGCTTAACATTTAAAAATATAGTAACAGTGCCATATATTACACAATATGTTTTTTATTAATATACATTATTGAATTGTGATTTGAGGAATATATGTGTTTATTTTGGTATATCATATATAATACATATTTTTGTGTTAGAACCCATAAACTTATTCATATATACATATAGATGTATATATATGAATGATAGAGGTGTATATATGAATGTATGGGATTTTTGCCAAGTGAGCTTCAAATAATCTTATGATGATTATCTGAAAATGATGCCACCAAGTAAATCAAGAGTTCACTTTCTGTATAGTGCTGTAAATAATTACCACACTGTCAAACATACATATTTTGAACTCAAAGAACCAAGTTGTTACATAAAATTAATATTAATTTGAATCTATTAGTTTTGTGACATTTGCTTGCTTTTTTTTTTACTTTTTGTATTGTACTATAAGAAATACAACAAATATCTAAAATTTTCCAAAAAGTGTATATACATTGTTTTATTTTGTTTTTTGTTCCAGTAGCATTATTCTACAAGTCATTAATTTCAATGAGCAGCAGTCATCATAAGAGAATACACATCCAATATAAATCTGAAATGATCTCTCAATAATTACCAAGAATTTTAGAAATCATAATCAGTGTGTGAGCTAATATAATGATGACATTTTAGTCTATAATAAAGATTTTAACTTTAAAATGTGATGAATGTCATGGTAGATAGATACATATATACATACTTTATAGATTATTAAACATGAAGAAACTAAGATGCTTCAAAAAATGTTTAAGTTATAGCAAAATCAAGAGTATATATCTGGTAGAGAAATAGACTTTGATGTGTTTTTGATTGTGTAAACAAATATGTATAGCTATATATCTATACCTATTTATATAAACTCACACATATATATAAATATATGTATATACATATTCCAGAACCAGGCTGCTTTTATGACTAAATGTAGATATTGGAATATACCTTCATTGAGAGTTCAGTGTATCTAATCAGATTTCCTAATGGTCCTTTGGAAATTTTACCTTGACTATAAGAAATTAATTAATTCATCATTAGCAAGTGAGTACTGGTTATGTACAGAGTACACCACCAGGTCAAGTCTTACTTTTTAGCTTACATCATTAGGTTGATTGTTTAATTTCAGTGTGAATAAGTTCAAGCTTGATCATTTCAAATATAAAAAGCAAGGAGAGTCCTGTACTCTGACAAAGATAAAAGCACTATTAATGGTATATTGGGTCAATTCCCTTTAGTAGTCTAGAATTGATTTATTGTATGTTTTTTATCTAAACCTTTTATGAACCTATTATATTTTCAGCTTGTATTACTTCCATGAGCACTCTACCTAATAAATAAAGTAGTATGGCACTTCCCATTATTTGTCCTAAATTTATCTCTTTTAAACTTCAAAGAGTGCCCTTAGACCTAGTATAATTGAAGTTTGTAGATAGCTTGGCTTTCCTACTACCCACCTTCTTCATGATTTAATAGATGTCAGAGTTTCCAGATTGAAGATTCTAATCTTTAAGGACTCCCTATACAAAGCTGGTCCATTTCTTTAATGATAGTTTAGTCATGTTTCTGTGAGTAGTTCTAGCTTTAGTGTATTTCTTGGAGTCCGTATTGTGTGAGAATATTCAAGCATGTACTTTGCGAAAGTTCATATTGGAAAGTATGAGCATTTTATTTTATTTTTATTTAGTTATACAAGCACTGGGTACAGTCAGAAGCACAGGAGGGTGAGAGAATTCACCAGAGCCAGAGCCGGGAGCAGAGCAGGCAGAAGGACCGAAGTACACTGCTGAGGGGAGCAGCGGGCGGCAGGAGAGGTCTGCGCGCCACGTGGGACTCTCCTCCGGTGGCTAGGGAGCAGCCTGGGATCGAACTGGCGCTGCAGAGGCTGCGAGCAGCTTCGCAACCCAGCGCTCAACCGCTGCACCACCGGGGAGGCCCTAGAAAGTATGAGCATTTCAGAACATAGGTTTCAGCCTGGAAAAGACCCCTTTCACTTACCAAGTGGTATTCAATACATGCCTAAATGCTTCTTAGGTTTATTTTGCTTTCATCAAAAATTGGACATTTAGAAGAGTTGATTTCCTAGTTCCTTTGCAAATCTGGAGTCCCTGAAATGAGATGATCAAATTGCTATTTTTAAAAAAGATTTATTTTATTTATTTGTGCATACAAGAGCTGGGGTGTAGGCCACAGATGGGGGGATGAGAGGATTCACTAGAGACAGAGTGGGGAGCAAAAGAGGGGGATCTACTGAAATACACTGCTGAGGGGAGCAGCGGGTGGGACAGAGAAGTCTGCTTCACCATGTAGGTCAGTCAGCTCCCTGGCCGGGGATCAAACTCGTGCTGCAGTGGCTGTGGATAGCTTCATAGTGCTGAGACTTAACCCCTGTGCTACAATGAGGCCCAGAAATTGCTGTTTTTAAGACAGAAAAATATATGCTTTGGGAAGTAGCTAATGAGGTAAGGAGTACACTAAAGTCATTTAGATGGTACCTTTGTATGCCAATGAAAATATGAAAATAGTTATACAATTGCATGCACTGACATATAAACTTTCAGATCCTCCATCCCCAGTCTTGTGTTACCTCATAGTAACTTTGTTCAAATGTGTCAGAGAAAATCACGTTTTACTCCCCCATTGTTTATGTTATTTATCCAAAATTTGATTAAGCAGCGTTCAACAATTTGATAACTTTTATTGAATCATGTAAATAGTGTTTGGGGTGGTAGAAATAAACTCCACATATAAAAAAGACAAGTCTATGGAGTTTACATTTGATAGCAGGAAACAGGCAATAAAAAAATCTGAATAACAGAAATAGTCAATATGGCTGATAGTAACAGGTGTTATGGAGAAAGCAACACTGAGAAGGGAGTGTTACCTGTCTAAAAGGAGCTCCTTCCATGGACACTGCTTCATAGCTGGGTGTTTGTCCTCTACCTTGGAGCACCTTGTAAGCTCTAAAAAAAATGGTTGTCATGTAGGTATCTGACTGTGCTCTTATATTCCCTCTTCAACCTGCTGGTATACTTTGATAGTAGAGAAATGTATTTCTTAGGAGAAAAAAGAGAGCAAGAACTTTTAGATACGGTACAGTTCAGAAAAATGCAAAAAAATAGTTTTGACTGATACATTTTTCATTTTTATCACTGATAAAGTTGACAGTTAGGTTAAAAGAAGGAAAGAAAGACACCGCCTGCTGTGAGACAAATCCCTAAAACACACTCACGGCTACTTAAAAGTACAGCCTGTTCTGCAGTTGCATTTGGAATTCAGCTTTGGCTTCTGCGTCCTTTGATTTTGATAGCTTCCCTTTTCTGTAAAGTAAGAGATACTCCGACCAGAGGGTTGTTTCATTTCATATTTTCATTTGCATGATGCCTTAATGGTATTGAAAACCTCCTACCAGACTTGCAAATCTCTGTTTTGGGGTTTTCTTCTTCTTTGTTGCTAACTTTGCCTCATTTTCCATTCCCACAGCTTTGAGGTGATGGAACAGAGAGAATTTCACTGATTGTTTAAATTATTTCTGATTTGAAAGAAATCCTCTAAGAACATGCATAACAATGGCTGTTCTCCTTTAAAATTTGTTATGCAATTTACACATTTTAGACTGTCACAGCCCATTTGTTCTGTTGTATATTGTTATTACCTTTTCCTCATCGCATGTCATATTTTATATGCCATCATCAGGCGCTTTCATGCTCAAGTGGTCGTTAGCTGTGTGCTCTCCAGCTGTTCAAGACTGTTAAATAAAACCAGTACCCCCATCCGGAGTGCACCCAACTAGCTATCCTGCATCTTCAGGAACCTGGCTGTTATTGGCTGTAAAAGAACACTGGGCGGCCACCCTGGTTCAGTAACTATATTTCCCTATATCTACTTCCTGTGTGAGTGACAGGAAAGAAGTAACAGTCATTTCTGGAAAAGGAGTACTGATCTTTTTTCTCTTCTTTCCATGTGCTTGGCAGAGTCCTTTGAAACTACCTCACATTTTTATATGTCCTAGAAAGTGCCATAAGGTGATACATGCCATTCACATGAGTTTATTTCATCTCAGAATCCTCTTTGTAAAATGAAAGCCTTGAACTGGCTGTTTTTATCCTTTTTTTCCTGAGTTTTACAAAATCAAGTGATTCTAAGTAAAGATTTTATTTAAAAAATGTGTGAGTGTTATGCAAATCTGATGTTGGAAGGTGGTTTTCTTTTTCCTTAATTACCTGTATTTTTTTTCTTTGTAATGAAAATACATGAAGCAATGTTTGGGGCTTATGAATATGGAGAGCCTCCATGTGACTTCCCCCAATAATGTCTCCTCTGTGCTAGAATTTTAAGTGCTGAGCATCAGAAGAGGAAAAAAGAGTCTGTCTCCAAAAGTTTATTTAGAGTACAGCATAATTATCATTGTCAAAACTAGTAGGGATTCAGAATGGTGATCCATTCTCTAATCAGAAACTAGAATAATTTGTCTAAAGCTTATATCTAATTCTGCATGGTGTGGGTTCGCTCATTCTCATGCAGACCCAAGGTCTACTGGCACAGGTCCTATAGTATCAACAGCGCTAAGGCATCTTACATTCTCAGCTAGGAAACTGTCCTTTATTCCCTCACACTCCTGGCTATGACTAATATAATCTTGGTCCATCTTGTATAGTCTTTCATACAGAAATTGAAAAAATGTACTCAACAATGGCTCACCAACTAAATGAACATATTTTGTCAAAGGTCAGTTGTGAATTTAAGTTTGTGCTGACATTTTCTGCAGTCAGCCTGACTGAATTGAATAATCTTCAAATGGGTTCTTTGTTTCTGTGCTGGCCCTAGCCCTGACTATTCTCAACCCAAGAAAGAAAGATGATGTCACTTTTCTGTGAAAATATCTCACTTGGTGTAAAAGCCAACTACTTTGCAGGGGCTAGTATGACCCCTGTCTTCTGGGGCCCATTCCTTTTTGAATTTTACTTTCTTGTGTTTTCCCAGCTCTCATACCACGTCAGCTACCCTGGTTTTCGGTAGATGATATAAATTCTATCATGCCTCTGCTTTGGGTGGGTTATTTTCATATTGATGTCCCTACTTCAGGAAAAAAAAATTCATATATTGCATATAAACAACACATATATTACATACACAGTTCATAGTTTACATATTTACATATATATTTATCTGTATATGTGCCATATATACATGTCAGGCTCATCCTCCTATCTTTCGGATCTTTATTCAACATAATCTCTTCAGAAAGGCTTTCCTTGACTTCCCTGTTTAAAATAGAAACCCTTCAACAATCCCTGCTCTATTTTCCAGTTTTGGTGTTTCCTAAATAATATTTACACACACACACACACACACACACACGTCTGACTTGTATCACTTATTTGTTGTTGATATCCACTAAATGAAATTGAGCTTTTTGCTGACAATGAATTTACTTGTTTTGTTTCTGCTGTGTTACTTATTTATTGTGTTTATTGTTTGAATCCTTTCAATAAAATGTAAGCTTGGTGTCCCCTCAATGCATATGCATTGGCTCAATACTTAAATTTAAGTGATCAGATTGAAGGATTCTGGATAGGTATCCAAGTGGATACGTAGATGATCAGTGTGGAGTTTTCAAAGAGATGAGAGCGCTTCTTTGGCTTTCTTTACCTGTATTGCCACTCTCATGTTGGTGTTGTGGCAACGAGTGAGAAGCAAGGGCATTTATTCACATTCCAAAGAGTAGCATCCCTGATCTGGTAGTCTGACTGTCCTTGAGTAGACAGCTGCTGAAGGAGGCACCTTCCTGAATTAAAGTGCGTCAGAGCTACCAGAATTTGCTGTATGCTGGCAGATAAATTCTAGTTTCAGTTTTAAAATATTAAGTCAAATGCTAATAGATCCAAATGTCTTGTATATTATGCTGGCAGACCTTGACGATAAGATGAAACTAAAAAGAGTTTTCCACAAACCTTCAAAACTTGAAGCAAACTGTCCAGAGCTAGTCAGTCAGCTAAATTGATTGCTGCTTTATGGAATTTGTGTACTTTGTCTGTGCTTTTCTGTCAACATTCTTTATGTCTAATATGAATACTGACTGTACAGGCATTACTTACAAAGCTGTGGCAATGAGGGGAGAAAAAATACCTGCTTCATGGTCATATATAACTGGCATATTCAGAGCTGATGGCCTAGAGAAATTTTAAACAATATGTAAAGGTCAGAAAGGTACAACTTCAACAAGTTTATTTCCTGTCCTTAACCACCTGTCAAGAAATATTGCTGGATTTATATGCTTTTAAATCAAGGGCTATATTCATATGTGCTTCTTCATTTCAGAGTATTTCCTTTAATCAAAGTCTAGATTTAAGAAGAAAAACACAAATCACATTTTATGTCTTATGTACTTTTTTTCTTATCTTATTTAACTAATAATTAAAAGCTTTTTTATTTCAGACAAAATCAACAACTTTCCATTTCAATACTATTCTTTCTCACTGAGGAAGAGGTCATATTATTGAGGAAGATTATTTATATCTTGAAAACATATAAAATCTTTTTCATGTATATTATTTTCTCCAATTGTAATAGATGTAAATAATTGACTACTGCATTTTGAGTAGTCTGAAAAAGGACAACAACAAAAAAATCTAAGTTAAGGAATATAGAAACACCATTGCTATGTCTACTGTGCTATAAAGTTAAACATATTGGCATTAGTGAGAGAGAAAAGCTTTATGTCTGATGTCAATAAGCTAAGAATGAAAAAGAAGGAACTTAGAGTATAAGTTTGGAAAAGTGTCCACCAATTACATATGAGTATAACTTACTCATTTTACACCAAAGTATTTCTTTTTTTATGAACAAACCTTAGTGTTAATGGAGATTAATAAAAAGTAATCCTGGTATGGTATCATTTCAGTAGAACCAATGCAAAATAAAATTCCATATTGTTTTTTAAAACATATATTTTGGCAATGCATGAAACAAACACCAACTGATGGTAGAGGTGTGTCTGTAGGGTCATAAGACAAAGTAGGATCAGAATGATGCTTATTTTGATTTTTTTGAAATAAGTTGAAGCAAAATTTGTTTTTTGGTTATTTGAATGTCTGTTACAGTATTTGCTATATTTTTAAATGAGGCATTAATGTAAATACATTTAAATTAAGGATACATAATATCAAATTGCATTTGAAGAATTTGTTTGAAATTGTTTATGCCATTTTCAAGCACTTTCAGCTTATGGTTAACTTTTTTCCCATGTATACTGTTGAGAAGAAATAAAATGTTACATTTACCTTTTCCCAAAGTATCTATGATTATATAAGTATATTCTAAACTCTTATTTCAACAGGAAGCATGACATGATAATTTTCTTTTTATATACCAAGGTACATAACTTTTAAAAACATACCACTTATGTGTACCAATATAAAATCTTTATTTTTATGTATATTTTAATATCAACCCATATTTTCCTATAAAGGGAGAAATAATTTTTAAGGTTTTGAACAGTTTTCATTTAGAAAGAACTCCTGATGCTTGAAAAAATTAATCCTTTCAGTGAATACATTTCTGGTGAGGAGAAATTTAGTTGAATTTATTATGTTCAGTATAACTCTTTTTAGAGTAGGAGGAAGTAAAAATATCTAAGTTGCTGTCAAGATATGTGAAAACTGTCCAAAGTTATATGCTATACATTTTTTGTTTTTTCTTTTTTTTTTAAGTGGATAGTTTCTACTGTCCAGTGAAAGGAATTAATTCTTAATCATTTATTGAGCTTACTTCTACCTTATTTATGTGTTTAGGGGCAGAGGAATGGGGTAGATTAAAAGATAATTACAATGAATTTATAATCTCCATCACAGAATCCTATAATTCTAGAATTGTAAGGAATCATCTATAGATTCAATGACTATATCCCCGCTGTCATCACCATCCTCATATTCATGTTGAATTTTAATCATCTGTGTGAGTATTGGCAGCCGTGAACTTGAAGAGGTGATTTCCATCATGAGGGCTGAATCTTCATGAATGGAATTTGTGCCCTTATAAGAGAGAACACATAGAGTTCCCTTACCCAATTCAACATATAACATCATAGCAAAAAAACAGCCATGTGTGAACCAGAAAGCAGATTTACCAGACACTGAAGCTGTCAGAGCCCTGATCTTGGAATTACCATGAAGTAAAATTTGATCAAACATCCATTTAAACCCTCACGTGTCTCCTGTCTGTTCGGTGGATCATAATATTTTGTTATTGTTCCACAGGTATTTTTAGCTTGACACTTTTATCAAAGTCCTATAAACATCTATCTTTCTCTCCCTCTAGTCAGAGTTAGTCTATAAAATGTCCATGGTCTTGTTTGGAAAAGTTAGAAGAGATTTATGCTGTTTTCATGGTTTTCACTTAGATATATGCAAATACTTGTTCATTCACTCATTGAGCTCTGAATCTTTGAAGTGATTTGAGTCTGGAATGTTTTTTCAATTGAGGTAACATTGGTTTACAGCATTGTATCAATATATGACTTAGAAGTATAGGATCACACCCTTTGGGTGTATGTTACCACAACACCAAGGCATCAAGAGACACCATAGTCCATTGTGCTCCATCCCCACTTGGCTGAAGATTCTCTGCTATAGTTGGAGCATCACTTTTCTAAAGTAACTAGCCAAAAGGTTTTCAGTTATATAATTTAAGTAGACCTTACATGTCATACACCTAATTCAATCCTGTGAGACTCCATGGCCAATTAGCTGCCGAAAAATGCTTCTTGCAACTCCACTACTAATTACAGAAATTATAATCTTGAATCTGATGGCTCACTGATAGTATTTAGTCTCAACACCTAAGATTCTCATCATGCCTGTGCAAATAATAGAGTCTATTTTCACTGCAAAAATCTCTTCTTAGCAAACAGAGAACATCTATAACACCTCTTTAGAGATGTGGATGTGTCATTATCCATGTATTTATAAATACCCAGGTTAGAAAGTGTTTTTCATCCTCTGTTAAGAGAGGTAAGGAAGGAGTAGGTTGAGTGAATTACACATGATAAAGCCACTCTGCATTCTCTTTTCCTTAATTAAATGAATCTTTTTATACACAAAATACCAAAGAGCTTTGAGCATCTCAGTGTCTTCATTAAATCCATATTTTAGTTAGCTAACTAACCAGCAAAGCAAACCCCATTATCATGTGTTAATATTAGTACAATAATTCAAAATTTTATGAGAAAGCCAACCATATTAATAAATGTTGCATTATAAAATTATGTTCTGCAATCCTTGCTTTAGTACTTTCAAATTTATTCTTACACATATATTCTAGATTCTTGCTATACAAATCCAAAATTCTTGCAATGTTTTTATGCTTAATCAACTCTTCTAGAATTTGAGTTCATAATTGTCTCCCTGGAGCATGATGCGTTCTGATTGTAATTTAGACCAGGAGATAATTAAAACTGGTGGAGGATGGGCATAATAACAGTTTTCCCTTGAAAGGAAACTCTCTCCAAAGAGGTTATTATTGGATTTTAAACAAATAAGAAAAAGGGGCATTCTAGGACTTGGAAGGTCTGCTTCTGCTAACAATGAATACTCAAAGACGTCTGGGAGTTTGGGGAACGCTGAGCCATCTGGATCCTGCCACATTTGCCTGCTCCAGTGTTCAGAATCTTCCTTTTTCACATTCATTTCACTAGTTTCCATGCTCATGTAACAAAGGAACTGTGTGTGCAACTAACTTTTAAATATCTTAACTGGTGGGATCAAACTTCGGAGTTTTGTGGAATGTGTTAGCTTGATGATTATAGATGACACAGTTATTTCATCTGTCATAAAACACTCATGTTTTCTCTCTGTGCCTTAAGCCAAGATTTAGGGTTGTCAGCTTGTTATATATTTCCTTCCAATTGTCAGGAAAGTCGAAACAACCAACTCACCTTAATAGTTCACACGTTCCTTGTGCTTTTTATGTTGTTGTTGTTGTTATTTTTTTAACCTGATCCCTCAAAATCTTGTGCTCAGTGGGCATTTGACTCTAGGTTTCTACAGGTTTTAATTTAATTAGCTATTTGGCCACTGCATATCGTGGGACAAAATTCCGTTTTTAATTTTCTTGTGAATTTCTTTTCTGAGCCATCAGCTTTACTAGGCCTGATAATAAAGTCAGCATTTCTTCTGTTGCACTAAGACTCTGTTTCCTATAACCACGTCTCCCAATTTATATGTTGTTTAGAATTTGATGCATCAACATTGTTACCCAAATTCACGTGTGGGGTTCCTAACTGCAAAGGAAGCTAAGAAAGCTATTCTTTAGAATTAGAATTTTGAAATCAGGAGTTATCCTGCAGGATATTCAAGCAATATGGGGAAGATACTGGAAATAGAATTGGGAGCAAAAATAATGATAAATATAATACAGTGATTCCTATCTTTCTTTGGTCATTGCTTGTTAATTATTTTTTTCCATATGGTTTTCATTGTTTTTCTCTTATGAAATTGTCAAAGTATTTTATCTCTGACTGGTATTAAATGCTCTATCACATATGTTGTATGTATTTTTCCAAATGTGCACTTGTCCATATACATGCGAGTTTATTGTTATTGTTGCTTTTATGTTTATTATCTCCTTAGTTAATTCATTAAATTTTTCTTTAAATAATTTTAAAATTAAATTATCTGTAGCTATGGTATTATATTTTTAAAATGATGTTTTAATTCATTTTGATTAGATTCTATTAGGATCTTAAGGGTTTTTTTGTTTTTTTTTTTTTTTGGCCAAATGTCTAAAATTCCCCAAATCATCTTTAACTACTAATATGAAATTAATGTATTTGGAAATACAGTAAGCTTATATTTATCAGCTCTTTCTTTGGCCTTTTGGTGTAAATTAAATAAAACAAATCATAGTTCTCTTGTATCTGGGGTTGCCAGTAATAAGCTGGCTTAAACAAACCCCATGACCAAGGTGGAAAAGAATGAGAGTAAGTGTGGGTGTCAGCAATTCTACCAGGAGGCGCTGCAGAAGCCCTCAAAGAAGACACAGGTATAACCCTAACCAGGGGAAAACAAGGGGTGAGAAATGGTTATTATTCCTTTGTGACATTCATTTACTTAGATTATCTCTCTTCCTCTGTTCTGTCTTCATTCTCAACAATTCTGAACAATTGTTTTTTTGTTTGTTTTGTTTTTAAGATTTATTTATTTATTTATTTATGCATACAAGAACTGGGGTATAGGCCAGAGGTGCAGGGGGCTGAGAGGATTCACCAGACACAGAAGGGAGAACAGAACAGGCAGATTGACTGAAATACACTGCTGAGGGGAGCAGCGGGGAGACAGGAGAGGTCTGCTGCACCATGTGGGTAGCTCCCTGGCTACCTGGGGATCAAACTCATGCTGCAGAGTCAGTGGACAGCTTCACAGTGCTGTGCTTAACCCCTGGCGCCACAACGGAGCCCCAATTCTGAACAATTGTAAACAATCATTCTATTTCTACATTTACTTTTTAAGTGATTTAGAATTTATGTTGACATCTCTAAGATTTGAGCATCCAACTTTCTTTTAAATAACTAATTTTCATAGCAAATTTGACAGAATATTCACATTTTTCATTAGTGTTAGCTGTTTCTTTTTAATGTAGGGATATATTGTGAGTATTGAAAAATATCAAAAAGTCAGGATCACTAAGTTGTCAAAAATGCCACAAAATGATATGTTCTTGCCATAATTGCCACAAACCAAAAAGGAAGACTTTTATTTTTTTCTAAAAGACATGTTAAGTTAATGCATTGCAATGACAACCAAATTGAAAATAAAAATGAATGGTTAGATAATTCTTAGGATAAAATCTTTAACAAATACATAATATATACTGTTATGGAAAGTGACTTTTTCAGTTACTCTAAAACTAAGCATTTTTAACCTCACCTTCCCCCACATACCTCAAGTGCCAATTTTTCCAACTAGTCTCTATGCCAGTTATTACAGAATAGAACTGACTAAGCCTTATCAGTCACACACTTTAGTATAAATGAGATTTCCAGTCTTGAGGTTCAGTTTGGTGTATTGCAGGAGAGAGACTCAATGTACAAGGAATAGTATAAGGAATAAGGAATGATTGAGGGAATTTTGAGTAAGATTAGAGTTTGGAGTTTTGGGTTATCATATCAGCTCTGCTATTGTGAACCTTGGGCAAATAATTTACTCCTATGATGATTCATTCTTTGCATTTATACAGTTACTGATTTAGATTAGATTAACTCTGAGGCCATTCTGAACTTCAAGCTTTTATGAAAATAGCATGGAAATGGGAAACCAATAATATTCTATTAAAAGTAACCCTTGGCTTATATTTCCAGCTTAGACATGAATTAATTAACAAACATATGCTCAATGCTTGCTTCTTTTCAGGACTTTAGCCAGATCCTAATTTGAGGTTTCTCTTTCTGTCAATCTTACACATTTCACTTAGGGTTTTCTTCAGAACTTAAATAACTTATTTCATCTAAGTATAAATATTCTAGGTGATTTACAATTTTTGGTGCTTAATTGGAGCAATTTTGTTCCTCCTCCCCAGGGGACATTTGTTAATATCTGGAGCCATTTTAGTCTGTCACAACTGAGCCGGGAACCAGGGGCCATTGCTACTGGCACTTGGTGGATAGAGGCCAGGGATGCTGCCAAATACCCAACATTGCATACAGTGGTCCCCACAGCTAGTTATCTAGTTCTAAGTACCAACATATTACTCTTTAAGACTCTGACATAAATGTATTTTGAATACAACTTGATGCATTTGCAAGGGGCTGGATTTAGTACTCCTTTTAAGTAATAGCTGATGCAAATTTTTTTGACTAAAGGTATATAATTTTTAGAAGGAAGAGACATAAAATTCAATGGAAGCATAATTATAGGAGGAGTTTGTTTGTTTGTTTGTTTGTTTTTAATCACTGTCTTATTAGATATCTTGAGGGGAAAAACAAAAACAAAGATGTAATCACAAGATAGCCGCTAGAGAAAAAAAACAGTGCATGTACTCTGAAGACCAGTATAAATCTATGGTCATGCAACAGAGTGAACTTAGCTGACACGCAAATTGATAAACATGAGACTTTGGCCTTGGTCAAAGAGTCTAATAGACATAAGAATTTGATACTCCTATTTATCTAGAATCAGTGAAAGTATCTAAATGCCTAACCAAACATTTGAGAAAATAAATTTAATTTTGTTCTACCCCTAGTTTCTCATATAACAGGACCTATTGATTGTACAATACTCTTTTTTAATCAGGAAATATTAGTTATGACGAGATTTTCTAAAGTGATTATTATCTAAAAATAGTCCCTAGATTACACTGACTTTATTCACATTAACCAGTGTTACCATTATTTTTACATTTATTTACTTCATACTTTATTTTTCTTTTAACCTTAAGATATTAGCAAGTGTGGAACCCATTATCAGTGTTGTTCCTTAACAATGTAAAATATCTTAAAAACCACAGTGCTTAAGCATTTCCAAATTTAGTGGTTAAAAAGCAAGTTTCTGAGTTTTCATTGACACTTCAAAACATTAAACATAATTCTTTTAATGATTTAAGTTATGATCATTTATCTATCTCTTGGTCTTTGCAGTAGAAAAATAAAGCAACTCATAATACTTCTTAAAAATTACTTACCTGGTTGCCTCTTAAAACTACTTCACTTAGAGCCCCCCCCCCCTTTTTAACTTGATTAAAAGAAATAAATCCATGCAATGTAATGGAATGTGTGTGTGTGTGTGTGTGTGTACTCGAAAAGCATTACAAAAAACTGCAAGTAACACTGCCCCGAAATAGTATGATTTTCATTGGTATAATTAAATTTGGAGTAATTAAAACTGAAGAGATAGTACCTCAGCTATGTGAAAGGATTAATGAAAAATGCTAGTGTCAAAATCATACCCTCTAATTAGCAAGTAGTTAACATAGGCTATTCCTGATATCAGTAAGGACCACTTTATGCTTCAAGGTGTAATTTCCCAAAGATATAACATGCTCAACCTTGATCATTGTTGCATCACATATATGAATTGATTTATAACATCTTTAGTATAAAATCGGTTAGCTTAATGGATAAACTGGAAACTGAGACTCTCATTTGGACTTGGGAATTGTGATGGTTAGAGAGATCTGTTTATATCATTTGTGTCATAATTTTCACCAGAAGCACTACTCATGATAAATATAGAGGGTTTTATGGAATATCTCAAGTTTTTGGGTATATTTAAGCCATTCATTCATCTTTTGTTTTATTCTGTTGGTTAGTAATAGAACATTGTTGTGCAATGTGTTAAATGCTGGTTTCTGCATTGTGTCTGCAGCAAACAACAGCAAATACTAGTTTCCTATATTCATATAGCATGTATTTTAAGGACAGATGACAAACAGATAACCAATAGATAAAAATAACAATAATATCACTTACAATAAAATTCATGATTGTCAACATTCATGATTTGCCTACATTCAAGGCAAATATCTTGTGTTAGCCCTCAGTAAAGACAGATTGCTAAGATTCATCCAAAATAGCATGTTTTAGAATGTTGGCAGGGAGAATGATGGCAGTAGGCTCATCCTTGTACCTGGTTCTCTGTTTACTTTATCTGGAGAGAAAAACTCTCCTGCTTCATCAGACTGAAAAGCAAAGAAGGGGGATTGATCCCTACCTATTTCATTGACTTTTGCAATGTCGTGCTGGTAACTTTGCCAAATAGTTAATTCATCAACATTCCATTATTTGGAATTTAAAACTTTGATATGTATAGCCTCACCTACAGTGGCATCAGTAAATGCAGTTCACAATTCTTTTTCTGTTCCAAGTTAGTGTGCTTGAGTTCTATAACCTAGGGCCAAGATGAAGTGTGAGTGCTTTAGATAAAGTGTGTGCTTTAGAATAAATTTTATGATAATAAGATATTTTTTATTTTGCTATGGTTTTCAAGAGATGGTATTATTTGTATGATTCCAAGACTTTTATTCAAACCTGCCTTTCATCTGTACTTATTTGCATTTTCTTACATTATATTTTCCATTGCAATGATATGTTCTATCATTATAGCTCACAGAGCTTGCCCTACCAGTGGAAAATAATAATTATTCTAACAATTTCATATCAAACATGTTTGTGTTATTGATATGTAGTGATAATGGCCATACAATAGAACTAGGAAAGTTTTATTAAAATAATTTGAGACTTTTCCTTAACTGTTTGAATTTTGTCATTTTCTTCCAGACTGCTTATTTTTGCCCTCAAAGCAACTTACTAGTTTTGTTGTTTCAGTATCCCTCCAAATATATAATCCCTAGATTCAAAGTTGTATTTGTCACTTTTCTATTCTAAAATAAATGATTCATTCAATAAACATCTTTTTTACTGAAAAATTAATGAAGGATGTTTTCGGTGGTGGTGGGAGAGCAATAGAAACCCAATTCAGAAAGCCCTTTCTGCTACAAGTCTTTCTACTCATGAAAATAGTTCACCTGTCCTTGCACTGCATCTTCACAGGAGATTGGTTCTTAATGTCCAATAAATTACATGCCTTCAAATTAGTTTATTTGAGGCTTGAGACATTCACCAGGATGTCTGATGTAGCTATCAGTCCTTCTTCACCAGCTGTCCCAAATAGTTCCAAAAAGATTCTTTCGCTTTTATGGAAAATGGAAGTGTCATTTCCTATTTTTTGGTGAAGAGGATGCTTGTGATACAAAAATAAAGAGTACAATGAACAAAATTTTGGAAATTTTGTTTAATAAATTTTCGATTATACACGAAAGAAAGAGAACATAAAAAATAAAAATGATTTAATCTCTCTGTTAGGAAGACTATAAAAGTGAGTCATACTGCTTTGAAAATAAGTCTTATCTAACCACCCATTATTTGTACTTGCTCATGGATATGTTAACAGCAGGGAGTACAAGTGCATTTTGTTTTCTCTGAGGTTTTTTTTTTTTTTTTTTTTTTTAAAGGTGCTTTTGCTAACTACAGCTATAGTCAAACGAAACTTGGAAGAATAACAATTCAATGCTGATACCTAAGTTACTCTTCACATATTTTCTACTGCTGATTTGTGCTTCAAGTATCCATTTTCAGTTTTAAGACACAGATACCTCCAGTATGGGTAGAATTAAAATCATCGCATTACACTATTTAAACTATTTTTTTTCTGTTAGGATTAACCTAACAGAAAATCCTCTAAGATTTTTTTTTTATTTAAATATTTTATTTTATATAATTCTTACATATTTTTTCATCTTTGTACAATGTATGCATTTTCATTTTGGTTATATTCCCCACACAATTGCACCTCCCCCCTTATTTTTTTGACTCTAGTCCTTCCTTCCTCCTTCCCCCCCACACCGTGTGTCTCTGGTTTATAGTTGCTTGTTGATTTTGATTTTTACTTTGTATTGATTAGTCTTTTTCCTGGTCTCTTATTTAGGTTTTCTAAATTCCTGCTATGAGTGAGACCATCTGGTATTTTTCTTTTTCTTTGGCTTATTTCGCTGAGCATGATCCCTTCTAGCTCCATCCATGTTGCTGCAAACTGCATGTGTTTATCTTTTTTGAATGCTGAGTAATATTCCATTGTGTATATGTACCACATCCTCTTGATCCAGTCATCTATTTTTGGGCATTTGGGTTGCTTCCATTGCTTAGCTATTGTAAATAGTGCTGCTATAAACATAGGGGTGCAGGTGTTCTTTGGAATTGATGTTTCTGTGTCCTTTGGGTAAATACCTAGGAGTGGAATTGCTGGATCCTATGGAAGCTCTATGTTTAGTAGGTCCAGAAATCTCCACACAGCTCTCCATAGTGGTTGGACCAGTTTTCACTCCCACCAACAGTGCAGGAGAGTTCCTTTTTTTCCATATCCTCGCCAATATTTGTTGTTGCTAGTTTTTTTAATATGTGCCATTCTCACTGGTGTGAAGATGGTATCTCATTGTAGTTTTGATTTTCATTTCCCTGATTACAAGTGATGTTGAACATTTTTTCATATGCCTAAATGGTGACCATGACACTCTCAATCAACTGCTTTCAGTTTGTCCCTCAAGCAGTAGATGTGAGTTACAGTCCAGAGGAGTGTGTCTTCATGCTTTGCAAAATAGGATACTACATATATCTGACCAATAAAAGTCCAACCATCCTTTAAAAAAAGACTTAGAAACAATACTTATATTCAATGAGAGTTTTATTTTCTTACACATTTTTTATGGATTAAAAAACTACCTTGTATTTCAAAAGTTCAATTTGTGTTTATCAATTTCACTACAGTAGCAGGTGTCTGTGAGGGGGGGATAAATTATGTATTACTTCCCAAGGGCTAATTGAGTGACTATATAAGTAAGGGTCCTAGATACTAGGTATGAAAATAACAGCAGTAAATAATCTAAGATGAGAACCTTTGAACAATATGGAGGTTAGGAGCACCAGCCCCTGCATGGTGAATATTTGCAGACATTTGTGATCCCTAAAACTTAAACACTGGTAGTTTGCTATTGATTAAAAGTTTTACTGATAACACAGTTGATTAATATGTGTTTTCTGTGCTGTATGTTTTATATGCTGTATTCTTAACATAAGCTAGAGCGAAAATATAAATAAAATCATAAGGAAGATGTATTTATAACAGTACTGTTTATTGATGCCGTAAGTTTACATCACTGTTTACAATATAAATTCTGTGTGCCAGTACCTACATCAGTATTTTCTTCTGATACAAAATACTTTAAACAATATATGTATTGTTAATACATCATCAAAAATGAGAGATACTTTGAAAAATAAATTCATATGTATTTACAGGTGTAACAATTCATGCATTAATAATCTTGTTTTCCAGGATTTTTATTGGGGAAAAAAAAAACATAGATCAGTGGGCCCACCTGCTCAGTTTAAACACAGTTTCAAGGGTCAACTGTACATAGAAATTTATCTAGCCTATAAAAGACAGTTAACCAATGTTGCCCTATAGAGGGCCTTTGTTCTTTTTAATTGTTTTTTATTAAATACTGGTTGTTGAGTCTTTATGTCAATTGCACCTTCTAACCTTCTTTGACAGCAAAGGAGCAATTGTTAGACACTTAGATCAATGGCAGTGGCAGCACTCACTCTCTCCATCACTCTCTCTTGTTAGTTTCCATTTCTCCACCTCTTTATCATTTTCCACCTTTCTTCTCTAGGCCCTAAATACACCTAAGTACAAGGCACTTAAAATATTCTTGAGGATTTGTACTGAGGAGAATAAGATACAGAGGGCAAGAAGACTGCCAGGTAATATTTATTGATGTTAGCATGAAGATTTCACCAGAAATAAATTAAATCAATAGATAATCTCTATATTCAGTGATCATAATTCCATTTGGTAGAGCTATTTAACATTGCCATTCAGAGGAGAGGAAATGTAATGTTTTATTCATAGGTTTTTTTTTTTTTGAAATAGAGGCCAAACATTCATATTTATGATATGAAAAAACACATCAATATTTAAATATCTGTCTCTAAATTTAATCAAATACAATTAGTATAATGGAAGTAAAAATACAGATGACTGTAGTCAATACAATGTTTAAATGGACTCTAAAACTACTGTTTATTGAAATTAAGATTAAAGAATTTGTTTTGTACTTAAGACACTAATATGATAGCTTTTCTATAGATCAACACATGTATTTTAAGGTTCTTTGACTTACTTTCCCCATCTATATAATTAGAAATCCAATTTACAGTATTTTAAGAATCAATTAAGCATTTGTGAAAGCACCTTACTCAGTGGTTGACCCATAATAATTGATCTTATATGAAAGTTGATTCTACAGAACTGTGTCAAGATAAAATTAAGCCCTTGAAACAAGAATCAAGTGAAAAAATATTCAATGTATGTGTATTAATAAGGAACATTTCTAGTAGTAGGGCCCCTTTAAACTATGCTGGTGAGTAACTCACAGAGTTACTCAGCTGCTCTGCAACCCTGTCTTGCATTACAATAGTTACTAGTTGATAAGGTCTGAATTCTGGGACAAGTAGGGAATTGGTCATATATCTGACAGGCAGTGAGTAATATGATCAGTAGTTCTGATGGACAGCTAAACACAGAGGCAAAGCCACTGACAGGGAATTTAAAGTCTATCAGAAGTGGTGAGGGTGACTCCTGCCAGACTGTCAACAGGTAGCAAGAAGGGATCCATCCAGTCCAGATCTGTGTGAACAAATCCGCTGGGGAAGCTCTGATAAACTGGTGGAGGCACTGTGAGGTCTTCTGAAATCCTGCTGGTCTCTGTTGCAAATTAGTTAGTCCCTAAATAGCCACACTGCAATCATTTGAGGCGGGTTATTTTGGAAGATCCCTGTTGCTGTGCTAGCCTCTAATGGAGTGTGCTTGGATTCATATTTCCCATCAGTCTTGAAAGACTGCCAGGTTCTCTATCCCTGCTTTCTTCTGTTTTCCTCTCTACTTTCTAATTTGTTTTTCTGGTTCATGAGTTGCTTCCTCAGGACTCTTACTACATCACCCGCAGCTTTGGGAGGCTGCCCTGCCAGTTCCCCACCTCACCTCAGGGTGTTAACTGGAGGTGTAGGAGCCGAAGAAAATGCCAGGAGCCTGGAGACTGTCTTTGATCATTGGCCATTTGATTTCTTTTTCCAAGAGAACTTATTCAAAGTCCACAGTAGTGTCCCCTTTCAGGAGTGAGGATTCTCCTACATTTTATGCTTAGTTTTCCCCATACTGAGGTTCTTGTAGAGTTTTACAAATTCAACAATTACAGTTATACCTCACTTTTCAAAAGTTCAAGTTACATCACTTTGCTTTTATGAAAGTCCTGCATTAATAACTGTTTTGCTTACTGAAAAAAATCCAGGCAACATTTAACTTCTATGATAAAGGGTGAAAAGAAATGCTTTGGTTTTGCAGCAACCTGAGTATGGACAGTGGCCAGACAAACTCCTGCCTGGGAAGTGCTTTTATCCAGATTGTGCATGCTCGTGTCATCCTTGCTTTCACGATATGTTAGTGCTATTTTGGGTTTTAGTTGTCATTTGGCATGATTTATAAGCTATTTTTGGAGTATGGGAACTCTCAAAATTTTCCATATGAATTAGTGATTTTTTTGGTTGCTTTTTGCCATTTTAGCTCTTATACAAAGTTTTGTAGGAACTTTCTACTTTCAGATAGCACAAGAAACAACTTTCAACAATATGCTGAAGAAAATGCAATTTGAAATTAATTAATAACAGTTTTATTCTATCCACACCTAGGGGACTAAACACCCAAAAGCCTCAACAACCTCAAAAGCCTCCCATAACAACTGTTAGGGAAATTTTTTAAATGCACACATTTTAATAATTTTTTAAAATGTAGTTTATCAATTTATATTGTCAGTCTCTATCCTTCACTCTTGAAATGTATAGTGTTATTTTACCAGTAAGTCTTGATTATAATCACAGTAACTGGTTTATACTAATTCTTTGAATGGATTAAGTGATAGGATGATGCAATTTTTAGTGGTTTCTTTTCACTAAATTATTGGGACAATGCAATATACTCGACTAATTTTGAAACATTTTGTTAAAATATTTGGAATATAAGTAAATCAGACCAGTAGGGAAAAATGCATATTGTGTTGACCTAGTAAAAAAAGTTAGAAAAATGGTTCAGTTTGCCAACATAATCCATCTTTGTTCTTATCTTTTTCTCATTATCCCTGGTTTAAAATGAGATCATTCTGTTTTATAAAAATACAAAATATTGCTCCCCATATACTGTTTATTATCTTTTCTGCTAATACTAAAATTTCTTGTCAAGAATTTTTTAATAGCAAACTGAATGATCAAAACATTGTCAGTAGCTAAAAGATCTAAGTGGATGTTATCAAATGATAAAAAATAGGAATTGCTTTAAAATATAAAATTATTTTTATGACGATACTCTTAATAACATTTTATCACCAGATTATCTCAACATTTAGGTCAGCCTAAGAAATGAAGTATTTAAGCTATTAATAAAGCACTTATGAGTGTTTGCTTCAATACGAACAGGACTTTCAGTTGTACAATCGGAGATGAAAATTTCTCTCAAACTCTGTGGTGATACATAATTCACCCACTTTGGAGATATTCATTTGATTTTTTTGTTAAGATACAATTCTTAAAGGTATAACTAAATGGAGGTCCCCAGACAACAAGTGTAAAATATACAGAATTCTAGCTCATAGCACTTGAATTTCTCTGGGATTTACAAGGGATTGTTAGAAGCTTAGCATATAAGCCATAAAATTATCATTTCTTATCTATAATTTATGTTAGAAATGTGTTGTGTGAATGAAGTAGGAACAATAGAAGCCTGGTGTCTTTCAAAACTTTCGTTCTTATAAATAATGCAACTCTGTTGAGTTCTTTTCCCTAGTTGCCTTTCACGGAAATGTGCCCTTCCTTATTTTTGTTCTGTTCCATCAGATACTTGTAAATATAAATCCCTTTAAGAACAACTCTCCCACCTTTGTGTCTGTCTCCAAGGGAAAATGAAATCTTACTTCCATCATCTAATTAGCAGTAGGATTCTCTGTGCTGCAGGCTCCAACATCAACACAAGTGTGATGAGCCACTGTGCTGACATCAATGAACACTTTATTAAATTACACACTCCCCTAAGCAGGCACAGCTTTCAGAGCCCTAATAGTTTATGCACTATTGTGCTGACTCCCTGTTTTCTGAAACTCTAAGTGTCCAGGCCAACATGAGGATATAAAGTCCCAATGAAATTATTGAGATATTTTCAAAACCATACTTGGCACACTGGTAGGTATTAGGGTTAATCAGTTGTTTTGACAACTGATAACCAGGTGGAATTAAAGAATAACATGAAACTAGATAGGCTATAAAATTTAGGGCATCTTTTTCTTTGGAATGGTGATGTCTAAGAGTAGAATAAGGGATTCATTGATGTGAATAGAATTTCAAAATGATAAATCTTTTCTGGATATTTCCAATTTAGGTTTTTGATTGTAGGTAGTAGTCTGAATTTCCTAGATAATTGATAAAAATCACACATTTTTACATTTTTAGTTATTAAAGTACTTGGTAACGGGGAGCACAATGAAGATAAAATACTTTTTTTAAAAATGTAATTTATCCTTTTATGTAATAGCTTCCTGATAGGTGTGAAATAAAATCTCATGATTTGTATTTTTCTGGAGATTAATGATGTGGAGGATCTTTACACATTCCCAGTGGTCATTTGTATAAATGTTTAAGTTATATAGAGTAAAAATAATATTTTAATAATCCTTTAGAAACAAAAAAAATCTATGAATTTTAACAGGAATTTGGCAAATGTATGCGGTTGTATCGCTACCACAGGACAGAGAAAACTTCCATCACGTTCCAGTAGCTCCCTCATGTCTTTGTGGTGATTAAGGGCTTAGTCATGACTAATCTATTGCATTTTGTATCTCTATACTTATATGTTTTAAAGAATGCCATAGAAATGCAAGCACACACTATATATAAGGATTTGGTCTGACTTACCCCCCATTCCATAATGTATTATAGTCACTCATGTGAACCCACGTAGCAATAATTGACACTTTTTATGGATAAGTACCAGGACATTGTATGGATGCACCAAATTTTGTCCTATTTGACATTTGGATTATTTCCAGTTTTTGATGATTAGGAAGAAAGTAGATATAACTGTTTACATACAGCTTTATATGGACACATGTTTACATTTCTCTTGGACAAATACCTAGGATGGGAATGTTATACCAAATCAAAAGTACACATGTAACATTTTAAAAGAGCAGTTGTCTTTATAGATTTTTCTTTCCTAATAGTTGTCCTAGTCCTGTTTAAAAAACTGACATCAGCTAGGCTTTAGTTTCATTATTAGATGACACTGCTATAGTAAAAGATAAGTTATGGAAGTGATAAATGAGTTATTTTAAAGGGTAAATATATGTCTTTAGAAAATGAATCAGGGGGAATCTTGAATAAATAAAGGAGAATTCCATTATGGAAAATTTGGACTTGAGACAAAGCCCTTTCTTTGTAACTCTTTATTCTCATTCCACAGCTGAGAGAAAGTGAGAAGACTCAATCTAAATGAACTCTTAACTTCTTTCCTATATCACCCTTCACCTCTCTACCTTCATGAATCTAGAATTCCATCTTCATGAATAGTGGTACAAGACAGGAAAATAAGATGCTCTCAAATGGAATTACAGGCTACAAAATACCTCTTTTTTTTTTTTTTTTAAACTCAGTCCATTAAGGGCCATTGAGTACACACACACACGCACACACACTCATAAATACACACACAGAACCATAAAAGGATGACTTTCTTCAAGTTGCAAAAATGCCTGGACATAGTGAAAAAGTCATTATATAAAAACATACAATAAATATCCCCAAGCAGAAATTTGGAAGTTATATGTATGTGGAGAGAGGTATACCACAAAGGTATACCAACTATCCAAGAGCTAAGATCACTGAGAACTCTGCTTGAAATAGTAGTTGCAATTACCGAGTGAATGGTATTGTATAGATTGTGTGTTAATGGTCCAGAGTTTGGGTGCACGTCTTTGTTTTTGGCATTGATCTTACTTAACCTACTAAATTCTCACTGTAATGATGACTCTCTGGTTCCCATAACGATTGTAACTAAATATGGGTCAAGTATATAATTATTTCAGGTGCCAATGTGTAATCTCTTTTAGTCTCTGAAGTCTACAAATTTCACAGTGTTCAATGGTGTAGACTTTTATTTTTTGGTAGTGATTTTGTTTGTATTAGATAGGATTTGGTATCAAATGAATCCTCTGAAGATATATAAACTCTATTACTTTATAATAAAGATAATTATATGCCATGGTTACCTCATACTTCTTTGTACTAAAAAAGTCCAGTACACATACATGAAGACCAAAATTTCTCAAATTGAGGAACCATAGAACTTATCACTTCATTATAGTTTTATTAACATCATATTGGTTTTCAATGCTGATTATGATTCAAAATACAGGATATCACTTCTTCAGATGTATGTCACCACACTCACCACAGGCATTCTAGTCATCCACCAAAGTACATTCTGATCCCTCCTATCTATGCTCTCCAGCCTCCCTCGCCCATACTGGTAGTCTCATTTATACCGTCTGATTTCTAGAGTTTGGTTTTGGTTTGTTTTTGTATGACTCTGTTTTTTTTTTTTGAAGATTTATTTATTTATACAAGAACCGGGGTACAGGCCAGCTGCATGGGAGGGTGAGAGGATTCACCAAAGACAGAGTGGGGAGCAGAACAGGCAGACTGATGAAATACACTGCTGAGGGGAAGAGCGGGCGAGACAGGAGAGGTCTGCTGTGCCATGTGGGACCCACGCTGGCTGGCCAGGATCGAACAGGTGCTGCAGAGGCTGCAGAGAGCTTCACAGCTCGGCGCTCAACCACCTGCGCCACCAGGGGAGTCCCTGTATGTTTCTGTTTTGTTTGTCTATATTCCATGTATGAATGATTTTTTCTGGTATTTCTCTTTCACTTTCTGGCTTAATGGACTTAATGTGTTCCTCTCTAGTTCCATACCTGATGTGTTAAATGACAACTTCATCTTTTCGATAGCTGAGCATTATTCCATTGTATATAAATTACACATCTTCTTAATCAACTTGTTTGTCCCTAGATTCCATAACTTGGCTATTTAAGTAGTGCTGTAATAAATATAGGCATTTCAAATTAGTCTTTTCCCATTTTTTGGGTAGACATCAAGCTATGAGATTAATGGATCATATGGTTTATTTATTTTTAACATTTTGAGAAACCTCCATACTGTTTTCCATATGGGGCTGGATCAATCTATTGTACATTCCCAACAACATGTCCAGCAGTCCTTTTTCTCCATATCCTCACTGACATTTGTTGTTTCTGAACTTTTTGATAAGGGCCATTGTCACAAGTATTAGGTGCTATCTCTTTGTGATTTGTATTTTCCTGATGCGGGACATTTTCTAATAGCCATCAGTTTGTTTCCTTAGAGAAGTGCCTATTTAACATTTGCACCAATTTTTTCATTGGATTTTTTGTTTTCTTTTCATTGAGTTGCATGAGTTCTTTGTAGTTCTTGGATTTAGCCTCTTATCAGATATAGGATGTGCATTATTTCCCCCAGTTCAATAGGGTGTCTTTTTATTTTATCAATACGTGCATAGAAAGCATTTGATAGGTTTCAGTATCCATTTATGATAAGAAACCCTCAAAACTGTCAGTATATGGAACATACCTTAACATCATAGAATCCATGTATGACAAATAAATTGTTATACTATAAAGCTAAAATAATCCAAACAAGTATGTTATGAAAAGACACAATTCTTGAAAAAGAAAAATTAAGTTCTGCATATTTGTTCTCAGTGGGATTTGAATAGTAAATATATACCTAAACTCAATATTCGGAAGATATATTTCAAGTCAAAGAAAATGTGTTGAACTTATATGTCCAAACACACTTTCATTAACATTTTAGGTAAATGTTCTTTACCTAAATTCTTATTATATGTGTCCAAATACTTCCATGGTCTATAGTTCCAGTTGTTTCTGCAGTGTTAGCAACCTCCCACTTCAAGTGAATTCCTCTTATTCATGATCAGCAAATGGAAGCCAGCCAGGATGTCTTCTAGATAAGAACATTAAAGTGTAAATTTTAATCACAATAGCATCTATTCCTTATTAAATTATGCAGAAGTTTTCAGAACATTGCAGGGGAATGCGGTGGCTGGCGTTCTATTTCTGGTTATGACACTAATACTCTGAGACCAAGCTCATCACATAACATTACTCTTGAAAATGTTTATCTCCCCACTTAAGTTATAGGAGGGGAAAAAAAATATTTCTGCAGCTTGGTTCAAAAGTCCTGGATTGTAAATCTACTGCTAGGATCAGGGTTGACTTCTCCATTAGATGGAGTAGGAACATGGTGTAGGAGCTTCAATATTACTAGGAGGAACCATGAATGTATTTTAATTTTTTTGATCAGAGAAAAATATTGAATATTTAGATCAAAGAAAATACTTCAATATATAATATTAATATATGCATCTTAAATATATCATCCAGTATATTTTATATATATTGTTCAATATTATTAAGGAAAAAGCCTGTGAATATAAACTGCCTAAAGCCAATGAAAGTCATAGCACAGTCCTGGCTAAAATAGAGAAAAATTGTTTCTGAAGGATGAAATGATCTGAACTTCACTTAGGCTGTAACAGACCTGGATCTAAATTTAGTTTCATTTTTCATCATCATAGAATTGTGTCATAAAAGCAAAGTGTAATTATTTTATTTATTCAAAGTTTCTATCTCTTTCTTTGTTGAAACATGTGTTTTCCCAATTCACAGCTCATTTTATACTCATGGGCCTAGCTATATTCCATTGTGTTGCCACAACTCACCTTAACATCTGTACTTATTTGTGAACCTGTACATGTGTGTGTACATACATGAATACTCTCACACACTCAGTGACACTTCGCTTCTTGTATTTCTTCTAGGACATCATTTCCCAAAAAAATTATTTCCCAGGTCTCCTATATTTGTTTTATTTTTTTTAAAGATTTATTTATGCATACAAGAACTGGGGTACAGGCCAGAGGTGTGGGGGGTTGAGAGGATTCACCAGAGACAGAGTGGGGAACAGGCAGACTGACTGAAATACACTGCTGAGGGGAACAGCAGGCAAGCCAGTAGAGGTCTGCTGCACCATGTGGGTAGCTCCCTGACTGGCCAGGGATCAAACTCGTGCTGCAGTGGCTGCAGATATCTTCATAGGTTGTGTCTTAATCCAATGCACCATCAGGGAGGCCACTGTCCGGAGCCGCCTGGAGCATGCGCCGTGTTGCGCAACACCCGTGCCATTAATTAGTTTTCGCTTTACCGTTTTGCCTGCTGAGAAACCACACGTGTTTCCTATTAATCAAATGAGACTGGGAGGGACGATGGGAGGAGCTACCAGGATATAAGAAGAGAACCACGAGAAGGTCAGGAGGTTATTGCGAGAGAGGTTATTGCGAGAGGAGCAGAGAGAAGGTCAGGGAAGGTAGAAAGACAGGGAAAAGTAAAAGAAAGGAAAAGGAAAAATAAAGAAGTAAACGCTAGCGTCAAGTTGTCTCAAGCCCCTCATTTCAATCCTCAGCCCTTCTCTTTTCGTGCCTACGAATCCCGCGGGTCGGGACAGGCCACCATGGTTTTAGTGTTCTTTTCACCCATTTATATTGGAAAATCTTAGATGCTGAGAGCTATTTCAATTTTGTTCATATTCAACAACTTCCATATTGATACAGAGACAATACTCCATAAACATTGCTAAGAGAATAACTTTGAGCCTCGATCACCCATCTGTAAATTGAAAGTTCTAAACATACTCCACTGAGAGGTGTGAAAACACACACACACAATGATTTGTACAACTAGTTCATTAAGATTCTCATTGTGATAAGCATAATACTGCAAGTATTTACAAAACATATTATGTTTTAATCCAAAATCTATATTTAATCATTGATACCTTTAAAAATTAAATTAAGTATCAAGAAATAAGGCAATAAACCATGTACTGACTTTTTAGTTCAGCTGAAAACTAGGATGAAAGTTTTTAGCATTATGAAAAACAGAAAATATATTACAATCTAGTCCCTTTTTTGCCCTCAAGAAGATGAAATTTAACACAATGCTCTTCCAATTTTGTATTTCAGCTTCAGATACATAATTAAGGAGTTAATCCTTTTTTATGTAATAGGTCTCCACATAGAGATAAGATAGGCTATCTACAAAATGGCTTTTATTACTGTGCAAATATTGAAGCATAATTAGAGTTAAAAATTAGTGCTGATAAAATTGTCTGCTTCTTTTATTTAAGCTAGTCCATCTCAGAAATGTATGCCACAAAGACCAGATTTATGATTACTCTGCTTATCCTCCTGTGATAACTATATTTATACTTTTAAGAAGAATTTTAATGGCCAATAATATATCTCCACATTGAACCTTTGACAAAGGTTTTCACAAATATGTCTCACATTTTCAGATGTAATAGTAAGAAGACACTTTGCAAAACAGTTAATACCAGTTTAGTGTTTACTCATATAGAACACAATAAAGCTTGTATAATTATTTACAGGCACAGGTTTTCAAAAATGTAACTGTGAGTGGAAATGATCTTTCATGGGTTCTTTATTCCAGCTATGAGGACTTTTTCTTTATGTTCTAATTATGCATTCAGTGAGGAATGATACACCATCTTGGGGAAGAAGAACTCCCAAGCTCTCTCTCTACCTCTTCACTAATTGCGTCTCAGAAGCAGGTCAAGTCCTGGATCAAAAGAAAATTGGGTACCAGATGGCTTTTATCCTAACATCTTTAAGTTACCCTGAGACCATTCTTGATACCAATTTCCACATAATGAAATAAATCCTAGCTACAGTCGAACGAGACTTCCAGGAAACAGCAGGTGTAATGTCACAGCTGTATTAGCACTGCTAACTTGATCATGGATCAAGTCACATCTGGGACTGCCACACCGATGCTCAAGTTTAAAAGCCTGCTGAGAGCAGCAAGAACTCGGGTGTTACTCTTTAGCCTACTAGCAGGAATCATAAAGATAATGGTCACACCATATTATGTGCCTCACTCAGCAGTGTTTCTTTCTATCTCTGCCATATGCTTTTCCCACCCATCACCCAAATTTATATGGATTCTATCTGGTTTTCAAAATTATCATGTTATGATGTTAGCACATAGTACAGCTGGAAAAGTGTATTACCAGTTTGTGTGCAGGTCACATTCATGGAGAATAAAATTAATTTCAAATGGTTTTGCTTGAAGGGAATTTTAATTTAAGAAGAATAGCAAAGATCAGAGCTTTTTGGAATTCTTGCTACATCAGGAATAATTCTAGCAATGTTTGATAACTTATCTGAGACTAGCAAATGTTTCTGTTGCCTGTTTCATTCAACTGATTTATTGATAGCCTATTTGACATATGTCTTGTGTGAGTTCTGTTATGTTATATATAAATAGGAAATAAGCATAAAATGATGTAAATGTTACTTGACATATTGTGCTTTTTCAGGAAAAAGAACCAAGTTTTATTCTTGAAAAGAAATTTTAGAGAGAATAATAATGTTCAATCCAATTCAGAAAAAATATTAAGCACTTTTTTGTATGCAGTCCCTATAGTGGTAACTTTGGATGCAAGAAGTAAGACCCTGCTTTAAGCTTAGAGTCTAAACAGAGATACATATGCAAATTCATACTTAAAATGGAGTGATAAATATTCAATGTAGAGTTATGTATTTTCTATGACATTAGAGCATAGTAGGTAATGTGTAATGAACTCCTGGAAAATATGATCAAGCATATGGACTCATATTACTTGAGTCCTTCGTGTAATGCTTTGATTCGATTATCTCACATAGTGCTTTATACTAGATGCATTAAATGGTATCAGTTGCATAGAAGGGAAGTATTTAGTATGCACTGGCTCATTTTAATTGTATAAACATACCTGAAAAATGTTCCTTTATTTCCCAATGTTGAAATTTCATTACACTGTATTGGTGCAATGAAACTCTAAAAGGATTAAAATTGTTTATCCACAGAGGCTGGGGCTTGGTCTCAATAATCTTTAGCATTTTTCATTACAATTATGAGTGGTAAAATTAAAGTGAAAAAGGCTGGTACATTAAGATCCTAATCAACATGATCAACTGACTGAAGAATGACTAATTCCTTTTGTATGCAAGGATGGAGTACAGTTTAATTGATCACCTGTGATGTGTGACAACTTAATTAATAATTGAGATGTGTCAAAATGCCTTTTCTATCATATTCTGTGATCAGCTATTCTTGTATTCCTGTGTAATAACCTTAGCAGGTTATAGAGAAAATAATGTTTGTGGTATTTCAGAAGAAAATTAAAACTGTTTTTGTAAACATAAAATAAGATTCAGTGAGACCACTGCTTTCAAGTTTATATATAAAGGAAAATACGTCTTGTCCTATGACCAAGAGGATAATTGCTATAGTATGTTCTGTCTTCAAGCAAATAGGTACTTCCAGTTTAAAACTTTCCAGAAATGAACTGATCATTGAGTAATAATGATTTGATCTTCCACAGTAGTATACTCCATCCTTCCTTCACCCTGCCCCCTGTATAATAGGCTGCCTAGCTAGGCTGTGAGACTTAAGCTGGGTAAAGTGATAAACACATTCTGGAGATGACTAGCGGTTTGAAGGGGTCTGTAGCTTCGATATTCAAAGCATGTAGTCCTGCCTCCTTTGCATTACAGTAGAAATTATTAGAGATACAAAATGCTGTGCCCCATCCCAGGTTTGCTAGATGAGAGCACAGATATTTAACTAGAGCTCCAGGAGAGTGAAGGTACATTAAAATTTGAGGAGTTCTGGTCTGGAAGAATTCCGGGAGTACAGACTGCTAAGGGAAGGTTTAATAATTCTTAAACTTCATGTGATATTTATATTAAATGATTTTTCAGGTTAAATAAGGAAATGTGGTTTTGAAAGGTTATCTTGAATGTGAAATTTATTAGCAGGAAATGACATTATAAAATTTCATTAATTTCTAGCATGTTTATTCCAGGAGATAGGTTGTGTTCTAGTTCACTTGATTAATATAATAATGTTACAATTAAAAACAAGGAAAAGCTCCTTTATGTAATATGTTCATATTCTAAAACTTTATTTTTTAAAACATAAATAGAACAATCTGGTAATGAAGATTCTTTTATAAACAAACATATTAATTACTTAACTCAAAATTCAAGAAATGTTTGTTGATATCTATCTAATCTATCTATCTCAATATGCTATTAATCCCCAGTGAGGAAAATTCAATAAAGTATAATCACATAGAAAAGACTCACAATTATATATTAATGGAGGAGTAGTAATACATGTAAGAAGTTATGTGTTGGGCCTCTCTGGTGGTGTAGGGATTAAAGACAGTGCTAACAAGCTATTGCCAGCCACTGCAGCATGAGTTGATTCCTCCACCAGGGAGATGACCCACATGGCACAGCAGACCTCTCCTGTTTCTCCTGCTGCTCCCCTCAACAGTGTATTTCAGTAGATCTGCCTGTTCTGCTCCCCACTCTGTCTCTGGTGAATCCTCTCACCCTCCCTCCCCAACCCCCCTCCCCCATGCCTCTGGCCTATGCCCCAGTTTTTATATGCATAAATAAATAAATCTTAAAAAAAAAGAGGTGTCAACTTTAATTTAAATAAATTATAATGTGAAATACTTTTTTCAAAATAATCCGGTTCCAAATATTATAGTGAATCATGAAGTTTAGGTGTTTTCATTCTAGAAGTAGACATGTTGAAAACTTTTAGATGATTTGGGTCTTGATGAAGTGGGTCTTAGCAAGGTAATTTGGTGAATACCTTGTAGGATATATTTTAATTTTTTAAAAGATTTATTTACTTATTTATTTTATACATGAACCCGGGCAGGCCAGATGTGCGGGAGGGTGAGAGGATTCACCAGAGACAGAGCAGGGAACAGAACAGACAGACTGACTGAAATACACTGCTGAGGGGAGCAGTGGGTGAGACAGGAGAGGTCTGCCACACCATGTGGGACCCTCGCTGGCCGGCAGGGATCGAACCTGCACTGCAGAGACCGTGGACAGCTTCACAGCGTGGCGCTAAACCACCTGCGCCACCAGGGGTGGCCCAGGATATATTTTAAATAAAAAAAGATTAAGGTTAAGAAAGCGTGGGCCTCCCCTGGAGGTACAGGCAGTTGAGCGCCACGCTGTGAAGATGTCCACAGTCTCTACAGAGCAGGTTCGATCCCCACCGGCCGGCGAGGGTCCCATATGGCGTGGCAGACCTCTCCTGTCTCGCCCACTGCTCCCCTTGGCAGTGTGTTTCATCAGTCTGCCTGTTCTGTTCCCTGCTCTATCTCTGGTGAATCCTCTCACCCTCCTGTGCATCTGGCCTGTACCCTGGTTCTTGTATAAAATAAATATTTTTTTTTTAAAAAAAGGTTAAGAAAGTGTGCTAGTAGGTATTGTACACTCTTTTGCATAAAATGACTTAAAATACTGCAGTGGCACATTGGGGAATGAAAGACAGAACTCAGAGTCTGGAAGAAAAAAAAAAAAAAAAAAAAGGGGGAGTGCCCAGAAAGTGTTTTACTTGGTTAAATGGAAGCATCAAAGACATTCTGTATTTTGAGTCAGGTTACTGGAAGAATGATGATTTGTCTTATTTATAATGAAGGATCAATGTTTTGGAAAGGCTTATAAATAGACTTCTAGTTACTTAGAACAAACTTAGGAAGAATTGACATTGGACAAATGAACTATTGATTTATTTCACATAATTTCCTATCTTTATTTCATTTTGTGTGTAATCAATTATCATTTTAGAGATGCCCCACATACCCACTACATCCACACATGCATAGCCTCCCAGATTAAATTCATTATTATTCATCAGAATTCTGTACCAAGGATAAACCTGCATTGAAACAATGCAATCTCTCAAAGCCCATTGTTTACCTTGGAGCTAACTCTTTGTACATTCTGTAAGATTGGATAAAGGTTTAAGGAAAATCATTAGGTTTTAGAGGATTCTGTTGATATATCCTCTTGCTCAGTGATTCTTTATTCAATTCTTTATTCTTTATTCTTTATTCAATTCTTTATTCAAATGAGCCCATCAAAGGCATTTTTTTTTTTTGTTATAGTGCTTTTAGATCTTGAATTTCTTTTTAGTTCTTTCTTAGGAACTCCATTTCTGCATACATTGTCCATACATTCTTACATGCTGTTACTTTCTCCATTAGAGCATCTAGCATATTTATCAGTTATTTAAAATTCCCGCTCTGTAATTCCAACATCTCTGTCATGTCTGGTTCTGATGCTTACTGTTTCTGTTGTTTGTTTGTCTTTGCCTTTTGGTATAACTTGTCATCATTTTTTTGAGAGTCAGAGATGATACTGGCTGGAAATAGAAATGCTATACATAGCCTTTTAGTAATGGAATGGTTAGGTATGGGTCAGGCAAGCCTACCATTAGTTTTCAGTCTTTTAGCGAGCACATGTCTCTGGACTGTGAACGTCACAAGTGTTTGCCAGTTTTTTCTCCCTCCTTAGGTTGGAGAGATTGATATACAGTGTCCATAGTTAAGGAGTGTCGGCTTGCAATGATGTCCATTTTCCCCAAATTCATCTAAAAAGACAGTGCAAATCTCAATCAAAATCCCCATAGGTTTTTACCTTTAAATTGCAAGGTAATTATAAAATTTATGTGGAAATATAAAATACCTAAAATATGTAAATCAAATTTTAAAAGAAAATTAAAAGTGGAGAGCTAGCATTATCTGATTTTAAGAATTATGAATTAAAATAATCAAGACAGTGTGTGATTAACTATAAAGATAGACAAATAGATCAAGTGGAATAGAGTCTAAAAATAAACTTAACTTATAGATAACATTTTTGACAAAAACACAAAGGTAATTCAATGGAGAAAGAGGATGGTGTTTTAAACAAATGATATTGAACAATTGAATATTCATTTGTAAAACAAAAATCTTCAATTCATATCATGGACCACATATCAAATTTGTTTCAAATTGGACTATAGTCCTAAATGTAAGAACTAAAACTATAAACTTCCAAAAAAAAATAAGTAAAAATCTTTCTGAACTTAAATTAGGCAAAGGTTCTTAGATATGGCACCAAAAGCCCAATTGAATAAAGAAGAAATTTCATCAATCAATTTAATATAAAAATTACAAATGTTTGCATCTCATGTTATTTAATCTTGAATTGTTTGAAGTGCTTTTATCAAATAACCTTTGAGTAAAATATATTTAAATGTATTTTAGTTTTCTTAAATCGGTATATAATGATACCCTTTTCTGTAAATTCTTCAGAAAATGTAGCAATAAATGCAAGAAATTTGAACTACAAATAAAAAAATCCCATGTATATGTGGATCCCCAATTACTTACTAAAAACTTTTATTAAGAACATCTCCATTGGGCCTCCCCGGTGGCGCAGCGGTTGAGCGCTGGGTTGCGAAGCTGCCCGCGGCCTCTGCGATGGCGGTTCGATCCCCGGCTGCTCCCCGGCCACGGGAGGAGGGTCCCACATGGCGCGCAGACCTCTCCTGCCCCCCGCTGCTCCCCTCAGCAGTGCACTTCGGTCCTTCTGCCTGTTCTGCTCCCCTGCTCTGGCTCTGGTGAATTCTCTCACCCTCCCGCACTTCTGACTGTACCCAGTGCATGTATAAACAAAACAAACAAATAAATAAATAAAAATAAAAAACATGCCTCTAAAAAAAAAATCCTTAAAAAAAAAAAAAAAAAGAACATCCCCATTAATCCTTCTCCAAAATATGGGGCTTAGGCTTCTAAAATTAAAAATAAAGTTATAATTATATTAAAAATTATCACCAATATAGCATATAGTTGCCAGCAAGCATTTCAAATAAAAAGGAAATGAAATGAGAGTGGCTCTTGTTTCAATAAATTGTAAAGCTTTTATAGAAAAGAGAAAATTTCAGTTATACAAATTCTCCCCTAACTCTTAGAAACAGAATTTATTTCTAGAGAATACCATCTAGAATGTCCTGATGAATAAAATGACAAACATGTTTTGGTAAATGTTCTCTTAGAATCCAGTCACTTTGAGTTTCTGTAAAGTCACTGCTCTGTAATGTAAAATCATTTTATGCATCAGATAATTTCTATACTCCAAGTATAGCATTACATGACGTATTTTAATGCAGTTTACATCTATCATGTTGAATGCTTCACTTGTTACAGAGAGCTCTGCTGTCATTTAATATACTCCAAGGAAATACTGCTTCACCATTAATCTTATTTCTAAAACAAGTTTGTATTGACCTTTAAATCTTCTTAATAATAAAATAGCAACAAATAAACAGATTTGCTTACACATTATTGTAAATGAAAGCATCACTGTAAATGCTGGAGTACTTTTGAAGGCATTGCCACATTGCACATGTGGAACCTCAATTTTTTTGGTGCCCAAACCAATTTTTATAGCAAATATTTTATATCCTAAAGCCAGAGCTAACAAAAAGTTTAATCCATAGAGCACATTTTAAAAATTACGGTATCTCCATACATAATTGTTTGTGTGTATATATATATATATATATACACACACACACACAGAGGACATAATTGTATTAAGCTTCTGAATCAATTGATCCATTCATTCAATCTGAGCATTTGTTATGTGCATGAGTCTATTCTAGGTGCTGTGAACACAGCAGAAAAGAGCAAAATTCCCTTCCATCATGGAATTATAGCAAGGAGAAAGAATATATAACAAAAGTTGTACCTTTGTATTTATACAATGTTAGGTTGCATTTCAAGAGAGACATGAAAGAAAGAAGCAGGACATCTCCCTAAGTTGGTACCTACCTATAAGAAGAGCATTCCAGGCAGAGGGAACAGCTCTTCCTGGTTGAGAAAAAGAGCATATGAAGTGTTTGCAAACTAAGACAAAGAGAACAATTTGGCTGAAGAGTCAGTATGGAATCATGAAGTGGGCGATTGAAATAAAACATGAGGTCAGAGAACTGATTAGCAGACTTGAAAGTGAGAGCAGAGTTACAGATTCTTGTTAGGATTTAGATTTTATCAAAGTTTAAATGAGAAAACATTGAAGTATTTTTATGAAGAGAAGTGACATAATCTGATTTACATTTTAATGGAGTTAACTGGGACATTCTGTTACTAAAATAGTTGCAAAGCAGGCTTAGTGGCAGTGGGTGCAGTTAGTGAATGCACAAATTGTGCAATGTGTCAAAGGCATAACTGACAACATGAATAAATCCTTCTACTCAGTAGTACTAATTGTATTTCATATTGATTTACTCTAGTGGTGTTTTTTTCCTACTCTGTGAAACTCAAGGAGGTCCACAGATCAACCTAAGAGAAAAGAGAGGAGAGGTCTTCAAAGACTCTCCTATTTTTATTTTTGTCTTTTCTTTCACCTTTGAGCAACATTAGCTAAAGAAATTATATTGCTTAAAAAAACATTTAAATATCATTATGTTGTACAAAAGATGCATGTTTCCTGTTTTCTGTAGTTTATTTATATCACTAAATTGCTTTCAAAATTTTAATGCATGCTAAATTACTCTAGAAAAGTTGTCTTACAAAAGTAACAGCATCTTTACACTTTATAGGGATTATAATTCCTGAAAGCTGTTGAAATGTCAAAGGAAAAAAATATATAAAAGCCTAAATGTATCTTTTCCTTAGACTTTGTTTGAAAGGAATTATTTAAAACTATCATTTCTTAAATTGTAAACATGTTACTCAACAAGCAATGTTTCCTGAAACTAATCTTTTTATTATGTAAAAGAAGGAAAGTAAATATTTTGGTTTCTATTATTAATAAATCTTTGTCACTTTAAAATGACATGAGATGTTCATAAAATTGTCAACTGACTTTTATTTTTATTTCTTTCTTTAGTTTGAAGCTTTTGAAAATGTGTCCAAAACATAGATGAAATGTTGGAAACCAGTTGAAAAGCAGTAATATCAACAAATTAGCACTGCTTTTTCTTCATCCACGTTGAGAATTGTCAAAAAGCAAACTATGACAATATATCAATTTTTGCTACTGTGTCTACTCTGGGTATGCCTGCCACATTTCTGTTCTCCAGAAATGGTGTTCAGAAGGACTCCTGTGCCCCAGCAAAGAATTTTAGGTACACGGGTACCGAGGAGTGATGGCAAAATTCTGCATCGTCAAAAACGTGGTTGGATGTGGAATCAATTTTTCTTACTGGAGGAATATACAGGATCTGATTATCAATACGTCGGCAAGGTAAGTCTGCATTGAAATGGCAAACATTTTATTCTTTCCTTTCTTGTCTCAGGAAGGAAAATTTGAAAATCACCAAGATAATCATTCTTATAAATTTGATTTGTAGCTACCCTAAAATAATTTTTGTTGATGGAATGCAAATTATATTTAAAAAAAAATTGTGGCATGAATATAGCAATTTATTTGCTAGAATTAATTCTGCTCACTAAATCATGGATTAACATTTGTAATTGAAAAATCTGTAGTTAGAAATAAATGATAATAAGAGAAGTGTGTGTCAATATAGTCATTTACAATGACTATGTATACGATATATTTACTGTAGAGCAATCATATTGCTATTGTCTTTTCCTAAGAAGAGAGATATATAAAACTTAGTTAATTTTTGCAGAATGAGAACGCAAATATTAAAAATGTGAGCTAGATTCCAAAATTGTATATTTATAAGAAAACTTATTCGAGATATCTCATTTTTTTCTTAAGTCCCACTGTGGATACATTGATATAAGTATAAAATAAATAGCAATATATGCATGTAAAAGCAATTTATGTATTGCAATATGGTGTTTTGCAATACAGAGATTTTTTGTTTTATTTTAATTATAAAAGTTAGTGAGGAAATTAGTTGTGGTCAGTAATGGAATGAGAATTGGATATACAAGTAACAATAAATGCTTTTTTTTATATTAGATTGTATTAATTTCCAATTTTCCTTCTTGCCACAATCTAAATCCAAATGAAGATAAATAATGTCTTAAGAAATAATTCATTTTAACAGATTATCATTTTTTTGAACCTTTAGGAAAATATGTCAAAGGAAAAAAAAAGAAATTAAGCACACTAATGAGAAGAGAATAGATAAAAATCACATCAAAACATCATGTTTTAATGGTATAAATTTTGATGGATACATTACTTTGTTGGTGACTTTTGCAATAACCTAACTTTGACAGCTTTATTCAAATAATTAAAGTCGTGCTAAAAGAAGAAATTACTTGTTGACCTCTAAGAAGAGACTACTTTTGAGACAATACATGTTCATTGATTTTAAAATATTTTGATGTGTTTTCTCACACTCCCATTATTTTAATTAAAAAAAAAATGATTGGCAATGTGTGAGGATGACCAGAAAGGTTAAATATCTTATTGACAACAATGAGAATTAAAAGAAATAGCATCCTAAGCAATATTACCAGAATGCATTCAGTGGTGAAATTATCCTAGGTCTCTTCAGACTGGATGCCTAAGATCAGAGGGTTAAAGCAAATTTTATGGTTTTCCCAATAGGCAACAATTTAGTTTATGAAACTGTTATAGGACAAGGAGAGGGGCAGCCCAAACCCCGCAAACCTGCCTATTCTAAATGGGTTCTGCCATCCGCCGCATCAACACAAAACATATGACACTTTAATGGGAAGGAACTTTAATAAAAACTAGGAAACAATACAGGTAAGGCAAAGAGTCTAGTTTCTAAATGAAGCATCCAAAGTTACCCATCCCCTCGTGGGTAAAACTCCATCCATATGGGATTGGCCCAGAACAAGGCCCCAAAGCCTGCCACAAGTCTAAAGCATCTTCCAGTGGGGACCCACAGAAAAGGGTCACAAACAACCAGACAAGCCCGGAAGGAAAAGAGCAAAATCAACATCAAGATAAAAGCTGCCATTGTCACCTCCCCATGGGTCTCACCCACATCTGTGTCACCCAGTCCACGACCAAAAGACAAGCGCAGTTTCTTCACGTGTCTCTAGGCTCCACGCGCCTCCTCCAGGTCTCCTTGCTCCATCCGGCTTCCCTCCTCCGTCTCTTCCTGCAGCTTCTTCTCTTCCTGCTCAGCTCCACCCTCCCTTGGGTGGGGCAGGGAACCTCCCCCTTTCCTGGGGACCACCCTGTTGCAATCCCCCCTTTTAATTTTTATTCCACCATATCTATGGTGGCACAGATCTCAGGGTGTAATCTTAGGAGACAGTCTTTTTTTCAGGGTTACAATGTGTGTAAGAGAAGCAACAATTAGTCAGCAGCATTGTCCATGAATGTCCAGTATGACAGTTTCATTACTTAAAAATAGTCCATTATCCAAGCCAAAAGAAAAAAAAAATCTGGAGAATTGGCTAAAACAAGATAGCAAATATATCAAAATCACAGGGAAAAAAAAAATCTTAAAATGGTTCAACTGATATAAAAGACAAATTTTCTCAACCTTGATCCCAAACTTTTAACAGCAAAGCAAAAGTTTGCAAACTAAATGTACTTTTAAACCATTTTTCCTATTTTTGCATAAAATCACAGGGCAGAAAATAACAGCAATTTTTAGCTGGCTTTGTTGAAATACTCCACACAGGATAAGAGCGAACCGGTGGCATCCAGTCGATGTAGGCTTCAGGTATAAAGTTGGTCTCATCAGATTCCACCTGGGCTTTCCTCTTCTCGAGGGTACCAGGGACTTTTTGTTGGCCGGGTTGTCCAGTCCTGCCAATGGAGGCAAGCTTCCTCACCTTCTTTGGAGGTCTCTGGAACCCTACAAACAAGGCAAACAGGTTGTCCTCTTCTTGGTTCAGCTCTTTTTCAACTTTTTGGAAGAACTCCACACAAAGCCACACAATCAAACTCACGTCCAATTTTTTTGTTAAAACAGACAAAATCCCTATGGAAGTTATGCAAAAACAGACTCTAAGATAAGTAGCAAAAATTACTACCACTATTTGTATGCTGTGTTGTTATCAAGGGGAGAGAAAATGTGACAAGTTAGTTTTGCTGGAAAAAAAATTACAACCTTTCTGCAGATCCTGGTTACTCAAAACAAAACAAAACAAAACAAAAACTTTGTGGATTCAGGACAGAATGCATAAAAAAAATTTCCAGTATGTCAAAGAAACCTTAGTAAATGTCAGGTGTATTTCCAGGTCTATTCAGTCCTTTGTAGGAAAGTTTTTTCCTCTCAACAGTTCCATCAATAGGAATCTGTTGAGACCTTTTCTCCCTATATTTCCGGAAACAATTTCTGTAGATGTGAAACAATTGAATTATACAATATTACAAGGTGACAATCACCATTGACAATTTACATACATACCAGATACTACTGTTAACATTTTGTACATACCAAAGTTTTACCATTTTCCCAAGTGACTATGCTTCCCTTCCAGTTTTACTTCATTAGGTAAAAGCCAAATAGAACAAATTCATGTAATGCCTTCCCAGGAGGAAAAGGAGAAACTTCGTGGAGTGTCTCAGGAGCTCTACTGAGGTTCCACAAAATTTCCTTGCATCTGTCAAATGACAGGCTACCAAATTTGTACTTGAATTTAGATTTCTGGGAAGCTTTGCCATAAATATCAGAAAATTAACAGAAACAACAATATTCAATCTCTATGAAGGCACCGGCTTAGTTCAGTAGCACAATGTTGACAATCAAACCATAACTTTTTGTTTTTCTCATAACTGGAGACTCTTTTTTTTTTTTTCCTTTCCAACGTCTATGGGCACCATGTATATCAATTCGTTGATCACTGGAGGTCAAGACAGTTAGACACAAGGACATACAGACATACAACGTATAGACAAAGACAGTTTTTTTTTTTTTTTGTTATGCCACGTAGAATATGTTATGTAACTGCAGTTTTACTCCATAGGCTCAGAAAAAAAAATGTCAAAGTCCAAAAAAAATGTGGAGTGTTGCTGGCAGAAAAATTTCCAGTTGTCATCCTGCAAACCTAAGACTTTGGAAATAGGAAGGAAAAGTTTTATTAATCACAAGAGTTACATGACCTTGTTTATCACCTTAGGGTTTTTAGTGTTGAAGACTTTTTATTGGAAGTCAATCCTGGGGTATTCTGTACAGCAACTGAAAGAATAAAAGTAACAGTTAACTTTCAAGCAAAAGGAGTCATCTCTTGTTAGCCACCGGGCACTCCTTGGGTTTCCTGGAATAGAACCCGAAAAAGCAAAATCAAAATATCAGTAATTAACTTTCAATTAAAAGGAATCATCTCCTTACTTCTGTTAGCCACTCTGGGACAGAAGCTGAAAGAGCAGATTAAACATCTAAGCACAGATTACAACTCCCCCACACTAGGGAGGGACAACAACAACACAGGTATGAAAACCTGGTACAGTTACATGATGCACCCTAAAGAGTGCTTTCCATAACAGACCTTCCTCAGTAGGAAGCAGAAACTTAGAATCTTGTCTTACACCAGCAATTGAACAAATCCAGTATTCAAAATGGCAAACATGCCCAAAACAAATTGTGTAGACAAAATTCACAGCAGAAAATCCTTTCAGACTCAGACAAAATCTTGTTAATTTTTCTGATCCAGACTTTGCAAAAATTCAAGTTATCTCCAAGAATCCATCAAGGATACCAGCGATTACCAGTTACTGCTTAAGGCTACTCTTTCCTTAACACCCAGGCATACATTTGCTAATTAAAACACCACTGCTCCACAGTTGGCTTGCAAAACCGTCAGGCAGAGAGCAGGAAGTTGCCAAAGACAAAGCAACATACCACTGAAGAACCATTATTGCCTTTAGAAATGCTAATGAGACAGTAGAGATTACAAAAAGAAAGAAAAAAAAAAGTTCCAAAGTCCTAGCAACAAGAAAGTCTGAATTTTACAAGAGCACGCCAAGTGCCCTCAGACGCCATCTTTGATCTGGCCACATGGTCCAATGTACTGCCTAATCTTTTGAGTAAAACTGGCACAGAACAATTTCCACAAATTAAAATCTCTTAGCAAGTCACTACAAACAAATTACACACAGACACACAGATCTTCACAAAGCCCAAGCCAGTTTTTCAACAGCAAATCGACATATGAAACAAACACACCGGAGAAACCAAAAATCACATTTGCGCTTATGGTAGCCAGCGCCACAGGGAAGCCCAATTTCCCCATGGGGCTGACTAACCACGGATGGCTCTGTCCTAAATCACGTTGGACGCCAAATCTGTTATAGGACAAGGAGAGGGGCAGCCCAAACCCCGCAAACCTGCCTATTCTAAATGGGTTCTGCCATCCGCCGCATCAACACAAAACATATGACACTTTAATGGAAAGGAACTTTAATTAAAAACTAGGAAACAATACAGGTAAGGCAAAGAGTCTAGTTTCTAAATGAAGCACCCAAAGTTACCCATCCCCTCGTGGGTAAAACTCCATCCATATGGGATTGGCCCAGAACAAGGCCCCAAAGCCTGCCACAAGTCTAAAGCATCTTCCAGTGGGGACCCACAGAAAAGGGTCACAAACAACCAGACAAGCCCGGAAGGAAAAGAGCAAAATCAACATCAAGATAAAAGCTGCCATTGTCACCTCCCCATGGGTCTCACCCACATCTGTGTCACCCAGTCCACGACCAAAAGACAAGCGCAGTTTCTTCACGTGTCTCTAGGCTCCATGCGCCTCCTTCAGGTCTCCTTGCTCCATCCTGCTTCCCTCCTCCGTCTCTTCCTGCAGCTTCTTCTCTTCCTGCTCAGCTCCACCCTCCCTTGGGTGGGGCAGGGAACCTCCCCCTTTCCTGGGGACCACCCTGTTGCAAAACCAACCAGACAAAGATATAACAGGTGTCTGGACCACGGAAACCGTAATGCAGTTCCTTTGGGTCTTCCAGAACATAGCAGTTATTTGACTTCTTTGCATCTATTTTTCATTATCTAGATTTTAATAAGGATCTAATAAATGTGGGTGAATTGAATTATCATTACCTTATATACTCTCCTGACATCCTGACACTCCAACTACTTCTTATGTACTTCATTTGTCCTTTCCTAAAGAATATTAACACCTTGATCAAGAACTTTATTTCATATCTCACTTTATCTCTAGTTGTTAGAGTAGCGCTTAATATTTAGTTGATCGAAATGATCTGAATTGAATTCCCAGAATCACTTAGTAGTGTTTGATTCTTTGGTAAAGAAAACTAGTCAAGAATTTTAAATCACTATAGTTAATTAAAGCTGTTAGATACTTAAAATATATGCATATATGCATCTTGATGTACATTTTGTTCTTCCTTTTTCTCTTCTATAAAAGCACATCAAAAATTGCTTAAGTGGAACAGCATACAAAATGTATGGGATGCGTTCATGAGATCTTTCTATATAATATGTCCTGAACTTCCAGGTCAATGGAAGTTTATATACATATAAATATAAGTTTATATATATATATGTTTATATATATATACATGTTATAGGTTCATATATTTTCAAATACTCCTTTTAAACTTTAATTACATTATACAGTATGGTATTTAAAAACCCATTGAAGAAAAAAGATATATGGGGAAAAATAAAAAGACAACTCAGTGGCTAAATTGTCACTGGCACAGCAGGAAGAAACCAAGCCAACCAATAATGAACTCAGAGCATTTCTATGTTTAGCAGCCAATAATCAAAAAAAAATTTTCTCTAAATCATTCAAGTATATTCTAAACCACAATCTATTTGGTGTAGCTTCTTTTTCTTTTTTCAGTGATGTAATCACAACATTGACCTTTCAGAATTTTCCTATGTACCAGATAGCACCTCCTCCCCTTTCTTTACCTTCCCAAGCAAGGGGTTTCGGAGATGAATATCTTTAAATTCTACATTTCAAACCATCATTTTTCAAATATAGAACATTTAACAAATAATCTTCTTGGAATGAAGATTATGTGAAAGTTGAGTGATTGACTTTTAGCAAAAAATTGAAAGAAATCTCTGGAGATAAACGTATATTAAATTTCACATAAAGTTGCTCTGTAGACTGTATCCAAATATAATGTATCATAACAGGTGCATGTGTAATGGCCATGAAACTTGGGAAATTATTATTATGGTATTATGAATTTCTATGGAAACTCTTCTCATTTTCCTTCTTGGAGATAGTGTATAATTATGTATTCAATAAAATTTTGTCCCCATTGTACTGAAGATTGATGTTCTTTTCAGTAAAGAAAATGAAAATATGGGATTTACATTATTTTGTTTACTTATCAGTGTCTTGTACTTAATATATATTTGTATATTTGAATTCTCAGTTTCTTCTTAGAAAAGAAGAGTAGTAAAGGAAGGAACACTTTCTCAAATTTTCTGAAGTTTGTTCTTAAATATTTACATAATGTAGTAAATTCTATTTATTTATTTATTTATTTATTTGTTTATTTATTTATACAAGCACTGGGTACAATAAGAAGCGCAGGAGGGTGAGAGAATTCACCAGAGACAGAGCGGGCAGCAGAACAGGCAGACTGACGAAATACACTACTGAGGGGAGCAGCAGGCATGGCAGGAGAGATCTGTCACACCATGTGGGACCCTTGGTGAGGGCCAGGGATTGAACTGGTGCTTCAGAGGCTGCGGGCAGCTTTGCAGCCCAGTGCTCAACTGCTGCACCACCAGGGGATGCCCATAAATTCTTAATTTATTTTATCAGTTATATAACCTTAATATTTTGTTTTATTATCATCATTTTTTTTTACCATTTTTGTTTTTGTGTTGGCAATTGGATGCATTCATTCCATGACTCCTAGTAATTGTAACTAAAAGTTAAAATGAAGGAATGAATTTAAGTTTCTCATTGACAGATTCAATATAGAAAAGGAACTAATTGTGTTGGGATATAATATACAAAACTTTGAGTTCCTACTTACAATCTAAAATAGGTAAAAGCCAATTCATGTAAATTCCAGATTTCCTTGTTAGTAGTTTCACTAACTTCAGATTCAAAGATATATTTTATGCATTTATACATTACATAAAACTATTAATTTAGAATTTTAAATTAAGATGTTAAATCTCAGCCCAGTAAAAGTTATTTTATCAAGTAGGAAGTTGAGTTTTTAGAATGTGTACTATTATAGACATTTGTATAAAGGAACATTACTTATTTTAGCTGCTGTTTAAATTAAGTATTACCAGTGAACTTCTCAGTTCAGTGTTGTGTCTTCCAAATACCCCATAAAAGTTTCAAAACCACTGAGTTTTTTTCAGTTTTCCATGACACCAGTTATGTTGCTATTTACAAAAATGCACCATAAGCTTAACACTAAATCTGGTTTGTGAGTGCTTGATTATACTGATTCCAGAAGAGTAGGGATAGAGTTGAGTTATGAATGGATTGATTTCATCTGTGAGAGTTGAGCTTCTGAAGGGACACAGAGAAAAGCACAGTTCAGGGACATGGCCTTTGACATAAATCAAACAACATAGAGGTAGAGAACTTCCTAGAAGAGAGATGGGGGTTGGACTAGGACTGATATAGAGGTAAATGAGAAAGTACTCCAAAGAATGACTAATCTTACCTAGTGATGCAAATGTATAAGCAAGCAGGTGTAGCAATTTAGGGTTCTGTGTGAACCACCTAGTCATTCCAATGCTTACCCAGCTCCATTAGGAAAAGCAATATAATAATAAAGATTATTCTAGAAGGGCAAGAGAAAGGGAAGGGAACAGAGAGTTTATTCAAAGAAACAACAGAGAAAAACTTCCCAGACTTGGAGTAGAAACTAAATATACAAATCCCTGAAGCTAAAATAACACCTGATGACCTAAATGTAATGAGACCAAAACACATAGTTGTAAGATTTCCAAGAGTCCAAGACAAAGAAAGAATCATGTAATCTATAAAAAGAATCATGGGAAAAAATTCATATAGTCTACACAAGTACCTTCATTTAGACTTATATCTGACTTCTCTGAGGGAACACTCTGGGCAAAGAAAGAATTTGATCATATACTCAAATACTCAGGTAAGTACAACCAGGCAAGAATAATCTACCTTATAAGACTCTCCATCATGTGAGGAAATAAAGGCCTTCTCAGACAGACAGAAGCTGAAGGATTTTGCCAACAGTAGACCTCCCCCTACAAAAAATACTGAAAGGAGTTCTCCTATCAAAATAAAAGAGATCAATCACAAAACAACAAAATCAAGAAAGAGAGAGACCCAGAAAGCTAAGAACAAAATGGTAGTAACAGACCCTTATATATCAATAATTGCCCTACATGTAATGGACTAAACTCACCAATCAAAAGACACAGAGTGACTGGTTGGATCAGAAAACAAAACCCAATTTTCTTCTGTCTCTAGGATATGCACCTGAACTTCAAAGATAAGCATAGGCTCAATTGGGAAATAATGCTAAAATTAAATGAACAGCCACAAGCAAAAAGTGAAAACTGGACTACTGTCTCACACCATTTACAAAAATCAACCAATTAAAAACTTGGAAACCATAAAATACAGAGGAGAAACCATAGGCAAAGCACTCCACAGCATAATCTTCAATGATGACTTTGTGGATTCATCAATGACAGCAAGAGAAACAAAAGAGTATAAACAATGGGGACTATAGCAAACAAAAAATCTTCTTTATATTGAAAGAAACTATCAGTTAAACAAAAAGACGCCATACTGAGTGTGAGAAAATATTTGCACACCAGACATCTGACAAGGGACTGATAATCAAGATCTACAAAGAACTTATATGGCCCAACAAAAAGAAAATGAACAACCCAAACAAATAATGGGCAGAAGGGCTAAACAGGCACTTCTCCAAAGAACACAGAGAGATGGCCAAGGCACATGAAAAAATGCTCATCATCATTTGTCATCAGGGAAATGCAAATGAATGCCAGAATGAGATACCAACTCACACCTGTGAGAATTTCGCATTTCAGTAAGTGTTGGCAAGTAGGTGGAGAAAACGGAACCCTTGTACTCTGGTGGGAATGTAAACTAGTCCAGTCCCTATGGAAACTAGTATGGAGATTTATCAAAATATGAAAGACAGATCTACCGTATGATCCAGCAATTGCACTTCTTTTTTTCTACCCAAAGAATGTCAAAACACTAATTTGAAGGTATGTGTGCACTCCCATGTTCAATGCAACACTATTTACAATAGCCAAGTCATGGAAAACAGCCTAAGTGCCCAAAGACAGGTGAGTGGATTAAGAAGATGTGACATATATGTGCAATGGAATATTACTTGCCATTTGTGATAACATGGATGGACTGGAGGGCATTATGCTAGGCTAAATAAGTCAGAAGGAGAAAGACATATGCTGGATTATGTCACTTAAGTGGAATATACAGAAATGAAACAGAGAGTCAGATAAAATAAAAACAGTAACAAACTGTGCAAATCGGATTATAGAATTGGGGTTACCTGAGGAGAATATTGAGGGGTAGAGTGGGTAGGAGGCTTACTGGACTGTGGTAGAGGACTACAGGAGCCTTTTTGGTGGGTTTGACATGATCCTACTTCTAAATCATATACAGCATTGTAAGCCGATGCTGCCTTAATTAAAAAAAATTAAGATATCTTTAATACAAGGTAAAATTGCACTGGTCTTAAAATAACAAATATACAAATTGTGAAAGCACACGAAAATGTGACTGGGGAAGAATATTTTTGTTATAGGAAAGAATGTATGCAATAAAGGGGGCCTCCCTGGTGGTATGAAACTATTTGCAGCTGCTGCAGCACGAGTTCAATCCCCAGCTGGCCAGGGAGCTACCCACATGGCACAGCAGACCTGTCCTGTATATTTCAGTCAATCTGCCTGTTCTGTATCCCACTCTCTCTGGTGAATCCCACCCGACCTCTGGCCTGTACCCCAGTTCTTGTATGCATAAATAAATAAATCTTTTAAAAAAAGAATGTTAATGCCATAGAAAGCAAACACTATTTACAATGAAGTGAATATATATCTTTGTTCATTACAATCATTCATTCAGTGATTTAATAATGCTTATTTCTTTGAGCACCCTATAATGGTTTAGAAACTGAGGATAATGCTTTAATGTAGATGGACTTCTGATGTTCATAAATATTACATTTTAATAAGTGCTGAAGATTTTAAAGGATTATAGTCAATGCTTATTAATTTAATATTTTTTAATTTTAATTTTTAAGAAATAATCTAATCATATTTTTAAAATTTTAGACATGAAAGCGTTTTTTATTTTCTGACATCATTGTTCATTTTTGTGATTTCTCTGCTCAGGTGTAGTCCCCAAAATTCTGCTACGACCATGGCACCCGTGATCAATCACCGCAGTCCCTTGTGCTCTTCCCTCCCCTGTTTTGATCCCTCTTTCACCTTTCCCTGCTGTCTCAAGTCTATAATAGACAAAATATCTTAATTCAAGAGAGATGGAAACAAAACATCTAGAATTACAGACTAAGTTGGAGGAGGTAGTGAAAGTGTACCCTTTGTATCAAATTTGTTTGAAGGACTATCAAAATTTGTCCTAAAAATAGTCTCTGTTTTTACAACTGATCTTCATTCTGGTGGAGATAATTTCCTGGTGAAACTTCAAGATGATTAGCTTCATTTCTAAAAATACAGTAGGATATTTATTACATTTAATATGTTTTTCATATGTTTAGATCAAAATCTTTCATTTGCTGTTTGTTTTCTATTTATAGCATCTGTTGGTTTTTTGCACATCTCTCCTTTTTTTATATCTTCTTTTGACCAATTTAAAGTTTTGTGTAATTTTATAGTGTTACTTTTTGTTTCTGCTTAGTAGTTACAAATCTTCATTTTGTTATCTTAGCACAGGGTTTGGTAAGCTATTACTAAATAATGTGTAAAGTACAGATGACAATCTCCTTAACTCATTATAAAATAATTTTTACATGATTGTAAAACTTCGTAGCAAAAGAAAACAGATGAGAATATGGTGTAGAGACTATAGTAGAGTGAACTGTGATTTAAAAGACTAGAGAATTAGACAATTACAAATCAGAGCCATCCTGCAGAGGAAGAGGAGGGAGAGGGATCAGAGGGAGGAATGGAGGAGCACAGGGGACTGAGGTGATGGTGCACAGGTGCATTGGTGAAGGAAACTCTATGGGGACTACACCTGAGGAGGCGGGGGGAAGCAAATATTGTTTAAAAATGAACAATGTTGCCAAAAAAATTTTAATAAAAAAAAGAATGGAAATATCAAACCAAGTTTGGTCTCTTGGCAGACATAGAATGGAGATGTGTTTCAAGGTGTTAGCATGCATTATATGTCATTAATTTGACAATAACAATAGATACTATTAAGATTCAATTTAACTATATTGATTTGATTTTCAAAATAAAGACTTCCCACCTCAAAAAAAAAAAAAGTTGATTTGTGCAAGTATATAATTTAGGAATGACAGCTGCTTCAGGGTACATTTCTGTCTCCTGGATTATTAATGTAGTTTTCCTATTGAAAATCAGGTGACAATCCGCTTCTCCCTTGAAGAGAGCATGTTTTTATCTGACTGCTTTTAAATTTTTATCCTAGTATTTTCCGGTTTACTCATGTATTTTTAATCTTGCTCAAAATATTAGTGAGGGTCAACATGTGGCTGTAATCTCACATAGCTGTTTTTTTTTTTTTCCTTTACCTTTCGTTGCTTACGTATTTTCTTTCCTTTAGTCATCTCAATTTGTTTATAGTAAGGCAATTTTTCTCTCCAGTTCCTTAATAGGCAACTACTTTTAATCTTTGTGTGCTATGTCTACAACTTTGGCTTTGAATACCTATTACCCCAGATCAGTAACAAAACTGCAAAGTCACTTTCTTCTATAAACATATACTAATAGAAAAGAGCAGATTCTGATTTGTTGTTCTACAGTCTGATATAGGGTTCTACTTTCAATTAGTTTTTGTTTTGGCATCATTTCTTATCTTTGTTTCTTTTATGGAATCATTGGTTATATCTCCTCCAGCATTTTAAATAGTTTTTAACATAACTTTTTTCCAAATTACTTCTCTATTATGTCTGAGAAACAATTTTATTAAAAGTTGCATATATATATATATTCACCAATTTACGTTGCATGTAAATATGTAAATTGTTATTTACAATTTGAGTACGTATTCCTAAATGAGTATTTGATTATTATTATGTAGTTAAATTATTCATTTGTTTTTGTATTCTAAACACCCTCCTCCTGCCACAGACACACAGCCTGTATTCTGATTCTCCTCTTGGAAATAGTTGCCTTTATTCTTTCATTTTTTCTCTAAATCTTTACTTTTCACAACTAAATAATTTGGTGTTTCTTTCCTTTGAACAAAATGCATTTTCTTGCATCACCAAAATATAACCATCAAAATCAAGAAATTAACATTGATACATTGCGATCATCTGCCTCAGACCCCATCCAGTTGCTGCCAGTTGTAATAGGGTCCATAATGGCTAAAGGACGCAGTTCACAATCTTATATGGCACTGAACAGTCTAATATTCATCTCTGATTTCCTTCTGCGTTCTGATAAAGTCCTCAATCTCGCTTTGATATCATGACCTTGACAGTTTTGAAGATTACAGAGCATTTATTTTGTAGCATGTCTTACAGTTTAGCTTCATCTGACGTTCTCTCATGATTAGATTTAGGTTATACATCTTTGGCAGGAGATCATATAAATGATGCTCTTTTCCTCATTGTGGCCTATCATTAGGCATAAGATTCCAGCTTGTCCCATTACTGATGATTACTATGATTATTGCATTAAAATAGCATGTCCACTGTAAAGTTTCTCTAACTACTGAGCCCCTTGAATTTTGTATTTTAAGTCTCTTTTTAGAGCAGTTTTAGCTTCCCAGCAAAATTGAGAGGAGATACAGACATTTTGTATATGTATTCTCTCCCTATACATGAGCAGTCTCCCGCATTCTGTAAGTTTATATTTTTTTACCCCCTTTGATGTTATTGTAGTATCTCCTATCAATTCTTCTGTCACTATTTGGACCTTGTTATATAGAAATATATTTTCTGGCTACTGTTTTTTTTTTTTTTTAACAGTTTTTGCCTATTATCCTGAATGTTGCATCATTTTTATATTGTTCAAAAAAAAAGTGCTACATAAATCAGCAACTGTATGGTACCTTCGGATTCCATATACATTGTTTATATCCTATAAAACAAAACATTTCATTCCTGTTCCATCATCATTTTCTAATGACTATATTGATTATAACTATCTTTTCATCCTGTTTTCTGCTTGCTTTCTTATTATTCTAGTAACAAATTATACAGATTCTGATCTGGTCCCACTTTATTTATGATTGAACACAATGTTTGTCCTGATGCACTTATTTTCAGGCAATATGCGAAGGAGGGTCAAGAGTGCAGGATGGGATTCTGTGTGTGTGTGTGTGTACTTAACAGGAGCTACCTGTGGATGTGATGTGAGTAAGAGGCAAGGTGTTTGTGTGGTTTTACTTCGATGCAGCCAACTCAATTGGGTAGATCTAGAACTGTTAAAAATGTAGATTTCTTTCTTCTTTCAGCCCCATGCTTAGATAGCGCCCAGCAAATAGTACTCTTCTGTTTCATTCATTTCATACTGCTGCGTGTGTGTCAAAACTGATCCTTTACTCCCAAACTTCTTTACTCAGGCTTCAGCCCACATAATCATCCTCTTTTCTAAATGAGAAAATGCTTTCTTGCCATGTAATATCAAATGCTTTTTTCGAATTGAACTCTGTCGACTTTTTCTTAGATCCTCCTCTTTTGTGTCCTTTCTTCTTGCTGTTTTAAAATTCACTGCATATGGGAAGCCTCGGGTTATCACTTGGTTTCTTCAAAGATAGGATGGTATTTTTCTTTCTTGATCTGCTAATTCTTTTATGTGTTTTAAAGAAGAAGAGGGAAAACTTCCTGTACAGGTTTGCCCATTATTTGGGAGTAGAATGATCCTCTGTGATATGATTTCCTAGGTTATTTTTCCATTATGGGAACCCTGTTACCATTAATTTATATGGAATAGTTTTTAGTGTTCCCAGACCCCAAAAAATAACCTACCAAGTCATACCAAATAAAAACACTCTACTTTCAGATGGTGAGGAAGCCTGTACATTGTTATTTTTTAGCTGAAATTTATAAGACACTTTCCAAAAGCTCCATTCCAGATGCCCAGAGGATATTTGACTTTATTCCGCTAGCTGTTGAGTTTCTTGAGTTCTCTTAAGCTCCAAATTAATTTTGATTTCTGGTCCAGTTAAATCTCTTCTGGTCCTGTCAGTTTTCTCCACAGTCATTTAGAAAACAAGGGCTTTGCTTATTTTTTGGTGGCTGTTGTTTGTTTGTTTTTCCTGAAAACTGGTTTTGTAAAAACATCCTGGATTTTTGAACTGGAAAAACTTATATAAAGTTGACGCTATCCTTTCCTGACTTTGTGAATTGCATTATGCCTTTATTTTTACACCAGACACAGTGGCAATGCTCTGCTGGTGTCAGCTCAAGACTATTTGCAAGAGCCCATTGTTAATTTTTCAAGATATTTGTGTGCCAGTTGAAGCCATGGTGGTAGTTTTTTTGTTTTGTTTTTAAACTTTTTTTTAAGATTTATTTATTTATTTATACAAGCACTGGGTACAGTCAGAAGCGCGGGAGGGTGCGAGAATTCCCCAGAGCCAGAGAGGGGAGCAGAACAGGCAGACCGACGAAGTACACTGCTGAGGGGAGTAGCGGGCGGCAGGAGAGGTCTGCGCGCCATGTGGGACCCTCACCCAGTGGCCAGGATTGAGCCGGCGCTGCAGAGGCTGCGGGCAGCTTTGCAACCCAGCGCTCAACTGCTGCACCACCGGGGAGGCCCCATGGTGGTAGTTTTGAGTACGGTGTGGTATTTACTCCTCTGAAACTGGAAGACACTGTACATCAGGCTTCCTGTCTCTGGAGAACTGGTTGTTTTTGCCAACCTACCACTGTATAGCAGCATTTTTATTCATGAAGATATTTGAATTGGATAGTAATTTATGGACTCCATTATGTGTTTTGGCATATTGTAAATACTTAATTAATGTTAGTAATCTCTTCTCCTTCTTGCCATCCTGCTATTGTAACCAATGTCTTGTATCAGTTCTCATGCAATTTCTCAATTATTCCTTTGTTCTTACAATGACCTTCACTCAAAGCTGAATGATAATGCGTTCTTGGCCTCTGACTTAAAATAATTTATTTTTCTGTCACACAGTTCCCTACTTATTCCACTCTCTGAAGCATTTTTCTCACGGCTGAACCCTGTGACTTTTAACACTAATCAATCTCTTCTTAGTTTAATTGAAGCTCTTCTTATTTCTTCATCTTGTTTTTTCCCACTTCTAAATATCTTTCCCTTTGTGCCTACAGCTTCAAGGTTCATCATGAATGTCACTAATAAAATGCATGGAAGCATATAAAATTTTAATATATCCACAGCTGATTACTGAAGTGCTGATTATGATGGGTGACACGATAAAGTGGGAGCAGATTGCATTGCACTGAAAACTTTTAAATTAGATCTTTACTAATGCAAAATTCCCATAATACACAACTTCTAAAGAAAAGAATATGTTTATGGACACCACTCTTTTCCTTTCTTTAGGTCAAATTTTGAAAAAAGATGATCAAGAACCTATTAAAATAGGTAATTCGTTAGCAGTTCTTCAGAACCAACAGCTACTAATACATCCCTCATCTTACATTACTGTGCATCTAGCCAGGTCATAAATTCCTTTGGAAAACTAAAATGATTTCAAAGGCTTCACAAAAGTCTGTTTTTAACTGGTAAAATGTAAATGGTACCAAAACAAGTTTGAACATATGTGAAGAACGAAAGTTTCCTGAGCAGACATTTCTAACTATTCTTTAGGCACTTTTTAAATCTTGAGATCTAATTAGATAGAAATGTAAAATATTTTATTTGTATTATTTCTTAGCAGTTAGAATATAGTAAGTGTTTATTTTGTGTGTTACATGAAGTAACATATCAAAATATTTATTCAGGAATGTCCTTGGTATAAACACCTTATGTTCCACATATACATTTATTATTATTATTGTATATCATGTTTGTTTATTTCATTAGTGTTTTTATATGTACATACAATTTTGTCAATATCTGTCATATTATATGTATATACAAATATTCCTTAATTGTGTCCAAAGACAGGGCCTGGGAAACCAATATCCTAATAGCAATGAGTACACCTAGTATTTCAGATATTTAAGTCTCTAACTATGACAGTGAATTTCTGTATTTCTATATGCAGTTATACCAACTTTTGCCTTGTATAGTTTGATGCTTTGTTGTTAGGCTTTTGCATACTGGAATTATTGTCTTCTTGAAGTATTGACTTCTTTATCATCATGTAATGTTCTTTTTCATCCATGATAACTTTCCTTCTTTGAAATCTGCTCTGTTGGAAATTAATATAGCTATTCTTGCCTTCTTTTGATTGGTGAGAGCATGGTATATTTTTCTTTTTCTTTTTTTTTTAAAGATTTATTTATTTATTTATTTATATAAGCACTGGGTACAGTCAGAAGCGCAGGAGGGTGAGAGAATTCACAAGAGCCAGAGCGGGGAACAGAACAGGCAGAGTGACGAAATACACTGCTGAGGGGAGCAGTGGGAGCGGCAGGAGAGGTCTGCGCGCCATGTGGGACCCTTGCTGGTGGCCAGGTATCGAACTGGTGCTGCAGAGGTTGTGGGCAGCTTTGCAGCCCAGCGCTCAACCGCTGCGCCACCAGGGGAGGCCCCATGGTATATTTTTCTCCATCTATTTACTTTTAGATTAAAAGATTATATGTGTTTTTATAGATAAGGGGATTTTCTTGCATATATCATACAGTCCATTTTTGATTATTGATCTACTCTGACAGTTTCCATCATTTAACTGGTACATTTAGATCATTTATCTTCAAAATGATTATTGATGTAAATGAAATAATGTTTACTATATTCATTACTGTTTTCTATTTGCTGCCCTTGTTCTTTTCTCCTATTTTTTTTCCACTGGTCTTTTGCCCTTTGTGTTCTTAATTAAATATTTTACATGAGTCCATTTCCTCTCTTACAGTGGCTATACCTTTTTATTTTAGTAGTTGGCCTAGAGTTTGTAATAGACATTTACAGATAATCCAGGTACATTCTTAAATAATCCTACCTCTTTCACATAGTGTGAGCACCTTGAAATAACAAACTAATCCTAATTCCTCTAATCATTTCCTTGTATCATTGTTTTTTGTTTCATTCACTTCTATGCAAGCATACATTAGCACAACAGAGAGGTATACATACATATACAGTATACACATTAAATAATTTTGTATTACTTGCAACAAACTGTTGTTAGATCTGTTAAAATTAAAACAAGTTTTAATTTAACCTAATCTTATTCCTTTTTTGTGCTACTTCTTACATGATGTAGATCTGAATTTCTGACCTTTATTATCATCTTTCTTTTCTAAGAACATCTTTAAACATTTGTGGCAAGGCAGGCTTACTGACAACAAATTTCCTAGATTTTTATTTGTCTGAGAATATCCTTATCTTTACTTTTGAAGGATAATTCTATAGCATGCAGAATTCTAGGTTACATGTTTCTGAGGATTAATTGGATAAAATTCTGATTTTTATCGTTTTATTAGTAGTCTGTTTTCAGGAATTTCTCTTTATTTTTGATTTTCTGTAGTTTGAAAATGATATGTCTAGGGTGTAATTTTTTGATAATTATCCTCCTTGGCAGCCATGGGCTTCCCAGATCAGTAGTTTAGTGTCAGACATTAATTTGTGGAAATTAAGGGTCCTCATTATTTCAAATACTCCCTTCTAGTCCCTTCCTTCTAGCTCTCCTTTTTCTGTCTTTCTTTCTTCTTCTTTCGGTATTCACATTAAAATGTCAGATCTTCAGTAGTTATCGCATAGTCCCTAGATATTTTGCTCTTGTTTTTCCAGTCTTTTTTCTCTTTGCTTTTCATTTTCCAAAAATTCTATTTATATATACTCTGGCTTAGACCTTTTATTCTCAGACATGTCCAGTCAACTTATGAGGCCATTAAAGACATTCTTAAGTTTTGCTACAGAACTTTTTATTTTTGTCTTTAGCATTTCCTTTACTTTATTATTTTTAGCTTTCTTAGGATTTCTATATCTCTGCTTATATTGCCCATCTGTTCTTACATGCTATCTACTTATCCACTAGAGTCTTAAGCATATTAATCATAGTTATTTTAAATTGCCAGTCTGAAAATGTTAATATCCCTGGTGTCTTATTCTGATATTCACTCTGTCTCTTCAAATTGTATGTTTTGCTTTTTACTATGTCTTAAAGTTTTTATTTTTCTTGATTATAAAATAAATACAAATTTATAGATAATATATATATCTGAAGTAACTATTAAATAATATGGAAGTTTATTAATCCTCTTGAAATAGTGTTTTCAAATTCATACATATTCTGTTTCATATTTTTACTTTATGTGTATGCACACATGCAAACAAAATATTAGGACTTTATGTACACAAATAAAATATATTTAGCACTTTAAAATGTTCAATAATTAAAATAATATTGGTTTGCATCTGTTGAGGGCATTATGTGTGCCAGTTATGCCAGACACTTTAGAAAATGCCATAATTTAAATAACATAGTTCTAACATCAGGGCTACTATTCCTACTTTACCAAGAGGAAGCTGAAGTTTCCAAGAATTTACCTATTGTATTGAGTTATTTAGCTTACAAATTACTTAGCTAGGATTTAAATCTAGTACTGTATTTCCAGGAAATTTTGATTATTTCACTATAGTATATTAGGATGCTAGGGGAAAAAATATATATATACAACATCACACAGAAGCCTGAATTTTTCTTTATTTTTTATTTAAGATTCTTACAGAATATATAATTCTAGCAGCCTGAAATCGCTATGCTATTTATGTATTGGTAATAATTTAAAGAGAAAAAAATCTGTAGTTTCAACATCAACACATATTAACAGCCAAGATTCCTTAGAAACATGACATAATCTCTCAGAGACTTTCCATATTTTTATTTTTTTCCATATTTTTAAAATAAATAATAACAGCTATTCATGCAGGTTGTAATTTTGGGAATTTAAATTAGATAATGAATATGCAAACTCATAAAATCTTTCAAGTCCCATCCAAATGTGCAGCATTATTATAATTTTCAGGGCACACATCAGTCAAAAAACACAGTAGCTACCAATAAAAAAAATATTTAATTCAGTGCAATTTCAATTATATATATGCAAAGAGAAAGATAAAGGAAATACTCAGAAATGGAAGTGTCGTGATCATGATAAGTAATAACTTCTTGTTGATGACGGCATATGTTAGTAGTTGGGCTTCTTTTCAAACATAGTTTCCTTCCGGCCCATTTAACATGCCAGAAATATGCAAGCCAAAAGAGATGTGTAGAATATTGCAACACATACATACACACTACAGATTTGGAAACAATTCCAAATAAAGCATTATTAGCCTAGTTTTAATGTAATCAACAGAAAATAAAGAAAAATCTTGGTTTTAGTTGAGCAGCTGGGATCATGAATTACTGAAGTAAAACCAGTAAACATGTTAAGTTAAAGGTAGGACACAAATAATCCAATATTCACAAATTTGGATATAAAATAATGAATACTGGTAAGTCATTTAAGAGCAATTATATGAAAATATCAAAACATTTAAAAGTCACACTTCAAAACATTTCAAGTATGACCACACATTTAATTTGTTCTCTGGCTAAAAGCAGTATAACTACCAAAATCTTGTTTATAAAATAAAGAAACTTATTTTTTCAATTTAAGTCAATTACCCGGTTTCAAATGAAAATTTTTATTCTCTGTTTTGTAAATAGTAATTTTAAACTAGCTTGTAATGTTTCATTTTACAAAATTTGAACTTTGTTTTCACACCATCATTTTACAACCTGTTTTTTTCTTTAAAACCCACGAATTCCTATTGTCAACTGGTTCATTGTCAAATGCATTCCTTTTTTAATAGTATTTTAACCACAAATTTCCCTGCATCACAATGGATTATTTTTCTCTTTCTTGCCAGATGTTTTCAGTTGAATAGACATCTTTTGACTTTTCTCTTTCAATAAACACATTTTTTTCAAAATATAGAGGGTACTACATACCAATAGGGAAATGTCTGAAGGATAGTGGGTTAATATTACTGATTGGACATTGATCTAGGGTTAATTTATCCATATTGTAGTTATGCATTTTGTTGTTAAATAAAAGAAAATTTACTAAGTATGTTTCTTTTATTTATATAGATGTAAGTTTGTATATACAAATTAATAGCTAACAATTTCATAACCAAATAATAAGTTTTAACAGATATCTATTCATTACTAAAATTAGTGGTGATGTACACTTGGCTAAAGCAAGCTTGTATAATAATTTGCCTAAAGAGTAAAATCACCACAGTGTATTTTCTTTTACTGTTTTTTTCTACTAAACAAGGGGAAATAATACCTTTGATACCAATTACCTAAAAGTATGTTTCTTTGTGTGCACTAATGAAAGAAGACAGGGAATCAAATGTATGATTATAAAGAGGCCAGTTAAGAGAAATATTGGGTAAATAATCCCCCCCCCACACACACACACACACTCCAGGCCATCCTCAGCAAGATACTTGCTTTTAAATAACAGGATAAAAAAGTCACTAAAGTAAAAAATAAAAGATCCTGAATTAGATAGTACTAGACTGAGAAAAGTTACTTTATCTTAAGATACCATAATTGTTAAGTTTTATATTGGCAGGTTATAGCAGAGTAAACAGAAAGACTAGTTTCTTTGTCACTGAACACCCTGGTTCTCACATAATATGTGCTTTGTGTTTGTGGAACCAAGTTGTTGTCAATTGTAATAATCTAGATATCTCTTCTTTGACATTTTTCATCTCTCTTCCTCTTCCTCTTACAATTTGTATGCTGACATCTTTGTTTCTTGACTCTGAGTTTTTCATTTGTTCATGGAGAAAGGTCATATATTTTCGGTATCTCTTAAAATATGTTCTTGGGCCTCCCGGGTGGAGCTGTGGTTGAGCGCCGCACTGTGAAGCTGTCCTCAGCCTCTGAAGCACCCATTCCATCCCCAGCCACCCACTGGGCAAGGGTCCCACATGGCTCGAAGACCTCTCCTGTCTCGCCCGCTGCTCCCCTCAGCGGTGCACTTCGTCAGTCTGCCTGTTCTATTCCCCGCTCTGGCTCTGGTGAATTCTCTCTCCCTCCCACACTTCTGACTGTACCCAGTGCTTGTATAACTAAATAAATAAATATGTTCTTACTCCCTTTATGGGTTGAATAGTTTTCCATATAAAGTGTAGTCATCTAAACTAAAATAGTTTTCTCTAAATCTGTCCTTTAGATTAATTATGACTTTTAAACTTTCTATCACAATAGATTCTATTGCTTTACCTAATTTGTTACATTTTAATCATATGTCCTTTTTTGTTAAATATAGAGTAGCTTAAAAGAATATTTGAAATTGTGAATGTTCTGAAAAATTTAAATCTTAATCATAACTTATAATGATATACTGCTAAACAATGATATGAATTCTTTATGTAATTATTCCATAATAATAAAATATTCTGAAATTATAAAATTAAACTAATATTGTATTAAGTAGCCTCAATTACAAAAAGTTTGCCCCCAAACACATGTAATTTTCAATATTACTTACCAAAAGTCATACAGGTTTTCAACACTTAAATGATTTTTGGTTTACTGCACTATATTTATTTAATTACCCTCAATTTAAAGAATATAATTTGTCTTTTTCCTATATTTTGCTTAATGTCATGCAAAATTATAATCAGTGCAAAAGTATCTTAATTTTCCATCTTGTCTCTTATTTAAAAAATACCTTGCATTCTGGAGATGATTAAATATTTTAAGCAAATAACAATTTGCTTTTGTTTTTTTCTCAATGGAGTTTAAAATAATTAAAGTTAATACTTGTTTGTGGCAATTGATGTGCATCACTAGTTTCATTTTCAATCCATTCCATTCATCTGATTTTGTTGAATGATTATACCAATTTTTAAGTATATTATATCCAGTAGGAAGAGTTTTGTGGGAATATCACCATTTGCCGTCGAAACTGACATGGTTGTGTTTTCCTAAACATTACATATTGGCAACTTCAGACCATTATTTTTTTTTTAACTGATGTAAATAAGCTCTGTGAATTCACCTAACTTTCTTTCACCTTGGCTAATGACAAAAGGATACAACCTAGTTGAAAAATGAACTGTAGCTATGGAATTTTAATGGGTGATTGTCTTTATTTTTATGTGAAGAGAATTACCAATAAAATTAAGTACAAATTATGTTAAAATATATTGAATGAGACACACACACCCACAGAGAGAGAATCCAGAGATAATGAACTGTTAAAAACCATATTTTTTCCAAAGCCATTTCAGTGATCAAACTGAAATGACACCATTAAATGTTGAAATAAATGTACTTAATTTCAAAAATTATTATGAAATTTTAAAACCACAATAATGAACTCTTCAGCTTCAATATACCCTCCCCATTTATTTTACTCATGTTAAACTTTGACTAGATTTTTTAACAGTAATACTGGGTGTTAGAAGAAAATGATGCATGTTCTAAAAGTTTCTGAGAAAAATATGTGGAACCTAATTGTATATATTGATTTAAATTGTTGATCAGGGAGTTTGAAGAAATCTGTTACTGTAAATGTGAGAAAATGTAATGGGGGGGAAAGGCCATTTGAATGAGTAGAAAACTTATAAAGAAAATAGCTCATAAACAAAGCAACAAGTTCTACAAGTATGTATGATTAATATACATCAATACATAATGTAATATTAATATATATTACACTCATAAAATGAAATAGATTACTCTTCTGGTTAGCTGCATAACACCACAAAATTTAATGACTTACCACAACAGCAGTAATTTTATTATTTGTTATGCTTCTGTGGTTCTGGATGTTGGGAAGGACTTGGCTGGTTGTTTCAGGCTAAAAGTTTTTCATAAACTTTCAGTCAAATTATGGCTGAACTGTTAGAGTAATTGGGGGTGACTAGATATTTCTCCTCCCCAATTTAGTCTGTAAGTTCATTACTATAGCAATCAAATGTTTACTGGGGGTTGTGGTCTTGTATTGTTTTGTTTTAATTTGGTGGTTTATGGCTATATTTCAGAGGATAGCTATACTTCCTACTACTGAATGTAAAATTGTTTTTGTATTGTATGCATACAAACACATAATGTTTTTCTAGAATGTGTTTATAACTTCTCAAAGATTATCTTTAAATAAAAAACCCCAATAAATGTAAAGACCTAACACCTTTTCCCTTATTCCTTCCTTGACCATAGTCAGTAGAAATGGCAGCCATTTGCCTGTTGTTTGGGATCTAATCATTTCCTTGTCACTCTATAGCTGCAAGATAAATCATCTTGATAAGCCTTGAAAACCCAGAAGCTTCCAGTGTTGCCTCTGTGGCATAATCTCCAAAACTTCTCAGTCCTAAAATAATATAAAAAACTCTAATCACTTTCTTCAGTTTAGTTCAATCCAGTTCAAGAAATGCAGTACTTATATTAATAAATCCCTTCAATGACTACTTTTCCCTAGCCTTCTCCTTCCTTCCACATCCCCTTTCATACATTTCTTGGTGAAAAGAAGGAAAGAAAGATTCTTAGGGCCTTATGTAGGTCATAAGAAAGAAATGATCTTCTTTCACTAATTCTCCAATTTCAAGACTAAGATGTAGAATGTTCAATGTCATTGCTACTCTACAAGAAATACTCTACACAATTTAGTGATTTTCAAAAATGATAAGAAGAATGATGGAGTCTCTAAAACATATGAACCTTCTCTAAAATAATTTTCCCAAGAACTCCTTTATAAATGATAAACTAACACATAGTGTCTTCTGTGTATGATGCATACCATTTAAGGGCTTGAGACAGATAATGCCCTATAGAGCAAGTCTAAGGAAAACTTAAATAAATAAATGCTTTCAATGCAATCTTGGTGTCTTTATGGTACTCATTAATTCTCCCTGGTGGCCCAGGCAGTTGAGTGCGGTGCTGTGAAGCTGTCTGCAGCCTCTGCAGTGCCAGTTCGGTCCCAGTTAGCCAGGGAGAAACCCACATGGTACGGCCGACCTCTCCTGTCTCGCCTGCTGCTCCCCCTCAGCAGTGCTTTCCATCATTCTCACTGTTCTGCTCCCCGCTCTGTCTCTGGTGAATTCTTTCGCTCTCTGGTGCCTCTGGCCTGTACCCCAGTTCTTATATGAATAAATCTTTAAAAAAAAGAAAAAGAAATATACCCTAGCTTAGACACCTCATAATTTGACTTAACAGTAGTTCTCGCTAGAGATGCCTTCAGGAATTTTATAGCACGCTTTGTTAAGAAATCTGACATGTTACAGTGTCTTGAGTCATTGCTAATGACTTTGAAAGAGAGCCCTTCGAACTCCCTGATCATACTTGATTGGACTCCCCAGTCAGGGCAGCCCATAAGCACTACACAGACTCCTGATAGGCTGTGCTTTTGAAACATCGGTTGGGAAGAGGAACCTCTAATTATTGAATCCTGCTCCCAGTGGAATTTTTCTTTGCAGGAGAGATGTAGAGAAACGTTCTCAAATGTGGAAAACAGCCCATTTAATTTTTTAAGATTTATTTTTATTTATTTATGCAAAGAAGAGCTGGTGTATAGGCCAGAGGTACAGGGGCTGAGAGGATTCACTAGAGACAGAGTGGGGGACAGAACAGGCAGATTTACTGAAATACACTGCGGAGGGGAGCAGTGGGCGAGGCAGGAGAGGTCTCCCGCGCCATGTGGGTCAGCTCCCTGGCCAGGGATCAACTCAGGCCACAGTGGCTGGTGATAGCTTGATAGTGCTGAGGCTTTAACCCCTGCACCAGCAGGGAGGCCCCCCATTTAATTTTTTATGAGACACTAAATTTTGCAAACATCATTGTCCATCCATCATTTAATTCTCTATATTTGCCTCTGGTTCCAGAAAGAATTTATTTAGGAAAGTACATATCAATCTACATTATATATATGGGGCTTTTTTACATGATCATAATTGCTTAGATATTCCATGAATAAGCTTTATATCTTCTCTCCATTCTATTTTTGAAAGAAAAATAGTATCATTTGGATTCATAAAAAATGGTCTATATTTTCTTATGTCATTCATATTAAAATAATAGCCAACTTTACTTACTCTGTGAGCCTCACATATTCCGATTCAAGGTTTGTCATAATCTCTCCCTTTTTCCCCAGTCTCAACAAAATTAGTGTTTTCTTATTGATTTCTGACCAGATTGTGTTGATTGGCTTAACATGCTTTCAGCTGCTCTCTGGTGCCGGGCCATCTTCACTAGCATTTTTTTATTGGATGTAAATTTAAAATTATTCGATTCAGTGCTTTATTTCCCATTTGATATTATGCTACTCACTGGAGCAATTACAGCAGAATGCTAATGATGATGCCAGCAGAATAGCCTAGCATATTTGCCACATTCTGGATTTTTTAAGCAACTATAGAATGTACTGACTGTTTGAAATACAGCAGGCATAAAACTCTTACTGTATGTTAGAAGATGCAGTATATTCAACAACTTCTGATATTTTAAGTTAATGTAAGGCTCACATAAACACACAAGAAATTAAGCATGTAGGTCCTCCCTGGTGGTGCAAGGGGTTAAGATGCAGCCTATGAAGCTATCCATAGCCACTGCAGCACGAGTTCGATCCCCTGGCCTGGAGCAACCCATATGGCGCAGCAGACCTCTCTTGTCTTGCCTGCCGCTCCCCTTAGCAGTGTGTTTCAGTCCATCTGCCTGTTCTGTTCCCCACTCTGTCTCTGGTGAATCCTCTCCCCCCCCACTATCCCCACGCTTCTAGCCCATACCCCAGTTCTTGTATGCATAAATAAATAAATCTTAAAAAAAAGAAATTAAGTGTATATAGAAAATGTTATAGTTCTTGTGATTCATTCATTAAAATTTATCCTTCAAAGAACTCATTATAATTCTACATATGTAATTCAAATTTTTCCAAATTGTTGGTCTAGAACAAGTATCAACAATTACCATTATCCAAAAAGGTAATGATATTTTGCATGAGAAAGAATCTCACACAACAATATAAATTCTTATGAACTAATAATTAATTTTTTTCTGGCAGTACTGACAGATATGATTTTTTCACTTTTTAAAATTTGTTCCTTTTTTAAAATTTGTTAAAATTTTTATTTTAGCCAAGAATGGATATATTCATGAAAATTTTTATCAGTTGTCCTCTTGGTACAAATTACTTAAATTGTCTATAGTTTACAGATACTTGACTGCTTTTTATATGCCCTCATTTAATGTGAGGACATTAAAAAATAAAATTAACTGATATTAGGAAACAACAATTCCACCAAGATAGCACCTATCCTGAAAGTTTAATCTTTTTTTTTATTTTTTTTTTAAGATTTATTTATTTATACAAGAACTGGGGTGCAGGTCAGAGGCACGGGAGGGTGAGAGAATTCACCAGAGAGAGCAGGGAGCAGAACAGGCAGACGGACTGAAGACACTGCTGAGAGGAGCAGCAGGCGAGGCAAGAGAGGTCTGCCACGCCATGTGGGTTTCTCCCTGGCTGGCCAGGACTCGAACCCGTGCTGCAGAGGCTGCAGACGGCTTCACAGCGCAGTGCTCAACCCCCTGCACCACCTGAGAGTCCCTCCTGAAAGTTTAATCTTAATTTAACTTCTTTGTGATAAAAATTGATTGGATTTTATATTCGTTCTCTTAAAATAAAGATGGTCTTAAACTAGCAAAGTTAAAAAACCCCTTTGATCTTATAAACAATGTTTTAGAGAAATATCCTAAGGAGAATATTTTATTTGAAATGTTATAAAATTATCAGAAATCTGTCACATTTTAAATGATCAGGATTTGATTACGAGTATTCACATCTAAATAAAAGTTAAATAATAGGAAGATGATTTTAAATGTGCAGCACAGAACCAGTTGTTCTATTTTCATTAATTGTCATGTATCTTGCCATGTCCTTTATCTGCTTGTGAATTTACAAGGAACACAGCAGGTTGTGAATTTTTAATAGGCTTTCCTCAAGGAAAGAAAAGGTCAGTATTAACATAAAATTCTTCTTAAAGATTTGTGGCACAAATGTTTCACACCGGAGAACAGGTGTTACTGAGGAACTAAAGTCACAATAATCTGACAATTTTTTCTATGTTTAAGGAAAACTTAATGTCTCACATAATAAAATAACACAAGGTCAAATCAATATAAAACTTATTTCAGAGTTCATGCTGTAAAATATTTGACACATGATCTATAATCCCACTTCTAAGTAAAATAAACCGTTCAACTAGATATTTAATAAATCCAAGTATTGATATGTTATATCCAATACAAAAGAGGCATGAGAAAGGTACAGTTGTAAGGACTAGCCTTTGTGTGATTGTTGCTTATTTAAATGAGTTGTAATGTGAAATAAAGTTCTCACTCACACAAAATGAGTGATAAAGACAATATAAGTGTAAGCGTGTAATAACTATGAAAAGGAAAAAAATAATATAATAAAGAGGAATTGTAAAAAAGAGGGAGAGGCTAGGTAGGAGACTGTAAAGAGTTCCATCCATTGGTCTCTTTCTATAACTGTGAGAAAACCATCACCATCAACATTCTTGTTAGTCTGTCTCATCAGTTCCATCAAGTTACAGGACATCTAGAAATGCATCTCTTTATCTTACTTACTATGGTAAATATATTTTGTATTTGCTTTACCTGCCCATTTCTCAAATATGTTTATTGAAATAGTCTTTTTTTTATTAAATATTTATTTATTTATTTATACAAGCACTGGGTACAGTCAGAAGCGTGGGAGAGTGAGAGATTTCACCAGAGCCAGGGCGGAGAGCAGAACAGGCATACTGATGAAGTACACTGCTGAGGGGAGCAGCGGGTGGCAGGAGAGGTCTGTGCGCCATGTGGGAACCTCACCCGGCGGCCGAGGATTGAACCAGCGCTACAGAGGCTGCGGGCAGCTTCGCAACCCAGCGCTCAACTGCTGCACCACTGGGGAGACCCTGAAATAGTCTTTCAATAAACATAGGCTAATAATGCCAAGTCCCCAAATATCACCCCTCTGGTCTTTTATTCTCATGTTCATGTCCATTTGTTTCCTTTGTAAAAAGAAAGTTACTTTTTTTGTTTGTGTGTTTATGCAAGTTCTGTATGTCTCAAGAAAAATTTACTGTAAGTCTGCCTTCTTAAGACCAACACTTAAAAATCTAAAAATCCACAGGTCTAATACATTCCTCTTATTTATATTCCCATTGTAAAAGAAGATTTTTTCCTTAGTTTTCTGATTCTCAAAACCACAGTCTAACTTAGAAACCTTAATTCTTTGATTCCCTACTACCAAGTTCAATTTTCTAATCCAACAGAAACTCCCACGGTATGTGGCCCAATTACAAGGTTATTTTTGCTCTCTGTAGCATTATAAATGTAAAAATCCTCCTCTGATTCATATTCCAAAACTAGTTTAAAAAAATTAAAATCTCACCAAACTAGCATTTTTTTTTTTGCCATGTTTAATTGATTAGAATAGTAAAACTGGTCTGAGCCCCATCTTACTTTATATCCATTTGCATTCTGAATCTATATTCTGTATTTACCCAGTGTTCTTTATGTGATGTGAAATTAATAATATTAAAAAAAAACAGGTTAAAAACTCTACTCATTCTTTATCTAATTGTTTAGCTGTCATCTGTTTAAGGGATACTCACCCATTCCTATGAGTTAGTCTGTGGTCTGTCTTTTGAATTTCATTACATTGTTTGAATATTCCATTATACTAGAAAGGAACTGTTGATTTACTTTGAGAAGTAACTTTCTTATGAGAATAAACAAATATTCCTGTATTAAAATTGTTGAATGAATAGATGATATAACACCATAGTTGTCTGCTACATAACCCAAAAATAACTGATCAAGTGATTGATAATGGTAAAAATCTTTTCATGATTTATTTTGATTCCCAGACAGAACAAGAAAAATGCAATTCTTATATCTGCTCTTTGGAAAATTGCTGCTATGTTGCACATTCATGTAATTGGAAAGTTTCCCAGCAACTATGTGCATTTTCAATTACTACAAAGCATCAATCTTGTGACTTTTTGAGAGTGGTTTCCTGGACAACACAGTCATATGTTACTTTTGAGAGCTTTTTAGTTAAAAGCAGATATTTCTTGGGTATTTCAACCATACTTTTGTGCATGATTAACCACAAATTCAGTAAAAATCTATTTGTTAGCTAACTTTATATTTTTCTCCAAAGTACATATACATTTGGACTATCTTTGTCTATTATGTCTGCAATGAGTTACTTGTACAGAAATCAGGAAAATTAAGTTTGATCCAAATTTGATGACTAAATGCTGATTACCATTAACCAAAAAGTAGACTTCTTTTGTAGATCCAACAATAAGCAGTAATACAATAAGCAGTACTGTATCAGGTATATGTTTTGTTAAAATAGCTATGTACTTTAAGTTTTCACGTCCATATAAAGTATTTTCATTGTCAGGTTCATTAACATAAGCTTCCATATGAGAAAGAAACAAAAGTATTCTATACATTGAATGTAGTTTTCGTTATCTAGATATGGATAGATGGAAATGTTTCATGTTGTAAACAATCTAAAGAGCAAAACCAAAGTTATTTGCATAAATATCTCTATAACTTTCATATAATTGAAAGATATTGTTTCCAATTCTTAAAAATGTATAGGCTCCAGACTGTATAATTATTCTGATTTATGTCTACATTCCATGTAGACATGGTTGTGAAGATATATGTTTTAATAAATACTTATAGAAATTTAGACAACCTGTACATCTTTACATGTTTTATCCCTTCAGGGTAGGAGTTTTATGGAAGGTAGGTTATATTCACATCCTGAACCTGCACATCCCTTTCAATACTATCCTCAAAGTACTTGGAACCTGTTATTTCTTACCTAAACATCCCCAGACTTAACTCTCGGTCCAAAAAGCAGTCACCCAAATGCCAGACTTACCCACAGTTGTTCGTCCCCCCTAACCCTGAGAACTAACTTAGTGGGTATCTTTATAAAAACAGAATAGAGTTTGTCCATGACTCAAGGAATCCTGGACTAGCACTTGCACTGGGATAAGATGTACACCAGTCTGAGATGTCCAGGTGAATGCATGCAAAACATGATGACTTGATTCTGGAAGACTGTATTGTAGACAGAGGCCAGGGTGTAGGAAACAGGCTTGCCATGCATTTGTCTCATTCTTGCACAGAACTTGATATTTGAGGTTGTTAAATATATAGATTTGACAAGGTAGGAAGCTAGATAGAACATGTTTTATATTATACTTTAATAACTTGATTTAGAACTTTAAAACATATAGGCATGTGTTTTATGGATCATTTGTACTCCTGCTCTGAGTCCTGCAAATATTTGTGGACAGTCGCTGACTTTTGTATGAACCAAACAATGAGGTATTATGTTTCTAAAGCAGGAGTTAAGTCTCGTACAAATTTTCTTACTTAGTGGCCTCACTAATTAGTGAGAATGAGTAACATCACTAATTCTCTAATAAAAATGCAATAACAAATAATAAGTTTATAGGAGATGAATTGCCTGTATAATGTGAGAATAAAAGAATTTTTCACTCTCATATCAGAGAAGAGAATAACTGTTGACAGTACTAACTTATCAAGATTGATGAGTTAAGGCTTTGTGGGGAGTTATTTGCCCATGAAAATGTTTATTTACCAAGCAAAGCAAAGAGGGAGCTATATTTGGCTTATTTTTATTACTTTTCTTCATTAGAATGAAATCAGACTGATATGCAAAATGCTAATCTTACTGTTTCAAGTTAAAGATGAGTGTGGCCATACTTATTCAACTTTCATTTCAAGAACAGAGATAAATGACGCTATCATTCATTGACAGGACTTAAGAGACCTTCTTTGAATTCTTTCAGTATTATGTACCTTTAGATCTTATCATGCATATGGACTATTTTATTTCCCCTAGCTTCATTCAGACCAAGATAAAGGAGATGGATCACTCAAATATATTTTATCTGGAGATGGAGCTGGCACTCTTTTTATTATTGATGAAAAAACAGGTGACATTCATGCCACAAGAAGAATTGATAGGGAAGAAAAGGCCTTTTATACTCTACGTGCACAAGCTATTAACAGAAGAACTCTGAGACCAGTAGAACCAGAGTCTGAGTTTGTGATCAAAATCCATGATATCAATGACAATGAGCCAACCTTCCCAGAGGAAGTTTATACAGCTAGTGTTCCTGAAATGTCCGTTGTAGGTAAGTTTATTTATAGCATTTATGATGGTTTTGAAAAGTTATAAAAATACATACCAAGAAATTCATAATTAATTGAAATCACCTTTAATTCTCTACTCAGAGTACATTTTCTATTTTCTAATGTAGGAAATGAGCCAGAAATAAGATAAATCGTTTTTCACTTCCTAAGATTTATAAGCTTTTTATAATACAAATGGACATTTACCTCTAAAATCTGAGAAAATACCATTGAGCATCAGTAGAAAATTATGAAAAGATATAATGTTTGTCTCATAGATTTGAATATCAGGTGTGTTCAACCCTAACCCCAATTATAAGTACATTGAGAACACCATAGATGTGTATGTATGTGTATGTGTATATATATATATACACATATATATGTATGTATGTATATATATATATATATAGTCTTTGCCTATATATTCTAGTCATAATTTGCTTAAAGAGTTTACCTGAATTGTCTACATAATACATGATGGAAATGATTATATCTAAATCTTTCACATTGATTGTTCAAAAAATCCTTTCTCTATAACATTATTTATAAAACTACTGTTATCAATTTCATATTCAAATAAACCAGTTGAAAATCCATAGCTAATGACATGCTCATATAGAATTACAAACTTGGGTTGTGGAAAAATCCTCAGGCACAAAACATAAGAAAACAAGAAGTATAATACTCAAGAAAATAAAATTTCTCTTTTCAATGCAAATAAGTGGATGTTTTATTTATAGGCAAAGAAAGTTGACAGTTTTTTTTTATTAGATAGTGTATGACAGATAATTAAATACCAGGAAATTATGATAACATTTTTAGAGGTAGATATTTTCGAATTAAGTAGAATAGTTTCATTGTTCAAATGTGAGAGAAGTTGAATAAACTGATGAAACAATTCTGATACTTTTAAAAATAACACTCATAATATCAAATTTCAACACTGTTTTTCAAAAGCATTGTTCTGGGATTATTATTTAATATTTACTTCACTAAATCCCAAGGACTTTTAGCAATCGCCTTACTATAAAGCCCTTCTAAATATCTTGAACTTTATTAAATAGCTTTTAATAGTTTATGGAACTTGGGATCATCTTGGATTGTTTCTAAATTTAGAATTTAATCTATTCATAAAATTGTATTGTAGAGCAGATGTTAATTATTTTTATAGTTAATTAGTGGAAAGAGGGGGAAGAAGAACACACTTACTCCTTTGTGATTAGATATGCCCTTTACATGAAACAAATCTATTATGTGAAAATTAAATATCAAACCTGAGCATTTGAAAGGTGACTACATTTATTATTATCTGAATGCTGTAGCATTACCTATTGCATGCTTAAAAATCCACCTGTTGGCTAACTAAATATATTGTTGAATTCAGAGTTTCCCTGTAACAACCCTCCATACACAATTTTCATCAAGTTATAGATGAATGTTTCTTTAAGAGGTCATTATTAAAGCCAAAAATCATTTAAGTCTTCCATGAAAACCAGTGCTTTTGCTCCTCCTTCTGGTACTGTGCAGAACTAAGCTGAATTTGGATACTTCAGGTACTTCTGTGGTGCAAGTCACAGCTACAGACGCCGATGATCCTTCGTATGGGAACAGCGCCAGAATCATTTACAGCATACTTCAAGGGCAGCCATATTTCTCTGTGGAGCCTGAAACAGGTCAGGAATCATGAATCAGTGTTTTATTAATTTGATAATCTTAATGTTTTATAAGTAGAAACATGGAGAAAAGAGAGCAAAACCTTAATATTAACATTCACAGAAGAATGAGGCTGCTACTCTTAAAGATTTAAGACATAAAAGAGGAGGGCCTCCCTGGTGGCCTAGGGGTTAAGTCTCATCGCTATCACCCCTATGGCCTGAGTTTGATCCGTGGCCAGGGAGCTGACCTACATGGCACAGCAGACCTCTTCTGTTTCCCCGCGGCTCCCCTCAGTCGTGTTTTTCAGTGAACCCACCTCCTCTGCTCCCCACTCTGTCACTGGTGAGTTCTCTTACCCTTGTCCCCCCACACCTCTGGCCTGTACCCTAGATCTTCTACACATACCATAACACACAAAAAATATATTAGAAATAAAAGGTGAATGATTGAATGAGCTAAAAAAACATACTTTTTCTATGTTTTCACATGTGGTTTTAGGTCACGGTGACACATAGAGTATTCTTTAGGAAATAGAAAAACAACATAAACTGTAAAACTATTTCTAGACAATAAAAGTGAAAAGAAAAACACTTGGTCTTTCAGAAATCACTAAGGCATCCAAGTTGTGGGCTATTTAATCAACTAATAATTCAAATTTTATTGAAGATTACAGACAATTTTGTATCTTCTTTAAGGTATCATCAGGACTGCTTTACCAAACATGAACAGAGAAAACAGGGAGCAGTACCAAGTGGTGATTCAAGCCAAGGATATGGGCGGCCAGATGGGGGGATTATCTGGGACCACCACGGTGAACATCACGCTGACAGATGTCAATGACAATCCACCTCGCTTCCCCCAGAGTAAGCTGCCTTTGGTACTTTCTGCAGGGCAAAAGCTTTATAGTTGGGGGGAAAAAAAAGGGAAAGAGAAGAAAAATATCAATTGTCAATCACTGAATTTAAAACACATGGAAAATGTGCCATAAAAATGGGGGAAAAAGGTATATATGCTGATGAAATCATTGCTATTAAAAGATAAAAATTAGATATTTCAAGCATATTTTGTTCAGACACGCACATAAATGTGTATATTCTATATCTGTGATTGTAATCTAAGAGGTAATTCTCAGTGAGCAAAAGAAAATAAGGTTTTATTGGAAAACAAACGAAGGCATACTTCTACAATGAAAGTGTTTATTTCCACTTAGTATTTAATAAGGAGGATCCTAACTCAAGGGTAAAATTTTTCAATAAAAATCTAATTTGATGTATTATAAGAACTCAAAGGGCTACATAGGGAAACCTTACAAACTAACCGGAATTGCATTTAGTACCATGGTGTCAGACTTGTATTTAAAATGTCTGTATTTGGAATGACAACCAAACTAAAACATGTGTATTCCTGATCTTATTTATGGATCCATTTTGTGTTATAGAATTAACCCTTCAAATTCTCAAAATAGGTCGATAATAGGTTAAGAACCATTAGCTTCTCACCATTTAATACAGGTATTTATTCTCCTTTCTAATGTAAATCTGGAGGACATGCAAGTTGAGAGGCTTATTTTAGGTTTCAATGTACACTCCCAAGCCACATTCTGGTTAACCAATAGTTTTCTATTATCAAGAATGTGCATGAAATGCAGACTCTAGGATATTTATGTCCTTAAATTTTAGCACAAGCTGTGTATTTATTTCTAAAGTGATCACCTAATTTTCATTTATTTAGGTTTTTGTTTTGAATACCTTTGTGATAAAGATGAAAGTGTGAAAAGAAGTGTTCTTTTTGTGTGATATTAATGTCTTTGCAGCAAAGACTATTACGTAGAATTCCTCCGGTATGGTAGTGGCTGCCCTGTGGATAGCTCAGTAGCAGACTGTGGAATATTCCTGCCTAAGTCCCATTGCTGCCTTCTTTATCTGGTAACCCTTCCACCTAAGTCAATTAATAGACCTCAGTGTCATTCTGACAAACTGAATAGCTGTGCATACTCCAACGAATGGTGTAAGACTAAATAATTTAAAGTCTATGAAACACTTGACTCAGTGGCTGGCATTACTGCATTTCTGCCCTCAACAATGTTGATTTGTGCAAAGAATGTAAATTTCCCTGCAGATTGACTAATCCAAGTCCACCATTTCCCAATATGCTTCATCTGTCAAAGATAAACGTCCCAGTCATTTGAAGAGGACGGAAAGTGAAAACTCAGGTGTCCTTCATTGTCTAGTTTATTTTATTGTGTGGATCTATAACAGTCATTCTTAGCATCAATTTTACGATCCTCCGCAGACATTTGACAGTGTTTTGAGACATTTTTGCCTCTCTCAATTGGGGAATACTATTGGCACCTAGTGGGCATAAACTAGGAATGCTACTAAATGTGCTTACAATTCATGTGATAAAGAACTACCTGACCCAAATGCCAATAGTGCTAAGGCTAAGAAATTGTGATATTCTCTGTAAGTAACAGTTGAAGTCAACCAATGAATTCATTGGTTGAAACTAGAGAGATGAATTTTGTAAAAAACAAACAAACAAAAAACTCCTAATTTCATTCCTATCACCTTTTAATAATGCAGAAAAGGCAGCTTAGACATAAGTAGATACTGACCACAGATAAGGTCTTGGCCTCTTACTGAATAAAAAGGAATATGTGTGTGCCAAGAGCAGAAGACAGGATTGGGTCTCACTCGAGGAGTGAAATTTCATTTGAACACCTCAGGATGGACTAAACCCAGACATGCAGGCATGTGACTCTCCAAGCAGAGAGATCACATGTGAAAAACCCTGATGTTGGAAAATGAATACTGTAAAATCTGAAGAAGCACTGTGGCAGGATCATTGCAAATAATGAGGAGGTCAAGAGATTAGATCACATCAGATCTGATCAGATCAGGTTAGGTTAGAGAACTCTAAACTCACAGGAACATTGACAATAGTAAAGTTTTACTGGTATTAACAAACACATAACTGAGTCCCTAACCAAAGTTGTCATTACAGTCTTGTAGTTTTAAGGTATATTAATCCTTGCCCCTTAGTATCATTGTAAAAGAAAAACAATAGATTAGGTTATTGTATACTTGCAAGATGAAGTTGCAAAGAATTTTTGGCAATTTTGCTGTAGATTTTAAATTCTATTTTTCACTCCCCAAACAATATCTCTGTTGAAATTATTTCAGAATTTTGGATTATTTCAATTGATTTAAATTAATGAAAAAACAGTAAGTCATCAAAAAATCTCTTACTTTGTAGTGATAGGCACTGTGTTTGCAATGAAGGACATGAAGACAATTTAGTTTCAATGTATACTCCCAAGTATACACTGAAGATAAATAATTCTTGGTACCTGATATAAGGGATTTATTACCTAGCATGGTAGAGAATATTTCAACATGAAGGAATAAGTGTGGCAAAGGAGTTATGCATAGAATGGAATGGCTGAACAAAAAAGCAACTTTTATCCAAATAGTGGAGGTGGAAAAATGTGTGCATCCTTTACAGTGGGTGCTTTTTTTGTATAGACTTACCTCTTGATCTAAATCCTTTCTTAAAATGAGTACTTAAACTGCTATAAACCATAAGGATAGGGAAAAGAGAACTGATGTGATTAGAAATTAGCAGTTACCGATTTGTGAAAAGGCATATTCTGTGCAGGAAGAATAAGAAAGAAATGATAAAGGACACACTTCAAATTGATGGTGAGGATTGTGGCTTGTGATGATTTACAGATAAGAATAATGTTCGTTTTTCTGTAGTATTCATTGTTATATATTTCTGTGATTTCATAACGCTAAGCAAAACAACATGAAGGGATGCAAAGGACAGAAGTGAAAATTGTTTCAACGAAGTCTAATGCAATGAGCACTAAATATAGCAGCTACTGGGATATCCATGATGGGGTAATTGTGGGCCATCTTTTCTAATAGGACTTAGTATAAGCTGGGAGTAAAAGGTTGAGGAGTGAAGGAAAGGCAACAAGAAGATTGAAGAAATAATACCTTTATATTAAGAATCTGAGATGAACAAGAAAATAAAATAATAAAGGAATATGTTGTAGTGATTAAATCTTAGGTTAAGAGCGGATCAGTAGATAATTTTTGAAAACCTCTAATATCTAGACTCTAACTAGAAATTAGACTACAGTGGCCAACAAAGGTCCTGAGCTCTTGATGAAGGTGTAGACAATGAAGTGATAACCAGATAAATGGATAATATGTCTATAGTATGCATTATGTGATAAGACCAGAGAATGACAGGAAAGCTATTTTAGGAAGAAGGCATAGAGAAGTCTTCTCTAAGGAAGACTAAACATTTCAAAATCTTAAAAATGTATAAAATAGGTCATTTGTTTTCTCAAGGTCTTAGTATGATCATATAAAGTATTTATAGTATAACAAGAAATAAAGCTGCATATACAAAATGTCCTCAATAGTAACTGTAACATAGAATGTAGTCTTAGTAGATAATAGCTGTTTCCCTTCCCTTTGCTTCTCAAGGAGTGTGTTTAAAGTTTCTAATCTTATTGTTTTCTTGCTCTGATGCCATGTTGCTGTTCTTTTATGGCCAACCAGAAGTTAATAAAAGCACCTTAAGCCTGGAGAGACCTATAACCTCAGCAGCCACAACAAAATGAATGTACTTACCTCATGTGAACAAATGAATTCCAATTTCCCTGCTCTCCAAGCAATCAAACATCCAACAATCCTTGAATTTTGCTAACATAATAAAATGTTATACTTCTTGACCATATATCTAACTATCTGGTGTTCCAACTTAAATATTTTAGTCTTTTTCACCCCATTTTCTTCCTTCTTTCCCTAAAATCAGAAAAACAATAAGCTTCTTAGAAAAGGTCTATGAAAAGATTAAATTACATGAATCTGTATGTTGTAGGTCTTGATAAAAACCAACTGGGGCAAAGGATTTATGCCCAATACCCTTTAAAAAAAATCTCTAGGAAAATGTTCAATATAGATTTTCATCCAGACCAGAGTCAGTGATTAAGGAAGGTTTGAACTGCAGAGGGCATGCAAGTCCCTCTTCTTTGCCTTAATACAGCAGAGATTAATATCGTGTAATATGATTCTCAAATCCATTTCTTATAAAAGTATCAGAAAGCAAGGTCAGGCCTAGAGAAAAAAGAGTTTTCAAGCAGTTATGCTGATGCTCAGGGTCCTAGCCAAGCAGCTGCTGGCTCTAGTTCTTGGATGGGGCAAGAACACAAGAAAAAAGAAGGAAACTAAGTATCTAAGACTCAGATAAAACATTTCTATTCACAAATGAGTCCACTCTAAAGCATAGTTCAAGAAGACCATTTCTTTATTCACATATAGTTGCTTTCCCATATATCTTATAATAAAATAAAAGAGAAAAGACAGAGATCTCGAGAAGATTATTTTTAGTCTATTTAACAGTGGATCTGGGCTCCTGAGAAATCCAGTTCTCATGTGTATCATATGCCTCAGGTATTCAGCATTGAGTGACAGATATGTTTGCACACAGCTTAGGTGGACAAGCGGAGTCAGGTACCAGTAATGAGCACATTCATGTAATGTCTGCTCTGCTGAGAATTTATGAGGTGGAGGAATTTTATAAAATACAAGCAAAATATCATATGATTAAGTGATGGTCTTTTGTATTTTACCCTCTTGAAACAAGTTTGAAGATATTATATATATAATATACATATATATGCACATACATACATATATGAAATCAATATCAAAGTTATGAGAATTTGATATAATTATTAGGTAAACTTCCAGATATTTCCCAAGTCCACCTGAAATAGTGAACTTATTGCTGTCTAGTACATTTATTGCCATCTATTATTGAGAATAGTAGCAAAAATAAGTTTTTCACCATTTGGCTGTTACTTCTGAAAATGTATATACAATTTCTCATGGGATCTTTTTATGAATGTCAGTTATAGGTGATAGGACACTTTGGGTGTGCAAATAAACTTAATGAGAGTGATTTTCTGAGGATTTTTGATACCACATTTTTATGTTTGCCATCAAAATTATTTCTAAAGATTATATAAAACTGCAGGCAACTCAGAGGCAATAGTAAGCAATTTCAGAATCACACAGAGTCTAAAAGGAACTAAAAGATTTCATATCTATGTTTGTTTTTCTTGTTTTAGCTGAATAAACTTGGTTGACTACTGATTTTACTTAACCCATTAATTGGATTAATGTGTATTATGTGGGGATTGCCTAAATGTAAATGAAATAAATCAGCCATATTAAAAATAATATCAATAGGGACAGAGCTTATAGCATGCATAAAACATCTATTAAATATAATTCCAATAATAATTAATTTAATCTTTATAACATCTGCATGAAGAAGATAGTGCAGTTATCAATTCCTTTTTATTCATAAAAAGAAAATCACTTTTTTTCATGGTTCTAAACTAGGAAAAAAGTAAGAGTCAGGTCAAGACACAAAAAAACCAATGCTTCTATCCTGTGTAGATAATAGGAACAACTTCAAGTGTGGCATACTGAATTCTTAATATGTCTGTACATTTTGATACAGACACAGGACAATCAAACCTTTACTGGCTGGTGGTTTTGCAGTGCCTAGTACTAAACATGAATGACCCTTTTGCTGGGATTCTCCTGCTACTTGAACAGATAAATAAACAAGTTTTCACAAGACAAGGTCTGAAAAGGAAATGTCTATATGATACATACATAGGGATTTAAGACACTTGCATTCTCAGAGCTGTGAGACTATCATAATCCTGCCTAGTACAAGAGAGATTTGATTTAATAAGTGCTGATTTTCGCTTTGTAAATAGAGTCAACCTCCCCTCTACTGGGGATTCCAAGGTAATGTAGGCCCCAGGCTGATCTGCATATTTTAAAATTATCAAGCACATTTCAGCTAGAGCAGTAGTCAGGTATGTCCCAAGGAAGAAGCTTTAGCATGAAAAAGAAGGGAATGAAATTTAAAATGTGTCTGTTTCTCTTTTTATTATCTGGAAAAAAATGAATACTCATATTCAAAAGTGCTTTTCTACAATTTGTATTGCTTTGATATAGCTGTGATTAACCACCAGGGTATCATTAGGTATTTGTAGGGTTCTTTCCCATAGCCCTAAAACCTACAATTTGTAAAAATTATAAAGAAATAATATCACTGAATCAGACCTTGATTTATTAGACACTAATAAAGTCACTCCATGTGACTTTAGTCTTAAAATGATATTTTTAAAATGAGAAGTGAGATACAGGATGTATTTGTAATTGGTTTGTATTTTTTATAGAGTCTCTCTCCACACACACACAAATACACATATAAGCCCCTTTATTTGTTTACATTGTAGTTTCTTTCACATTCAGACTCTCTTTTTTTTATTGCCTGATTTTGTGTCTATAGTTTGTGTGCATAAATGCATAAATATAAACACACATATATATATGGATGTTTACATATACACATTCATGTCTCCATATGTATATAAACTTATGTGTACAAATACTATTGGAGCAAGATGCAATAATAGTCATGTTATAATTGTCAATGAAAGCCCAAATCATACAATGCTAAACATTTCAGATGTCAGGGAGTAGGAGAAGAAAAATATCATGTAAGAGTTTTCCAGGTAGGAAAACAAAGAGCTTTGGGGCATAGAGAACTTTGTTTGGAGATAGACTACGATGAACAAAGGCAGTGTCAGAAAATGTGTGTCATTTGATAAGACTATACCCACGGTTGGAAGAGGGATTGTGAGAGATAAAAAATGGAATTGCAGGCAATCTAAGCAGTGAAAAAGACGGCTACAAAAACAAAATACCATGTATATTACCTAAGAGACCAATTTTTAAAAGAACACCAGGAACAGTTCTTCATTTTGACTAATTATTTTGGCAGCAATGAAGTAAATGGCTTGGATTAAAAAAGCAAGTGTTGAGAGTCTTGGAACTAACTAACTCTGACGAGAGGAAGGATTTGAGGTATATTTAGGTGAGTGATACAAGGACTTAATAATTAGGCAGGTAAAAGGTTTGAAGGAAAGAAGTAAGCAAAAGATACTTTCTTGCTTTCTTCTGGAAGAGTTTGTTTGAAGAGAGAGACAGGGATTTCAGTTCAAGTTGAACAATTTAAATTGAGATATGTGCAGAAAGATAAAGGACTTCAAATGTCTAGTAGATAGTGAAATATGATCTGAGATGCACATGATCACAGCTAGACTAACTGAAGAGTAATAAGACTGAGGAAGTGCACAATTTTCCATGTCTGATTAAAATATATAATTCTCTAAGAGACATATAAATTATATAAAAATCTTCTTGGAACTTTCTAATTCCCATTGCCTTAAACATTTGACATTTTTGCATAGTGAGATTCAAAGTCCCTTTGTTTTATGGTATTTTCTAGAATAGTACCTCTGGACAGGTATAGCTATAGTGATATAAAATAAGCTGTGTAGATATGTTTAGACTCAATCAGGCTGCTCTTACAGACTTTTTAGTATACCTACAATTTCAGGTGAGACACATTATTAAGAAACTGAGCACTTGATATAATGGTAATATGTTTATGAATGACCAATTTAAGATTATCTTAACCTCCCCCAATCCTGTATACTTTTTTTATGTTTCTATTCATCAAATCGTGTGTCTTTTGATGACAAGTAACTTGGAAACAATTTCAAAGTCATGTATCAAGATGGATTCCCCTCTCTTGAGATAATGACAGTTTCTCTAAAAATCTTTGTCCTGTTCCTTAGCTGAGTGGCATAAACAGGAAGCTAAGACTTCGTGCAGCAATCTAGTTTTGCTCTAATTTAACTTAAATGCCCAAAGCTAAGTTGGTTATTATGTCTCCAGAGCTCACAAATTTAGGTTTCTGTTTTTCCTCTGGTGAGTCTTCAATTCCAAAGCTTCAATCCTTTGTCTGTCTCTGGTGTGACTTTCAGCTCTCCTTTGCTTTCTCCTAAACACCCATTTAGTATTACATAATTTCCTTAACTACTCTGCAGTTTCCTCCAAGGAACTTTATCTTGTTTTTAATTTCTTCCTGTTAAGCTCATTAAAAAGCATCTTTTAACATTATACAATGGAATGGTATATAAACATGCATAATTGTGTCATTTTTCTTAAAGCAAGTATTGTTTGAGATTATTTTGCAGCATAGAGATGTTACAATAAGATTACACCCAAAACAAATAAAAAAATTAAACAAATGCTAAATTATTTTGTTGATTCATATATGACATGCTTTTTTTAATCTCAACTCTGGCAAAGGAGAGAGTTCTTATGTAAATGTGAATAGAAACAAGGACAGGCAACAAAGGAAAAGACAAATTATTTCTCTTTGAACCTCACTGTTTTTTTTATCAACAAAACAAAGCAGCAGTTATTTGTTGCCAGTCTCCAAACCTGAATTTGCCCTCATTGCCCTCACAGTTGTTATTCTGGCATCTCTTCTGTTGTTCTTAAGGATGTCATCCTGTCACATCTTTCACTTTGCCAGCTTATATCATTCTCCAAGGTCTCTTACATGAAGCTGTCAATTATTTCTATTTCCAGTACACAATTCTACAGTGTTTTTAATATTCCAGTGCAGAGGTCTTATTGATCCAATTTTGGATAGAATCAGTGATCTGGAATATTTAGCCTTGAATTGTAAAAATCCAGAATGACACCAAACTTATTTGAGATCTTTATAATAATAAAAATTCAGGTGTTGTGTGAGATTGCCAATGACAGTCTCAAAGGACACTTGTTTTAAGGAGTCATGTATTTAACCTGTCCTTGGGAAGCCGTCTTTGCAATATTATCTTTCAGATTTTTACTTCTAAATACAGCTTTCTGTATGTGATGCAGAAGTGGAAATTACCTTTCTCTGCCTCATGTCCATGGCTTTGTACTTTAGTTGATAACCGAAGTAAGAATATATACACTAGGAAGAAATATTTATCTACCTTGAAGATTAAAAGAGAAGCAGATTATTCAACCTGACACCTGAGAATGAATTTAAAACAGCTATAAATTGGAACTGATAGGAAAGGATACCACATAATTAAAGTTCCATCAACTGTAAGATAAAAAATAAGAAGCATGCAAATTGATGTCTTTAGGAAAAATGAAAGGTAAGATGGGTAACAGGCTTTGCTTTGTCAGTGTAGGTATAACAATCTATGTCTCTTTTTGGTCCCCTCCTGCTGCTCCCCTACAAGGTAAACCCCCAAGCAGACTCTTAATTAAAGTAATATCAGTTTGCTTGACAAAATAGGACACCTGTGTTCCACAGAATCATCTTAGAAATCTTTTTAAAGGTATGAATAAATAACCCCTTCATGCATTTGACTATAGAAATGCATTTTTAAGTTTTGAAATAGACCTAATAAATCTTATGCCCAAGTATAGACCATTTCCAGTGAGAGAATTATCAAGTATATATATGGTAGTCACTGAATAAATATTTATTGAATGAATTATTAAAGTTCTCTTATAATCAAAATAATTGTGAATGTACGCATGTGTGTAAATATACCATATATATTTATAATATAGTTGTTTGAATTAATGAACAGAAAAACTAAATTTTCAGTGAGCCCTCTATATTCATAGCGTCCACATTTATAGATTCAACCAACTATGGGTCAACAATACATACTATGCAGTTAAGCCTATAATGGCTTTGTCTCTACTGAACATGCACATACTTTTTCTTGTTATTATACACTAAGCAATGCATTATAACAACTATTTCCATAACATTTGCATTGTATTTAGCATTGGAAGTAATCTAGAGGTGATTAAAGTATAGGATAGGATGTGTTGGTTAGATGCAAATACTATGCATTTTTGTCAATGGACTTGAACATTCCTGCATTTTGGTCTCTGCATGAGACCTCCCCCCGCTGTTGAGTACTGAAGAATGACTGTACTATTTTGATGGATGAGTTTAATCTTAATCATGGCTTTTCTGGAAAGCATGGATATCTTGAAATTGCTTTCATGAATGTCTTAGGGGAAAATATACATGTCTCTGCATATATGCATAATAAACACACAAACCACTCATACCCCATCATAGGTGTGTATGTATAGCTCTTCCAACTAATTACTGTGGAATATAGTATATATAACTTAAGCTTATTATAATATGAACCAATGGAACATGGTTGTTTTGTAATGTAGTCTCAGAAAATTAACATGAAAAAAGCCTATTCTAATCAAAATGAAATGAGGTTTATAATAGAGATAGTCTCTGTACCAACCAAAAAAAATAAAATGAAGTGATAAATAATTTTGGCTCCTTATTCAGAAAATTAAAAAGACAAGTTGAATGCAGATTATCAGAATCTAGGTATATGCCTAAAAATACAGGAAATCTCAAGGATGTCCAAGCTAAAAATTAAAAGTGGGAGAAAAAAATTCCCAGAGACACATCACAGTGAGTGACAATACTCACAGTGACAGTAAATAGAACAAAATGGTTCTTTTTCTTTTATTCTCTGTCTCTCTGATTAAAGGAGATCCATGACATGAAAACTTTTTACCATAATTTGATAATCTTTTATCAGCCAGAACTTTTTCTATTTAACTATTTTTGAAAATCACTTGCATCAAGGTATTAAATTCAAAAAAGGTTTTTCTAAATGGTAAATATCCATTCCATTCCTTACCGATAACTATAATCCTACAGAAAACAACTTTAAATGATATTTTTCCAAGTTCTTCTATTTTAAGCTACAGTTCTCAAGTAATATTTCTTCTTATTTGCTCAAATAATTTTACACATTACTTGGGCCTCCCCGATGGCGCAGCGGTTGAGCTCTGGGTTGCGAGGCTGCCTGCGGCCTCTGCGGCGCTGGTTCGATCCCTGGCTGCTCCCCGGCCACCAGAGGAGGGTCCCACATGGTGTGCAGACCTCTCCTGCCGCCCGCTGCTCCCCTCAGCAGTGTATTTCAGTCCTTCTGCCTGCTCTGCTCCCCGCTCAGGCTCTGGTGAATTCTCTCACCCTCCCGCGCTTCTGACTGTACCCAGTGCATGTGTAAACAAAACAAACATAAATAAATAAAACATGCCTCTATTAAAAAAAATAATAATAATTTTACACATTACTTTTTGGTTTCCTTTCATGATGATGAAAATGGAGCTCAGCAACATCTTAATCTGTTCTCCCTTAAATACAATGTTATCTTTTTTTTTTCAGTTTCTCTACAACTTTTTTTCTGAGTTATATTTTCTAAGATATTACAGATTTGTGCTTTCACTTGTACAGCCACTGCTTTTTTTTTTTTTTTTGTTAATCCTACCCATGTATCTTTATTTTGGAAGCATTCAGAACTGCAAACCTATAGCCCTCAGTATTCCTGTTCCAACAAGATTGATGAATCTCAGAAGCTCAGGAAAATCTCCCATCCCAAGCATTTCTGTTTTACCTTTATAACTTGGATACATAGTTTTCTGAAGCTGATGCATTTCTACATCTTGATTTAACTCCTTGTTTTCCTGAAATATATCCTTCTTTGGACTCTTTAAAATCCAAAGGGAGCTAAATAGGTATAGTGAAAAGCTACCTCAATTGACTTATCATACTTGATAATTAATGGTGGTCAAAGTGAGCATTCAATGTGCAAAATTATTTTATGATCAATTTAGTAATTATATAAATCATAAATATAATTATGAAAATAATAAATTTTAATTTGATATTTGTGAGTATATAGGTTTTATATAAATATCAATTAAGTCATCCATATATTTTATATTTATATTGTTAAGTATTTCATGTATTTGCAATATTTCTTGGTCTGGTTGCCTGATCATTAATTGAAAAAATCAGTACAATTGTATTTCATATATACTTTAGATTTGAAAATAGATAATCATGGTAGTGGAGATTTTAACAGAAACCAGATTTTACAAGTCATTTACAAGTCTTTTATAACACAGGTGAGGAAATGAAGAGTTTATCCTAACATGAATAATAAGAACAGTGATACAAATTTTATATTATGGAAAAGTTACTTCTTCTGTAGTGTAGTAAATCACTGGGTTGAGTTGCCATTTCTATAGGATTTCATTTTTAAAAGAATGTTCTTGCAGTAAGTAGGCTAAAGTTTATGATGCTCCATGGAAGAAGCATAGCGAAATAGAAATATATCAAAGGAAGAGTAAGTAGCTAGCTGTCAGGTGGTCTTGTGTATAAAATCTTGCATAATAAAATTGTATTAAATTGAAGTAAGAAAAGCATATTGGAAAAGCCTAAAGGAAACCAGTTTTATGGAGATTATTAGTTAAGTGAGTGAATGGTAGGACAAAGAAGTCAATATATGGAGGGTCATCCTTTGGGTGTCAATTTATTTTTAAGGACAGTGGAAACAATCAAAGAATTTTAAAGTTCTGAGTGATTATTGATATGTTAATGTTTTCAAAAGAGTAAAATGGCTGCACTGTGTATTGAGGTAGTTGAGATTTGATTGGACTTAGCCAAATATAGGAGTTCGTAAAGCAGGGGGAAGTTTCACATTACAGCATTTAAATAAGTATGTGGTCGTTAAACTCAAAGAAATATAATGGGCATGTGATAGTTAGGAAAAACCCAACTAAGTCCCTATTTTGTATTACATCATTGATAATACCAATAGATATAGAGATAGTATAATGCCTGACAGTTGTAAATGATATGAAGAGTGACTAGAAGAGGTATTTTCAGCAAAGCTATATTCAGCAGGTTGTTGCTGAAAGCTTCTGAGGAAGACATAGAAGAGCAGTGATTTGAAGGAAGTGAGCAAGATTCACTTTCATCCAAGGAAAAGGGAGCCTAGGAGAAGCAGCAGCAAAGGCAAGGAGAAACAATAAATCAGTAACCTATGAATGAGCTGAGAATTGCTTTCAATAGTTACCAAAGATAGATAAAAAAGGAATATGTAAGAAGGAGAATAGAAAACACAGACTAAGAGACAAGCTAGCGTGTGGTGCAAATGAATTTTAATGACATCTCCTAAGAAATGATGTCCCAAACTTAGCCACCGTAGGTACCTATATCAGTTTGTTAGGGCTGCCGTGACAAACTACCACAAACCATGTGATGTAAATCAACCAACAAAAATTTATTTGGTCATGGCTCTGGATGTTAGAAGTTCACAATGCAGCAGGATTTGTTTCTTCTGAGGTTTCTCCTCACCATGTATTATATACATGGGCTTCTCTTCCCAGTGTCTTCACCTGCTCTTCATTCTGTGCCTGTCAGTTTCCAAACCTCATATCAAAACACTGGTCAGATCGTATTAGCCCCACCCTAATATCTCCATTTAACCTTGATTACCTCTTTTAAAGGCCTGTGTAAATATTGTCACATTCTGAATTTCTGGGGGTTCAAGCTTCAGTATATGAATTTGAGGGGACATTGTTCCCCAAATACTCAGCCCATTAAAATGTCATATCCTCAGATTTGGGAAAATGTGCCATGGTTATATGGGGGTAGTGGGGTAAGAATTTTATATATGTGGCAGAAATGGCATGAGGAAAATGTATAGAGGAATGTAGAAAGCCTGGGGCAGCCTGACTTGGGGGCAAATCCTTCCTGGAAGTGACTAAAGGCAAAATACATTAGGAAAGACACACTCAGACAAAAGCATGACTGTCAAAGAGCTTTGCACTTTATTATGTATATTAAAGAGAATTACTTAAGGTTTATGAGCAAGAAGGTGCTATAATCAGAAGTGTGCTTCAGGTCCATTAATCTGTCAGTAATATGTAGTTTACGATCAGGTGCTAAAACATAAATCTCATTAGCAGTCGAGGCGATTCATGTTGGAAGCACATCCAGGTGCACCGGGCTTTAGATAAATCCTTGTTTTGCTCTGACATAGAGAGAAGTTTGTCAGAATTTAGTATTTTTACACTGACACTGTGAAGGGCATCGTTGTATTTCTCCCACAGACTATCCTTTTTATTTTCTTCTGTCTCAAATAGAAATAGAATCCCTACCCATTATGGCTGATTTCAGGATATTTGTAATATTCCACTCTGCACCTGAAATAAGCTATGAGCAATAAGTAACTAAATAAAGGAAAAACAATTTAATGTAAATATTCCCTATAGAGTCCATGATCGGTTGTGATTGTGTAAACATGCATAGGTAGGTACATATCTGCACTTAATAAATGACCTCTAGTTACTTAGGCAAATACAGAAAAAGCAACCTACTCATTTTTAAAAATAGTTTCTTTAATATGAGATTGGTACTCACTATTCATAATATGCCCAGTCCAAAGTTCTACTATTTTTGATCCTAAACTTTAATTTAACATTATCCATATTTTATATATTCAATTTAATAATTGGTCAACATTTCGTGGAGAGCATAAGAGTGATAGGCTCTCTCGTATAAGAATCTCTCTCGCATAAGAATCTCTCGTATGCATTTTACCTTTGAATATTCTATCGAGAAATGTCTCTCCTGTCTGTTTCTTTTTTCTTCCTTTATTTTTTGCAGACACCATCCATCTTCGAGTTCTTGAATCTTCCCCAGTTGGTACAGCCATTGGCAGTGTAAAAGCAACTGATGCTGACACTGGGAAAAATGCCGAAGTAGAATATCGAATTATTGATGGTGACGGGACTGAAATGTTTGACATTGTAACTGAGAAGGACACACAAGAAGGCATCATAACTGTGAAAAAGGTGCCCAGAATCAGTATAAATAAAAATTTTCCTGTTTAGAGAGTAGAGATTTTACTATGTGCTGTGCACTCATGTGTTATCCACTCAGAAATACCAATATAATTTTCAACTGTAATTTCTATTGTGCAAAATATGAAGAACATAAAGCCAAAGTTCTTCTTGGACATTTCATCTCTGTTTTTGTTCATTGAAACATGAAACCTGAGATTTTAGAAAATTGAAAAGGCAAGTTTATATATGCATGATTTTATTTCTAATCCATGTTAATAAAAGACCCTATAATAACTTTGTTTTCTTTAAAAAAGTTTCAGCTAATAATGGCAATTTATCATCACAGTTGGAGGCATAAAAGGTAGCATGCCATCTATCCAGATGTATGAAGCAATAATTAGAGTTGCTAATAAAAAGAGACAGCATGGATTGGAAGATAATTTAATTGTTCACATTTTCCCTTCTGCTACATAAATTAAACTTTTCTGCTAACATATGCTCTGTGATACTGTTTAAAGGTAACTAGTTATTTTTTTATTGGAGAGTTAGTGTGATCATTATTAAAAAAAAAAAAAAAAACCTCAGTAAAATGTAGGTTCTAATGAAATGTCCTGAGCACTCTATATGTATAATGTAACCATGGGAACACTGGTCAATCATAAAATTCTATTTCTATTTCTATGAGATTCTATTGAAAAAACCAAGGTACTTAAAAACCCAAGGTATTTAACCAACTCTTATTAAATGGACAGTGACCTGCAAAGGAGAAAGCAATTTTCTTGTTTTTCAAATCTGGAAAGGGATAATTATGCAAATTGAACCTGCTGATAAAATGACTGAAGGAATCTGAATCAATGATGCCATGTTTTCTGTGAACAAACATACATTTTAGAGTGATTGAGAGGTGAGGCCTTGATTTTAATTTTGTGACAGTTAAGCTCTATCATTATTGATTCCCGTTTTTGTTTTATAATATAAAATAATTATTTTGCAATCAAAATTTTTCTCTTTATACAATGTCTAATATTAATGTTGAACAATTTATTAGTCTTCTAAATTTCATAAACCTTATGTAGTACCATAGCCCATTAAACTTAATAGAAATCTCACAACAAATTTAAAAAAACAATTGAGTTTTTTTACAGAGAAATTGAAGAGAAGCCAACATCTCAACACATACACACACACACACACACACACACACACACACACTACACCAGTCCGTTTTTTGTAATGAGTCATCACCTTATGCTCTAGGATTTAATAGCCACTCAATTTTTCCAAAATATAAAACTATTATTTTCCTGTATTTTGAAGTATTACATATTGAATACATTAAATAATAAAAGTTGAATCCTAAGTGATATATATATAAATTATTTTTATTACCTTTAATTATTTACAGTTAATGAATACCTTGACATAACACAACCAGACTTTAAAAATCTACTGTACCTTGGAAGGAACATTTAATTCAATTTACCTCACTCTAATTTGATGATTTATTTCATTATACAGCCTCTTGATTATGAGAGCCGACGACTTTACACTCTGAAGGTGGAAGCAGAAAATACCCATGTGGATCCACGTTTTTATTACCTAGGACCATTTAAAGATACAACAATTGTGAAAATCTCTATAGAAGATGTGGATGAGCCTCCTGTTTTTAGCAGATCCTCCTATCTGTTTGAGGTTCATGAAGATATTGAAGTAGGCACAATCATTGGTACTGTAATGGCAAGAGACCCGGATTCCACATCTAGCCCCATTAGGTAATTATACCTCTACTTAAGATGAAATGAAAGGAAATTAAAAAATAGAGACATCAAGAAATTTCACTTACAGTATTTAATGCTTTGATATATGAGTCTCTCTGTAAGTTGTTTATCCATGAGTAAGCACAGGTTTCAAGGAAACTGTCTCTGATTGTTGGTACAGGGCTTGCATAGGCTTCAGAGTTTACTCCAGTTCCAATCATGCCCTTTTGCCTGAAACCTGACACTTCTCCTGTGCTGTGTCTTTAAGATATGGGCTGTGTTGACCCTACTCTAGATAAGGGGCAATGTGTCAGCTGTGCAATCACAATACAATCAAGTCACTTTATTTGTGCCTTCAGGTTATTAAATAATATGTGAGTTGAGAGGATTTTTAGCCATTCAAAAGAATATAATTCCAGCAATGTTACAATGCAGTTATATTGTGATTTTGGAAATGCTCCTGTCTTTCTGCCTTCAAAGAAGGGTCAATTTTAGTCTATTTTGACTGTATCAAAAAAAATAAATAAATAGCGCATTCCAGAAAAAGTAGAGTAATTTTATTTTTTGATCTGCTTTTATATGGGAGTTTGGAAACATGAGATATGATAAACACAGGCAATGAGATTCAAATATTTTGTTGACATTTGTTCTATCATTTAAATAATATTCAGTCTCAAAAGAATTACTCACCTTCGACCGTTAATCCAGCATATGTTGGGATTTCATTTCTCTAATTCTCAACAGACTGATTTTACTTCTCCCTTGTACCACATGGACCAATCAAGCAAGAATTCAAATGGTTGGGTAATTTCCAAGCATTCCTCTCTGACTCCTTAGTATACAAAAGTAAGATGTTCAGAACTCTGAATTTAATGTACCATGTAACACTAGTTCCACTTAAAGTTAGAAATTTTACCTAAATCTTTTCTTATGTTCATTTACAACATCCCAGATTACAGACTGGCGGCAGAAACCTGTGCATGGTAATCATGGACAGCTCACAGCTGCTAGCTTGTCTTCCCATAAATGCCTCTTCCCCAATCCATTCATCTTTATGGAAATGGTTGAACTCCTTGATTTTTTTTTTTCCTTTGAAGTGTTTACATAACCAACATGCACATTTCATTTTCCTCACTGAACACACTTACCAACCATCCCATTGGCATCGCTATTAACTGACATTAATAGGCTATGTTCTCTGTTCCTGCTTTAAAAGATCTTTTTTAAGTGAAATATGATATATTTTTAGGAGTGTTCCATTCAAATTGTGTTATTATTGAGTGGCAAATAATCCATACCATGAAATAGATTTTGCATCTTCTTATATAGACTGGTGATTAGTATATGTCAAAATTGGCCTGTGGGTTTTTGAAACAAATTTAAAATATTTAATAAGGGCTCAAGTCTAAGGACAAGGAGTAAAGAAGACACTTACTTATACTACGTGCAGCAGTGTTAATAAATTCATTACTTTTTAATAACAGAGTCTATGCCATGAAGGTTATTGTATATTTGAATTTATGCTACTTAGGTGTAGAAAATGCAAATGAATATCCTTGAATGTTATTCTTCATAAGCCATGAAGATAGAAATGTATGTGAGTGTGTGTCTGTCTGTGTGTGTGCACATGCCAAAGAACATTACTTTGCTGATGCAATGTACTTATGGGATGGATCATACTGGACATTTTATAAATTATTTATATCATATATTATGAATGATAATGCAATAATCAAAGGGGTCTATTTAAAATGTGTCTTGAAAATAATTTTTAAAACAAAAATGAAAGTTAACACATATAATTCGTTAATAAAGTATTGGAAAATACATGTTTAGAAAAATTCAGAATCTCTGTAGCTTCAAGATAATTTCACAGTCTCCTAAATTTTATTATTATTTCTTTAAACCACAAGAAATAATTTAGAAAAAAACATATAAAACTGACATGGCAAAGATGATACTTTATATTGATTTGCATTAGCAGCTTCATATTGTTTTTCTATACAGATAAGGAACCTTATCATTTGCCAAAATGCCAAGGAATTCAGTAACTCTTTCACCATATCAGATATTAACATGTTTCTCAAGGAGTTCTCAGTGTGTTAGGAAAGAAGATTCAATATGAGAAATAATATCCATTGAGTGCCTCAGAACTCCAAGCATAATATGTGGTATTTTCATGTCTGATTTCCTTTTTGAGATGTAGTATATGGCAGAGATGAGTGGGCAAGGTATTTTACATAGAGAGAACTAATATTTTCTACTTCAAACAATTATGGAACACTCCAATCAGGAGGTGAACTCTATGTTGATTCTTTCAGTAGTACAATATTTCTTTTACATGGGGAAATAATTTGTGAATTATTCCATAGGCAGAAATATAGCATTTTGCTTTATTTGTGAATGGTAAAACATGTGGTTTGAATATAAAACTAAATTCATATTGTGTTAATAGTGAGGACTGGAATTTCTTAAGAAGATTTGTAAATGACTGTTCTGTTCTATTTGGAATTGATTTAACATAAAATCTAAAATAAGGACTCCTCAAAATTAAAATCATTTCAGCTGTATTGACAAGTTAAATTGTTCTTCTAATGCGATTTATTCAAAACCAGGCACAAGGATCATAAATGTCAATTGAATTTTGGAAATCATTAGAACACTAAAAGAGAAAAGAATTTTATGACACATTTTTAAAATTATTTTGTATGATTACACACAAAACATGCTTTAAAAATATTTCATTCCTTGAAATATTCTATTTCCTTTAAAAAATGGATGTAGTGACTTAGGAAAAGTTATACCATAATGGAATATTATTTCTGGTCCTGTCATTTTTATTTTATTTATTTTTTTAATATAGAGCATTAAATAAAACTTGGGAATTATGTTTGCTAACTCAAGAACGATAAAACATTTATAAGCCATTAGCATTGTGAATTGGCAGGAACCTATGATGGGGGAGGTACTATTTTTAACCTTGACTGAAAATTCCCCAAATAATGGGATTTGTGCATTTATATCAGACTCATTAATAAACCTGGTGCTAGGCTGTAGAATGGCACCCAACACAGTCCCTTTAATCAATTTTCAGTACAGTATGGACTACACCAAGACTTTATTTGGTAGAAATACATAAAAGGTCTTTTCTGAAACTTCCCTATTTTTAAAACATCTTTAGTTAAAATACACACATGTTATGGCTAAGAAATTAAAGCACAAGTTTTCACACCACGAATCTGCTAAGCCCAATCATAACCTCTCCTCAGAGGAAACTTAGGTTATCTCCAGTTTCCTCACTGAGAAAAAGAGAACTTCTGGGAATGATCTCTTGATTAGATTGCTGTAATGCCTCAGCAGAATCCTCAGTCACCTGCTGAGTCTGTTAGTAAAGTAACCACCTGTAAAGCCTGGGAAGTTCCCATTTTGTGGGAACAGATAGTAAACTCAGTTGAATGTATATGGAAATAGATAATAATTTAATAACACAAACATTCACAAGACTAATATTTGAATGCAGAGCGAAGTGCCAACTCATACCTAGGGAAGGTAAGCATGGGTGTGTGTGTGTGTGTGTTTGTGTGTGAGAGAGAGAGAGAGAGAGAGAGAGAGATAAATCAACAAAGCAGTCTGCATTCTAGATCAGTACTTGGTACTTTCTTGAAATAATGAGTGATATGTGTCTTATATTTCACCATTTTGTCCTGCAAACCATCAGTAATACTGCTGTCTATGATTTTGTTTATGGGTTTGTTTGGGTTTTTTTTTGCCCTCTGTGTTCAGATTTTCCTTGGATCGTCATACTGACCTTGACAGGATCTTTAACATACATTCTGGAAATGGATCCCTTTATACATCAAAGCCACTGGACCGTGAATTATCTCAATGGCATAATCTTACTGTTATTGCTGCTGAAATCAGTAAGATGAATTTTATGTATATATTTGATTGTATTAAATATATGTAGATCTTTTATATTAAATATTCTCATTGCACAAATGAATTTTAATTTTAATCTAAGTTTATTAAAAGGCTTTTAATGTCTTTTTTCATTATATATAAGAGAGAGGAAGAGAGAGAGATAACTATAGTTATCCATAAATCTATATGTAATATTAACAAATAAAATGATGTAGAATTGGGAACTTGAGATATTTTTATTTAGGAAAAGAGAAATGTATTAAATTTGTTGCAAAAACATGGTAAGTTAGAATCTTTGCTAAATGCCAGGTATTTATCAGTTAATTTTAGCAAAAACATGTAGGTAGACACTAGTATTTTTTTCTTTACATATGAAGAAGCAAGGTGTTGATAACAAGAGCTAACATTAAGCACTCTGTATTGGATATTAGTCTAAGAATTTTTAAATTATTTTCCTCTATTACTATTTTTATTAACCTCATTTAACAGAGAAGGAAAATAAGGCTCTGGGGATTTTAGTATCTAGTCCAAGTTACAATGCCAGGAGTAATAAAATTGGGATTTGAAACCAGTCGTTCTGTTTTTAAATCCTATTCTTGATTCTACACTTAAATGAAAGTTGCATCCAAATGAAAACAGGCAGGGTTAAGACCCAACATTACATCTGTCTCTAATTGTAAAAGTTGTTGCTCACACTCAAGATTTGCTACATTATTTACTGAGCCCATTATAAAATGAAAATATCTGTCCTCTTATTAAAAAATGTATAAAGAAATTTAACACGGTAACAGCCAAGCATTAAAACAAGGTAGGGTGAGGCCTTCTAAGGGGGAGGCTCTGTGCCAGGCGTGCCTGCTCACCCAAACCTTTTCATGGTGTCTGATTCCTGTCATGTGCTGCCCATGGCATAGAGCAACTTATGAACTGCTTTAAGAAGAAGCATTAATTAGGGAATGAATCATGGTGAACAACGAAGCCCATAAATTCAAGATCTGAAAAACTAAACTGAATTCACACACACACATATCAAGGTGAAGTTATTTGAAGTAACTGGAAAAAAATTGGAAAGCAGAACATGGTGACTGAATCAACAAGAGTCTTAGAAGCATGGATCTAGGCTAAACATCCTTAGCAGTGACTTAAACACTCCAAGAAAATGCAATGATTGGTTTTTTTTCCTTCGATTTAGGAGTGAAATAGAGATTAACCCCACCATCGAAATGAACCAATTTTTCCACTGTGCAATATACATGGCTATTAGATTTTTTAATTATTCTTTTAAGGAGAGTTTTTAATTCTTTCTCAATTCCATATCACCATTGTTAGATATGCCCCACACAATGCAATCTGGTCTTTCGAGAATCATGATTATTTGTGCTCTCTGCTTGATTCGAGATCTTTATTCAAGTTTGTTGAGCTAGGGATTGCACTTTCCATTTGAGAAATTTAACTTCTAAAGCTAGCTGAAGTAATTATGATTCTGTAAAAAGCTAAGCCAATTACATTCTTCTTTTTAAGAACTAAACCTATTTTTTGTCCTTAAATAAAATCAATCTATGGAGTAAGTGCTGGAAATGCCTACCTGCCAAGCCACAAACAGTCAGGGGCCCATTATGCTATTCCGGGTGTTCAATGGAAAGAGGGTGAGAGGAAAGCAGAATATAGGAAATTGCTTTTACTAGATTATAAACACTGGGTTTATGGTATGTGTATCATACACAAGCCCAGAGTAAGGCAGGATGATGAGTACACAAGTACTACTTACCCACAGCCCTTTTCCCTGCCTCCAACAGTTTAATCCAATATTCCACAGCACTTCATCATATTATATCGCAAGTACTACTCCAGGTAATTAGCTAGCATGTTATATCATGGGACACCTTCTTTCTTTTTCAAAAATGTTGTGAAACAAAGGGGCCTCCCTGGTAGCACAAGGGTTACAGACAGCGCTATAAAGCTATCGCCAGCCACTGCAGCATGATTTCGATCCCTGGCCCGGCCAGAGAGCTGACCCACATGGCGCAGAAGACCTCTTTTATGTCGTCTGCTGCTCCCCTAAGCAGTGCATTTCAGTAGATCTGCCTGTTCTGCTCCTCACTCTGTCTCTGGTGAATCATATCACCTCCTGCACCTCTGGCCTACACCCCAGTTCTTCTACACACACACACACACACACACACACACACACACAATCAATCAATCAATCTTGTGAAATGATGAAAGAGGATAAACTATCTAAAATTAACTTCACAATCAGCACACACATTTGTTGATTTTCAGTAGAAAGCAGTAAGTTATTTCAACCCCATCTGAAAATTTCACTTCAATCCTTGCACATGTCTGAGGACAGTAGCATAGAGTTTAGGGGCGCAGGACTCCATTATCTATGCCTACTTCTTTATTAGTGGAAATTCTTTCCCTAAGCAAAGAGGGGAAAAAAATGCATCTTTCTAAAACCTAGCATTTCTGAATAATGATTTAAGTTTTCCTCTTCTGGGACATATGGAAAAACTTGTGGCTACCTAGGCCTGGTTCACCTTAGGTCATACATTTTAAGATCCTTTATTGCTGACACATTCTGACTCCAGTAGAGTTTCCCTGGAGGACTCTGAGGGAGACTCAGGTGGTGAATACATGCCAGCTACTGTTCAGTAGGATGCTTCCTTTGAATGCTTTATATTTTTATTTATATGTAGACTGCAGTCTCTGCCAGTAAAAAGATTAGCGTAAGCACTGTGTTTTGAATAGGTGACTCCAGGCCTGATGCTTTACAAAGCAAGTTTATCCCTGTGGATTTAGCTTTGGATTTGAAGAGGCCTTGAGTTATTTGTATAGAGGTTGATGAATCTCCATATTGTGTTTGGGAAGGGACTGGCGATGCAATTTTTTTCGATATGAAACTTTTCAGTCTCTCGTGGCTTCTATGTTATAGTTAGAAAGTGAATTGGTGCCAACAAAACAATTATTTTTATGCCAAGACATTATATTGAAAGAAAATATTTTACTCATGTCCACTATTTAAATAGATTTAAAAACAAATTCTAGAAAATGTGAAAGCACCATATTCCTACTTTATGGCAATGAATAACTTTAGGTGCTTGAGGTCTCATTAGTAGTAAACACTTAGGCTTTAAGTATTAGCAAATGGTTTAGGAATAGGGAAGGTAGAAGAAAGTGGCAAATCACTTTTCTTTTCTTTCCCTCTCTCTACTTTTCACATGTACTCTCTTCATATCCATGTGAATTGTAGGAGAACTAGTTAACATGTTTGCATTTGTGCATGCTTTATGTGGAAAAATATAGCGTCGGCACTTAGGGAATGTTTCAGTACTAAATAAAAAGATGACAGTGATATAAATACTGAGTGCTTACCAACAAACTGACACTTCAATAAGAACTTTGTACACATTAACAAATCCAGATTTTCAAATAAATCTTTAAGATTGGAAGTTCTCTTTAGATTACAATTGAATAAACTGAAGTATTAGAGAGGTGCAGTAAATTGGCCAAAGCCACACATGAGTGAGTGATGGACCTGGAAATTAAAGCAGCTCTGCTTGACAGCAGGGTATGAATTCTTAGCTACCTGATGCACCAAGAAGCAAACAATACGTAATAATACATTAGCAACTATGAAATTAGAACCTGAAAACTGCGTACATATGGGGAACAGACTGAAGTCAGACTGAAGAGGAATGTTAAAAAGGGGAGCTGCTTTAAATTTTTGCATGAAAAGATGAGGGAAAGGTTAGTAAGACTTGATTTGCTTTGTGTCAAAGCTACTGCTTGAGAAATGTGTGTTTAGGTGATTTTACTTTTGTGCAAATATTACATGGGGACCAACCTCAATGGTAAGGCTTAGGACACAAGGAGGCCACATGGAGGGACCAACAGTGTTGAAAGCAACATGGCTGTGCCACTGCATATGGATTTCGAATTCTGTCTGCATTCCTTCATTCTTTTTCAGCCTTGAAATGTTCCTGCTGAGTAATCAGTTCTTGTGCATTATTTTTTTTAAAGTGCTGATTTTATCATTTTAGTAACATTATAATTACATGGAGAGAAAGGAGAAATAAATTACTTTGTGTCGTGATATATTCCCTGATCATATGTATGTGAAAATGATTCTGACAAAATTAAAAAGTCACATAAATTTCACAAGGGTAAGGAATCTTACTTACAATTCATGTTATGTTGGAAGGGGCCATTTAATAAGATTGTTCCTGCCCCTCAGTTTATCTGTTACTTGTTATGTTTTGTTTCATCTCCTTTTTTCCTTTTTTGTAAAAGGCATTTTAGCTTCACTTTTCCAACATTTACACAGAAATTGAACATTATGCTAAGATTGGTATTTTGATGTCACAAAGTCTAATGAGTGTAGCCTGAATTTAAAATGACAGAAATCTCTGAGAAATCAGTTACAAGTGCCTAGAAAAAAATAAGATGGAGATAGTATAATTATGAATAATACCAGGCTGTTATCCAAAGCTAAGCTAAATATTTATATTTTAAATTCCTTTACAAATCAAAGAATTTTTAAAATGCATATCTTATGTGAAAATGATGATGGTTTTGGTTTAACATTTGGAGTCAAAAAATCATAATTATTATACCATTTGCTGCTATTGAACTAATTTTCTTGTTCAAATTTCACCCTACGTTATTTAAATGATATCAGTGGCAATTATGCCAATAAAATGTTTGAATCCTTATATTTCATTTCATTTTAAATTTAAATACAGGGCCTCCCCTGATGGCGCAGCGGTTGTGCGCTGGGCTGCAAAGCTGCCCGCAGCCTCTGCAGCACCGGTTTGATCCCCGGCCACAGGCGAGGGTCCCACATGGCGCGACAGACCTCTTCTGTTTCACCCGCTGCTCCCCTTAGCAGTGTGTTTCTTCAATCTGCCTGTTCTGTTCCCTGCTCTGGCTCTGGTGAATTCTGTCACCATCCCGCGCTTCTGACTGTACCAACTGCTTGTATAAATAAATAAATAAATCTTTTTAAAATAAATAAATTTAAATACAAAATTTTAAAATTCATAGACATATATACAAAATTTCAAAAATGAGAGTCAAGAGTAGCTGTTGGAATACATTTTAGTGGTAAAACTAGTCAGAAAAATAGGGTGTAATATAATAACTACCACATAAGAGCTAATGCTCTTGGGCCAGTTCCTGATTCCTTTAAAACTATTTATTCATCAAACAAAAAAATCAATAAAGATTTAATTAATATAATGTGTAACAAAATTTAATTAATTCTCTGTTCTCATTTTATATATTTGGACTATTAGGACACGAATATACTATGAACTCAATTATACTGTATTGTGCTTTTAAAAAGGTTTTTGAAAATAATAATAGTACTCTTGAGTCCAATAACGACTGAATTCAAGACTACTTAATTAGGCTCTGTAGTAATTTCCTTTATTGCATTTACTCCTTATGTGAGTAGAATGAATGAAACATCTATTTGTATGTGAGCATTAATATCCTACAAGATGCTTATATGATTAAATCTGGTGAACTTATGTGTCTTCCTATACAAATTTTTTTCTTTCACTTTTCTAGACAATCCCAAAGAGATGACTCGAGTGGCTGTTTTTGTGAGAATTTTGGATGTCAATGACAACGCTCCACAATTTGCTGTGTTCTATGACACTTTTGTGTGTGAAAATGCCAGACCAGGACAGGTAAGCACCCTTAGGATTTAAAATTATGGGAAGATTTTAACTGCATGTTAAATATTTTCTTTTCCCAATCTTGAGGGGAAAAGAGAGATTAAAAATGGTCCCATATAGTTCTCATAACATAATTTTTTAAAAAGCAACAGAGGCTGATGTTTTTAGGGTTGAAAGTGTTTTAAAGAACACCTGTAACAGCTTTCATGTTTACCTTTGTATAGTTTTAAAGTAAAGAGATTTTATTGTTGCCACAAAAGTGGAGCTAAGAAATAATTTTAACTTTTTGCATTTAGAGAAACAAGAGCAAAACAATGAATAAAAAAAATAAAGCAACCTGCTGTGCCATTAGATAAATATTGATAACTGCTAGAGAGTTGGGGAATGAAAGTTGGGAAAAAGAAAAATACATGGAATCAGTGAAACATTCCATCAATATTCCAATGTATGCAAATGTGATTTCAAAGCAGGGGTCAACAATTCACTCCTTACACGTTGCATTTCATCATTATAGCAACACATAAAGAGCTTAATGACTTAGTTTTCATCCCTTAAAACATTCTTCCTACATCAGCTTTGTTTATAACTCTTAAAGTCTTTTCCTCAGTGGACTCATTTTGTTGTTTGAAAAGCCCCAGCGTATATGGCTGTAAGAAATGTTCTTAATTGCTTTGAGTGCTATCTTCACAGAAGGGAGCTGCATGTATAAATAATAATTGGGAATCAAATGTGTTTTATTAAAGAGGAGCCATAGCGAAACTGTATTGTGTTTTGACATCATTTGATACTCTTTATAAACATCACTGTCATTGTTATATTTTTATGCAAATTACATTGTAGAATAACTCAAATTCCTCCTTCTGAAGAGTCTAACAGGAATTCAATAGCCTGTCTTTTGTTTGAAATAGTAAAATTGCTGAAATCAAATTCATTTTTCGTATGTGAAAATGTTATGGAAATGTTTAATTTGGAATATTTAAATGACCAAGCTGCTTCCAACCTACTTCTTAATGAAACACTGTATGCTTTAAAAATACCATTCCATACAGTCCTCTGCTTGGCAGGCTCAGCATGATATAAGTTGAAGCCTTTTCTCTAAGAGATAAATTGCCCACTTTGCAATTGCTGCACATATTGCTCCCTCCATGGTTAGTCTATTTGATTTTCAAGAGATATCTTTCAGAGCATTTGAGTCATTATAAATCGTGATTTCCAAATGTATTCAAAATATACAAAATAAGGGATCATATTTATTTTGCTTATGCCTTTTTTCTTTTTGAAACTATATCTGGCTCAATAACTTTATATTTCTTGGACTTTGGAAGAAGTTGTCATACTAAAGGAAAATAATCAAATCAAAGATGGTTTCAATAAAAAAAAAGTAACCTATTTTGACAAACTCAATAGGAAGAACATGATTTAATAATTTTTGACTAATTGGCTCCATGAACAATAACCTCCCATAATAGTTTTTTTATAATGAATTTTATTAGATATCACTTGGCTTCAACAGCTAAAAAAATGGTTCCTTAAACTAAAATTATATTCTCAATAATGGAATTCTAAGTTACAATATCCTAGCAGGCAAAATCAAAGTGGTTATTTGGTAGAGTCCTTCTCCACTAGCCTTTCTTGAAATTAATCTATCTAAATTAATCTGTTAATCAATTTATCTATTGTCTCCCCTCCTCCTAGGGAAGCAGGAACTTGTTAGGACTCCTGGGTGTGCTTAAGTTATTTATAGGGTATTTCAGTCCTCCCAATACTACTCCAAATTAAGTGTTCTTTAAAAGTAGCATTTAGAACAACAGCATAGAATATAATCCCATTCATTTAGTGTTTAGACAAAACGAAAAGACAGAAAAAAAAGCTAATTGCCACCCCCATCTCTCTGTTCCCTGTTCTTTCCTCGTCCCTGATCCAAGAGTTGAAAAGACTTTCCCATCTGAAAGGATGTAATTTAGCATGGATGTAGCATTAGTTCTCTGATGCCTGATCAGGTTATTGAATTCCCTATCTTTTCCACCTTAGAGAGTGTTGGGGGACCTTGGGGAAGGGAAGATAACAGAATTAGATGTTTTTCTCTCCTTCCATATTCCTTCACTCACGCCCCTCTCCTTCAGTCAATAATATATATATATATATATATATATATATATAAAGATTTTTTAATTTATGCATACAAGAGCTGGGGTACAGGTGAGATGCGGAGTGGGGTTGTATGTGAGAAAGATTCACCAGAGACAGAGCCGGGAACAAAATAGGCAGATTGATCGAAGTACACTGCTGAGGGTAGCAGTGGGAGAGATCTGCTGTGCCATGTGGGTTGCTCCCTGGCCAGCTGGGGATCGAACTTGTGCTGCAGAGGTTGCAGATTGCTTCATAGTGTGGTGCTTAACCCCTTGCGCCACCAGGGAGGCCCAATAAAATATATTTTAATAAGTTTTAATATCTATAGGAAAGAAAGAATATTTCAGTCACAGATTTCCTAGGGAATCTTGCCAAGGAATGCTGTTTATATTTATCCTTCAATAAAATTTAACTCCAGGCCTTTGTCCAATAAAAACGGTCCCATTTCATATTTTTCCATAGAACAATGTTTAGTTACTTCCTAACAACTGAAATGGTTTTTTTTTTTTTTTTTTATCAGAACAAAGGAAATTTTTCTTTTTTTTTTTTTTTAAGGAACATTGGTTTACAACACTGTATGTCACTCTGAGGTATAGGAACACACCCTTCTGGTGTGCATTACAGTACCACACCCCCTTCAAAGGCATCCCTAGTCCTTCACCATAGTCCATTGTGCCTCCTACATACTTTGCTCTCCTACCTTTCCAGCTCTGTCTCCTCTGGTATCCTTAATTCTACCATGAGATTTCCAGGATTTGGTTAGGTTTTATCTAATCATTAGTTTTGTAAATATCCAGTACTTTTTTCTCTCCTTCTGACTTAATTTGCTTAACATAATCCCCTCCAATTCCATAATTCCATCCATGTTGTTGCAAATGGAAAGAATTTGTCTTTTTTTTTCTTTTTTTGTAGCTGAATAGTATTCCTTTGTGTATATATGCCACATTTTTCTAGAACTCTTTTTTTTTTTTTTTTTTTTTTTTATAGAGGCATGCTTTATTTATTTATTTGTTTGTTTGTTTTGTTTATACATGCACTGGGTACAGTCAGAAGCGCGGGAGGGTGAGAGAATTCACCAGAGCCAGAGCGGGGAGCAGAGCAGGCAGAAGGGCCGAAGTACACTGCTGAGGGGAGCAGCGGGCGGCAGGAGAGGTCTGCGCGCCATGTGGGACCCTCCTCCAGTGGCCGGGGAGCAGCCGGGGATCGAACCGGCGCCACAGAGGCTGCGGGCAGCTTCGCAACCCAGTGCTCAACCGCTGCGCCACCGGGGAGGCCCCTATGCCACATTTTTCTAATCCACTCCTGTGTCTTTGGGTACTTCTAAACTGTGTCCTTGGGTTATTTCGAAACTTGACTATTATAAATAGTGCTGCAATAAACATAGGAGTGCATATATCTCTTCAAATTAGTGTTATTGCATTCTTCAGGAGGATATCAGGGGTGGAATTTCTGGATCATATGGTAGATTTATTTTTACTATTTTGAGAAACTCCATATTGTTTTTCATAGGAATGTGGGGGAGGGTTCTTTTTCCTCCACATCCATTACAACACTTCTTGTTTCTGATCTTTTTGGGATGGGTCATTCTCACAGGTGTGAGGTGGTTTTGATTTGCATTTCCTGAGAAGAAGTGATAATTAGCATAATTTCATGAGCCTGTGGCCATAGGTATTCTTTGAGAAATGCCTATTTAGTTCTTCTCCACATTTTTATTGTATTTTTTTTGTTTTCTATTTGTTGAATTTTGCGAGTTATTTGTAAATCTAGATGAAAGGAAGTTTTTTCCATCAGTGGGAAACTGAAAATGTTAAAAATATTAATATTTAATGAATTTTCTAATTTTAAGCATTTTAAAATCCATTTGTCATCCCACACTCCATTAGAGTGTGATCACAGAAACACCCTTCAAGTTGCTTGATGATTGTTTTAGAAGAGCTCAGTGAAAATACAAAACTATTTCACAAAATGTTTTAAACTTGAAAATGCTTTTTAAGTGAACAGACTATCAGTAACAAATGTTTCATCAAATAGTCACACAGTGTTAAATTGAACTAATGCAGTAAATAGTATACTCCTTTAAGTTAATGATAAAATTGTTTATATAAGCATTAATACACATTTAACAACTTCTGAAGGCCACTTGCAAATTTAAAGTATGCAAAAATATATTTTATTGTGCATATATTATTTAAGGATCAAATAGATATATCTGCAAAGGAATATATAGCCACATGTTACATATATCATTACATATATATTTGCAAATATTAATCATATTACATGTCCAATATAGAATGTAGTGATCTGATTATAGCATAAGGCATTACATTTTCTACTTTGTTAGCAGATAACTTTTTTTTAATTGAGGTAGCCTTGGTTTACATTATTGCTTTTGTTTACAAAGTGTGGCATCTCCCCTACAGGTGTTATCACCATTCAGCACCCACAACCAAAACATCCATAGCCCACGACTATAGTCCATTGTGCTCCTTCCCAACTTTGTCTTAGCCTTCCCCTCCATATGCCTCAGTTCTATAATCAGCTTTCTATGGCTAGTTCTTAGTTTGGGTTTATCTGACCCTTTTTTTGGTTTCTACAGATAGCTTCTTAATTGTCTCTTACATTTATTTTTTTATAAAGAATTATTTATTTATGCATACAAGAGCTGGGGTGCAGGCCAGAGGTGCAGGGGTGAGAGGATTCACCAGAGACAGAGTAGGGAACAGAACAGGCGGATTGACTGAATTACACTGCTGAGGGGAGCAGCGAGCAAGACAGGAGAGGTCCCTGGCTGGGGATGGAGCTTGTGCTGCAGAGGCTGCAGATAGCTTCTCAGTGCTGTGCTTAACCCGTTGCGCCACCAGGGAGGTCCTATCTCTTTTAAATAAACAGAAAAGTTGACCTTTGTAAAATAATCAGCCCCATAGTATAATATGTTAAAAATATGCAGCTTTTTGACAATGCAAATGAAGTGAACTATTACTGTTAAAATAAGTGCTTAGGACTTTCTATTTAGAGGATATGAAAGTTATGTATATTACCAATAAATTCCCTACATTTTTGAAGAGTTTTTACTTTTTTTGATGAGAAGGAAAGCCATAATCACAATAATTTTCTAAATTTTTCCTAGATTGGATAAACTCTTCCAGATTAATGTTTAAATATATGTGAAATAACCTACTTACTTCAAATACTAAATTAATAAAATTAATTTATGTTAATTAAAGACAAAACTTCAAAGAATATTACTATTTACTATTTTGAAGGAATGGGTAATATGTAGAAGAAATTGAGAGAAAGAGAGATAGAAAAAGAATGAGAGAAAGAGAGAAGCAGAGGGAGGGAGGAAAAGGTAGAGGGATCGGAATTTGCTAAAGTCAAAGCAATAATGAAATGATGGATTAATACAAATAAAGATGTGTGCACAAGAAACAAAACTAATGCTTATTTAAAAATTTAAGACAAATTTTGATATTAAAAATAACCTACTATAAAGTAGATTATACCCATGGGAGTTTAATAAATATGTATTTTTTCTCTTTTCTGCAGCTAATACAGACTATAAGTGCAGTAGATAAAGATGACCCTTTAGGTGGACAGAAATTTTTCTTCAGTTTAGCAGCTGTCAACCCAAATTTCACAGTGCAAGATAATGAAGGTAACTTGAACTTGTTCATCGTGATTTAAGGTGACATTAAAAAGAAAATTTACTAAAGCAACCATTCATATACATGATGTATTGATCTGTGTTAAAACAAATTTAGTAACTATATAATAAGATATTCTGGTAACTTTTGGTTTGATAGTGTTTGTTCGCTTGAATTTTAAAATATTACAATATGTGAAAGAAACCTGTATATGGATATTAATGAAAAGAATGAATCATAGCAAAAAGGCTGGACTAGTCGGCTCAAGAAAGGAATGACTCAGTGAGGCTTTTATGCAAACTTTGATGAGATTTAGCTGCAGCAGATTTGCCAACATCAAAAAGGCACAGAAGAGCAAGAACAGACAACTGGCATATTAACTTGTGAGGGAATAAAAGGCAAGAGTATATTCACAATGGACAATGTATATTATTGTCATGTGTAATATATGAACTATAAAATGTCATTGTAATAAAAATGCTGAAATTCTATTTCTTGCATCCTCAGAAAAAGAACTATTTTAGAGGAGAAAAAAATAAAATGATAACTATTTTTACAAGTTTATTCTTTGGGAAAAATGTATGGTAACTATTCTAATCTAAGCAGAGTATAAAACTATACCTTTTCTCTAAGTTACATTACATATTTATACTAAACTAAATTTATCAGCTCACTTTTGTTAAAAGGCATTCTTGTTTTAGAACAAGTGCAGAGTTATTCTTAAAATAGATATAATAACCACACTGGCATATTTACAATACCATCATAACAGTATAGGTTTACTGGCAGAGTTAGGCTACTGTATAACTCTTAGGTGGTTTTCAGAATATCAGAAGGTGGTTTAAGATAATGCATAGCTTTATACTGAGCCAACTATTATTTGATATGTTTCATGTAGTTGAAACATTGTACAAATCAGTAGACAGACAGATGTCCATTGGCAATTTGTGTTTCTCAAATATAAGTTTCTGAAATCTCTGTTGGTTTTGCGCCTAAAATAATTGGAATAGGAAAAAAATAGGAAAAAAATACATAGAGCTGGCAGATGAAATAAAAATGCATGGTTCCATCTGAATTTTAGATAAACAACAGTGATTTTAATTTACAGATCCTGGCAATGTACATATAGAACCTAGACTCGACATCTTTAGTACTGAATTAACGATATTATATTTCTTTCTAGTTGTATTTTGATTTATGTTTCTATTAGACTGAGTCCTAAATACCAACAAGCTACCTCTCAATTTTACTTGAAACTGTACTATCTTATCACAGCATTTCAGTTGCTGTGAAAACAAGTCAAGACTAATAATAATTTTTGACAAGTAGTATCATTTTCCTAAATTAGGAAAGCATCTTTATCCTATATAAGTTACTCAAATCAGAGGCTCAGTCTATATGAATATAAACCAGAATAAATAAATAAATAAAATAACAGTAAAGTCTGACAGAATATTTGACATGATCCCACATAAATTCACTGTTTTCTGTTATTGGGTAGATTTCAAAAAGAATTCTGATAACACAGTAACCTTATTATTCTTCTTGAGAAAATGCCCTTGTTCTGTAGGTGAATATAGTTTCTTCATTTAATGTTTATGTTATGCTATCATTCTTTAAAAATATAATTTCCAACTTCTGTGATCCCATACTTGGAGATTTTTTTTCATTCCGAATATTCATTTTTTGTTTTACATTGAAGTTAAAAACATTATTGCCATATCTTTCTGAATAGAATAGTTAGTTTAGGGTAAAAATTTATTTGGTTCTTCAATATATCAAAACTATTATAGGCAAAATTAATTGTAAGATTTAGAATTTTTTAAAAAGTTAAAAAGGAATGAGGCAAGAAAATTCTAAAAATATGACCTAGCATGTAAATGTTTATTGTAATGTAGATTTGAAAATGGAAGGAATGTATCATACTTTTTAGAAGATAAGTCAAAATTATAAAAATCATACTTTTTTAGAGCATAAATCTAAGTTGTCAGGACTTGACATTTTATTTTCTAAATTTGCTTATGTACATCTATTTTGCTAGTCAGTTTGCTTAGCATATATGTTTAGTTGATATGGTAGAAATTACACTCTCACTATTAGTTTAGAAAATGCTTTTGTGTGTTCAACCAATATACCCACAAGAAATTGTCAACCCCTCTGCCCCCACTATTTGTGCATTTACCAATTGGCTAACCTGCTCCTATCTCTACATCAGCACTGACATTTTAAACTGCCCTGTGGGACTAAACAAGGGTAAGTGCATTGGACAAACAAACAGTGTAGGAAACTATCAATCAAGTATACTGATTTTATTTCTTAATATTGGTTATGTAGGACTGGTGGTAATCTTTAATTAGCCCCACAAACCACATTAAGGATACTAAGTAAATTATCAGATAAAGAAATATTCAATAGTAATATATTAGGTAGTAGGATACCAACCTTTATTTTTAACTTTTATAATTATGTCTATTGAATAACACTAGCTTACAAAACCATATATTTTATTTTTTTTATTTAAATTTATTTTATATTCCCCATACAATTACAACCCCCTTATTATAATTACAACCCCAAACCCTGCTTTCCCCACCCCCCATAGAGTGTCTCTGATTCATAGTTGTTTGTTGATTTTGATATTTTCTTTCTTATAGTTATTCTTTTTCCTGATCACTTATTTAAGTTTTCTAGATTCCTGCTATGAGTGAGACCATCCGGTATTTTTCTTTTTCTTTCTGGCTTATTTCGCTGAGCATGATCCCTTCCAGCGCCATCCATGTTGCTGCAAATTGCATGTGTTTATCTTTTTTGAATGCTGAGTAATATTCCATGGTGTATATGTACCAGATCTTCTTGATCCAGTCATCTATTTTTGGGCATTTGGGTTGTTTCCAAAGCTTAGCTATTGTAAACAGTGCTGCTATAAACATAGGGGTGCAGGTGCTCTTTGGAATGGATGTTTCTGTGTCCTTTGGGTAAATAACTAGGAGTGGAATTGCTGGATCATCTGGAAGCTCTATGTTTAGTAGGTCAAGAACTCTCCACACAGATCTCCATTGTGGTTGGACCAGCAAAACCATATATTTTAGAGGTATAGGCTATACCTCTACAAATGCTTGTGTTTTGTTTTTACTGTTATTTACTGTTACTATTATTCATTAATTTTGTTATTATTGCTTTTTTTTTTTCTTAGTTTCTTTTTGTGTCTCTATGAGGCATTCGCCATCTGCCGTCCTCCACGAACACATTGCAGTCATTTTCATGGGGGGCAATCAAAGTCCATGAGTTTTAAAATCTTTCTGATTCTGTTCATATATATTGGGACCTTGAAAATATTACACTGAATTTTTCATTTTAAAGGTGCAACTATACTTAATTTTTTACCCTGTTATATTTTTCTTCATGTATATTGAGTGTGTTGTGGTCTGTGCATGCCCGCACAAAGATATATCTATAAATAAGATGTAGTAGGATCCTTTTCTTGATATGTAAATTTATGTTTTCTAAAAACTGAAAAATAACATATTAACTCTATGTAGTTTTGATAAATGATTCACTTATAAAAAAATCACCATTTAGAAAACATCGGATAGTTGAAAATCAAATATGAACACTTAGTATTAAATTCTTCAAAGTAATTTTTCTTATTTATATTTTAATAGCATGTATGGGATTAGTCTTATAGGAATACGGATATTCATTATATAATTTATATAAGCATATTTTATTTATATTTCAAACCAATTACATCAAGATGAGACAAATTTACTGTCGCCAGCTATTTATATTTTGAATTTTATTTTAGATAATACTGCCAGGATTTTGACCAGAAAAAATGGATTCAACAGACATGAAATAAGTACGTATTTCTTGCCGGTGGTGATCTCAGACAACGACTACCCGATTCAGAGCAGCACGGGCACGCTCACCATCCGGGTGTGCGCCTGCGACAGCCAGGGGAACATGCAGTCCTGCAGCGCCGAGGCCCTGCTGCTCCCCGCTGGCCTCAGCACTGGGGCGCTGGTGGCCATTCTCCTCTGCATCATCATTCTGTTGGGTAAGAAACTTCTGAAATACGCAATTATTTCCAAGATTGCCTACTTCAGTGTGTTTGTAAATAAGAAGAGTTGCTATTGAAATAAACCCCACCCCCAATGATTAAGACAGACTTCAATAAACTATAAAATATAGTTTATATGAAAGTGTATTATATGAGGGGCCTCCTGGTGGTGCAAGCGGTTAAGATGCAATCTATGAAGTTATCTGCAGCACAAGTTCTATCCCCAACCAGAGAGCTAACCCACGTGGCGCAGCAGACCCCTCCTGACTCACCCCTGCTCCCCTCAGCAGTGTATTTCAGTAGATCCACCTGTTCTGTTCCCCACTCTGTCTCTGATGAATCCTCTCACACCCCACACCTCTGACCTGTTACCCCAGTTCTTGTATGCATAAATAAATAAATCTTTTTTAAAAATCTTAAAAAAAAAATGGAAGTATATTATTTGGTCAGATAAAGTTATTACCTGCCTTTTAAAAATGTTCAGCTATACTAAAAATAGATGAAATCTTGCCATTGGAAGCATGGATGGAATTGGAGGGTATAATGCTAAATAAAATAAGTCAGAAGGAGAAAGACAAATACTGGATGATTTTGCTGAAGTGTGGACTATAAAGAAACAGAACAAAAGAACAGACACAATTAAACCAAAATTAACTATGAAATCTGACTGTAGCCTGAGGCTACCAGAAGGAGAGGGTAAGATGTCAGGGGCAAGGTGGAGGGCACTGAGTGGTGGGTAGAGGACTGTGGGTGCTTGGGTTGTGGGTGTGTTTGGTGTGGTAACATATATCTGAAGAGGGGTGATCCTATCTATACCCCTAAATCTTTTCCAGTGTTGTAAACCGATGACCTCAAAAAAAGTTATAAAAAAACTAAAATATTGAAAGTGAAAGTTAGAAATATTCACAATACTTCTCAAGGTCATTCAGTTCCCTAGTGACTGAGTCAACAAGAGACACTTTGCTGTTTGCCACTGCATATTCAGTTTGCTAGTAAACTTAATGTTTATTTCCACCTTTTCTGAATTATGACTGGATAGCGGCCTTGCTCTTACCTCTTCACTGAAAGAATGTTAGAATAGCCCTTTACCGGTTCACTTGTCCCCAAGCAATGATAACTGATTATATAAACTGGAGCAAATTGCTTTTTAACTGCTTTTGAATTAAAAATCAGATTAAATTTGCTCTCTGGATGCATTATTTTAAAACTATTGTGAGTATTCTTGTGACCCTAATAAAAAATATTATATCTGACATTTCAAGAAGCAGTGAAACTTGGATTTTGAAGTCGCTCTTGGTAAGTTTTATTACCTTCACTAATAGAACTGTTTTCTAGAGTGAGATCCTCTGGTTGATAATAAAAGCTGAGGTTTAAAATCTATTCATCACGAGTGTGTGCATACACATGAATATGTGGATTTAGAGAAAATAAAATGTCCTGTTTTCTCAGACACTTAAACGATAAACATTTCTTCTCTCTCAGTGGTGGCCTATTTATTTTCAATCACTTTGGGGCTCAAGAACACTTATCAATAGATTAAAACTTTCTTTTTGCTGCATTTAAAAAAAAAGTTCCTTCTTTGGTGTTTCATACAAATGTGAAGGCTAGTAGTGTGTTATATGTTGGTGAGAAAGAAAGCATAACTTCATACTCCTCACCTAGTAATATCATTGTCTTTTATCAGTTCAGGCTGCTAAAACAAAATACCACAGACTGGTAGTTTGAACCTCAGAAATTCATTTCTCACAGTTCCTGAGGCCAAGATCAAGGTGCTAGCCGATCATTTTTGGTGAGGCAAACTTCCTGGTTTACACAGGGTTGTCTTCTGTTGTTTCCTCACATAGTGGACAGCAGAGAGATGATCTCTCTGTGTCTCTTTTAGAAGGGGCCATTCATAAGGACTCCATCTGCACCAGCCAGTCCCGTCTCTAAGATTCACCTCCAAATCCCATTAATTGGGGATTTAGGCTTCTGCATGTGAACTTTGTGCAGAAACATTCAGTCCTTAATAATAAACCCTATGTTCTTTAAATGTTTATTCTAAACATTTAGAATAAATGTGTGTGTGTATGTTTATATATGAGAGAGAGACAGAGAGAAGAGGAAATATTGGTTTTCCTATAGGCCCTTTTCTCATCTAACTGAATCACATCTGTTTCTCCAAACCATTTTGGAGAACCTTCCTGAGTGATGCACGTTTCTTCTTACAGTAGATCTGTACTTATTTAAGATGCATCTAGCTGAAGTTCATACAGGGTCTTACTAGCTAATTGCTGTCATTTGAATCCCCTCTTTGCTCTCATGTGATGGGACAATTTTTCACATACACACAGTATATATTTCCATGGAGAGCCTCATAAATTTCTTTTTTTCTTTTTTAATTTTTTTAATATATATATATATATATATATATATATATATAAGCACTGGGTATAGTCAGAAGTGCAAGAGGGTGAGAGAATTCACCAGAGCCAGAGCGGGGAACAGGGAACAGGCAGAATGACGAAGTACACTGCTGAAGGGAGCAGTGGACATGGCAGGAGAGGTCTGTGCGCCATGTGGGACCCTCGCCAGTGGCCAGGGAGCAGCCGGGGATGGAACCGGTGCTGCAGAGGCTGTGGGCAGCTTCTCAGCCCAGCACTCAACCGCTGCACCATCAGGGGAGGCCCAAGCCTCATAAATTTCTAAACTAATTGAATGTCTAACTATCATGGTCCTCCCAGCAATTAAGGTCCTTTTTAACTATATATATATATATATATATATATATATATATATATATATATAAATCTTTGTAAATATTAAATATATATAAATTTAAATGTAAATATTAAATATATATAAACATTAAATATATACATATATTTAAAAAAATCTATGTAACCCACCAGCAAAGCTAGTTGGCAGAAACTAATACTGCATATTTTGTGAAGAGTCTAACTACTGGACAAGAATGTGAAAAAATGGGCATAAGTGTGCCCTTTTTGGTTGTTTCATTTGAAGCTGAATTCAGTGAGTGTCCATTTTTTATATGCCATCATCTGTCACATTTTAAAGCAGCGTATAAACAATGTCTTGTAAGAACAGTAACACTCTTTAAACAGGTCTTAGGAAAATAAAAGATCATTGCACTTAAGACATAGCCCTCATTGCTTCAAAATCAAATGAGTACAAGTCTCTTAAACTCCAACCATGCATATGCCAACACCCCTACCCCACCCCTAAAAACTGATGGAAATCCACAATGCATCTCAAATTCGAACCTGTCACAGAAAATCTAACTAACTGACACTCCTTTAGACTACTTCCACTCTCATGGATACAGTGCTCTGGAGGGACCACTAATATATCTTTACTTTTCTTTTTTTTATTTTTCAAGTTATAGTAGTACTGTTTGCAGCTCTGAAAAGACAGCGAAAAAAAGAGCCTCTGATCTTGTCTAAGGAAGACATCAGAGACAACATCGTGAGCTACAACGATGAAGGGGGCGGTGAGGAAGACACCCAGGCCTTTGATATCGGCACCCTGAGGAACCCTGCAGCCATCGAGGAGAAAAAGCTCCGGCGAGATATTATTCCGGAGACTTTATTTATCCCACGGAGGACTCCCACAGCCCCGGACAACACGGATGTCCGGGATTTCATTAATGAAAGGCTCAAAGAGCACGACCTCGACCCCACAGCACCTCCCTACGATTCCCTTGCAACCTATGCCTACGAAGGCAACGATTCCATCGCGGAATCTCTGAGCTCCTTGGAGTCAGGGACGACGGAAGGAGACCAAAATTACGATTACCTCCGGGAGTGGGGCCCTCGGTTCAATAAGCTTGCAGAAATGTATGGGGGCGGGGACAGCGACAAAGACTCCTAGCTCGGGCCCTGCCTGGTTCAGCCAAGGGGAAGCCTCTTCACCTGCACCGTCTCCACTTCTCACTGTTTTGTATTTCAGGAGGATTTTCCTGCCACTCAGCACAATTTTTTCCCCATTTACTTTTTAATTTGTTCATTAATTACATTAATTCTTTCCTGTAGGATGTCTCATGGAATATATACGACATTTTATTTAATCTCTTCCAAGAGCCAAAGCTATGGAAATTCAGTGTTGTCCATCTTAGGAAATAAAAGATAATTTCAAAAACACGAGCAGGATATTCTTCTCCCTTAAGCAACCTCACAAACAAGCCGCTTCTGTTAGATACACGTCCTGCCCTTGCAAATGAAACTTTTAAAAAGGTGAAGAAAAATTTTAAGGTATATCCTGTTCTGTACATTAAATTAAACAAAAAATGTACATGTGGTGTTAGTAGGTGTGATATGCAACCTGGTATACAAACGTTTGTGCAATTTCATTTCATCAAATTCTATCTGCTAATGTTTTATATTTATATTTTTGTATTTATTTTTAAAAAAATAAACCGGTTTTTACAACTACCTTGTCTCCAGCTTTTTTTTCCTCCCTTAGCAAGAAGAAAGGTGCTTCGAGAACTAAACATCTCAGTACAAAACTGCCGTGCATGCAGGTAAGAACACAAAGTCATTACAATTACTACTGAGAGTAATTATTGAGAGTGCTATTGAGAGTACTCTAACAGAATTAATATGATCTAGGTAAAAATTATTTTTCCAGTGAGTATTATTATGTCATGAGATGTGAAAAACTCTTCCCATTCAAGGAGTCATTAATAGACAACTCAAAAATTTACCACTTACGCAAATTTAAAACTTAGCCATCCTTATGTTAAATATCCCACACCAACAATACAGTAATTTCATTTTGTTCATATTCACTAAAATAATACTGAAAGAATACAACATTTTCTCTTTTTTGTCTGACTTTTATGCTACTGAGGTCTGTAGGGAATAATAGTTCACACAGATTTTAGACTGAAATAATCCTTTAATGGAAAATATACTTACCCCCTATAGTGACTTTGAACATGCCTGGTAATGACAGTAGTCGTGCTGAATATTCCACCAAGATACAGGGTTGTAATTATGCTTTTCAAATGCATTGAGTATTTATTCCTAACAAAGTCTCTTTTTCTGTCAGTGGCTGATTCAATAGAAAGCAAAGAGCAAAAACAAAACAAACACAAATAAAACCTGGCAGTTAATTATCCAGAGATCCCAAGATTCACAGAGGCCAACTGCCTCTAACTGATCCCTCCATTCTTCAGCTCCAAACATGATTTATCTATAAGTGGAGCACTCTGTTTGGGCCTACATTAGAAAGTCACAATCCCTGCTGAGTATATGGTAAACAATCCCAAAGATTTGTGTGCTCTCTAATTAGTGAAAATGCCGTGCTTTTAAAATCAGAGTGAAACACTGACATATCCTTAACGCAGAATTAATTATTTCAATCTTTTTGAATGACTTTCTCCCCAAACTTCCAGACTGAAAAGTCACAGCCTCCTGATTACAGATCTGCTAGGGGAAACAACCCATGAGGCCTAGTTAAAACGACAGTGTCATTACAAAAGCTAAGTTGACATTAGACCATAGTGAGAACTACTGACTCCACTTCCTGTATTCCAAGCACTCAGTTAAGTACAGGGAAGGCTGTCAAAAGAACAAAGTAGAAGGGAAAAAATAAATTGATCAAATACGCTGATCTGAAAGAAAAGAAAACCCTCTATTTCCTAGGAGGATTATTCATTAACAATGAAAACAGCAAAAGTATAAGAGGAAAGAAGGTATTTCTTATGAGCACTTAAAACTACGGTATTTATTGGATTGAATATAAGTTTTAAAATTTCTAGCATTAGATATTTTTTATTAATATTAGATGTAATATTTGGAATTCTTATTGGGCTATTTTTAATTATCCTCATTGAGATCATTTCAACCTGCCATTCACTTGCTCCATCATTTGTTCAGTCATCCAATTTTCATAATTCAAAAAAAAAGCTATAGCAACGATTTTTAGCATCATTCAAAATAGGTTCCCAAAGGTTGCCTTTAAGGAGATTAACTAGCAGACTTCTCTGGCAATAGAGAAGCTTTATTGTACACAGATCATTTCCAGAGTACTGGAACGATCCTAAAGAACAGGTACCTATTGTTTTCATAATGAAAGCTATATATTTAATTGATTTCTTGGAGACCTTGAAATTAGGAAGCATGCCTATAATGATCTGCTCAGACTCTCTGAATTGTCATCCTTGCATCATGCTTTCCCAGTGGAAGACCCGACACAAAGATTATCCCACAGCCAAAATTCCTTTTACATGAGGAACAGGGAGAATGATTCTTTGCATCATGTTGATTTCATCAGACAACTGTGGACCTTTCATTTTTTCATTGCTTTATTCTTTCATTCCTCAAATATTTTGAGCATTTATTATAAAAATCAAAGTATGTTCTAGAAACTAGAGATGTAATAATAAATCGTATTCAATATTTATAGATGTATGTAGTTATCCTATTAATTAAAAATAAAATAGTGGCAAATGGTTATCAAAACACTGAATTTATAACAAAATTCCTAACACTTATTAATTTTTCCAAATACAGAATTAAAAATCACTGTCATCCTTTTTCATGATTTAAATGTTCAAATATGTGAAATAAAAGGAGTTCCACATCTTTGGTCATTGAAAATGGTGATTAAGTTAATCCTGTTTTATTGGTTCTATTTTTAACAAAATGTCAAGGAAATTTTATGCAATGATAAACTCATGCTCAAGACTGAGGCTTCTATGTACCTATGTATCATTAGAATCTATATTACATATGTATGTATATACATGTACATATGACCATTATAGACTTCTAGCAAACTGTCAAGAAACAAAAATGTTTTCTAATTTATAGATAAATATATACACATGCAGATACACATTTTTGTTAAATAATTTCAAATAAAGTACTTATTTGAAATTGCGAACCACTTCTCACTATCTTATATACTTTACAGGTATCGTGTTCCAACAGACTGATAGAGGGATGGAGGGTGGAGAGATTCCAACATCATTCCGAATTTGCTTGTTAATCATTATGAATATTCAATTCATGGGTTTTTTTTGGAAGATAAATTAATTGATAGAATTTTTTGATAGAGTCCAGATTGCAAAAAAAAAAAAAAAAGACTAAAAATTGAGACTGCTTCTAGGTAATTATTGTCTAAAAATGTTAAGCTCAAAAATAACAAAATAGTATTCAAGATAGAAAGTGAAAAATGAAACTAAAAATCCTGTGGGCTTCCTTCAATTCAAGGATGGAGTCTATCTTTTCCTTCATTATTCCTTCAGTACACAGCAGCCCTGTATATGATATCCCAATAAATCCATTAAATCTCTCCAACACCATTTCCCCAAATTCCCTCACTTCATTCTCTAATTGCCTTCTCATCAATGATGGACCTTCAAGTTCAAATTGACACCTTGTTTATTCGACTGCATTATCTTCGTTACCTACCAATATCAGTCTTCTTTTACTGTAGAATATTCCAAAATAAATATGCTTTAATTGGCAATCTTCTTTCCAATTTTCCTGCTACCATCATTGAGTTTGGTTTTTCTGCTATGTAGGTAAAACAGATTATCTTCAATCATGGCCAAAACTCTACAGTGTGTTAATATCTCTGCTGCATACATGACTAAAATTAGTAGAACTGCTAAGTACTGAGTCTGTAAGGGTGCTTTGCATGTGATTCAGTCCCCTGTAGTTTCCACTTACTGCCAATGGACTCACTGCCTATCTTCTCGCTCTCAAATACACTTATGTTTCTTAGACCATCTAGTCCCACCAAAAAGCATACCACTATCTTTCTGAGGGAAGACATTGGTCATATCAGTCTCTTTGTCAAAGATTGCAATAAAGTCTCCTTTGCCTGAGGGTTAAATTGTGTTATTTTCGGGCCTCCCCGGTGGTGCAGTGGGTTAAAGCACAGCGCTGTGAAGCTGTCCGCAGCCTCTGCAGTGTGGGTTCAATTCCCGGCAGGCCAGGGAGATAACCACATGGCGCGCAGACCTCTCCTGCCTCACCAGCTGCTCCCCCCCTCAGCATTGTCTTCGGTCTGTCTGCCTGTTCTTCTCCCCTCTCTGTCTCTGGTGGATCCTCTCACCCAACCGTGCCTCTGGTCTGTACCCCCGCTATTATATAAATAAAAAATTAATCTTTAAAAAAGTTGTGTTATTTTAGAATATTCATAAAGTAGCAAAAGATAGTCCTTTATTAAATCAAAAGATTTATATGGGAAAGGATTTACCATTAGTATGGCATTATAGAAAACTGGTAGACAGTGTGTGAAAACTCTTTTCCAGCTGTGGAATTATCCTGAATTTGGAACATGACATTTAAAACTCCACAGGAAGGATAGCACAGCAACTCCATCCCCAAATTTATCTGACAAACCTCCTACACAATGTGAAATATTTAGAAGTATTCCTAAGACTCTTGCAACGGTCTTTGCTTCTCTCCTTTTACAATCAAAAGGACATTGACTTATTTTTTTAAATTAATGTGTAAAATCTATGCCACTGAGTTAGTTTACATTTATTTGAATTATCTCACCACTAATATAGCCTAAAACAAGTCTCCCAAAAGATTTTGTTAATGTAAATACATCTTTGTAAAAAATAGTCGAACTTAGCAATTAATTCTACTTCTGGCATGTTCTGCTTTGCCCCTAGAAGAGCAGAACTTTACTGTTACAAAGTTATTTGGCTAAAAATTTTAGCTTTTTTTCCCAGCTTCATGGGGTACAAATGACATAAAATTTTGTGTACATTTGAGATGTGCATCATAATGATTCGATACATGTATGTATCTTAACTACATAGATTTCACATTTCTGTTTCTTCAGAGTTCAGTTTTATTATAGACAAAATTTGATTCTGCATTTGTAGTAACTAAGTATGGAAAGTACCCATTTAAAAGGATGTGGGTAGTTTAATAATTCCAACATATGGAACATTCTTTTGGCAGGTCTATATAAATTAGATTAAAGCAACTCCTTGGTTTTTTAGGTTATATTTGGTTAAACACTGCAACCTCATAAAATGCAAGTTTCAAGCGGTGCCTTGGACACCTAAGGAAGTATCACAGAAATACTTGTGGAGTGATTGATTAATCTTGGCATTTGGATACTTTGTTTTCTAATTTTGGCAACGTGGAAAATGTCAGGTTCCATACCTTCCCTACCCTCCACCAAAAAGGCAACATGTTTCATTCATATTTGAAAAAGCATATTCTAGAAATGTCACAGTAACCTTTTAAGATGACAGTCTCTGCCTAGGAATTCTTGACAGCAGCTATGCACAATTATGCCAGCCACATATTAAACTTTCTTACATCATCTTCCCAAAAGTGATAGCCTGAGCAGACAGCATTTAGATGACTGGATGGAAGGAAATGCAAACTTGATGCGTTTTTTGTTTTTTTTTTTTTTTTTTTTTTTGAGACAGGAATAGAAAAAGTGAAATTCAATTTCTGGTTTATTTAATGGCAAAATGACTAATTTAAGTTATTTAAAGATAATCATATTATCATCTCAATTTTCCTATCTGTGAAGCTAAAATATCAGAGTACATTATAAATATAGAATATTGAACACAATTAATTTTGAATCTTGATGCATTCATTATACATGTTTCCATTATATATTTTTTTCTCAAAAATGAGGGGAAAAAATCACAAACGTATTCTACAAACCACTAAAAGCATTGTGGTGCCTCTTCTAAATGGTCGATTTAAGTACATCAAATGCCAATGATAAACAGTATCTTTAATGTGCATATTGGAAAGTTATTCATAGAATCATAAGTTTTCATCTAGTTTACAATAATTGTAATGATTAAGATGATAGACATGATGGCTGATAATGGTGGTGATGATGATATTAACATTTATGTACCTATTATGTGCCAGGGGCTTATAAAGTGTCTTCCATGCACTAAGACATTAGATTGTAACGATGACTCTTGGAGGTAAGTACTGCTTACCTCAACTCCACTTTATATATGGGAAAAATGCAAGTGTGGATTGAAAAAATTGTCCAAGATTCTACTATTTTTACAGCAGGGAGCTGAGAAACACAAGTGACTCAGCTCCAAGGTTAGGATAAAGTAATCAATATTGATATTTTAGGATAATAATGATAAGACAACTGCTATCAACAGTGTTGTTATGTGATTGTTGAAAAATTTTAATTTAAATAATACGTAGCTGTGTCTGAATCACACATATAGCCAGGGTTTCTATAATGGAAATCTGCAGTTGATTTTCTGAAACTTCTAATGGATATGCATTATATTTCCACTAAGAATTAATATCAATAAAATCACATTGATTAAGGTAATTAGAATACAAGGGAATTTTCTCTAATATATTTTTAGATTAACTCACATTAGTAGAAGTTTTAAAGAGTGTGGCTATATTTAGAAATTTTTTATTAGTTAACAAATTAGAGGTAATTATGTATTGGACAAAAAACACTAAAAATGAAAATGTTTTGATTTGCCCCATTTGTTTTATTTAAGCAGTTAACTCTCTTCACTCCTTTCAATTAAGCATCCATTTATCAAAGCATAACTTAGAACTTCAATAGCCACAATAATAACTTGATAATGCAACATAGCGAGCTTGGTTCTTTTGCAACATTGTGCAAAAAATTCTCTAATATTTTATTTAAATGATATTTGAATTATATCAAGCACATGTTTGGTTAAATGGTAATGGATTTTATATCTATGTTTATTAGTGTTTCTTACTACCTCTCGCAATGTTTGAAAGTATTGGGGGTTGTAACCTTTTCAGGTTATGTTTTAGTGATAATAAAACTATACAACACCACCCCCAAATTTCATAGCATGTAACCATAACCCCCTTATCTTAGAAGAATCTGTAGGTCTGCTTCAAGTTGAAGTTTGGGATATCCTCATTCTGATACCGACAGTTACCCAGCAGCTAACCTATGTTCCTCTCATGGCAGATAGGAGAATATGGAAGTTATATTAGAGGCTTTTATTTAAATTGTGTCAACTAAAACCAGATTGGCCAAAATAAGTCCCAAAGCCAAGCTCAGCAGCAGAGAAGCATGGTCTACCTTCACTTGTATGAGGCACATGAAAGGCACATGAAAGGCACATGAAAAGGTGGATCCTGTGGGTCTTTGCACAGGCATGTAATTTGGGTAAGGAGTGTGCAATGTTATTACAATGTACGTTGGTGTTTGTGGGCACCTGTGGGCAGAGGCATGAGTGACTGTACTCAGCCTGTATGGGGTTGGTTATCTCTTTCTAAGCAAAGGTAAGCCAGAGGGGCTTTCCTTGAATCATGATATTATCCCTGAGCCCTCTGTCGATCGCCAATGTAGGGTAAGTGAAAAATCATCAGGCTTTCCTGCTCTCCCTCCATTAGCATTAATGATGGATCCCTGTGGTACTGAATGCATGCCTGATGGCGGACACCTGGAGTGGGGTGTGGCATGCATAGGTGGGCACACCTGGCCTGAGACTGGGCTTATAAGGGCGGCGTCACAGGAACGCCAGCAGAGAAAGGGTAGCAGGAGAGAGCAGAGAACACGAGCAACAGAATGAGAGAATACCAGAGAGCCCAGAAAGAGTGAAGATTCGCCGGGGGCTGGGAGGCCTGCCAGCCTCCTGGCCCCCCAGCAGCCCTGCCTGCCATGTACCTGGTAAAAGCTCAATAAAAGCCTGAAAAAGCCATTGAGGGCTCCAGGATGCTCCTTTACCCTTCTGGTCGGTTCATGGAAAACCTGCTCTGTGCCTCTGTGCCTTCCTGCCACTACAACCAAGGAGTCAGTAAAACAATTTCATCTAATGGTTTTAAAGCCAGGTGCAGCTACTAGATCTGTCAGTGGAGAGACCTCCTCTTCTATGGAAATGCCATTAGTGAGATGATACGCTGCAGCTTTCCAGTGGACGGCATTGTAAACACGCCAGGGGTGCCATCAGAGAACACTCACTCCCTTTCCAGAGATGGTCCTGGCAGCATGATTTTGCAGTAACAACAGCAATAAAAAGGTGAGATCAGCGTCAAGTCATAAAAATCCAAGCATGCAGGGGAAGGGATTCTCTCTATATTTTGGGGGGCTATGTGTTTAGGCCTCGACTGGTCTTTGTCATTAAAGCCTCAATAGTTGCTGAGATTTTCTATAACAACAGCCTTTGCTTTAATTCTTGTTGACAGTACTGGGGTGACTCCTTGTGGGTAGGTGGTCAGGATCACCAGTAACTCTCAACAAACTGGCCTTTGGTTTTTAGGGCCTTTTAATTGATTATGTATTTGTGGTCCGTGGAAACACCATAGTTGTCTCATCTCTGTGGCAGTGAAAAGCAATTCATAGCTTTGTCTCACACTCAATAGCAGTCAGCCTAAATATATCCAAAATAGTTTTGAATCGCAAGACTGGTAACATTTACGGTTTCAGTTTCTAATTCTTATGATCTACTGATTTGACTTTATGAATTATCACTGGAAGCATTTGTGGTGGACATTCCCAGGGATCTGACACTTAGGCAGCCACTTTCTTTCTAGGATGTTCCAAATGACTTCACAGCCTCCACTAACAAAACAGATTGGATTTTCCCCTAGAGCTTGAGAGTGTAGAACCAGCACTTTGAACTATCAGTATGGTACAGTGCTGGTAAAACAGTTAATTTCTGTGAGCATTTTATATTCAGTGAGTAGTTTATTAACCTCCTGGACATTTTAAAGGAATGGACAGGAGATGCTCAGCCCATTTGTGTAGGGTTATTTGATCAAGTGCTACCATGAGCCAGAAGTGGGGAGAGGAAGTAAAATGGCAGCAGGTTATGCAATAACAGAGACCCTGAGGGCCCTAGTTTAATTTGCCTTTGCAAGGAGCTAGGACTTCCCAAATGAGGGTGCCCCAATCATATAAGTTAGAAATCAAAGTCTTAGAGTACATTGTAAAGCACAACAATCGGGCAATGAGGGTCCCTGGGGCCCCTCACCTCCTGCACTGCCACACATTTATACCCAGCTATACTTGGATGGGGTTGTATTCTGGAGCTTTTACCTAACACAAGGGGATCCAACCAAAATCTTAGCCAATTCTGTTAACAATGGACAGCTGAGTCTGTGCCTAAGGTTGAAAATCACACCAAAACCCCTACACCTGCTGGAGGACCCTCCTTCTATGGGGTGTTAATAGGTGGAAAATACATCCATGGTCCTCAGACCAGCTTGGAAAAGAAATAAGTGGAGAGTCAAGAAGACTGGTTGCATTCTTCCGAGTTTATGCTTGGATGGAAAGCAAAGGTAAAAATTGGCACTGTCAGTAGTGCAGTGAAAGTAGCCCATGTGAATCCATAAATGTGGACCCTCTCTGACAGAATTACCTACCTGGAGAGCCAGTTCCTTAGTCATTTGCAGCTAAATGGAATTCCCTGTAATAGATTGCAAGCTTGACTAAACCCATCCTGTCCAATACAACAGTTGTGCTAAATATTTGTTAAGCAAAAACACTGTGTCTGATGGTGAACCAGAGTTCAGCAAGAAAAAGTGAAATAGAGAAATTCATGACAGGTCCTGACAAGGCTCATGGCACTTCTCAAGGGGCAGTTGAAGTGAAGGCAGAGTGCAGGAAGGCAGTTGGGTAGCACTTGGGGCACATTCCTTTACCTGGGTGCCCAGGTAGAATGCTTTAGAGTTTCCCGGTAAAGATTGCATTGATCAATTTAAACCAAATAGAACTAGATTTTGATAACCTTCATGTGGCTCTTATCTAAAGGGGTCCACAAGACCCTGGAATATTGGGGGGAATGCTTATCACTGAGGCAGCTGGGGGATTCCTACAGGAACGTACATAAACTTGTAGCACTAGAAGGTAATATCTAGAACATATGTTTACGGGCGGTGCCAGTTCAAGGCATCTGCAGATCACTTAGTCACACAAGCAGGCGCCCAGGAGATAACTGTGGGGTAGTTTGGCAAACTCTGCTTTTCTAAGGAGTGACTTGGCTTTTCCCTTCACTACATGATACCTAACTCCTACACCAACTGGCTTGCGGCAGATTGGGAATGTCATGAAGTCAGTGTTTATATATCCACTTACAGGTAATAAATATTTGGGGGTATCCTCTGTTTTTTAACAATGCTGAAGGACGTGTGTGTGTGTGTGTGTGTGTTTGTTTCATCACTCACGGTCAGTTTTAAATTTTTGGGTTTTTTAATATGGGAGAAAATCAAATATAAGCAAGCAAACACAATTATCCTTCAGAGCCAAAGTTTTCTTGTGTATTATTCTTTATAGCGAAAGATCTAACATTCTTTCTGATGAAGTACATATGCTATGGATCACTTCACTTGATCCTACAAAATACTAGTAAAAATGGCTTTTTAATAGGGATTTTAATGTTTTTATGTGACAAAACCTATATAATCACCTTTTATTTTTTAGCTTAAGTACTTGTTGAGAGTTAAGACTGGTTAAGTATAAAACTAAAAATCAAATTATTGAAGAAAGCAAAAATATGTATCTTTAGAATTACACAAAATTACTATCATTAGAATATATCAAAAATGGCCCAAAAAAAGCCATATGCAAATTCATATTTTCATAGTGATCAAAAGATCATGCAGAGACATGAAGCAATTATTTTTTATATCAGTATTCAGTCTCAATTTCCTCTTTGAATAAGAGAACTGTGAAAAGGTGATTTCAACAACTCTAATTTTCTAATTTTCTTCCTTATAGCTTCAGTTGTTTACTTCCAAAATTGCTTTTCATTCTTGCTTCATGTTTCCAATATTTTTCCCTTTTCTATCACATACACACATACATGCATACACATCCACACATCCTGTTTCACATTTAATGGTAACTATCTTGTAACTAGCGTCTTTCACATAATGCAAAATTTTGAAATTCATCGAGATTATTGCATGCCTGGGTTGTTTGTACCTTTTTTCTAGGATGTGAATTTTATGTATGTCAGTTTCTTTATCCATAGATGAAGATATCAATGGATATAAATATTGTTTATCTTTTTTGATTACTTTGATTGAAATGTTTGTGAATATTCTCTGGAGAATAATTGCTGCATCTTATGTTTACTGGATTGGAATTGATTGGAATAGTATAGGTGCTGTTTAATTTTATAAGAAACTGCCAACCTGTTCTGATGTGATTATAAGATATTATAATCCCAGCAGAAATGTCTGTGATACAATTGTTCCACATACTTGCTAACAATAGATATTATCAAACTTTAATTTTAGTCATTAAAATGAGTATGAAGTAATTCTTCAGGGTGGCTTTAATTTGCATTTCTCTGATGATCAGTATTTGGAGGGTCCTTTCATGTGATTCAGAAGTTTTTTATACATTTTATAAGCATTTGCCATATTATCAAATTGTAATGACAGAACTGGGGTATAGGCCAGAGGTGCAAGGGCTAAGAGGATTCACCAGAGAGAGTGGGGAGCAGAACAGGCAAATTTACTGAGATATACTGCTTAGGGGAGCAACAGCAGAGACAGGAGAGGTCTGCTGTGCCTGTGGGTCAGCTCCCTGGCCAGGGATAGAACTCATAGAGCGGTGGTTGGTGATAGCCTGATAACGCTGAGACTCTAACCCCTGCACTACCACGTAGACCCCACAGCATTGTTTTCAAAATGTTAATTTTCAACAGTTTGCAACTATTCTATAAAAAATAATTCATATTGATTTGTGTCCTGAAATTTTTGCTAAATTCATCAATGAGTAATCCTAAGTTTTTTCCTGATTAACTAATATTTTATATAAAAGCAGTAATATTTTTGCAATAAAAGATAATTTTCTTACACAATTCCTAATGATTTTTCTTTTCCCCTTCTTTTGGCTAGGAGCTCCAGCACATGTTGACTAGAAGTAGTGAAAGCAGATATCCTTGCCTTGTTCACATCAAACTCTGGTCCAAATATTACACATTAAGTCAGCTATAGGCTTTCTGTGAATGGTTTTTTTAATCGTAATAAGAATGTTCATTTCCTTATGTACCTAAGTCACTGGGGTATCTATCATGACTGAGTTTTGAATTTTGTCAAATGTTCTTTTTGCATCTATTAAGATGATCATATCAATTTCATTCTTCATTCTGTTAAAATAGTAAATTACACTGTTTGATTTTGAATGTTGAACACATTATTCTAAGTATTTACAGATGTCAAATCATTCAATTCCCATAACATTTCAATGAGATGTGATTAATTTACTCAAGGTCACTCAGATAATAGTTTGTCAAAATTCTATTTGGAACTGTGAGTTTCACACCTGAATCTACGCTCTTAAGCACAACTATATTTTTGCAATAATCTTTCCTAATCAATCACATGAGGCAATCATTTATTACTCTCATAGAAAATATAAGCAGTAGAAATCTATGTTACAAATGAAGTTATAAAAGCATTTTGAAACTTTCAAATGATGAAACAATATACTAGAGGCCAAACTCTCCAAACTGAGTTTTAGTGCCTGGGGAAGTAAAGTGTCTAATCTCTACTACCTTCTTCTGGGCTTTTTTAATTTGTTTTTTAAGATTTATTTATGTATACAAGAACTGGGTTCTAGGACCTAGATAAGGGGGGATGAGAGAGGGAGAGGATTCACTAGAGACAGAATGGGGAGCAGAACAGGTGAATCTACTGAAATACACTGTTGATGGGAGCATTGGGGGAGACAGGAGAGGTCTGCTGTGCCATGTGGGTAGCTCCCTGACCAGGGATTGAGCTCATGCTGCAGAGGCTGGTGATAGCTTGATAACACTGAGACTTAACCCCTGCACCACCAGGGAGCCCCCTCTACTACCTTCTTAAGCAGGAAATAACAAATGTTTCTTTTGGCACAGATCCCATTCCTGTCAATTTCACTTGTTTTAAGGATGAGAAAAACACTAATATTTAAAGACTCACTGTCAGTTTGGCAAGCACTAAGCATATTAATACATTTTTAAAACCTAATGATGATGATATTTTCAATGAGGAAATTAACAGGTCAGTCTTTTAAAGGACTTTCATGGCTATTTTAGTTCCTCATACCAGTCATTTACTGCAGTATGTGAGCATATATTTTTTTTCTTTCTAATAATAGTAATGTCAAAAAAATAACCTGTTACACAAAATACAAAATTAAAATATCTACTTTGTATTTTTTTAACTAAATGATATCATTGTGAGACTTTCTATGTTAATCTCACCAAATTAAAAATTTAACTGATTAAATCAACAGGCAACTATAAATCAGAAACATTCTGCAAGGGGAAAAAGGAGTAGGGTCAAAACAGGGGAGGGAAGAGCACAAGGGACTATGGTGATGGTACACGGGTGAATTGGTGGTGGGGATTTCACAGGGACTATAGCTGAGATGAGAAAGCATGCATTGTACAAAAATGAAGAACGATGTAAAAATATATAAAATAATAATAAAAAATTTAACTGATTTAAAATAATTAACTATTTTCAAAGTATAGTTAAAGGATACTTATTTCTACGATAAACACTTTTCCTTGCATAGCATGTTATTTAGAAATATGATATGCATCATTTCATTTGATCTACAAATATTCCTATAACTGATTGGTCCTGTTTCATAATTATTTTGTTATCTACATTACAAAGACATCACTTTCTGCTGATTTTAAGTGCTTGTGCCACCACTGATTCCCTTTCCTGAGTAGTTTTTGTCAATTTTTAATCTTTAAAGGTTAAAATCAACTAATCAACTAATTTCTGGGCATCACTAAGTGATGGTTCCAATTTCCTTTGGAATTTTGATTAAAAGTCAGGGTTTCAAAAACAAGATAAAACTGAGATGAGGCAGTTCCTTCATCTAGTTAAAATCCTGACCCTGCTGGTTTCTGCCACCCCTCAGGTCCTGCCTCCTGTGTAAGGGAATCCCGATATCCCAACCTGACAAATATTACATCAATATTGAGGGAGGGAGGTTTTTCTTCCTACCGTGGTGTTCACACAGGTACCAATGAGCCACCTTCATGCCAAGGTGGACCAGGGCTCCGACAAAAAATGCTCATATTTTCAAAGTGGGAAGTCAGAAATTTAATCCTCTGTGTATAGCCATAGACTAGTGTGGGAGAGGCCAAAAAGATAAAGTACGCATTTTTTTCTGCCCTAAAACAAATCTTCCTGAATGACTCAGCTGTGATGTTTTGCCTCATTGGAGATCTACTTCACATAAACTCTAAAAGAAAAAAAAATATTGGAGAACAAAACCTGATTGGGATACAAAATGGCACAACCACTTTGGAAGACAGTTCGGCAATTAAAAAAAAAAACTAAATATGCTCTTACCATATGATTCTGCAACCATGCCCTTGGTTTATATTCATAAGTTGAATTTATGCTCATACAAAAAGCCTGTACATGGATGTTTATAGTGATTTTATTCATAATTGCCAAAACTTGGAGGCAACCAAAATATACTTCACGGATGAATGAATATATAACCTGTGGTATAGCCAAACAATGGAATATTATTTATCACTAAAAAGAAAGGCGCTATCAAATGGAAATGGAAAACTCTTCCGTGCATGTTATTTAGTGAAAGAATTGAATCTGGAAAAAAAATTCAGTGTATGATTGCAGTGATATGTCATTCTAAAGAATGCAAAACCACGAAGAGAGTAAAGATTATGGGATGCCAAAGATTGGGATGAAGGAACAAGGGATGATTAGGTTGAACACAGAGGATTTTAGGAAAGTGAAACTCTTCTTTATGACACTAAAATGATGCATACATGCCATTATAGTGTCGTCAAAAGCCATAGAATGTGCAACACCAACAGTGTCCCTTAATGTACACTATTAACTGTGGGTGATTCTGCTGTGTCAATGTAGCACTTCTGATTATAACAAATGTCCCAATTTGGGGGTGGATATTGAGAATGGGGGAGACTTTCCTCTATGTGATAAGGGATACCTGAGAACTCTACTACCTGCTCAACTTTGCTGTGAACGTAAAATTGCTCTGAAAAATATTTTATTAAGTAGTAAAACCATTTCAGCCATGGAACATGTCTAAATCAAGTTACATTAAGGGGAGGATCATCATGTGAAGTGTTTGATAGTCAACTCATGTGGGAGGTACCATATGACCAGAGTCGAAACAAGGTAGAGGAATTTATTTTTGTTAGTATTTTGTAGAATGCAATATTGTATATACTAGTTAAATCACATAAAATTGTCCAAATAGGACTTTTATGACCAGGAAACATGTTAGTTTTATATTGCTTATTGAAATATTAGAAAGGTAATGCTGACTTGTGGTTTCTATTGGAGGTTGAAGCACCAGTGCCATTTCTCATGATTGGCAATCAATAAAAAGGCTTACAGGAGGGTGAGTCCAGTGGACCTTAGTGCTATGCTGAGAGAGGTTTTATTGTTTTGCTTCTGGATTCTGAGAAGTGTATGGAAGATATAGACCAGAAGCGAAGGCTTGGAAAACAAAAGAGTGGAAAGTTTAGATAATGATAGCAAGCACACCTGCTCTGTTAGGTTTCCGTGATCAATATGTATTTAAGAAATCAAACCAATTGTAAAATCAGCTTCAATTGCAAAGTTTTCAGGATGTAGGCTACTTCAACATTTTCAAGGAGAAAATTGCAGAAAATTACCTTTATCTCACACTGCTCTCTTGTCCCATTCTTACCAAATAGTGATGATATCAGGGAAGATTGTATTTTTTTTTTGAAGTTATTAGGAGATTGTCTGACACCTAGTGGGCACTGAAGGCTTGCTGAATTGTGTTTTGAAAGCACCAGAAGGAAATGAGGCCAATGTCAGCAGGATACAAAAAGTATGTTAAAATGCCTAAAACTACAGCTGACATAGGGAAAAGGACTGGTATCTTAGAAACTTCCCAGTGTACCCCAGAATATTCTCCTACTGGCAAATATGAGTCTTTCAAATTTTTTAAGCTAAGAGGAAACTGAGGATAAGATGTGCTAATCCAAACAGATACATGCATTTTAAGAATAGAATAAATTAATTAAAATATATAGTTAAGAGTAAGGGTGTAATTCAATTATAATTCACAATTTATATAATTTAATGATTTAACATAATGGAGAAAATGTGAACAATTTATTTGAACAGAATACATTTTGTATTTATTGAGCAACTCTGTGTGTTTAGAGGTTTTATATCAAGGATACTCAGGCTATTCAAGGAATCAGTGAAGGATTAGGGGAATAAAAAATACAAACATTTCACTTAGAATAGACTAAGTCAAGTGTAACTAGGTCAATAAAGGTACTATTTAAATTAAAAATATCCTTTTATATACTTTTTTCTATGCTGCTTTAATGGTGATGGTTAAAAATTAATATATTGGTGCATTTTTATTATTTACAGTGGAATGATTTCTTAAATGAAAGTGAGTACTCAATTGCACTTTCTTGAATTTTCCATGCCTGAACTATTCAAGTGAAAGGCCTTTATAAATGATAATTCTGTGTATAGAGAGAATGTGTCTTCATTACTCAAAGTCACCACTCACCTGTTCATTTCTAGTTTGAAACCAACACACATATGGCTACTAGTATGCCAGTGATGGGGCTTCACTGAGAGAACTCTCATGTTCAGTTATCAGTGTGTGTTCTGGTTACACAAGTTGCCAAGCACAATTTTACTGTACATCTTTGCACCATTGACAGAATCTGACCTATTCCTACCGTGGTTAATTCATATATGCAAATGCAGATGGAATTTCAGGACCTCAAATGTGAATATGTCAATCAGCTTTCACACGGATTTGCTCTTCCTTTGAAATTAAATTCATTGATGTTAGTTTCAGTAAAGCAGAATATATACTTCCAAAGGTGCTATCATTAAATGTTAGTGGATAGAAACAGTATCAATTATTTGATTATAAAATTTTAATGTATAGCACAATGTTACATAGCTATGTTAAAGCATTAGAAAGTCACCTGATTTTCTTGAATCAAAAAATATGAAGAAACATATGGGTTAGATGCCAAAAAAGGGAAAATACAAAAAGCTAATCTGTTTGTTTATTTCAATATACAAGAGAAAATAGAATTTTTAAATATGAATTTATTCAGTGTTGCAATATATACTGAATCTCTTCCCCACTTTATTTTTAGATTTTGTTCAACTTGTATATTATTCAGTATTGACATGTTATAATGGCATTTTTCCTAGCACATCTCATCATATGAATAAAGAGGCAAAAAAATGATATATAAGAAAGTCAACCTCCAGACAAACCATACAGATGAATAGTTCAGATATAACATTTGCAAAGTCAATTGGACTTTATAGAACATTCTACCAGTTATTTCATAGTTAAGATAGCTATTTAAAAGGATCCATAAATCTGTCAAAATCTTCTGACCACAGATATGTATATTCATATTAATAGAATGAAGAGACAAGTCTTTGTTCAGAAATAAATTATTGCTGGCTACTAGATATTTGGTTAGCTGCTGAAGTTACAATATGTGTCGGATGTAGGTCCTCAACTGAAGGGTGAGTGTGGAGTCTGCAGAGCTGTGTCCTGTGGAAGCACAGGGAAGATGACTAATGTGCTTGGAAACTCACAGAAGTCTTCACCAGCAAAATGCTAGTCATCTAAACCTTGAAGGAGGAGGGGTGTTGTAAACAGATAAATGTGAGAATACAATTCAGACTTCAGGGATGACATTTGAAAGGAAAGGAAGCAAGGAAAATTGAATTTTTTTCATCAAAGATTTTTTAAAAGGAAGCAACAGGTTTATCTTGCCTAAAGTCCTGCATGACTAAAACTTATCTGATTCCAAATAGACTGTTTCTTCATCCTCTGTCTTCACCCCTTTTCAGAATCTGTCTATCAGTCACTCCAAAATCAACCACCCTAAATAATTTTATGCATCCTTTTCTTTATCATTTCCCACATACAGACATATGGGGCCTTTCTTCTCCATATCTATTTATATTAGGAAATGGTAGGGCCAGCAAGAGACAATTTTGAGTAGAGATTTAGATTTTCAGGTGTTGAATGCACACGCCTCCTTCCACTAGCTCTAGGGCATTTGCAAATTATCTTGGTTGTGCCAACCTTGCTGTGATGGTTAATTTTCTATATCAACCTGTCTAGGATTCAGTGCCTAGTTGTTGAGTCAAATACCCACCTAGATATCACTGTGAGGTTATTTTTTCTTAAGATATGATCAGTATTTGCAACCAGTAGATTTTGAGAAAAGCAACTTCCATAATGTGAAAGGCAATCAGTTAAAAACCATAAGGAACAAAACCTGAGATTTCCCGAAGAATGAATGCTGCCTGAAGACTACGAAAGAAATTCTTTCTGGGTTTCCTCTCTGCTCCCTGCCCTACAGATTTCAGACTTTCTAGCTCCCATGATTACATAAGTCAATTCATTAAGATAAATCTCCCTTTTTCTTTCTCAGTCTCTCTCGCTCTTCTCTGTCTATTCATCTATCTCTATCGATCTATCTTCTATAATATTTTCTGGTTCTCTGATACAAGGCACCAAATAAATTCAGTTATTTTTATTTTCAGTATTAATATTCTGCTACTGAATTTTTATTTTCAGTATTAATATTCTGTAGACTGGATGGTTGCAATCCTCCAGTAAAAGATGCTTAACCTGCAGTGACTTCCTATCCTAATGTCAAATCTACACAGCTGCTGGAATTATCTTCCTAATGAATAAAACCCCAATAATAACAATAGCAATAAAAATAACAATAGTATCCACGTCTGAAATTTGAGTCCAAATAGACACTATGTTCATCACAAAAATTTTATTTAAATCATAAAAAGTATAATTGTTCATTTATTTTTCATTTATCAAACATGAAAACCAGGCCTTACAGCTGTTAAGTGATTTTTCCAAGGCACAACAGTTATGGGGAAGAAATAGGATTCAAGCTAAGTTCTGCTTTACCCGATTGCCCACAATCCATTCACACTTTAATGACTCAAATTTAACATTTACAATGTTGTTTATCCAGCCACACCAACAAGGCCATACTCTTTACCTTATTTATTCTCTATCATACTTTGTTCATTTGAAAAATCCATGCATTTTTAAGATATCGTGTGTGTGTGTGTGTGTGTGTGTGTGTGTGTCTTCCTTACTCTTTACTATCTCTTTCCTGGCAATTTGTTCCAAATACTATGAGAGTCTGTTTTACAAGCAATCTTCTTTGGGAAATCTTCTTCTAAAACCTACCCACCTGAAGATTGAGTGCATTCTTGTTCTGTCCCGGATTCCCAAAGTAACACATACATACTGGTATAACAGAACTTATATTGTACATTGGCTATTTTTGCCTGCTTCTTTAGTTCTATATATATAAAGTCAAAACAATGAAATGCCCTACTTATCTTTCTACTCAATAACCTAATGGAGTACCTGACACTTAGAATATTTGATATATAACTTACAGGAACTAAATGAATTTAGAGATAAATGGTATAAAATAGACTTGTTGTTTTAAAATGTCAATAATACAATTATTAAATAAATTAAAAATATATTGACTAAGAAAATTGATAATAAGATTAGGTTAGGCAAAGTAACATAAAATGTCTTCATTGAGTTATACATAAAGGGCTTTGTATTTTCCTAACTTTACAGATTTTGAAAAGAAAAGATTTCATGACTTAAATTGAGTAGACATTCTAGAACTTTTGAAATCCACAACATAATTAAAAGAATTACTACTTAGCTTTATCTCTCTGACCAAAGAGTCAAGAAATAAGAAAATGAAATTTTCTAACTTCAGGCAAAAATAAGCATCCCATTAATTACGAGGAGTCAGTTATATTATATAAGCTTGAAATTCTGAGACTAACGAACTACTTTATACATTCTAATTAGTCCAAAAAATGTAAATTGATTTGTGAAAGTACAAGGACTCCATAGAAGTTATAAAGGATATACATGCTGTTACTATATGGAAAAGGAAGACCTAATATCTTGTAAATTCGTGCCATGTGGATAATATAATGAACTATTTAACAATATATGTCCATCCAACCCAAATTATATCAGTATTTATTTTCAGAAGCTGGAACACAAAATACTTTTGCATTCAATAATCCTGGTGAGAGACAAGAGATCAAGGAGCAAGACAAATAAGGACAATTAGCTATTAACAGAAAAAAAAAAACAAGCGAGCATACTTAGAGTAATAAGAGCATTAAGTAGAATTTATTGAATGTGATAGACTGCTTTTTAAGGGCAAAAAATACTTTTGCCAGTTGCTAAAATAAATGAAGAAGCACAAATTCTCCATCCAGCCCATTTAGAAATACATACAAAGAAAATATTTTTTTTCTGATTTCAAAAGAAATGAACAGAATATTATTACAAAATGTTGGCCGTGGAAATGAGAATAATGAAGCCAGGGGAACTTTCAATTAGTTAAGAGCTGTCTGAGAGCTCCTGCTTGATTGGGGCAATGGATTTGTTTCACTTTAGGTCTGTATGTTAGGTGATGGGAATTACTGTTTGAGATATTGTGCATAGTGCCAGTTCCAATACACCAAGAACAAAGTGGCTGTAAATTTCAGGAAATCTATTCTGGGACACCATGGGGAAAAGTTACAAAAAGGCTGATGAAGGTTAAACAGACCATATATTTTAGTTGAGACTACAAATCTATAGTGAGCTCCAGCCAATAAAAACAGGTAATGTCTCTGATTGAAAAGAAAAAAGAAAAACCTGCTTAGGATTATTGTAAAAGAGAAAATCTTTTTCAAAAGTGATGAAATCTGTGATTTAATAAGAACTTTTCTTTTGCATTTATTAGATCTGAATCTGTTTTCTTCTTTGTGAACTCTTTAATATTTTTATCTTCCTGTAACTGTGTTTTATTTTTTAAGGAAAATGAAGGCCCTTTCAAAAACTCTCAGACTTAGCATATCCTTTCTTTACAATGTCTACACCATTAACTTGCACATAGTAGTCACAATATAGTTCAGTGGTGATAAATGAGGTTTGTTAAATAATATGGATAATTAATTAAATAAAAGGTCACCGGTACAGAAGAAACTTTCCTTAGATATGCTGGCAATGGAGAGGAGCAAAAACACCTAAAAAGAAAAGCATGTGATAGAAGAAACAGTCTGAAGAGTGACCATTCAGTATTAATTAGCACATATAAAGCTAAAAAGGGATTCGCTTTCTTATTCTATTTTGATTTCAGGGTGTCACCCTTATTTTTGCTTTCTTTTAGTTAGTGCTCAAATATTTTGATTTGGGGATTTTGTTTCTTTTGAAGGCAATTCTCTGTTATATTCTTACATATTTTTTTAAAGATTTATTATTTATGCATACAAGGGCTGAGTTGCAGACCAGAGATGTGGGGAACAGAACAGGCAGTTGTATTGACATCCACTGCTGAGGGGAGCAGTGGGCTGATTGAACTTGTGCTGCAATGGCTGCAGATAGCTTCACCGTGCTGTGTCTTAACCCCTTGCACCACCAGGGAGGCTTCCTCACATATCTTATGATAGCTTTTGTTGCTCATTCTAATTTCAAGAATGTTTATACAGCAAAGTCCCTTTCTGGTCAATAGTGTGTCCATCTGGGGCAAAATTGGGCATATTGCTAGTAACCACCTCATAAGATATAAAATCATGCCACTACTATTCAGCAAACAATAAAGTCTTCTATTGTGGCCCAGAAATCTCATGTCCTCTGCCAGAATCTGTGAAACTGGGCAGATTAGCTTCACAGTTCTCTAGATTTTTAGTGGCAAATTCTTTTGGGGATTATTGATTTGAGGCATGGAAAAAAGAATATATGAAGGTTATTTTAAATGTTTCGAAAATTCCTCTTTAAGCAAGAAAAATCCTGTTTTAATAAGCACTTATTTTGGATAAATAAACTAATAGAAAGTATCTGTTTTTGTTGGGACAATGTCAATGACCCAAGATGAACGGACCTTTATTTTTCTAATAAGGTGAGAAAGCTTTACCATGATAAACTAAGCTAAGATTAACCTGATAATTTCCAAGATTGTTCCAGCATCTGCTGTTAAATATGGCATCTTAAAAATAAAATTTCTCTTTAATATATATGAGGAAATTTATTTTTAATATCAAAGTCTTGTATAGATCTGGCACAAGCAACCATAGAGACTTGAATTTGGGAGGTGATGAGAAGTCATATTCTCAGTATCTTCCAGGAAGTCATGTAGCTTATGTTCCTTCTGTTTTATATTATTTTGTTTTGCTTTATTGCCTGCTGTGGCCAGGTTTGAGATTCCCCTTCTCATGTGAATTGTCATATTGCCATTTATGTTTGGTGTGAAAAAAATATATATATATAAAATTTCTCCCTGATTGTCCCATTTTGGACAACCACTGTGGAAGAGTTTCCAAGGTTGGTGAAAACTGTTGAATACTGGTCTCAACTCTGTCCTCAGTCACATCCAGTGTGAAGATAAAGGTCCAGTTCATGAAAGTCTTCTCCCCTGCAATGTTGGTAATCACATAGTAGGATGTTAGCTATAATTCCTATTGCACATTGTAAATAAACAAACAACTCCACCCTCTCTATTTTTCAGAAACTTATTGAGCGATGGTTTATGTTGTACTTTTTGTGGGTTTGGGGAAATCCCTCAAGATGGCTCAGTGGCCAACTTAAATGTTGCATCAATATTCTGACGAATTCTTCTGTCTTCACTGGCCCGCTCTTTTCCTGACTTACCTGTTAAAAAGAACTGGAGGCATTTTGCACTGAAAGGGATCATTTTTAATTATAAAGATTGTAAATTCTCTTGCAAAGTCTAAATTTACAGTGGTTTATCATGAACAGCTTATGTTATATATATATATTGTAGTCAATAGAACTCAGTGATTTTTTTTTTTAAGTATCACATTGTTCTGTCTTCTCTGGGTGTAATAAGATTCATATTGAATGTAGCTAAAATTCTATGCATATTTCTTTATGATCATGCCCCCTCTTGAGTATTTTTCATAATTATACAGTTAAATGACTATTGTCTAATTTCGTCACACACTGATCTTCCTTCAGTACATAATCAAAGAAATCTTGTATTTCCCTAAATACAAATATGTGAGGCTGTCATCAACTCATCTTTCTACAATGAATCTGAGTGAAGTTTCTGTGACAGAATATTCAACTCCTTTTAACTCATCCTGAGTATTTAAATTTGTTTCTCAACTTTAAATATATTCCCTTCCTCTACCAAAATAAGGTAAATGTCAAGCTTTGGATTTGATTTAAATTTACACCAACTTCTTTCATCTCAGATGCACACATCTCTTCTGTGACTACTCATCACAGGGACGACTGAAAGCAATTGCTTTAAGTGCCTAACTCAATATATCTACATCCATCTGTAGAACTTCGGTGCCACACTGGTATATATCACCATGTTCCATGCTTCTGTGATTCTCTCTATGGAGAATATAAGTCTCATAAGACATGTACTTGGCATTTGTCTCGAATCACTGTATTAACCTAAATCTGCTGCCTTTCCTCCACAAGACTGCATAAAAAAATTATAGCCACGTGTCAAACCTTTCAGACTTTGGGAAATAATAAAATGGTGAAATTTGTTATACAAATGAAAGCTACTATGCATTTCTATAGAAAAATGATACCTAAACAGAGTTTATTCCTTTGAGTATTAAAATGTTTTCCCTTGTCCGCTAAGCACCTATCTTGTTCTTGGTCAGCAGCTAATCTAATATAATTTATACATTTAAGTTTTATCCATGAAAGTAGATGACATGGAAATGAGCAAGAGATAACTAAGATTTTCTTAAAATAAAAAATCAATTTCAGTGTGAATCAAATTCACCTAAATAGGAATTTCAAAAATAGTTTTCACCTTAATAGTATTATTTAATATTATTACAGCAATCAGCATTTTTGTCTGAAGTGACCAAATTTAAACTTATCAAATTTCTCCCAGAAATTTCTACCATATGCCACTTTCAGTGATCTATGAAATGGTTACTAATTCTGTTTCAAAGTAAAAATAAACAAATGGGTTATTTAAAATAATTGTTTTCTTCAATAATCACAGTATTCTGCTCTGAAAGATCATTCAACAAGGCCATATAAAATATTGTTGTATAGGGCCTCCCTGGTGACACAAAGGGTTAAGTCGCAGCACTGTGAAGCTATTCACAGTCACTGCAACATGAATTTGAACTCTGGCCAGGGAGGTGACCCACATGGTGCAGCAGACTTCTCCTGTCTCACCTGCTGCTCCCCTCAGCAGTGTATTTCAGTCTACCTGTTCTGCTCCCCACTCTGTCTCTGGTAAATTCTCACTCCCTATACCTCTGGTATGAATAAATAAATAAATATTTAAAATAGTCTTTAAAAAAATAAAATATTGTATTTATCAAATGTGATTATCACCCCTGGCTTTAATAAGTGGGTTTGCTTAATATTCATTAGAGCAAACTCAGACCTAATTAATCCCAAATTTGGAGAGTTCTCTCAGAAGTTTCATTCTTTTTAAAGATTTATTTATTTATGCATACAAGACCTGGGTACAGGCCAGAGATGTGGGAAGTGAGAGGATTCACTAGAGACAGAGTGGGGAACAGAACAGGCAGACTGAGCGAAATACACTGCTGAGGGGAGCAGCGGGTGAGACAGAAGTCTGCTGCACCACGTGGGTTGCTCCCTGGCTGGCCAGGGATCGAACTCATGCTGCAGAAGCTTCAGATTGCTTCACAGTGCAGTGCTTAACCCCTCGCGCCACCAGGGAGGCCCATAAGTTTCATTCTTTAAAATTATTTTTAGATGATTAAGTGTAAACAGGTATCACTAAATCTTCCAGTTCCAAGAAAGATGGCATTAACCCTCATTGTACATGTTGAACTATTTCCAAACATGACCAAATAACAGACCAATTTTAAGCTATATCCTAGCACTGATGTCATAGTTAATAAAATATGCCAATAGTACATTTCTGACTTTCACAGTCCTGACCTAGACACAGTGGTAGTACGACTAGGCTGGTGGAGGAGCATTCAGTGACTTAAGCCTATACAAGTTAAGGAGTATTTCTGCACTGTGCTCCCTCTTCAAGTCCTACAACATGACCTTGAGCTCAGAAGAGGCCTATATTCATGTCTTCAGTCCTGTTATTCAGGTTAGGATGGAGATACAAAAAGCCTTCATTGTGGGTGGGTGCAGCTTCAATTCCAAGATGCTGAACTGGCTTCTCTGCTCCTTTTCTTCCAGCCCAGCAGTCATGATGCACTGTGTTTTCACTAGTAAGAGGCAGAGAAAATATTTTCTGGTCACCTGCTCAATTAAGTTTCTACTGCTTAGCCTTCAGTTAATGTGCTTGTAACAGCCCTAGGTGAAATGGAGGTTCATTTCTCTTGTTTCTTTGTAAAGATTTAGTCATTTACAAAATATTTCCTTTTTGAGTGCCTTCACTTATGGTATATTCCCTGAAGCAGTGACATTAAAAAAAAACACACCTTTAAGTAAAATATACTTTTGGCAAGGGTGAAAAGTGGATACCAATAGCCATAACACAAGGCAGTGTATATCAGAATCACCAGTTAAGGAAGGGGATAAAGTTGTAGCTGTCCTTCAGACATTTGGTAGAGACTAGATTTTGAGCACAGATGACTGAGTCAGGCTTCTAGGGAGCAAATACTTGGGCACTAAAACAAATGACACATTGTGGGGTGAAAGAACAATCCAGTATAATGGAGCACAGTATTTTAGGTTAAAATAACCCCCAAAGGTGGAAGTTCTTAAATGCTCTTCATGAGAATGAAGATTTGATCCCACAGAAATCAGGGGAATCACGGGGAGAGGATATTGAACAGAATCATAATTTTAATCATAATTTTACACCTTTTTTAGGAAATGACTTTTCGGATGGACGGAAGGAAATAAGGAAGACTAAAGCAGTTAATCCATTGCAGGAGTCCAGGTAAGAAAGGAAGAATCATCTGATTAAAAACGCAGGCAATGGAGTCCTTCCAAGGTACTATTGTAGGGATTGTTGTAAAGTGAAAGAATCCACCAAAAAGATATATTGATTTTAAATTTCTGTGTACATAATAGCAATACTTCAAAATTTATGGTGTCAACTGTTATAACTATAAGAAAAATAACCTAATCCATGATGAGAACAGGAAACTTTAATACTCATTAAGTTATAAATGCAACAGGTTAAGTAATCAATAGTGATATAGATTTGTATAACACAGTGAATGAAATTGAGCTATGTTTTATCTAAAAAACTTGTGTCCAATATTGAAAGAATGTACGTAATTTTCATGTAAAAATTAAATATTTACCAAGATTGGGCAGATGATAAGTATTACAATTATATTTTTATACTCGATAAGTTTTTGGAGATGTGAAATCATTTTGAGGATGTTCTCTGTGGACTAAAAAATTACCAAGCATTTTATCTTTGAAAACAAAGTAATACAGTTCTAAATACAGTTGGATTAAATATGTCACCAAAAAAATTGAAAATAATTTGAACTTCAGGATTGTGAAAATATGACACAACAAAATTTGAGGTTGTAGGTAAAGGAATCCTTAACTGAAGCAGAAAGCTACAAATGCATACATTAAAAAGGATAAAGTAAAAATCAATGATTCAACTTTCTCAAAAAGTAAAAAAGAAAAAAGTAACTCAAAGTAGTAGAAAGATAAAAGCATCAATATAATAAAAAAAAAGAAAAAACAAGATGTTATAGAGAAAAATCAAAAACCCTTCTTTGCAAAGATTAAAAATCTTGATAAATCTCACATACTGCCTCAGGCAATATGAGTTTAAGCTGAGCCCATCAATTCAGAAATTCTAATTCTAGGCTTACTTCTCTCCCCAAATGTAAACACATGTTTACCAAAAGACTCAAATCCAAATTGCCATAGGAAACTATTATTAAGAGTTCCAAACATAGGGGGCTTCTCTGGTGGCCTAGGAGTTAAGTTTCAGAGCTATCACCACTATGGGCTGAGTTCAATTCCTGGCCAGGGAGGTGACCCACATGGCGCAGCAGACCTCTCCTGTCTAGCCCACTGCTCCCCTCAGCAGTGTATTTCAGTAGATCCCCTGTTCTGCTCCCTACTCTATCTCTGGTGAATCCTGCCACCTCCTGCATCTCTGGCCTTTACCCCAGTTCTTATATGCGTAAATAATCTTTAAAAAAAAAAAAAAACCTAGAATAATATGATGTGCATTTTTTCTGTAGACAGAATTTAACTAGCTCACTAAAAAATCATCTCACACATTTAGTGTAGCCTAATTAAAATGACAAATGTACTCTACATTGGATCATACAATAACATTTATATTCAATTGAAGCCCAAAATAATAAATTTCTAGATGTGCCTGTTTCTTCCTTTGAAGTTGATGATGTCTCTAGAATAAAAGCAAATAGTCTTTTAAGTGTGACATAATATGAAAATCCTAACATAATTTCATATTGTAGATCACTGTTCTTTATTACATGACCATTAACAAAGACC